>NW_028256595.1:3525000-4125000 GCF_048593485.1 Apis florea | reverse complement strand
AGGCTTACCTTACGTACGTTAACTTATTCTTTTCAACCGTGCGCGACAACGCAACCGATCATCCGCTTACCTTCCACGTGAAATTTCATTCAACGCGATTCAATTCCGATTCAACCAATTCCTTCCCTTCATCCAAAGCGCCAGATCCTCGTAATGAATAAATACTCGTGAACGAGCAAGCTCGACGCATTTAATAACGAGTCGTTACCGGTTTTTCTACACCGCGAAATAAAAAATATTTCACGAAATCGTCGTATTTTTCCTTCTTTCGCTAACCGATGAAAAAATATTTCCCCTTATCTTTCCTCCGTATATCGAGAAAATAATAGGAGAGAGAGAGAGAGAGGGATAAAAACTCCCGAACGATCCAACGAAAAATTCGTGACTCTTTGTCTTGTATACTCTGCTCAATGACCTCTCACTCGATGACCTCTCTTCATTGATCTTTCTAAATCCATCGAATTCTCATCGTTAAACGCGATCCTAACTATAGTTAGAACACATCCCCTTCGATTCGTACGTTCGTCCAGGTCGCAACAAGACGAGGACGCTTTTATGCTGTGCTCGGCAAAGAAGCATTGCCCTGCGTTCGAATTCTCGATCCTCGGTTCTCAGACTGCGATTCCTCTTCGTGGCGACTCGCGCGATGCGTGATTTTCTCTTGGAACGGAATAGGAAGAGGAGAGACAGAGAGAGAGAGAGAGAGAGAGAGAAAAGGAAAAACGGCGGAACAAAAGGATCGTTAGGCCGGTAGGCGCACGGCTAACTAGCCCGCTTATTATCGCGTACGAGACGGGTAACATCGGGCGTAGGACAGTGCTAGGTTGGCAACGAGGGTGGCAGAGTGGAATGGCAGAGGGGGGGGGGGTGAAGAACAGCAGGGATGGCAGGATGACATTAACAAATGACTGCATGGCTGAGCTTCTGCCCATCCCCCTTCCGTCACCCCTGGCTGCAGCCGGCTACCAACCCCGCCAAACCGGGTTTCGCCCTCTCCGTTCAACCCCTGCGACCGGGGGCCTCCACAGCTTAACCGAGCTGGGACCGCGTATTCGCGAAATCTGGGCAAACTTTTGTCATAAATAAAGGGTAAACAACGCCGTCTCGCCCTCCCTCCACCCTCGAAGCCGTGCACCGCCAGCCTCGTAAGTCACTCCCTCGATCCTCCCCTCGCCTTACCCCCTGCGCCTCTCCACCTTTCCAAACACTTTCTTCCTTTCAGCGTTCGCGATAGTCGTCGACCCCCTCCCCATACTCGAGCCGCTTCCTCCACTGCCCTCGAAACGCTCTCGAGGTAAGAGTTGGAGAGGTTTGGATCGGCCACGTCGCTTAATTGAAGCGCGACGATTGCATCTATCCGAGATCTGTTACATCCCGTCTCTCTTTGTTCCTCGAGGATAAAAATGAGAATACACGCGTCCGTTATCATCGTCTGGCAGAAGATCGACGAGGATCGAGGGAGGGATACCTGGCTGCGAGGATCTGCGTGGTATTTTATCCACTTAAGGAACGAAAACAAGGGTCATACTCTATGACGAGTATGACAGATGGGTAGGGCGTATAATGGGGCCACGGACGCGTGAGAATCGTTGGCCGAAGTCGTTTAATCGTCGACTCCCTGCGGGAATCATCGGCTCGTGAAGGAATAATAACAGGAGAAAAGGAAAAATCGGTGGTGCTTTAGAAAAGAAAGGAAAAAGAAAAAAAGAAAGAAAAAAAGATAAACCAGGGTTGGATGGAGGAAAGGGATGATTATCCCTCGTCGTTGGGGGAGGGATAATGATTCGACGTTGAACAGGGCCGACGAGACAATTCCTCGATCCAGGGATAGAGAGGCTGACAAGGATTCCGAGGATGTAACGTTTTCCACGGTAGGTACGTGGAGGGAGGGGAGGGGCGTAGGTGAATGAAAAAGCACGGGGGGGGGGGAAGGTACGTCGCAGGGTGGCGGCCAGAAAAAGCCGACTTTCGACTCTGTTACTTGTTGTGTCGCGTCACTTTGGCGGATTAATTCCTTGCCGTCAGACAAATAAACTCGGTCTCAATGCTGCTGGATCTTCTTCCTTCTGCATTGAGAAGTCTATGCAGATTAATTGAAGTGTAGTAGTAGTAGTAGTAGTAGTAGTAGTAGAGTAGTAGTCGAGGCGGCGTCGTAATCACGCCGGGCAAAGGGGATGACGAGGATGAATTTGAAGAAAAAGAGGGGCTTGCCGGAGATTAATTGAAACGCTCTTGCTCGGGACGGTGGCACGATCGTTGCGGAAACGACGTTACTTTTCTCTCAGGCCCAACCTTCTCGATTTTCTTTCTCCCGACCGTTTCTCCGCGTTCGACTTTGACTGATCACGCGAGTTATTAAGAATATAATGCGCTCACGATTCAAATGGAAAGCAAGGGTTTCGTCGAGGATTTTTTCCTCCCCCCTCCCCCCCCCACTTTTTTCTTTTTTTCTTTTTTTTACTCCGATCGATCCTCTATTAGCGAGATTGGCTATTGTGTTTATTTTTCGATTGCCGTTTCTCGTTTCCATCGATGGAAAGAAAGGAGGGGGGGGGGAAAGAGAAAAAGGAAAAAAACGGACAAATAATTTACGTTCGACCCGATCGTTCGTCTGGAATCGGTTTTTCTTCCATTCTTGATGCGTGTGCAGAAATAAAGAGAGCGCGCTCTCGATCCGGAAAACAGTTGGAAATTCAAGTTGCGCAATTAAGATCGATTGTTCGATCGTCGTCCACCACAATGATACACAATCGTAATTTAGTTGTCGACGTTTCTCCTCCCTCCTGTTGATCGGTCGATCGCGTTCATTTCTTTGAGTGGTCGGTCGAGTTGCCTCGAATCGGTTGAAAACTCGTCCGGGTCGCATTATCCACGAGCCGGGACACGGTTAGAGAAAGGCGAAGTAATCTGGAAATGGAAGTCTCGAAATATAATAAATATCTTCAGGGCAAGCGTATTCCGATTCAGTTCGGGCGGAACTATGACTCGTTCGCACCGTATCTTCCGGTTTATCGAGGGAAACTTTTATTTATTATCAACCTCGTATCAACCTCGTCGACATATATCGGATTTTTCGAATTATATCCAATCTCAATATAATTACAAATCTTTTTTCGTCACTCAATCACTTCGATTCTCGACAATTATTTAGCTCGAGCTCGAATAAATTTATTCGCGATTCGTAAATAACGTACATATTTTTCCTCCCCCTCGGTCTAATTCCATCCTGCGTGATCCAATAATCGCGGTGACCCAAACTTTCTTTCGCAGGAAGATCAATTTTTCCCATCCTCTCGAGGATGCCACCTGCGATCCCTCGAAACTTTTCCCTCCCACGGATAATGCTTTTATCGTGTCGGAGGAGCATAGGGGTTGGAAAAACAGGTCGAAGACGCGCAAGACCGGTTTTTTCGGGGTTACACGTGCGGACGATGCATGCGGGAGTTCCAACGGAAAGAAGGCGCTCTTTTTTTGCTCCCTTTCAATTTTTTCGCTATTAATTTCACTTGGTATATTCCAGTTGGTATAAGAGAAAGGTTAGGGAAAAGGGTACGAAGCCAACTAGTGGAGAAAATGATCGCGTCTCGCGACGTACTTCAGACAATAGTCCTTTTCAATTCATAACGCTTTTCCGATAAAGTTCAAGAAGAAAAGAAAAAAAAAAAAAAAAAAAGAAGGAAAAATCGTGGAACGACGTGACCATCACGAATACGAGTTCGTTTCGTCGCTCGCTCTCTTCCCTCCCCTCTCGCGTCGAGAGGTCGAGATCCACGGATGCGAGCAGCTCTCGAGAAAGGGGCGACAAATTAGACGGCAATTTGCACTTTCACGGTCCTACTTGCGGTCCAATTCCGCAGAGAAGCTCGGAGGATTTCCAAATGGATATACCATTGAATCGTTCCCACCTTGATTCCACCACCTCTTTCCAGACTCCGCCTCGTAATAACGATTATAAATTACCGCGATTATATGTACGGTGTGTATCGCAATTTTTTTTTTTTTTTCCCACGATTTCGTTTGGCCCGAATATTTATATTGAAATACCTCGAATTCCTTCCTTCCTCCCCCTTCACGAGTAGTTTTTTTCCCTCTGATATCGAAGTTTAGAGATTTATTAATTCGCCGGGATAAAAATTCGCCGAGGATTTATGAAGGCCGGCGGCTCACGCACAAATTGCCCCCGGGGATCGAGGAATGTTCCTCTGATAGAAGATTTCTCGTTTCGAGGGACGTTCCCTATTTGTTGAGGGTCGTAGGTCGAAGCCCTAAGAACGACGATTCTTGCGGTGAAAAATGAGGCTTCGCGTGGCCGCTGCCAGATCGCTCGCTTCAACCACCGACCGACCCATCACCTTCCCCCCCCCCCCCCCCTCTCTCTCTCTCTCTCTCTCTCTCTCTCTCTCTCTCTCTCTCTTTCTCGTCTCATTACGATCGTATCGTTGCGATCGCCACGCCTGTTTATCGATGAAAAAGAGTAACTTCCTCGCGGCGTATTCATATAGTATGCGTATGTTTGTCGTGCACACACGGTAAACGAATCGATGCGCTCGCTTTGAATCCAAGATAAATTTTATTCGCTACATTTCGTCCCCGATATAATTAATTTTAATTCGAAATAAAATAAAAAAGAAAGAGGGGGAAAAAAGCAAGAGTGGATCGGTTGAAAAAAAAAAAAAAAAAAAAGATTCCAGAGATTCTGCGGTCAGCAGAATAATAACGTACGAGCGTACCCTTCTTATCCTTTCCGCCAATTAAGCTTTCTTCCATCTCCACCGATGAATCTCTCTCTCTCTCTCTCTCTCTCTCTCTCTCTCTCTCTCTCTCTCTCTCTCGCCAACTATCGCATCGGCTATCCTGTTTTTCGTTTCTCTCCGTTCGTTCCTCCGCGACTTCTCCCTCCCCCCTTTCCCCATTTATCGAGGCAATTAATTAAACAAGGACCAAAGGGAAACGATCTCGTCCGTTTTGTAGGAGAAGAAGAGCGATAGATACCCGATCGGGGAGGGAATCGAAAGTTTACCCGGGCTGAAAATTCGTTTCTTTTAACCCAACCAACGGGGGAGGGGGATTCCCGATTTCCCGTAACTTTTGTCGATCGGGTCCTTCCATCGAGAAAAAGCGGTGACGATTGTGGGAATAGTTGGCGGGATTAATTTACGACCAGGAGATGGATTTCCACCGATATCACCGCCGATCAATTAACCGAGAGAGAGAACCCTCTTCTTCTTCTTCTTCTTCTTCTTTTTCTCCTTCCCCTTCTTTCTCTCTTTTTTCGAACCGTTCCTCGCCTACGCCTCGCCAGCTGTTGCGAGTAAGAGGCAACGTTACACTCGAGACTTTTTCCGCGATATTGCGATCGATGAAGGGAGGAGGAAAAAGGGACGAGGGTGGAGCGCAGGCGACAAGAAAGGCGAGAAGAAATAAATAATTGTGAGAAGAAGAAGAAGAAGAAGAAGGAGGAGGAGGAGGAGGAGGTGAGAAATAAGAAGAGAAAATAGGAGTGGATAAGTAACCGGGACGAGTGGCGTGCGATCATCCGATCATACTGATTCAGTGTTTCCATCGGGACGGAAGTAAGGAGGATGGGACGATAAAGTTCGCGGAAGGGGTCGGAAGAATTTCACTTGTCGTCCTCTCCGGCCGTTTCACCCGGGGAGGGGAAAGAATATTCGCGGTGGGACAAGGAGATTTGGAAAAACGGTGGAAGTGGTGGTCGTTGATTTATATCGAGCGAAATCTCTTACCGGCAGCTTGCTGCTCGTCCTTTAAGTTATGGGATCGTTGGCAAACTACTCCCTTTTTAAAAAGAATCCAAGTTTAACACCCGAGGATGCGCAGTTTCTCCCTACCTGTATAATTTCGAACGACAGGATAATCGAACGAGTCTAATGGGGGAGAATTCGAAGGATTTTCGCAAGTGGCGAATTCGTTGGAAGAACTTAAATCTTCAAATCTTTTTGTGCGAAGCTTCGAATTCGTGAAGAGAAATTCGTGCGGTTTTGCAGATTCGTTCGACTTCGTTCGACGCAGAAGAATGTTCGGTCACCGTATCGAAATATGCGAAATTCTCGAGTTTGCTCGGGATGAATGGCGCGTGACGAGCCGCGGAAAAATCGGATACGAAAACGTGGATGGCTCGTTTTCGAGCGGGAAAGAAAGTTGAACGTTCGCATCGAGGAGGCCGCAACGAAGTTTCGGATCGAAAACGAGATTACCTTGGGCGTTGAGAGGCGAGCCTAACGGGTCACACCTGGCCAGGAGGCGGTATTCTCGTACGCGCGTTGCTCTCGTACGTTCCGGTTAAAACTGATTTTAATTAGAGAGCCTCGGTGGTGGGGAGCGCGTTTTTAGTACGTTTTTACCTTCCATTTTAAACTGGTTGGCTGGAAAATGCATTTCGCGTCATTAAACGCGCAGCACCGTTGTCGCTTTCGCTTTTAGCGAAAGCTGGGCGGAACGCGAGTGGAAAGCATTTGGCCTCCCTCCCCCCCTCCTCCCTCGTAGCTGGCCAGGCCACGCGCTTTCTCATTTTTTGCATTATCGTCCGCCAACATCGTCGCGCACCGACCACCGTTCTCTCTTCTCCGTCATTTCCCTCGCGTTTTATTCCCGCCAGATCCGAGCCGGCCAGAAGGAAAAGACAGAGTTTCGTATCCCAACTCTTTGTCCCGTCCTCTTCCATCCTTATCTCGATCCTTATTTCGATCGCTCGCGTGGCAAAAAGTCGCGTGGAAAGGACGGAACGAAACACGGGAAATATTTCCATTCCTTTCTCGGGATGAATCAGAAATCGAATACCATCTCGCGTATCTCGAAATGCTATTCGCTCGTTCTCGTCATTTGATTTTTACGAATGGCGAATCGAAGCAAGGATGTATAGATACATATATATATATATATATAGGTTTTTCCTCCATGCATCTCGGCCGTTCCGAGCATCGAGTTACTCTTCCCGTAATGCGAACGGCCGTAAAACGAAAGGGTTACATCATCCCGACGAAACCGGATCTATACACCCCCTCTCCCCCTCGATGTCACCGTAAACTCGTTTTCCACGGGGTCGCAGCCTGTGGCGATGTATCGGAATCAAGATATTACGAGGGCGCAGCTGCGCCCCTTCCTCCCCCTCCCCCGGATCCTTTCATCCGATCCTCCACCATTCGTTTCTCTTTCTCCTCCGCCGTGTTTTTCCTCCCTGCCCCGTCTACGAAAGGAATTCGTAATAACTCGTCGAATAGTTTGGGGGAAACTGGGTCAACCTTTACGCGGTATCACGCCGAGAAAAGTTGGCACAATAGGCGAGGCGAGTAAAACTTACAAGCAAATATCTCCTCCCCCGTACGATACCGACCTCGTTTTTCCTTTTCTTTTCATTTCTTCTCCTTTTCTTCTCCTTTCTTTGCAACGAAGAATTTAATTTCCGTAATTTCGAGGTGGTCGCGGGCGTCGACGCGTGAATCATGGTTCCACTCTCGTAAATAACCGACCGACCGACCACCCTTTATTTCCCATCGATGGGAAATAATCGTTAAATTAAAGAAGAATGCTCTCCTCCTTCTCCTCCTCCTCCTCCTTCTCCTCCTCTCCGACTCTCTCGAAAGTGGAAAAGTAATTTTTATCCAATGGGGAGCCGCGACGAATCGATTAAAGACGGGCGGGGAGGGCGTTCGCGATCGACAATTTCGAGGGAAATTCGATTGACGGTTAATGGTGAATAACGGTCTCCTTGAAATATCGTTATAACGAAATCGTTATATCGGTTGGCGCGTATCGGCGTGTCGTTCCAGGGATATCGCGATACTTGAGGCTGTTTCGCCTCGTAAAATCATGTTCGCGTAATTCCAGGGGGCATGTCGCGCTCGTTTCGGGTCAAGCTCTTAAGCTCGCCGCGGCTTAAATCGTTTTACAAGGCGGGGGAGAGGGGTCTCCCTCTCTCTCTCTCTCTCTCTCTCTCTCTTCTCTCGCGTTAAGAAGAGATTGCCACCGACAACGAGACCCGCCGCTCCAGGAGGTGCACTCGTTTTGCCCGCAATTTTCCAAGCTTTATAGTTATTATCCATAAACGGCATTAACGAAATTATATGAAAACGTTCGGAACGTTTTAAACGTTCCCATTCCGAGGTAATTTTCTTTTCACCAGCGGCAAAGAGAGAAGGGAACGTGTACGTATATATATATATATATATATACAAGGGTGTGCCTCGATCGGATTGTTCTGCGGTTGAACGTGAAAACGGAGGCGAATTTTTCCTTTTTTTTCCCCTTTTTCTTTTACGGGATACAAAAGTGCATAAAGGCGCGGGAAAAGGGTTTTTCGTGAAAAACGAGTTATAAACACCAAACACTCGGCCGAGAGAAATTTCCACGGCTTGACCCGTTCTCCTTGTCCTCCATTCAAGACGGCACGATTCGTTGTGAATATCCACCACGCCGGGTTCTTGGCTCGAGCTTTGTTTTTCAGAAACGTGGAAACAAAAGTGGGCCGCAACTCGCCCGCCCGAGCACACCGGCCGTGCCTCTGTATATACGCGAATATCATTGTTTCCAGCTTCCGGATGATAGTCGCGCGTTCCTGAAATTTCTTCTCCATTTCCACCGAGTGGAAAATCGTCTCGTTTATATAAACGAGTTTCCATTCACGCCGTTGTTTATCGATGCACGCGCCAACTTTCTGGTATAAAACTTTCCCGATTGGAAATCGATTCGACGTCCGCGGATCATCTTCCCTTCGATTTCGATTCCAATCGAATTGTTCCGGCCGAAGTCGTGAAATAAAAAAAATTTCTCTCGTAGACGAAAGGAAGGAAGAGAGAGAAAAATATTGACACGACGATTAATTAAGCTCGCGTTAGCTCGACTCGCATCCATTAACAGGCACGTACGCAACGTGTGCTCGGATCGCACAGAGATCCGTCGTACGATCGGTCTGAACGGATAGCGCGTCGTTCGCTTTTGTTGTCCGCTCATAATTGATTTCCAGTCACGTGGCTGAAAACGCGTATTCTTGCAAAACCAATTTCATCATTCTTCCTCTACCTCGTAGGTTCGTCACCTCGCCCCGTTTTATTTATTTCATTGTTCGCCACCCTTTCACACGCGCACAACGAATCTCTGCGACTGCTAGCCTATTTCCGGTTGGCTTTGTACCTGCAAATATCATTCACAAATCCTTTTCGGCCCAAAACGTACGCCGAAAAACTCGCGTTGCGTTTTTACACGCGTTTTACCCTTTAGTTTCCTCGTCAGTTATCCGTGAACGATTCGAGATATTCCCGTATTCCCCTTTCCTTTTCTCTTCCATTATATATATATATATATATTCGACGAAACATATATATTTTTATACGCGACAAATTTCACTCGAATTTGATTCAACGAAATTCAATTCTATTTCCCTTTTCTCTCGAAATCACGCGATATATTTTTACGCCACAGCTCCATTCAACTTAACGAAATTTCATCTCGTTAAAATCTCTCTCGTCTCTTCGAAAAGTATATAAGTATATATATCCCATATATAAATAACCAAAAAGTGCAACGAACGATCCCTGTAATTGCGTAATAACAATTAGACCTGTATTTCTAGATTCATTTGGCCAATTAATACCTCCCCCTTCCCTCGCCGTCTTCGGAAACCACGTCACCGACAATAAGACTGAAGGGAGAATTATTTAACGGGGAGCTTTTTGCGTCCCAATAATTTAATTTGCGTCTGTATGCAGGACGGCGGTGTTGTTCAGGAAACAATGCAATTTGTTTGGGGAGAACAGATAGGCCTTTTTCAGATAGACAGCGGGACCGCAACACCCCCTGCACAATACCGTTCGTATTTACCTATTCTCGTAATAGTCAGCGTCTTAGAGAGGGTGGAGAGGAGCAATAATAAGAAATTGATAGTAAAGGAGGCATAATTCCGACTATACCGCCACTCGGCCCCATGAATTTTTCATGAATTCCGGAGGCTGTATATATGCAAATCGGGCTATTTTCACGATTCGGAATGCCTTAAACGGTTTAAATATACGGGTGGGAATAGACGCGCGGCGGGACGTAACACGGTTTGCCTCTCGAGGCCATTAAGTTTTCACTTAACCCTGCCTTTCTTCCCGCTACCTTGTGTCACAAACCAGCCAAATTACGGCGCGCCAATTCCTTCGCGCCTTCTTTCGATCGCCCCGGATAATCGGTGTCCCTCGCTTTTGTCTCGTTCTTGTTTCCCGTAGAAGAAAACCGTAGCGGAGTAAACGTGATCGAAGGAAATATCGAGAGCAGTTTGCCAAGAGAAATGAATCACACCTCGACATCGCATCTTCGATTCGAAGAAAAAGTCAATGGCACGTTTGAAATTCGAGTCGAATAATTTCGAGCGTTATCAAGACGCGAAAAACGGAGAAATTTTCCATCATCGTTCATAACAGAAGTTTATTTACGACGGAATAACGAGGGAAAAGAGCGAAATCGGCCTGAATCTCGTCTGGCGCGCGATGTTAACGTAAGGATACAACGTGAAACGCTGTCGACTGACGTGCATACACGTTAACATTAAGTTCATAAGGATATAGAGAGAGGAGGAGGAGGAACTGTCTGCGTTTTATTGGCAGTAAAGTGGGGATGAAAGAAAGAGGGGAAAAAGAGGAGAGGAGAAGAAGAGTTTTAATAAATAGATTGTAGGAACAAGGTTAGCGATGCGATCCGACAACTCTTTGGATTCCGAATATTACGTGCCTCGTAATTCTCTCGTAGTTGCCTTGGTAATTTGCTCGAGAAGTAATTCGTTTAATTAACGAGCGTCTATTTGTAAAAAATAGAGAAAAGAACGACGAGATGGGGAAAAGGGAAGAGGAAAACGAAAGTTCTTCGAACTTGACGAGCCGTGGATGCGTAGATGTGTGTGTGTGTGTGTGTACGAGGAACGGTTTAACCAACGAGAGGCCGTAATTAGGGTGGAGGGTCGAAAAGTTTCTTGCGGTCAGCGACGCCATGTCGCGTTACGAGTTGGCGAATTTTATTTCTCCGCGAGGAGAAGCTGGACGGGCAAACGGTTGAATAGCATGATCAACTGCGCTCGATGCATTCGGCTCACGTGGTATTGATTAAAGGGCCCTCTTTGAACTCTTTCACCCGACTCTCTCTCTCTCTCTCTCTCTATCTATCTCTTCCCTTCGACGTCCCGAATTCCCGAATTCCTTTTTTTTTTATCTTCGCTCCTTGTGCGCGGATCGAGAGATGTGCGGTTTCGAGGGCAACAGTCTGGAAGGCAGCGTGCATCCACGAGAAAACGTAGCGTCGGTTATTTGCCGAGTATAGCGGTTTTAAGATTTAAACGTTTCCCTCCCCATGTAAATTCGTGATCGCGTGCGGGCCCACCGTAATTTTCGGATTTTCTCTTCCCTTCCCTTTCCAATATTCCATCTTTCTCTCGAATCGCACGTCTTGGAAAAAATTCCAGGAGTTCCGTGATCTTTGTGCGTGAAAAATCGATTGGAAAAATAGAAGAGGGGGAGATGCACGATTAATAAAACAACCGATCTCTTTTCCCCCGCGCGCGTCTCGAACGTAATAAAAGATCCTTTGGATAAATAAAGAGGGGCAGGGAGTGTATAGCACGCAATAACTTGGAAATGGCGTGGTGTGCAGATCGATCGAGAATACCTTAACCGAGCCCCCTCGACGAGTCGAGCTCCTTCTCTTTCTCTCGATGCTAACCATAGGATTCATAAACGCAACGAGATCTTCTTAAGGTATTGTGCGAACCGAGAAATTTGTGTTTGCCGAATAAGAGGGGGGGGGGGTGGATTTTAGAAGGGTCGAAGCCGATTCGCGTCGATTAGGGTAAACGATCCCCGAGGATTTCCAAACTCTCTTCCATCGTTGCCAAACCTCCCAATCTTGTTCGTAAGCCGACGTTAAAACTTCCTCGAAACCCTGTGCACCTCTGTTTTCGTGAATTCGTCTTCTCCCGTGTCCTTCTCCTGATCCCTTCGATTTTCATCGTTCGATCCGATTTTCATTCGAATCAATCTGATCGAGCGTTGTTTCGTTTTCCACAAATTTTTACTCGATTCTCGAGGAACATTCGTTCCTCAACGCTCTTCCTTTTGCCTCCTGCTTACCTTTTCTTTCTTTCTCTCCCAGATGCATCGATTTCCCCGAAAAGTTTCCACCGTGTCCACGAGGCGAGAAATTTATTCGGTTGTTTCTGTCCCGAACATCTTTACGATCAACCGCTGCAACTCGTTCCACTTTGCCGGGGTGTTACTCTTCGCGAGAACGTGGAACGTAGATTAGAAGGAATAAAGCAGCTCGACAACGAGGCCGGGATACGATTTCGTTCCCGAAATCCGTCTAAAACATCTAGCAAGAAAAAGAAAGAAAGAAAGAAAGGATAAAAAATTCTGCTTACCCGAGCGTCTAAACGAAGCTATCATCAGAATAGATACCTCGTCCACGATATCGAATCGTTTAATTCTCTTAATTCCACGAATTGATCCCCGCCCCGTCATTCGATTTCACGGTCGAAAGTTGGTAGCCATGCTATTAATTATCTAATTCGTTCGTTTAATCGCGCGAGAAGCCGCCAACAGCTGACAACCGACCGGCCAATCGAACGACCGAAAGTTTCGCGGCGGGTTTTTGCGCTCGCCGTTTCTTCGCGAATGCGGTTGCACGGAGTCTGCGGTCTTTCCTCCCCGCTTTGAAACGGTGGTAAGGGGGAGAGAGAGAGAGAGAGGGCACGATTCGCCGCGCGCTTTTCATCCTTTCGAAGAAATCCTTTCTCCCGGCATCCGAGTTTTTCAAACGCGCCTCTGTTCCACCGGTATGCAAATTACTTTGCCCGGGTAAAACTTTTATTCCACGTTTTCGCCCCTTGCCGGTGATATACGATTACGCGCGCATACACACACACACACACATTTATATTACGAGTTCGGCTCCTTCCGCCGTACGAAATCCCCGAGATAGAGTCCGATTCGAAGATCCTAATCGTTGAAATGGTGAAAAATAATAGCGCGAGGGGTCGCTCGTGCGAGTAATTGAAACCGTCTCCCTTCGAAGGAGGGGAATTCTGTTCGAAATTCAATTTTACCGATGTATTTCCTTAGCCACGGCACGAAACCGTTGCAAGAAGATTCGTTTCTTCGGTACAATGAAGCGCGTACGTGTGCACGAGGCCGCACCTTTGCTCGCGCGCCAACAACTTTTTTCGCCTCTCTCTTTCCCCGTCTTTTTCCCGCATCCTTTTTTCTTCCTCTCCTCTCCACTCCTCTCCACTCCACTCCTTTCGCTTCCTGCACTTTTTCCCCACCCTCGAACGGGAGACGCGAAATACACGATATGCATTGCTTCCTCCAGGAAAAACAGTGGGGCTGCTTTTGTGCGAACGACGGTAGGCGAGGCGAGGCGAGGCCCCCGTGTCTCTCGTCTCCGGCGGCAGCCTTCTGAAAGCAAAACAAACGTTCTCGCAATCACAGCCTTTGTGGCGGAGCAACAACCGTTTCGCCCTCCCCTCCTCTTGGCCGGAAAAACTGGAGCGCAACCGGAGAATTCGTTTATTCGATAGAAATGCGAGGGATTGGAAGGGTCGGTTGGAAAAGAAAACACGTCAGAAACGCGTTTTCTTCCCGCGAGAAAGAAATATCATTCATGAATGGGTTTGTGAATGGGGAGCAGCGGTTCGCCGCTCTAATAGGATTCCGCATCGGATCCCAACTGAAAGCCATGAATATTTCTTTTCGAGGATCGAGCGACTTTGAGAGACGCCGGCGTATGGATGCAGAAGGAGAAGGGACGGGGCGATATCGGGAACAACTTTTGTAAAATCTCGATCCCGGACCGAACGGGTATTTATGGAACGGTTCTGCTCATATATTTCTCTCCCTTCCCTATCATTAATAACAAATACTTTGCCATTATTTGCCGATATTATTCGATTTAACGTAAATAACGCGTAATGTAACACAACATGGTGAACATGGTGGACGGGACAACAAAAGATCGTGGAACAAATATTTATATATATATATATGGAACGGTTAATTTATGAAGCAGAATTTCGTCTCGACCCCTTCTCCCCGATGATCGTTGTATAGGGTTGACGGTTTTCCCTCCTCCCCTTGACCCCCTCCGGATATCTTATTAACGCGTATTCCCCCTCCCCCCCCCCTTATTTTCTCCCAGATGATTTATTTCACATTCTGTTTTCCTCTTCCCCCCACCCCCTAATTAATTAAAACGAAATCGGTCGCGTGCATTTAATTGCAATCATAGTGGAGAAGAGAAATTCCATTGGGCATTGGTGTTGTAACGTGGCCATTGAATAAATCAATATCCCGATATCGTTTTCGCACAAAGGAAGTAAACGATGAAAGGTTTACGGTGGCTATTGTATCTGCCATTTTGTAAATGGGGGATAGGGCAATATTACAGGGCCCCCGTTTGTTATCCCGTGCGAGATGTCCTGATGCGAGATATAGTGGAGATGTAATCCGAATACGGGGAGAGCCAATGGGATATATATATATATTTAAATTGGATTGACGATTTAAACCGATGTCATGTAATGCAACGAATCATTTTCGAGTTATTATTAAATTACACGTGAAAGCTCTCGTTACTTTACACCCGAAATCACATCCCTTATATCCACCCTGTTAACAGGTTTTGGGAAATGACAATCCCGTTGTACCCATATCTGTTACGTCGTTACACGATCGTTCATTGTACACGGTTCCGCACTTACCTTTAATTCCTTTCCACCAGGAAAACCCGATACCACGGTGTCACGATTAATTTTTACACGTCAAATGATCCCGATGAGTCGATCCAACGTAACGCGGTGTAATCCTCTCTAATAATAAAGAGCGAATAAAATTGTCCGTGTGATGTTTCGCGAAAGGCGAGTGGAACAAAGAGAGAGAGAGAGAAAAAGAAGAATTCGTTCGATCGAGTCTTCGATACCATTCGCAATTATCTCTATCTTTTAATCGTGGCGTGCCAATTCTCCGTCGAGTTGTCAATTTCGAGCCAATCGTGAAAATATCTTCTATGGAAAATATATTATAGATATAATTGAAGCGTCGAGTTTGTTCGAGAAAATATATATAATGTAATCTGAATAAATCTATTCCTTTTCGTACCCACTTTTTTCTAAACGTGGTTACAGAGAAAGATATAAGAAGACGAAAAAATTAAACGTCGCGTATTCCTCAGCGTGGAGAAACGTTTGGTTTATATTTTAGAAAGATTGTACGAGTTACAAAATTGTGATAATATATTTTTTTAAACGGAAAGAATCGTGCGATAACGCTTCAACAAATTAGTATTAATCTCGAAGAAGAAAAATAAGACTGCGTGGAACGCAGTGATTCCTATCGGAAATTAAATGTCCAGAGTGTAATTTTCCAAAGCGAACCAAGCTGAAAGGTGCACGGGAGAAATGAAAGGATGCGACGTCGTGTGTCAATGTCGCGTTGATGTCGCGCGAGGCCAAGAAATGGAACGTCCTGGCCTTCAACCAGATATCATCTTGCTCCAAGAATCACGCGTCGTTCGATGTAACCATACCGTATCGATTGCAACGGATATTGGATAAAGAAACGATTTTTTGGGAGTATCGTAATATCACGATACGAGATGTTTCTACGTATGCGAAATCGTATACCGATGAAGACGGATAGAAGACTTAACCAACGGTCCGAAACTAAAAGGACGACTTATATAAAATTTAAATTTTTACCAAGCTCTTTTAAACTATCCCAAAAAAAAGAAAAGACATCCGAGAACAATATCGATATCCGATCTGGGGCAAGGGGTGGAACGTTATCGCGAGCCTGTTATCAGTGTTCTCGAGGTAAAAAGACACTTCCCAAGAGGAAGTGAGGCGCTAATTATTTCAGCTCTGGGCTTTCTCGCGTTAGTTTCCACCTAGTTTGGCGACTCCTCCGTTACATCGTGGTAAATAGACGGAGGAGGAAAAGGCGCAGAAACGGGGGGAACCCGTTCGTGGGAGCGAGCCAGCCAACGGAGAACGGCAGTTTCTCGCGAGTAACGGCTCTCTCTCTCTCTCTCTCTCTCTCTCTCTGCGGTTTATCCGAACAGGCTTTATAATTAATTCCATTGTTCGAACGGAGGAATGGGTTTATACGTATATAGGGCAATGGAAACAATTACGAAGGACGATCGCCTTCCCTTCACGGCGTTCTAATACCGTTAATTACGTCACACCGTGTATCTCGTCCGTTTGCCTCGATGCATGGGAGTTTTGCGCGCATCCGAATCGAGCGTCGCCCGCGATCGTCATCACGCCGTTCAGGAAACATTTTCGTTCGAACCGCTCCGGAAATGATCGTGTCCCGCCGCTATTATGGAGCCGAGGCTGCGAATCGACCGATAACCAACGGGGGAGAATTCGTATTAGACCGTTCGCATATATACCCGTGCAACGGTTATTGAACCTGATTCGAAATTAAATTGCTCTGTAATTGTGGAAAAGTTCAACCAACGAGCTCAATCTGTCCCAATCATCGAAGATCTCGTCCAGAATCGTCTAATTCTTTAACAAAAAAAAAATATCCCGATAACATCTTGGTAACATCTTGTGCGCAATACCTTCGATTCGATCGAATTTCGATCGCAGAGAACAGAGGTGGAAATAATTTGGTAAATAAACGGTTTGATTTTCATCCGGAGAGAGTATTAGGCGAACGGTATTTCGCGGCAAACTTTTCGTCCGATTGCCGCCGCTATTGCGATCATTGCCGCTTCTTATTTCTCGTCGGAATCCTGTTCAGAGTCTCCTTTATCCAATCTAGCGGAGCGCATCTCGAAAATCCCTTCGCTTATACAGTCGCCGGCAGGAGTGCTACATCCTACTCTCTTTTCTTCTTCTTCCTCTTCTTTTTCTTCTTCTTCTTCTCGCAGTGTCTCTGCTCTCCTCTCTCTCTCTCTCTCTATTTATCCGTGGAGGTTGGTCCGATCCCGTCGACGTGGTCGGGCTGGAAGCAAGCTCCTTAACAGAGTTTTCGCAAGAATCTCGTAAACGGTGGGTTTCCAAGCCAGACGCGGGGGCGACGAGAAAGCACGCACGTCCGAAACGGGGGTGGGGGTGGGGTAAGTTGAAGAATGGCGCGTTACGACGGTGTCCGTAAGGGAGGGATGCTCGAAAGGGTAAATGGACGGCGTTGGGAGCAGCAGGGATGCTCGAGGACCGAAGGGGCTGGCAGAGGATACGAAGGCTTCGTTCGCAAAGGAATGATGTATGATCTATCCGTGGCACGCTCTGCGGTTGCGAGATTTTCAACCCCTTCATCTTCGCGAAAGGCCGTGCCGTGGCCAGCCATTCCTACGAATTGATGGTGACGCTCCTCGTAAAAATGGCTCTAATGTATCCTCTCTCTCTCTCTCTCTCTCTCTCCCGTCCCCGAATCTATCCTCGTATTCGATACACCTGTGAACCCATTCTTATCGAATCGATATTCGTCGACAGAATTTCGCGGCTTGCGAAATTCTTCCTTTGCATTTCCAAATGGTTGCGTGGCCACCGAATGACTCGGAGATTTTGTTTAAAAATATGGGGGATGATAAATATGGGGCGAGAAAAGGGAGTAATCGGCCACGGGAAAACGCGATTTTGATTCGAGCGCGATGGAAGAGTCAATCGGTCCGTAAAATTTGTCCGGATGTTTCGATGTACACACACAGGTATATCGTTTAACTCGGCTCGCTTACTTAATATTTTCCGCGGCGCTTAATTTGACAACTAATGCCGCGTGGACGCCGATAAATCGTGGGGTGGCGCGGCCGGATGTCCGTTTGCACACACGGAGAATTTAACCGGTTCGCTTGGCCCCTCCCCCCCACACCCGTTGTCAGCTCTACGTACACCGTTAAAATTGCGTAATTGAACCGGTTATTCTAGATGCATTGCGGCTTTCTAACGAACCGCGTTGTGTATCAACTTATTGGTGCGCACCATTCCCTGTGTTTTATCCAGTTATTTTGCATTTTCAGGGATTTTGTATCGTAACGAACGCGGCCCGTATCCCAATCGACGAGTTTTTAATTGCATATTTTCGCGGAAAATCCAGGCCACGTTGCGTTACACGCGTCAACCGTGTATCTCGACCCCTTTCTGTCTTCCCTCCTCCATCCTCCATAGACGCACAATTCGAGCACAATCGACAAATTTTTGAATCGTAACGAATTCGTTATTCCATACTGGAGCGGAGGTGAGGCGCTTTAATCTTGTATCTTGCCGAAAATTACGGTACGATCCGATGTTCGAGCGAATTATTTTCTTTTCTCTCTCTCTCTCTCTCTTTTTTTTCCTCCTTTTCTTTTTTTTTTTTTACACCCGGCAAATGGGACAATTTTTGGCCGAAAAACGCGACGCGTCGGAGTAAAAAGCCACGCTTTTTTAATTGTCCCAGGCCAGCCATTGGGTAAAACCCAATGCCGGTTAATCATACTTGATTAGTCCGTTTGTTCCGAGATATCTGCCAGTCGATACAGGCCGTCGTTGGGTCCATAAATTCCAAAGGGAATAAAGCGCGTCGATATATTATATGGGCGTTTCGCCGGCTGAGAAACCAGTTCTTTTTTTCTTTTTTAACGCGAAACTCACGACTCCTCCTCTTTCCTCTCCCCTTCCCTTCAATTTAACGAACAAATAACGAAGTTGTCGCGTCGTGCTCGCATCGTGAAAATTTCTCGGATCGGTGTTTTCCATCTTTATTCTCAAAAGTAAAAGTTGCAGCTGAAATGTGTTCGTTCGAATTATTTCGCTCAGTACGATTTTCATTCCTCTCCAATTCTTTCCTTCAGCGCGACAACCCGAGGAAACAAACGCGTTTTTTCCCCAACGACGACATCGCATCGGTGAAAAATATTTCCCCGGCTCGAAATTTCTGGACGATCGCGTTCCAATTCACGATCGCGGAACGGATGGACGCGGTATTCGTGGTCGATCGTCGTGGCACAAAGAACGCGTGCACGGGCGGGAAAAAGGTGACAGAGGGAATGAGGAAAAAAGTGAAGAAAACGAGGGAGAGATAACGAAGGCGGAATTCAAATTCCTGCGGTTCCGAACGATTAACGGGAACGAAAGGGTGGAAAAAAAAAAAAAAAAAGAAAAGAGAAAAAGAACAGATATCGTGGGGAGAGGAGGGAGAGGGTGGTGAAACGCGCACAAAGAGGCAGACAGGGGAATATCTCACAAAGCTCGAAATCTTCAGGCCACCATGAACGAGTCTTGGAGGGGGTGAAAATGGAATATAACCCTTTGTGCGCGGCGCGAGGTCGGTGTCTCCGTTCGCACGGGATTTGCGGCATGCATACAGCTAACATAATACGGCAAGATTGTAGATACAAGGTAGGTGTAGGTCGGTAGGACGTGTGGTGTATACCATTGGAAGGGTGACTGGGAAGACAGGGTGGTGGTGTATCGGGTGGCGAAACCGGGCTGCTGCGGGTGCCGAGGCATAGGACCTCGACCAGCAATGGCGCACGAGTAATGGAATCAGGTGCCGCCGTGCCGTGAATCGCCTATCTTCCTCAGGGGTTCTCATTTACCACCCGACAATCCTCCTCTCCATTCTAATTTCTATTTAATTATCGAATCGAGCGACGCGCTCGATTAAACGACCAATTTTACGAATTCACCTCCCTCGATTCGGCGGTGCGCATCCATTTTCCCCGTCCCAATTCATCCAGCGATGCTTTAATTAAAAAACCGGTCGAGATTGATAATCTCGTTGCCTTCGAAGACGTTTTCTCGTTTCCCCATTCGGGAAAAAACAGATTCGTCGTTTATCGGTTTATCCGCTTGTCGGAATTCTCGCAAAAGTTCCGCTATTTCTCGTGTACGTCCATTGTGCAGTTTATATTCTTTAAACAAGAGACGCTTTTCTTTCTTTTTTTTTTTTCTTTGTTTTTTTCAGGACCGGTTTAATCGCGGGGCTCGGCGAGGACTAGGCGATAACCTACTTTCTCGAAATACACCGATAACCGACGGTGACGGTTTTTTGTTTTTTTTTTTTTTTTTTTTTCTTCCAACGACAAAGGCTCGCGTTTGATTCGATGACATATCGAAGTCTTGACAACAGACGAGCTCTTTACTCACCGGTTATCGCGGTGCCTAGAACGCACGCGAAGCCTAGCGTGAAACGCGATCGCGCGTTCGTTAAGTGCGCTCGTTTTGTCCTGTTTTGCCGTTTCCAACGACATTCGGGATCCGATCGTTGTATGGAATCGTCTCGATTTTTTACCGTACCTGCGAAATCACTCGTCCCCGTATTTTCGACGATCTAACCGCTAAGCGACACTTGCCGACCCGCTCCGTTTTCCAAATCGCGCTTTTGTCTTCTTTCTCTCCCGTTATACGGTATTCTAAACTTTCGAACAATGAAGCTAAAACTTGAGAAAAAAAACTCCGAAGATGGTATAGCACTCGAATAATTATTCCTCGTTTAACAGCCCCGGGCTACTTTGACTTTCTCGTTTAACCTCCGCCCAAGTTTTAACGTTTTGCTTATGAGAAACGGCTCGTAACGCGAAACGACGATTTTTGATAAACGGATAAACGACTGGCCTCGCGGCAAAGAGGAGCACAGCACACGATCGCGATCTTCACTAAAACATTGTACAAAAGAGGCTGTTTCTTTCTATCGGGGAATGGAGAAACGAATAGGGGCGGATAGGGCGGAAATTTTAAGGAATAACGAGAGGATTCTTTAAACTTGGCCGCTTATGATTTCGTCCCGATATCTTTTACGCGATCATTCTCTCACGTCAAAATACGAAAAAGCATCGCATTACGATATCGAAAGCTAGCTATAGGATATATCTCGCCACTGTTTCGCAACAGTGTTACAAAAGTGAAAACAAAATTTGTAAACGTGTATACCTTTCTCGATATCTCGATCGTAAAATATTCATCGATGGGGGAAGCGATAACAAAAAAAAAAAAAAAAAGGAAAGGAAAAAAAGAAGAAAAGGAGGAAAAATATGGACGGAGCGGAGGGAAAACCCATATCGTGGTCTAGGTTCGAGGGAAATTCGTCGTTTAACGCGACCCGTTTTATCGGTGAATCATTTAATAGAACAGAATTTATCATCCCGCGGGCAAAGGTGTGCGGGAACCGGAAAGCTCCGAATACCCAGATGGGTTTTGTTGGACGGTTTCCTGTCGGAAACCCGAAAGTTTCTGGCTTTAAATTTCAGCTAGCCGTTCTGGGCCAGGCCGAATGTTTCGGATTTGCAGTTTTGCCCCTCCCGCCCCCCTCCCTCTAACAACGATTCGCGTCACACCGCCAACTTTACAACTTACCGGTCAAACTTTATAATATAAAATAATATTTTTTTTACATCAGCGGCGTCGTGTTTTTTTTTCCTCTCTCTCTCTCTCTCTCTCAGCTTTTCACTCTCTCGTTTTTTCCCGTTGTTTTGAATTTCATTTAATCTCTCTCTCTCTCTCTCACTCACTCATTCACTCTGCCTCACTTTCGAAAATAACACGAAAATTTCGAGTCGATAGCCGGGATCAAAGGTGGAGAACAAGCGAGCAGAAACGAAGTGGGTTACGCGTGGCGCATTATTCAATGAAACGCGAAACACCGGGTCTTTGGATGTGTTTCGAGTTACAAGTTGGACGATGAAGTCAGTCACCGTGCACAGAGCAACGCGCCGCGCGGCCGCAATTTCCGTGTCATTGACATTATTCCCGGCGAAGACTATAAATACAGGGAATCGATACTCGACCTATTCATACAGCCGCGGAACTGAATTTATCGGAACCAGTTGGCTAATCCGTTATTTTCCCGTTAAAATCCTTTCCTCCTCCACGCCCCCTCCTCCCCCTTCTCGAAGGGAATCACATCCTCCTTTAGCGTCAATTTCATGAAATATTTCCCGTTCTATTAATTTTTTACCCAGTTTCTAAAGGAAGGGAACGTCTTCTCGCCCGATCGTGTCTTTTGCGCTCCGTCAAAACTTTCGCCCCCTTCCCCGCTGCTCCATTTAGTATTCTCGTCTCTCTGGTTTCGAGCGAAAACCGAAACGCGATCTATAATTCCTCCGTGGCTAATCCGTCCGTCCTTCCTTCGTATTCCACCAATCTTTTTTTCAAACGTTACGTCGATCGCGTCGACGATTTTGCTTTTTTTCACCAACGTCGCAACATCCTGCCTCCTCTACATTCTTTGAAAGAAAGAATAGACGAAAGAAAAGAATTTTTTTCCATCGCCGCGACGAAAACGTCGATAAACGGAAGCCGACTTTTCGGAAATTCTCTCGTCGAAAGCATGGAGAAGAAGCGTCGCAACATCGGAATTATTATCTTATCGGATCGTTGACAGAGGTTCGAAGACTGGCTCTCAACGAAGTAACGCCGTTTCATCTCGCCCCTGTAATCCGTCTCCTTCCTTTTCCAACCAACCCTCGGGCCTCTGACACTTCGAATTTCTGTTTCTTTCCCATTCTATTCCCACCGCTGGTCCACTGAATATCCTCCCATCGCACGGCCTCCTTTCCCCTCCTCTCTCTCTCTCTCTCCGACAAATCTCCCGAACAATGTTATTTCCGATGAATGCGTCACGTATTCGCCCCCGTTTCACATTTGATAATCTTAGGATATAATAATCTCGCCGCTCCAGGAATTTTCGAATCGCGGATTTTTTTTCATCATTCCAATGATTCGTCCCTTTTTTTCCGCTCCCTTTTTTTTTCTCTCTCCTCTTCTTCTTATTTTTTTTTTTTCTCTCCTCGATGCGCGACATCGAGATCATCGGGCCGCAAAAGTGGAGCAAACTGTTCGCGGGGAGGATGGAAAGGAAAATCGATGTCGAGGCGGAAAGCGTGATCAGAGTGAGAGAGAAAGAGAGAGAGGGAGAGAGTTTATCACGCAACGAGTTACGGACAATTTTTATTTCTCACGAGTGGTTGGCATCGATACGACCTTCCCGAGCCGGGCTGTTTTCTTCCCTGATCAACACTGGCGCGCATCCGCCTCGCCATGGTTTTTCATCGGGGGGGTAATCCGCCTCGAGCCACGGCCAACTAGAATTCCCATTCCTTCCTTTTTCTCCGCGTTTTCTTTCGCCACGCCTTACTACTGCTCTCCTTCCTCCCCCCCCCGTATAATGCACGTCGAGTTAATTGGACGAGGTCCCATCGTGACTGTTCATGAACGTCGTGGAACCCATCTCGTCCTTTAAACCCGCTGCGATCGAGAGCGTTCACGAATCGTTTAAATTAACCCATTCCATCTTAGCGAAAATTGTACCTGCGTCTATATATATATATTATCGACGTCTAGTACTTTATCACACTACTACTACTAGATGCTCGAGGCTAATTACACGTTGCTTCGCGAATCTTTTATTGGAGGATCGTGTCCGAACAACAACACTGCTTTTTTTATCATTTTATTCTCTTTTTTCCAATAATATTATCATATCACGTGGATCGTAGCCGTTCACCGGTAAACGAGTCGTAATCTATTTTCGTATTAAAGTTAATTCGGAATTATAATAATTTACGAAGAATTAAATATTTTTCAATTTTTTTTTTTTTTTTTTTTTTTTTCCTTTTCAATCAATTCCCTCGTGTATACGAGGGATAAAAACAGCGTGTAATAAGTGATTCTGAGATAAGTAATTTTTTTACGCAGGAAAATTTTTTTTCAATCTTCCTTTCCTCTCCTTTCCTTTCCCGTTCCCACAAAATCTTTCCACGAGAAGAAGAGGCGTACGATGATCATGATCTCTTTACTTTGCCAACGAAAAACTCTTGCACACTTTCACAGTGTGTCGCCACGGATTGAGAACATAGATAGAACTTGGCCGAGAAAATTTATTTCGCCGAGCTTTAAAAATAAATGCGTCCAACAGCCTCCTCCCCTCTCTGTTAACGATTCCAGTCCAGGACTCGGCCGGTCTCCTCGATCGTAATTCGGCCAGTCTGAAACGACTGGACGGGAAAACGAGCCCGATAGAATTGCAGACCTGGTTGGAAACGCGCTTCGAATTCCTCCTCCTTCTCCCAAACACCGATGAAATTAACCGAGGTTTTATCGGTCGGTTCGATCGGGACCAAGGTTAAACTCGTTTTTTAAGCGGCACGATCACGATCACTCTTACTCCAAAATTCTCCATTTATGTGAAATTATCGGTTGCCTCGCGATTTCGCGCGTGTTGTTTTCGTTTCCGTTAACAAGCCGCTAACCGAGGCAATGATAAAAACTGCCGCTCTTCCGCGAATCGTTCCCCGTTGGGAAACGAATCCCCACCGGGCAATCATCAGCGACGACGTCGGGAAGCGTCGTTCGTTTCGTTCTCACGGCCACACACACGGGATTAAGCTATTCCACAGGTATATATAAATATATATAGTGGTGTTTACGTTTCACTTGAAGGAAAACGAACGTCGCGTTCTTATTATTACTGTGATAATTAAGGTGCATTTATTCGGGAGATTGGAAGGCGCACGATTGGGGAATACATGTCCCTCTTCATAAAATGCGAATACAAGTTGTTCGATATAGGTGGAGTTAATCCCCTATTTTGATTCTTTGGTTTTTACGCGAGCATACGAGATGCAATTATTACACGTGTATATTCAGTTTTAATCGATGAGGAAGGTGATTTGAAATCGGTTCGGAACTCGATAGATTTATTTTTATCGTGTACAAGATGAACGTTTATTTATTGCGAAAAAAATTCTTATCGATATAGGATAAAATGTTATTCAAGTTGCACTTGAATATATATTACACTCGGCCTTCGAGTGCAAGGAATTAATTCCGTCCTTTTAACATACCATGTAAAAATTGTTCTCGATTCTTCTCGAACGTAAATCAACTCCTCTCCTCCTCTCGTAATATTTTTCAATTATTACCAATTATTAAACGATAAACTCCTACGTCTTATCGTGGCACGAAACGAAAATAAATCAATTAATCCAAAAGATGGCGTAAGAGTAAATTCAGAGAGGGGGGAGGGGAGGGGGAAGGTATCAATTACGGGTAAAACATATCTGGTGCGCAAACAAAGAAGGACATTTCTATTTATCGGATTATTCGACATCGGGCAATGGTAGCTTCCATTTTGGTTCCTTTATTTCTTCTCTGTAGAAAAACCGTATTACCCGCGGGCTGTTCCAATAACAAGCCGACTACGGCATCGGTCAAAGAGAGGTCGAGCACCGAATTTTATTCCGAGAGTTCTCTCTCTCTCTCTCTTTCTTTTTTTTTTTTTTTTTTTTTTTTTTTTTTTTCCCCTCCCTTTTTCGGTGTCGGTCCCACGTACTCTGGCCGCAAAATGGAGGCAAACTGGCCTCGACTGGAGTCCAGTCGGTGGATTGTCAACGTGACAATGCGCCCCGTTGTTGCACCGCTAAAGTATTAAGCGTACGTGTTTACATAGGTAGATCTCGTAAGCGTTGGATATCAACCGTCAGTCGTCCGCGTGCAAAATTGCTTCGTGACGTGTTTGTCGTTTCGTTCGGTGTGCGCGCGGCTTGTGGCGAAATCACAGACCTGTTCGTCGATAGGGGCGCGAGCCAACGGGACAGGGGAACGATACGTGTTGGGGGGAAGGGTTGAAAAGGGGGGGTTGAATGGAAACCGAGCCACACGATCATCCTCCACTTCCACGTTTCATCGAAGCGCACCACCCATCCAATCATCGTCTCTTCACGCCACCTGCGCTGTCTGTATAGATACGTGTATATATATTCTTCTCCTTCTTCTTCTTCTTCTTCTTCTTCTTCTTCTTCGTCTATATACTCGTTTCAACGAGACGAGGCAGAGTAAACGAAACGATGATCGATGTTTTTTTTATTGTTATTCGTTAAATATCGAGGTTGAGGATCAACTTCTTGTAACCAAAATCTTGATCTTTTCTTATTTTCCGTGCACAAAGATTTACGAGCCATTTCTATCTCGTCGATCATTCCCGGAATATATTTAAATCCACTCGCTCGTTGAAAAATATGGTATACCACGTTACATACTGAAACGCGGGGGTGACGACATTGTTGACTCGATCTCGTTCCCCGATATTTCGTACGACGTAGTTGTTGCAAAGTTTGTTTGCCGACATGTCGTATCTATGCCCTGACACCTTGGAGCCATGCCTCGGCGCAAGATAATCCCACGCGGAATATTAGGAATAAAAAATAAAAGAATAAAGATCCGAACAACTGGATGGAAATGGGGAAATGTCAATTTAACGGGGTGAACCCGTGAACCGCGTGCACGGTTCGTTAGCCAATTCTCGATGGAGAAGGCGATGGAGAAGGATCTATCCTTCCCCCTCGTCTCTCCATCGTCGTGGAATCGCCACGAGTCGAGGAATACATTATCGGCGATGCAATCTCCCCGTGGTTAAGACAAATGTATGGGGACGAGGGGTGGCGTCTATCCATCCGCAGATTGAAATCTCGGCTGACGAAAATTGCCACGCGGAAGCGAAGCCACGATCAGCTTTATTGAAACTGTTCGCGTGTTTGGAGACCCGAGCAACGCTCGGCCCGAGATTGCCGTCGATTAAGTTGTTACACGGCGGCGGGATTCGTATTTACAAGGCGAACGAATTCGAATTCTTTTTTTCACCGAACTCGAGTCGAGATGGTTAAGGATGGATCGATTCTCTTCGTCCACCTCTTTTTTCCTTCTTTTTTCTTTTTACGTGCGTATTACGTGTACGTGAATCGCGTATCTGTATGTCGTGTGTGCTACCATTGAACGATCTCCGAGACGGATAACGTAGGTCATAGAGTTACGCTCGTTTAACGATATTGCGCTTCTTTTCGAAACCGGGGAAGCTTATTACATTGATGCCGAGGCTCGCAGCATTGATTCACCGCATAACTCGAGCGAAGGGAGGAGCACTCGTGGCTCGTCCATTCAAATATGGCAAGCTTAAATGGACCGGATCTTTCTTTTTCTTTTTTTCCCCTTTTTTTGGGGGGAAGGGAATGTCCTGCCTTCTTCGAGTCGCTTCTTCTTTCACGCTTTCCACGCTCCTGTGTGTTCCTCGAACCTTGCCGCTTTGTTTCTTTGCAACTGTAAATATGCAACTGTAAATGCAACAGAAGAGACATCCTCGAAACTTTGTACGTTTCTTCTCTCGATATAAATAGCCCGTCCACGTTTTCATCGTGCGCGAACGAACTTAATTAATTGCTGGATGTATAATTGGTTTTTAAAAAATGTAACGCGTATAAATAAAAACTTTCGCCCGAATTCGTCTCGACCTATTCGATCGAGCAAACGTGGAAAACCCTCTCTCCTCTTCCTCGTTTAATAATCTTCTCAAGCAACCTCGTATAATTAACCGCGGTGAAGTAACTTTCCTTCAACCGCGCCCTTTCAATTTTCAATTACGCTCCTCGAGGTAACTCGTCGCCGCGACGGTCGTTCATGCCACAAGCACGACGCCGCAAACAACCGGCGTCGTCTCCTTTTTTAAATCGCCAACTCGGTGGAAAACAGACGTGCAGACACGTTTTTTCACGCTCTACGTTTCACAGGGCGTTGCGAAACCACCCACTGTGACTCGTTCACCCCGAGAAACCGCTCTCCCTCGCTTCGTTCTAAACTTCGATCTATCCTAAATCCGCGTGATCGATCTTTTCGCTCTATCAGATTCAACTTTTCTTTTTTCCTTTTTTCTCATTCTCCATTCGATGAGAATGAAGGAGAGAGAGAGAGAGAGAGAGAGAGAAAAAAGGAGGAGCCGTGACGAGCGGTGTAATTGAGAGAAACACGGAGAGGAAAACGCGGCGATTAATCCAATTAGTTGGAGCAGCTTGTTGTCAAAATACACCGCAAATCGTGGCCCGGCCTGGTAAACGCTCGCCCGTCCCGTTTATTTTCCAGTTACAGCTCGTATCGGTATTTCTGCTTCAATCAACACTTGCAACGTTTCGATTTTCGCGCGATTGACCGTGTTTCGAGCCAAGTCAAGGGTGTCGAACGAAAATTTCGAAAAAGGAAAAGGTGATGAACGGGGATGTCAACGAGGGTTCGAAGAAATCGGATATTCGGTCGTCAATCAACGTGTAATATTCAATTTCGACGAGTTTCAGGATTCCATGATCTTAATCATAGAATCGATCGATTCGAAAAAGAAGGAGGAATTATCGAGGCTTCGCGATCGATTGATACCGTTGATTTACATCTTGGAGGGTATCGACGCGGTCATAAATCCATCGGTTTCCCGTTCGTTCGTTCGTTCGTCCGACGAATTAATCCAGCGAGGTTTGTTGTTTTACCCAAGTTCGCCGCAACTTGCAATAACTGCGCCAAACCGCGATTAGAACGGACATCGTGTTAACGTGTTATTAGTGTATTACTCGCCAACCCATTATCACTTCCCTTTCGAACGTGTATAATTCGTCCGATAAACGGATTTCGCGATGCGGAGATGAAAAAAAAAAAAGAAAAAGAAAAAGAGAGGAGGGAAGAAGAGACGGATCAGAGGTTTGCGGATAAGTAAATGTACCGCGATCAAATTGACTTAGGAGAATTTCCGTTTTCTTCGTGAACGAGGGCGTCTGAGAGGGGTGGAGGAGAGGGGTATTAAAGACGCCTCGCGACAGGCATCGATTTTCTCTCGGCCATCGGTGGAACGCAATAATTCCGTGTACTTTTCTCGATCCTCTGTCTAAAGCCTCGACGACGAATCAATCGCTTTAGAGTTCATTTCCTTCGACGAGCCGATCCTCCGCGCTCAATTTCCGAACGCACGGAAAGAGATCGACGCGTTGCCATCCCGATACGATTCTCTTTTTCGATCGTCGCTCTTGATCACCATTGGTTACAGAGTTTCGCTCAGAGTTTTATACTTTTATCGCGTGATTTTTTCTTTTCTTTTCAATCTTTCTTTTCTTTTTTTTTCTTTCCTTCGTTATTTAGTAATCGTACGCAAATAAAAAAGGGTTTTATCGAATCGAGTTCGTCTTTTTTATGCGAACGTTAATGGATAAGTGGGTCGGTTTACATGTGCACACAAAGTTTTTCGGGTATCGGGTAGACCGATCGAAAAATGTAAAGAAAAGGTCGAGTCGAATCAGCTGGCCAAGTTGAACCGAGTAATGTTTGGTTTGTTCGAGTTCCGTTGCAATAGTTGACTTTTCCTCCGTGTTTAATTAATCAAGGGATCGAATTCGAATTTATTACTCGTGAGTTCAATACACCGAGGCTATTAACATTGCATATTAATTTCCTCGTATTAAGTAATAATATATATATATAATATGTAAAAGGTAAAGCTTTGTATATAAATTAAAAAGATACGTTTGAAATGATTAAGCTATCGTTGTTTTTTTTACATAGGTTTTTAAAAATCCGAAAAATGATTTTACATGAGGAATTTTTTTCGATGAATCGTATAAAAAAAAAAAAAAAATACATACTTTTGGAATACACGTTTTTTTTGGAATCTTTTTTTTTTCTTTTCTCTCTTTCTCTCTCTCTTTTTTTTTTACATGAAAATACAACCATTACCACAAACCACGTTCACGTTCATACATTTCAATATACGTTTCGTTCATTAATATATCATTGCTCGCTTGCTTCCCCTCAAGCAAGTATGAAACGTATGAAACGTATTTAATTCGCGGTCTTATTTAAACTACTTGAAACGTTGAAACAACAATTCTCTCGGCGAGATCGTCCCCATTGTCCCCTCGTTTCAATATTAATTAAGTCGTAAACGGGAAAAACCTCGTTTTTCTTCGGGCGTGGGACGCAGCTAGCCGTAAAAATGAGCCACGTTCGCGTGGCGGGGGAGGTGGGGCGCGTAACGAGGCGCAACGAGTCGCAACGGTACAAAGTAACGAGAAAGAGGAACGCGGTTGTCTTCGAGGCGCGCGTAAACTTCCGGTCGGGCAGGTGGCTCCGCACCAACGACTCTTTTCGCGGCCATTTTTCGGCGACCAACCTCATTGTTCGTGATTTCCATTGTCTCGTTCCTTGGCCGCCGTGAAAATGGATTTTCATTATTTTTCATTCTTCCCTCATAGGAATTAGAGATTTTTGACAACTGGATCGGAGGTTATTAAGCGCCAACTTCACTTCCGACTAATCGTTTTTCCATCCTTTTTTTTTTCTTCTCCTTTTTTCTTTTTTTTCATCCATTCGAGGATGACTCGACTCGAAAATTTGTCGAATATTCCATTCTGGAAAATAAAAGGGCTTTGTCCTCGAAACTTCGAACTCCTCGAAGAGGCAACGATTTTATTTCTCGTGTAGATATTCTCGAATACGAGATTCACGGGTACGAGAGTAAACCAACGACTCGTCATCGCGAATTTACAGGAATTTGAAAAGCTTAATCTTTCTTAAATGATCTCGACTGGTCTCGTTTCCTCGACCCAACGTCGGGAAAAATGCGTTTCCTCGTAAGCGATGTTTCCTGTTTCCGCGTGGAATTATCCGGCGAGTATTTTCGAACGAGGGAAGAATGTTTCATAATAAAACAAGGGTCTCTTTGAAAAATTCCGCTCGAGGAGAGCGAGGCGTCTAGAAGAATTACCCAGGCATTCGTCGCGCGAACGAGCCTCGTAAAAGTGAAACGCTGAACGTTATTCTCCGCCCGTTGATTATAAGATTGCGCAAATATTTCTTCTCCTCCATTCTCACCTGTTTCATCCAGAAAAGCGCACGCACGCTTTTTCTCCAATTTTTCCACAATCATCTCCCGAGAAATACAATCATCCTCCCCTCATTTTTCTACTCTTAATCGCGGATCAAAGTCGAAAGAGATCCGCGAGAAAGTGAAAACATTAGGAGGGGAGCGGGGCGTTTACGCGTTAACCGGCTCTGGCCGACAGAGTCGGCCAAGTGTCGCGACGCGAAACGAGGAGGGATTTGAATGTTAAGGATGCTCTTTCTCGAGATTAGCGAAATCTTGGAGCCAAACTGTACGACGATTTTCGGCTCTTAGCAGGCGGCGGTAATCTACGTCCGCGAGAAGGGGAGGCTGGAAGACTCTGCGGAAGAGAGAGAAGACTCTCCGGCAAGTCCAACCAAGTTTCAAACTAAGTTAGTAACGTAGATCCTATTAACTAGTAAGGTAATATGGGCCAAGAGTCTTATCGCGGAAATTATCTTCGCCTTATACGATTCTTTTTTAAACTCCTCTCCTCCTTAAGCCTTGTCCCCCCTTCCATCGTCTTCCTCTCTCTCTCTCTCTCTCTCTCTCTCTCGTTCCTTCTTTCACCCCCTTTGACCGTGTTCGAAGAAACGCGAGTTCCTGAAAGGCAATCCGAAGATACGTTCCTCCTTTGAGCCGTCTCTCGTTCGCGTTTAAATTGAATAGACGCGATTTATCGCGCGTGCGAATGACACGATGGTAATTGCGAATGGAAACACGATCCTCGTCTTTTTTTTTTTTTTTTTTTTTTTCCATTCGATAACGCTCGAGAATAGGAAAGAGACCTCTCCCCTCCTCCTTTTAAGAAGGGGGGGGAGGAAAATTGAAAACGAATCGAATCGAAGCATCGATGCCCGATAATTTAATTTCCGCCTGACAATTATAACCAAAATTATTACTCGACTCGTTGAGTCTTAATAAGAGCCTTTATACCCTTATTTCCCGGGGAATGGGAGATAATAAACGGAAACGGATGTAATTTTAGTTGACGAGGTTCGAAATCCTTCGGTTCTTCAGAAGAAATCGAATAAATAATTTGTCGCAACAGTTTACGAGGCATCCCTCCGTGGATTTCTACCCCTCTTTTCTTCACCCGCCTCCATCTTTAAACGCGAAATTGGAAAATCTAATCTAATAACAGCGATACTGACGGGGTTGGCGATTCTTACGAACGAAAAATTCCAACTTCCTTCGATTGATCGAAAAACGAGGACTTGTCCCGTTCCCGGGTCGTACTTTATCGATTTCTCGGTAACTCGGTCGAAAAGGAAAAAAAAAAAAAAAAAACAACCAAACGTGCCAGTCCACGGGGCTCTTTGCCTGCGAATCCGGCGAAACCGGGTTTCGTTCCAATCTTGGATCAATTAAAGACTCGATTGCCCCGCGGTTTAGCAAGCGAATTCCGGTTTTAACGTTTTCAGCTTCTAAGAGGCGACGTTAATCGATGGTATACGATAATAGAATATTCTCGGAGGCCAGATCCGATAAATCGGGATACTTCTCGATTAATTCTCCATTCGACACTCGGTTATACTCTACGCGCTAAAGAGAGGGAGGGAGAGGACGAGCGAAAAGCAAGTTTTTTTCTCGGAGTCCTCGTGGCCGATGATAAATTCCGTCCGTTCTTCGCCTCGGTACTTTTGTGCGCGTTCTAGGCGGCGGGGGTCAGGACGATTCCGGTTGTCAGATAGGATTCATGGTGACGCAGGTGGCGGGCGAAAAAAGTGAATTTTCGGCGTGACATCGGTTATTCCGGTCGTGGCTCCGACGACATAAATCGTAAGCCACCGACTGCCGAGCAATCAATACCAAGTGGTATTGCACGCGTGTGATTCAATGCGCGCGAGCGGTGTGTGTCTATCCTGCTTGCTTCGTGTGTTGGTTACGCGCGTTGCCCTCGCTCGAACTCGGCTCGACAATTCGAGATACAACCCTGAGAGTCCGTCGTCGCGTATGCTCGTGTTCGAAAGGATGGATCGATGCGCCACCTGCACCTCGAGTGCACACCGTCCGTAATCGTAAACGGAATATATATATATATATTCGTAATTCGCACATCTCGACCGAACGAAAGCCTCCGTTTCAACGATTCCAAGACGGATAAATCGAAACGTCTAGGTGGATGAGCTCGTTTCGCAGTCATCGTGCTCCCCTTTTCGTTAGTCCTCCTCGAATCGTTTTCGCGAGAAGCGGCACTCTCTCTCTCTCTCTCCTTCTCCGGCACGCACCGCGAACGTCTCCGTTTCCCGGGCACTCGAGCAGAAACGCTGCCGCGGCACTCGCCACCCTCGCTCTTTCGAGCCCCCTTCACCCACCAACCTCTCCCTCACCCGAGACCCTTCACCGCCGTCGGCGCGGTTACCACCACTGACACCCCTCTCCTTCTCCCTTCGTCACGGGGTTGCCCCGTCGCTACTAGTCATTTCAGGGGCGACCACTCGCGCTATCGAGCACGGCTGAAGCGCGTCTGAAACCTCGCCGACGTCTGCGACCACGTTTTTTTGCGATTGCATCGAGGAAAAGTAGAAAACCTCCCCTCACTCTCTCTCTCTCTCGAGTCACCCCTCGGCTCGCCTCGAGCGTGCAGTTAAACGCGTGGAGGGCAAGCGGTTAGGGAAGGGCGAGGTTGTAATTGGGAGATTATTAAACTGTCTCGCTCGTCGGACACAATGCTCGTCCGTCATTTTTCTTTTCTTTTCCCCTCTTTCTTTCTTTCTTTTCGCGTATATTTCCTTCCTTCTTTTCTTCTGCGTGTCTCTCTCTCGCACAATGGACGGGAGCGGCGTCTGGAGCATTTCGTTAATTGAAACTACGTTATCAATCGGGAGGACGAGAGCCACGCCCGGAAACCGCGCGACCGTTGCTACAATCTTGATTCCGGAAGGCGTTGGATACGAGGAGGAGGAGGAGGACTACTCGGTTAATTGAGATGAAATCGCCCCGTTCTCAATGGGATCCCGCCATTCTCGTAGCTTCTTACGAGCTTCTGTAATTGGGTGAGCTGCGTCGGATACCGAAAAACACGAGGAACAGTTTTAAAGTTGTTTTTTTTTCGTTTCAAGCGTGGACGAACGCAAACGTTTCATCATCACGAAGCGTCCTCATGAAATCGAGGTATACATCATAGCTGTCGCCGCCCTCCCCCCCTCCGAACTCGTAGTTTATTCTTGCTAAAAGCACTTCCGATTAATCCAGCCCAACCTTTTTCGTTTCGCGGCCGTCGAACCAAAGCTCTTCGACCTTTTAATGTGGCTTATTTCACAGCGAGCGAATGCCCCCCCCCGCCCCCCTCCCCGCTGCAAAATCCACTTCCCGCCAAATCGGCGTTTAAAGCGTTCCCTCTCCCTTCTACGAATTCTCTATTTACAATCGGGATGCAACGGGATGATAAAATTTTCTTTCTCCTTCTCCTTCTTTTTTCTTCTTGCTCCCTTTTTTTCTTCCCCCCTCCCCCAACAATCATCCATCAAAGACCACTAGGGAAAGGCTCGTCGAGTGTATTTCTTCGATCGAGCGGATCGAGGAGGGGGAGGCGCCACCGACGAGAAAAGAATCCCGAGGAGAAGGTGGAAGGAAGGAAATGCTGTCGGTTTTTCAAGATCCTCTCGTCAGCCTCTTCGTCGACCCTTTTACATCCACTCGTCTCCGCCCGTGGTAGTCTTTGCCAGTCGTTTCATGGACAAGAACCGGTCCTCGAAACCCGCTCGAAACCGAAAGCTACACGTATACATATATATATAACGAGACGCGCCACCGATTGCCACAACGGATCTCGCGTCACCGCTCTTCCGTTATTATTACCCGCTACGCTCTGCCATTTTGGTCGCTCGCTGGATCATTCGAGCGGAGAGGGAAAGTAAGGAAACGCAGAAGAGGAAAAAGAAGAGGAGACCGTGTTTCGCCGTGTTTCGCCTCGGGAATCCGCGTAATCCAGCGGGCGTTCGTCGAAACGGCGAATAATCGGGCCTCGTTTGAATTTAAAATCCGGTGAATGTTTTTCTCTCCCTCTCCTCCTTCTCCAGGAACGAAAAGGAGCAACGAGCTGTTCGCCAGCGGCGAAAGCGGAGGAGAGGAAAGGGGAAGGGCGAGAAAGAGGGTGGAAACTGGCCCAAGCTTCCTCCAACGCTGCCTCTCCTCGTCTCCTATTTAAGTAACCACCGGTTACAGGGGGCGCGATTTGAATACCGGGATGCGTTTAAAAGTTTACGCTCGCTCGCTCGTAAGGCGGATCGGTTTGGAGCGCGTGGAGGGAAAAGGGAAAAGTTGTCGGGGGATCGAGGAAAACAACGGTCGATCGGTTTCGAACGGTGATCGAGGCATCGATATGATTGCAATTTGCATCTAAATTGCGTCCCCCTTTTTTGCAGCGGGAATACGCTGCGAATTTTCTCGCGGCCGGATCTATTCGCCGGCCATCCTCCAACCTTGGTTAACCCGATATACCAACCGTGTGTATGAAATGCATCCGCGTATTTCGAGACGTACTTTCCGCCGGAATATCGATCGTGAATAATAGAAAAGAAAGGAGGGGGGGGGAGGAATCGGTGGGATACGTCGATTTTCTATCATCTCTCGATGGTGGACCGAGAATCGATCTCTCCTTCGTCGAAACAATTTCGTCGAACTCCCACGATCCCTTTTTTTCCACCCTCTTTGCATTTCAACAGCAGTGCCTCTTCGTCGATAACGCTCTTCGTTTTATAACTCGAGGAGGAGGTGGTTTAAACCACGGCCAGAGATGATGCACTTGCGGCGTGCAGTGCGATCGCGAGCTTTCCAGTTGACCCCCGCTGTATCGAACGCATCGTCGCGTGTCTATATTCGGTCGTATTTATGGCGGAACTGCTCGTAAACACGAGGAGGAAGTTGCTCGTAAAGCAGCCGGTCGTTGTACGCGATCCCGATCACGGGATTCCTCCCTCTTCTGGAATCTGGTCGACGACAACACGCGTGCACGCGAGTCCCGTTTCCTTCGTTCGAGGAAGACGAAGGAAGGTTTGTCGGCACGGACGATCCCTCGCTCGATGGGTGGGTCGCGTTTTATCGCAACGAGCGCATCGGTGTTGCGCGACCTCCATGTTATTCAATTTTGCGATTCGCCTCGTGTCTACGATATAATCGTACACGTAAGAAAATATCGGTCGGTTCTGTTCGTGAACAGAGACTGAGAGATTTATTTACCGCTCGTGGATCGCTCGTTCTTGATATTCGAAAGGAAAGGAAAAGGAATACGAGTATGGGACGGTCGATGGTTGAATCAATTTTGAAGAAAGACGAGGAGATGAAGTAAAAAAAAGTTTGGTTGGTTAATATTTGGTTTGGAGTAATGTAATTGATAGTCGTTTGAAACACTCGAGGACGAAACACTTTTGTTACGTAATTTCGATGCCCGGTTGTGCATCATGGCATTAAGGGTCGCTTTAAAAACCGCTGAACATAAATTCCTCGGGATCGTTTTTCATTGATCGGCCCGTTATACGAGCCGAGCGGGGCGTCACCTGAACACGATGGCGTTACGAGGAGACTTAATACGACGTGTCACGACCTTCCTGCACGGCTATAATAATATCCCCTGCGCTCGATATCTCTCGATATCTCCTCCACGGGGAGGAATATTCAAATCCGATTCGAATAAACAAACACGTTTTCACCGAGTTTTCTCCTTTCGTCAGCAAAAAGGAGAGAGATCCGGGAAACTGGTTACGACTTTCGAAACTGGTAAATCACGCCCCTCCCTCCTCGGTAAAAATAACCGAGAGATCCGAGCGGGGAAAACTGGTTTCTCGGAACAGCTGTTCTTCAGCGACGATGGCCGAGCTCGTTGCTGGAAAACTCGGTTCCCCTCCCGCTGGGGAAGGAAAAAGGCCCGAGGGTTGGTTAGAGAGAAGAGGTTGGTTAACTCGTCGAGGTCAGCCCCTTTTCCCTATGAAAGACAACCCTTCGATAAATCCGCCACGAAAGACCTTTGACTTAACACCAGTGTTGGCCAGCCAGGGTAGAGCGTACAGTCAACGCGAAAATTCAACCCCTGCGGCCCTGTCTAGACGCTTGCCCCTCTATTATTGATCCTGCCGGGGCAATGGGATGAAAATCCCATTGACGCGAAGCGTCGAATTTCTGGAAATTCTTGACTCCGATCCTCCACAATATTTTTTTATTCTTATTTCTCCGTTTTATTCCCTCTCTCCTCTTTCGATGACCGATGACCAATTTTCTTCCCGCTTATCAACCAGCGATTTCGTCCACTTCGTGCACCCTCTTCGGGGTGCTATCTCGCCTCGATGAACGCCTCGAGCATCCAACTTCACCTCGGACGATGAAAGGCACGAAGTTAACGAGCAACTTCTTGATGGAATTTCGCCTGTTTTTAAGAAAAAGTGGGGTACGGGCCAAGCTGTTGGTTCTTCTTTTACACGAGGGTTGAATCTGAAACGTCGAAAGGAAGGTCCCACCTGTTTGATGCGTTCCTCGAAACGAGCGGGGCGGGTTGGAAAACTTATCGTGGTTTACGATTATTGCCTCCTTGGAATTGGCGCCATCGGGCACGCTACCATTTGTTTAGTTACTTTGCCATATTTTTACCGGATTACCGAGGTAAATCTTCGATCGTGGATCTACGATGGATCTACATATCCTATTCGTAATATTAAACTTTTATTCTTTTCTTTCTTTTTCTCTTTTTTTTTTTTTTTTTTTTTTTGAAAGAAACGAATATCTGGGTTTCGAGAGACGTCGGTCGGTCGAGCCACGTCTCGCTTCGTCGTTCGATAAATTTCGAAGGGAAGGAAAGTTACTTTTCGAGAGAAAACGCGAGAAAGTTTTCGGTTTCTGCTCCCGCTCGGGGAGACAATGCGAATTCGATTCCCCTCCTCCGAAACTTCATCGGTCGTTTTAACGACCACGGTCTCTTTTGAAATTTCCTCGCGTGTATCGCGTATTCAACTTTGAAATATCTTCAGAGGCCGTCCCCTTCTTCTTTTCCTCTTATATATCTTTTTTAAATATATCGAATCGATTCACCATACCGTTCATTCTCTTTCAAATTCTTCCAATTCGAATTCCCGAGCGGATTGCTTAATTCCTTCGAGGATGAAATTGGCGAGGAATCGAAGGAATAAATTTCGTCGAGGCGAATATTGGACGAATACGTCGTCGAAGCGGTGTATCGTTGGCCATAATCGTTGGCCAGTTGTGGCAAGTTGTCAGGATTAATCGACGCCTCCCCTGGTTTGATCGTTTTGTAACGGTGGAATCGCGCATACGCGAGAGGGAGGAGATTTGTTTCGAAAGGTCGGTTGACACCGGCGCCGTCCCGCTGGGAAATGGAATCTCGATTGAATGGAAATGACGTTCGTGGCAGACACGTGTACGCGGCGCGGAATGCACGTGAATAGTACTAATCGGTGTCTATAGCGAACGGCCGCGGCTACGTGTTCCCTTCGTGGAGTGTTAATTTCGGAAACAACATTCGGCATGCCCTTACACCTTGTCCTACACCTACTAAAGCCTGCTTGATAACGATAATGCCGTCGGTTTTCGACAGTAATACCATTCCACTGATAATCGTATATTACGCGTTTTATATATATATATATACTCCTCTCCGCCCTTTTCGTCCCCATTATTTAATAAATATCGATCGGGGATCGATCGGTTATTTCGAGAAAATTGGCTAATGCATGGCTAAGCGTTTCGAAAATTCCATCCGATCCACGAGACACGGCGAAATTAACGAGGATCTCTTAGTCTGTGCATGCACATTAAATATGTAAATAAATTCTTTCAGATTTTATCACGTAAATCAGGTACGAGATTACTCAAGATTGTTTCAGTCGAATTGTCTCTCGATCTTTTTGCCGATTCTTCTCGCGTCTGGATCGGATTCTCCGACTCACCGTCGTCGAACTTTCTCGTCGGTGCACTTTTGAACGATCGTCAACGTTTCCCAAATTAAAATTTCCGGCTTTAAATCTTTGGTACTACTTTTTGTTCCATAAGATACAACGTTCTGTCCCAGTGGCGCTCAAACCATTTCAGTAGTTTCAACGGTCGATTTCTTAAACTGGAATGCAAAAAGTAAGCAGAGTGACGCGAACGATGCTTCTCGCACGCCATATCGCTTGAAATTGTTATTGCACGGGACTGGAAACTTTTGGAGCGCTCATCGCGACTCTTCTTAAAAACGAAAGAACGCTTTCTCGGATGGCACCACGAAAGTAATTCGAATTCAGCTCAGAACTAGAAAAAAAGGGGAAGGAACTTATTTGCATAGCTAATAGTATCGCGTCGTAGAGTTTTCTTTTAAGAGAGTTTTACAAGTATCCAATTTTTTATTCCGCTTTTGCACGTTTAATGGACTATCGTCATATATAGCTATTTTGGATTTTGCACATCCTCTTTCTTCTTTGCCTCCAGACGTTTCCTCTCTATTAATCGTCGACTTTTCTTTTTATTATCACGAAACTTTAATGAAGCGGTTCCAAGAAAGAATAAGAGGGTGAAAAATCGAATCGAGGCAGAAAATGTATATATGCAGTTAGCGAGACATTAATGTATATCGAAGTCGTTATACGATGCTCCTCTTGGCGCCTTGGTGATATCCACACAGCTGGCTACACATTTTCTTACACGACCCATTGGGGAGACAACCTCGATCCCTCCTTCTCCACGTGTTTCTTCATAAATCAACCCGATAATTCTTTCAACGCCACTTTCTACCCGCCCCCAATGAAACGTCCCCCGAAACGTCTGGCCCATTGTAATGTCGAAGGCCACAAAGTTTCCATCGAAATCGATACTTTTCGAAGAATCCGCCTCGGAAGGAGTCTCGCCTCGGCAAACTCGGCCTCGTAGGTAGATCCAAGAAATCGGCATCGGTGCAAAGTTTCCAATCACGATGCTCGATCAATTTCTAAAGCTTCTCGAAGCCAACGAGAGACGGCGACCGCGCGTTAAAAACGCATAATCCGATAATAAACTCGATCGTTGACAAAAGTTATCGATCCACAAGTTGGCGATCTTCTCTCTTCCCCATTCTCATTCCCAGCTGTCAGGAATTTGCAATTCGAAGGAATGCATGTTACGAAATAATGAAAATCCAACGAAACGAAAAGCGAAAGGCTACGAAAGTTTCGCTTCGAATGCTCGACAGATGAAGAGTGAGAGAGAGAGAGAGAGAGAGGGGGGAGGAGCCACATCTCGAGATAAGGATAATACTTAAACGTTGCCGCGTTTAAGAGGCCTAATTCATCCGGCTTATCCCCTCCCCTTATCAGTTCGGTTTCTCGGATGCGCGCATTATCGAGTTGCGGTTAACACGCACAGACAATGTAACGCTGTTACCAACGTCAATATTAATTCGTGCCGATGTGCAATTTGATTATGGCGCCTATGGTGCCTCGGTTAACACGCTATAATAGCGGATTGCACCGATCTATCCACGCCCAACATCTTTCCTTCCACCATCGTCGCATCAGCCTTATTAATTTTTAACCTGATCGATCCCCTCCTTTTCCCCTTCCCCTCCCAGCTACCATTTCCTCTCGAGCGTCCGGCACAAGCTCGAGTGTGTTTTGGTGCGAAAAGATGGTGCGCCACGTCGTGCAACAGTCGAAACGAAAATTCCTCGCCCATGCTACTCGTTAAAAGTTTCTCGCGTTAACTTCCCTCCGCTTTGATTTCGCCCTCCATCGAGAGGGGGAAGAGAGGTGTCCTTTGGGCAGAGCGTTAAAATTCGCTCACGTCACCAGACCGCGACTCGCGTAATTCGCACGATTTCGACCGACTTACTTCCTCCTCCCCTCGTTAAACATTCTTCGCGCGGACTCCGCGCGTCACGTATCTTTCCATCTTCTTTCCCTGGATGCGTTCCCCGATGGAACGGCTCGGAGCGAGATTCCACCTCGCCTCTCTTCAAATGGATCCTTCCGCTCCGCTTTTGCGGAAATGTAGTCGGAGAACGTGGCGTCGGTGAACGGGAGAGGATAAAAGGATATCGATTTTGCCCGCGCGTAACCCGATCCCGTTGTTTCGAAATTAAGACGTTCTTTTTTTTTCTTTTTTTCTCAAGGAAGAGAGAGAGAGAGAGAGAGATCCTTCGTTTCATCGATCGCTCGTATTTTTTCAAGCGTTGCGTGCCAGGATAAACAAGAGAGCGAGGACTCGAGGGGCTTCCGAACGTGGGGGCTTAGAGACGTGGGCGCTCGTAGTGGAAAAGCAGGACGCAGCTGCAGGACGGTGTCGCGTTTCACCTACAAAATCTTTCCGTTCTTCCCCCACGTTCTCTCGTATTCGTCACCGAAACGATAAACGAAGGAATCGAGCAGGCAAGGATCGAGAGAAAAAAGGGGGGAGGGTGGTTTTCCAACCCCGTCGGCTCGTTTAATTCCCTTATCTAAATGCTAACTACTTTTAATCTCGGCCACGAAGGGCGAAACTACGAAGGCCGGATATTGGCTTCGTAGCGGTAGCCAATGGTTCTCACGCAACTGCGGTTTCACACGATATTGGAAACTGGCATGAGCCCGTAAAGGAGCCGGCCATATCGGCGCACTCGGATACGGCCGAGTATCGAGCAACTCGATGTTAAACAATGCAAACGGACTGCTTCCAATTGAGCGGAAGCCGCCGGGAAAAATTGATTTATTCAGGATGGACGATTTATCGGCGATGTTGGCTTCGTGGCTCGACACTCGAGCAGAGACACGGCCGCCTTCGCCCTGTTACACACACTCTCTGCGTTCTTTCTATTGAAATGAATTTGCTCCGGTAATTTATGTGGTGTTACGTTCTCGTATTCGCGTTTCTCGACACTCGCACGACTAGGCTAATTTCTGTCCTGGATGTCGATAGAAAAATACCAATGTCCGATAATTGGTTGAAAATTAATTACCGATCGTGCACAAGTGTAATATTCGTAAACCTGATTACTCTCTTAGAATCGTTTCGACGAAACGTATCCGTCCGGATTAGCAAAAGTGTCAGCACACTTTTTCCCCAGCACTTATTACATTCAAAATGGAGTATCGTTTTTCGAATTATCTTTTTTCAATGCGCTATTGCTAAAAAAGGTTATTAAGGTAGCGAGTAATTTTTCAAAAGGCGATCGTGCTTACAGTCTTTCTAACGGCAAATTAGTCGCCATAAAGGAGAGGGTGACGTGATCGCGGGGGATTGTTCGTTAAAAATTAGAGAGGGCAAGGAATTTGGGAGGGCGCCAAGATTAATTATCGAGAAACATTATCGCCGAGGCGGAAAGAATTCGCGGACATTTAACCGGACGGAATATTGCGCGGCCTGTTTAATGGCGGAATAATGCAAGCTTTTGTTGGCCGGGTTATTATCATGATTGAGGAAGCGACGCGTTAGCTACTTTACCCTTGCCGGTTTTTAATTACACGCTGTAATGAAGCGTTGGGTGTGGCGGGAAAGTAAGAGCTGGTTTCAAGACCAATCCCTTGTAACGTAAAAATCACGCGTTTCGAATTTTCCAATAATCGTGCAAGATGAAAGCAATGCCGCCGTTCCATGCAATGCCGCCGTCTAATTCCATTTTTCCAATGTGATAACGATTTTTGAGGATCGTTGATTGGAGTATTCGCGTCGTTGATCAATCGACGATGGAATAGAAATAGATTCCTCCATCTAGAAATTATTCGCATACGAGAAAAGGTTCGTCGTCGATGTTATTTTTGATACCATATCGATGAATCGTGCGTCAGCACAGATTTCATATCTTTCTTTGAAATCTGCATTCTAAAAATTTCGAGCGAATTTTCTAATAAAATTTCGAATTTCTTTAATTTTTATCGCGTCGTAGTTCACTTTAACCATAACTCTCCGATAATAAAGTCGAGTTAATTAAGGGATCTCGCGATAATCATGGGTTCAAATATGGAAGAAACGAAGAGGCGTTATCTTATCGAGGATAGATTTGTCGCGAGTTTGTCCGATGTATCTCAATCACGAGTTGTTTTTGCTTCGCCCGCGGTCTCCATCCAGTAGTAATCATGAATAGGGTCCAATTATCGGTATCTTCCTAATAAGAATAAACGTCCACGACTCGTTTATCCGACGTCAGATACGCGTGTTTCTGTTAATTAATGGTATATCTTTTTCTCTTTCGCGACCGTCGTCGTTGCACCGTTTAATTACCATTAATTATCATTGACAGACGATCGTAATTAACCATTGCGCGATCAAACGAATTTGGCCACTTTTGACAATAAATCTCGTGAGAAGGCTCGATTCCTCTGTAATAATTTTCTAATAATTTTCTAATAATTTAAAGCGCTCGAGCGCGTGGATACTCTTCATTAATAATCTAAAAGGTAAAAAAGTCCGGTAAGACGTTTCCTTCTATCCGATCGTTGATAACAATCTTCTTTCTCTCGATATCCCTCCCCCGTGATTCTGCGATTTCAATTTGTCCGCCATCAGTCGTGGAATACCCACGAAGGGGAATCGCATCGTCAGTTTAATAACTCACGCCCGTTTATATTCAGCCTACGCCAATTTGGAAAAGAACAAGTTCGACGGTTGGCTAGACCAGACCAAAGCGCACTCGAGGTCATAACTCTCCGTCATTTCCCTCCCGACGTTTCCACACCGTTCAACCCGCCCAAAAATAGCAGTTCGGCTAAGAGTTCAGGGTCGAGGCGTGCACGCTCAGACCTATCCAACCTATGCAAACTTTAAACGATACCTACGCGGATCGGAGTCGCATTTAACTTCCCTTCGAGAGAGTGCATGCACTCTGGAAGAAGCTCGGACGGAACGGGCACACGTGTTCACACAGACGCCGCACGGAGTCCATCTTATGGCTGAGAAACATCGTCGCATCCGTCGCATCTGTGCATCACCATTCACTTTTTTCCCCCTTTTTTTCGGGCTTCTCCCTCTTTCTCTCTCTCTCTCTCCCCTCCGTCCCTGTGTCTCGCACCCCACCCACTTACGACCACATGACGCCCTTCTCTCGTCCCTCCGCTCTTAAACGTTCCATCGAAGCGGTGTACAGGATTTTACAAAAGAGAGAACGCTCGCTACTCGACGGGTTGAAAAGGAGGTGCTGCCAATAAAGAAAACAAGGACACGCTTCTCCTTCTCCTCCTCCTTCTTCTTCTTCTTCTTCTTCGAGCGCTCTTGCTCGCGCCCTCGCCGTGTTAATGCTTTTTATGGACCCAACCATCCCGTTGCACCTGCAATAATCCCCTTTCAATGGAGAATTCACGCGAGTCCCCTTCCTCTCTCAAAGGAAACTCAGGCTTTTCGACCCTTCGCACGCGTGCCATCCCATCCTTCCCTTCCGTTTTTTAATATTTACGCGCCAGCCAAAGAGGAGCTTGTTGTTTTCGGCTGTTGTAACACCCTTTCGTAACGCAGGCAGGTTCGCCCGTTAACGACAGGTTAATCAGAGGCGGATGCCGTATTGAATCCGCGCGTTCTCGCGATAGATTTATTATCACGTATTACGTATTCCTTTTAATCCTTTTTCCCGCGCCGGTCGATACGACGAATGGCCGCGTCGACGTTTTTCGAGGTTAATAGAGTGTGCGCGCGTGTACGTGTGACGGGTATACATCCTCCCCTCCCCCCTCCATTCTCGCGCGTTCTCTCGGGTCTATTTGTAAACGATATTGTAATTTGACGGGGAATAAATTGGCGGGGAATAAGGGGGAGGGGAAGGAGAGGGACGTTGGAGTAATTCCAGGGGAAGGGGAGGGGTGTGGGTTTAATGCCCTTTCCTCCCTGATTTATCCCCGTTGATTAGGAATTTCGCGCCGGCGACTTTATCTAGCAATTACTCTTTGTTACCGTGGCAAATATTTCACCGTGGAAGTTTCAAGCGGCCGCGATAAATAGGAGGGGGAGAGGGGGGAGAGGGAGAGGGTCGAAATGAAAAAGCGGGAAAGTTTGATGACACGGTTAGCTCGGTGCTACCTTTGAAAGTAAGTTAGCGCGAACACGGTATAGAGAGAGAGAGAGAGAGAGAGAGAGAGAGAGAGAGAGAGAAGGCGAGGAGAAATTTTAACGGGGCGGCAAACCCGGTAGACATCCGCTTTCATGAAAATGAATACGCGACAACCATTCGTTGCGAGCCTTCACCTTTCACCCGTATTCGATTTATTTACATTAAACCCTCCGCTTCTACATAAATTTGCCCATTTTCCTTCTCTCTCCCTTCTGTTTTTTTTCTCTCTCTCTCTCTTTCTCCCTCTTTATTTCATCCCCCCCTCCCTCTTTTCTCTCTGTGTGCTTTCTCTCGTTTATTTTATTTCACCCAAAATTCTAGGTCGTATAAATGACGTATCGCGTAAACGTCAGCGGGGCGAGGCTCGTAGTAGACACACAGGGTGAAATATAAGCACGATATTATTTCCCCCATCGACACGGAGGCCAGTTTAATATTTCAACGATGCAACTAGTAGGCGGCTCGTTCCGTGCAAATGAATTCGTCGGCCTCTCGCCGCGATCCGGAACACCGGTTTAAATTTTAACCACCCTCCCCTCTCACCCACTCACCGAACCTCTCGCGTTTTATTTCGTTTCAACTGCCAAGCAGAATGGAGATCGGGAGAACGGCGAGAGAAAGAGGGGAAGAGGAAAGTGGAACAAATGAACGGGAAACGGAATCGGCGCGATGAGCCAGCCGCCTTTGATACCGATTTTTCGCTTCCATTTCTCTTTCTTTCTCTACGAGAACCTTCGTTTTCTCGTATAATGCCTATATATGCACACACATACACACACACACACATTTATATATATATATATATATTTCTCTGCACTAGCCTTTCGGCTTTCGTGAATTCGACTTTTCGATTCTTTCCTATTTTCTATCTACGAACGGAAGAATTCATTCCCAGATACCTTTAATCCTTCGTCCATACACGGATAATATTATTTTCGAATCTCAGAGATCGAGTTGGAGGCGTGGAAGAGGAAATGCTTGGCGAGGAGAAGGAGGAGGAGGAGGAGGAGGGCTTTTGTAGTGGAAAGCAGCGGGAAAACGTCAACGAAATATTATACTCGCGTGAAAATAACGGCGCAATATTGCAGCCGGGAACTGCTTGATATTTTAACGGAACATCTAGTAGATGTCCGGCCACACGAGAATGAATGCGCAGCCCTGCTGGCAAGTGCCTGTGCCATGAAGAGCAAGCTGTTTCGTGCCAGTTTTTGCATCGACCGTTGCCCTCCAGTTGCCCAGTACGATCGAGCGAAACAGAGCTGAAACGCTGGTTACACTATTAGCTTTATTAGTACTTTTATTACCTACTCCTACCTACCATCCAGCCAGATCTCTCTGCCTTTCGACTTGATCTATTGAAATCCTTTTTTCTCCGCCATTGTCAGCCATGGGGGCAAAATTGAAGTTACGAATTAAAGTTACCTCGACAAATTGCCTCGAGAATTTATCGTTTAATAGCTTAAACGAATAAATGTTATTTCAAACATTTCAATGAATAATAATTGCTTAAAATAACTTTATTCGAAATTTTTATCTTCTCGAAGGGTTAATAAACGGTCCAACATTGTGCACTTCTTGGTTAAAACGTCCTATCCCTCGTTCGAAATTTTCTACCATCTCCTTTGTGGCATCCAAGATTAATAATTAAAACGTGATTTTAAATTGTTAAAGAAATACACGAGACTTTTTTTTTCTAGTTTTGCGATAGTACGTTTTTTCAACACATTTTTAATTACACATTTTCTTAACTTCAGAAATTAATGGATAATTTTATCTTGCGTCCATTAGAGTCCTCGAGCGAACGCTTTTGCCTCCGTTACTTTTTTTCTCGATCTCGCTTTAACTTCCAAATAGCAGGATAGCTTCTATCGGCTTAGTTTCTATTTTGAAGGCTTAAAATCCGTGCCTAAAGTCTGCCTCGTTCACTTAACAGCCGGTCGCTCGGGGTATACTTTCCCCTTTAAATACTCTAACATTCATCTCGCTCTCTCTCTCTCTCTCTCGGAAAGCAGTGCTCTTAATGTTCAGTTACCGTCAACGGCAGTTTAGCTCGTGTCAGAAATTCGTCAAGTTGACTTAACCTTCGAACTTTGTTCCAACCCTCGTTCCAACAATCGAGCGTGCGCCTGAAAGATATCCTCTTAATAATACGTTTATTATGCGCGTTTATTGCACGTTTCTTACGTTCGATCAACTTCGCTTGCTCCCCAAGGAAGGTTACTTATTCCTTGCTCGAAAGGAGGAAAGAATTAATGTCGAGAGAGGGAATTCATTTCAAACGGTCGTCCCTCACCTTTCCCTCACCTTTTCTACTCTTTCTTTCCTTTCGCGGCGCAGCTACCGCTCTGTCAATCAAAAGCATCGCATCAAAGTATGCGATTCTTTTCAAATTGAAAATTCCGCGAATCGCGGGGAACGCGATCTTGAATTCGCGCAACAAGAAAAGAAAAGAAAAGAAAAGGGAAGAAAAGAGAGGGAACGCGTGTTCGAGGGGATGAAATTAATACAAGGTTACCACTTTGATACGCAGAGTTTGAAAAGGGCGCGCGAGAAAAGGATTGAACGTCGGCGTCGTCGCGTGCCACCACGACGAAAATCGCAGCGTAGACGGTTTCTCTGTGACAGGCTGGCAGAAAAATTTGCCGCGGAAGCTCGTTACTTTCGTTTCCGCCACTCCTTTCCCCCTTTCGCCTTGTTTCCTCCGCGCTCTTGAACAACCCGAGCCCGAAAATAATTCCCCCCCAGACCTCTGCCGGGGCCATCGCGCCATCCACGGAACGGTTTTCTCGCGCAACGTCGAACGACAACCGCAGGAAATGAATCCTCGAGCGAGCCAGTTTCGCGAGCCAACTCTTCACCAACTCTTTTCCACGCTCGATGCGCTTCTTCTCCCGTAATCACCAATGCCCTTCATCTTTCCATTTCATCTTTATCCCCTCCCCTCTTCTCCCATCTTCCCCTTCGAGAGAAAAGGAATTTCTCTCGGACGAAAATTATTGGGCTTTCTTTTTCGCGTGACGGTGCATTACGAGAGCGTCGATATGCGCTATCGAAAGAAAGAGAGAGAGAGAGAGAGAGAGAGAGAGAGAGAGAGAGAGAGAGAGAGAGAGAGAGAGAGAGAGAGAGAGAGAGAGAGAGAGAGAGAGAGAGAGAGAGAGAGAAATTCTAATGGCATCTCGATAAAGCTTGGAATTGTTTTTACGGAAGGGGCGATTGCGTCGGTTGAAAGAATTCTCTTAACGCGTCGTTGTCGCTGTTATCGTTAAACGACGCGCGAAAAAAGATATTCTCTCCTCTCCTTGCCCCTCCCCCTGCCCGTGGCGGTGAATGGAAAAAATGAGATAGGGAGAAGGAATGGGAGGGAGAAGAGAGTGGTAGGAAGCGTTACGAGCGTAATAATGGAACCGTCAACTACCGTACGTGGTGGTACGTATCAAATGTGGCTGAGCGCGAAATGAAAACGAGGAAACTGCTGCTGGAGAATAAAATACTCGAAGGTCGGGAAGTGGAAACGACTTTATCCAGGGTAACGTACGTGGGCGTATGCGCGCGGGCCGCAACCGTGCTGTTTATTACACTTTGAAATACAAAGTGAAATAAATTGGCGTGGCGCGCACTCCACGATGCCATCGATCTCTCGCCGTGCGTGAAAAATAAAAAGCTTGGATGCTTTGGAGGATCGGCCCTGTGCGAATCTTTCGCAGTTTCGTAGAGTCGAGCGCGAATAAAAAGGGGGAAGGGCCGCCGATCGATTTTATCGCCTTCTGAGGTTTCACTCGACAAACAAGCTCGATGAACGGGTGGATCGCGCCTCTCGCTTTTAAACGACCCGCGATTAAATCCGTCCAAATATTTACCTCTCGAGCCCCTTCCCACGAGATCGTCTCGCGATAATGATTTTTAAGCCGATCGGGGGAGATGTTGAGGAGGGCGAGTCGTAAATAGATGACGGCGTCGATCGAAAAGAAAAAAAGAAAAAAAAAAAAAAAAAAGAAAGAAAAAGGATCGAAGGATGAGAAACAGAAATAAAGCATCGCGGGGATTGGTCGATAAAATCGAAGCGTTTCGTTCGCTCGAAACTCCATCCGAAACGACGAGGGATTTTCACCGCTTTCCCTCTCTCCCTTCCCGATCCCTTTTCCTCTTCCACCCTCTCGCTCTCTCGGTTGCCCGTCCCCTCGACTCGACTCGACTCGAGTCGCCAACTTTCTCAAGGACTTTGGTCGGTAAGAGAGAAGGCGACAAGGATCGAGAGAAGAGGGATCCCTGGGCAGGGGAAGGGATAAGGGCGCGACGAAGCAGGAGGGTAGAAGGAGCGAGAAAGTGAAAAGAAGAAGGAGGGAGAGGACGCAATTAATCTCGAGGCTGAAGTTTTCTGGCGCAAGTCGGTCAACTAACCGGGCCGGGCAAAAGGGCTCCCTTTGTTTTAGTCAGAAAATAATAAAAAGGGTAATGGTCCAACAGGGTGAGCCCTGGCTCCATACAGAGTGCCGGTCCTGTCAGTTGTACGCCATCACCGCTCGCTCTCCCCCATTCCCTCCTCGCTTCTGTATTCCCGTCTTTTTTTCTTTCCCCCCTCCCCTTTTTCTCTTCCCTCCGCTTCCTTTCCTCCTTTCTTTCCTTCTTTTCTTCCTTTCTTTCATTCTTTCCCCTCTTTTCTTCCCTTTTTTTTCCCCCTCCCTTTTAATGCGCCTCCCGGTGGTGGCGACGCGCCACTACCGACGCGGCCTATTTTATACACTCTGTATATTTATCCGCCTTTTTCGTTCTCCGAAGACGGTGACTGTCGTCGTTCCGCGTTTTATTGTCCCAGCGTTCCGTGTCGCAACGCCGTGCCGCGAAAGACGTGAAGCGAATCGAAACACGAAAAGGAAACGAGAAGAGAGAAGACGAACGGGCTTGGATCTCGTGAATACATCTCCGTGGAACAAACGGTGGCGAATAGAGGAGCCGGTCGCGTTTCCCGTTTGAAAAACCAGTTGAAAGATCCTCCTCCCTCCTCCTCCTCCTCCGCTTTACGTTCTCCCGATATTATCGCTCCACCCATTATTTCACGAGGATACGTATCCTCTCCTGTCTACGCCTTCCGCCCCCAATCCTTCGATATCAACGTCGACGAGAGACGGGAGCAGAATTCCAGTACCGTATTTGTCATTTCGTCGATCACGATGTCGCCGATACGAAAGGATACGCGTCACGGATTAATTTATCCCCGTCGACGCTGTGTTATTAAACGGCGGGTCAGAGGGGAAATAATTCGAGCGATAATTCGAAAATATTTGCGTAATTATCGTTATACCGAAGCATCGCGCCTACGTTAAACCCCATCCCTCTCCATTAATCCGACCGCGATAGAAGCCAACTCGAAGCTGCTACGTTCCCCGACTACGTTCGATATCAATTATCGATTTACGGAATCGTATGCCGTACCCGGCTTTTCCCTCTCTCTCTCTCTCTCTCTCCCCTCTCGCCCCTCACCCTCACCGTGCTCGCCCGTGCTCTATAGCTCCCTGTATAACCACCGCCCTCCAAACTATCCGACCGCGTCTATCCTGGCCGCAATATAATTTGCTTAATTCTCGCGGCGGGTGTACGCGGCAACGAGCTAACTTACGTCTCAGGTGTAACGATAACTCGGTTTCCGCACCTAGGAGAGGGGAGGGGAGAGAAAGGGAGGAGAGGAATCGCGGCTGGTCAGCTTCGACCGACTCGATAAGCTGGCTCCCCGCTCGTGGTTTCGCGAGTGGATCGTGTCCTCCCTCTCCTTCCACTCTCCTTCCTCCCTCCCTCCAATCTATATCTGCGTGTGTGTGCAGATCGCGCGACACACGGCCAACTCGGAAATTATTCATCGGGGCTGATCAACAATGGAATAGGCAGGCCGGATGGTGGACAGAGGGAGGAGGATGGAGAGCGCACAGAGCGCGGCTGTCGAAAGGAACGGAAACCTATTTCTGATGATTTCGAGTGTGCGGCTGGCTTTTGTTCCCCGCGATAAATCATCGTCGCTCTAATTAACGGCGGCTAATCCCCCGGATAAAATTATAACCCGTCGTAAATATATAACACGCGCGATTTTGGATTCGGAGAAGAGGGAGGATGGAGGAGAAAAACGAAAAGGTTGTTCCAAGGCCGAGCCGATGCGATGTTTTCGCGTCGCGACTGGGCAGGCAAGAAACGAGAGTTTGAAAACACGGGAAGGGGGGAATGGTCAAACGGTGTCGTTCAATGCTTCGCGTTACGAGGAACGTTCTCCTCGATACAACCTCGATACGCTGGTTTTAGATAGGCATCCAAGATTAACTGGAAAGTTGTCCAACAGGATCCAGGTTGGGGATGAGGTGGCTCGAGTGGCTCCGCGAACTCGATTTGGCTCGGCGAGCCTCGTGCCTCGGCTAATTGCCCGCGCCTCCCATTTCAATTTTTCACCTTCGATCATCGCGCCTACCTCCCCTCCCGCTTTTTCACGCTTCCCCATAACAGATCTTTCCTATCCTCGATTATTCGTCTGGCTATTGATGATGGGACGCGTGGAAATGGGTTGGCGTGCACGGTGACTCGTTAAAGGTAACGAGGAGGCGGGGTAAAAAATGTTACGGGGTATTAAATCAAAATTGTAATTACGCGCGTGTTTGTCCTCATTCTCGTGGGTATTTAATTAATTCTTACGATCTCGACGACGATCGTTCCGTTTTCTTTCGTACGATATGGTGGAAATATTTCAAGAGATGTGATGGTTGTTGTTGTTGTTGTTGTTGGAGTAATAAGGGACGCGAGGTTAACGTTAACGACGTTCAACGTCGAGAAGCAAGCGAACATTTTTCTAACAGGTTCGAGCCGCGAAACGGCCTCTAATTCTCGACGAGAACTGACTATTAATCTGTCCACGTGGGACGGCGGGTTGAAATTCAAACGCGATCCATAGGGAGGAGGGAGGGTGTAATTTCGATGTCGATTTCGTTTTGAAAAAACGTCGAGGTGGAGGAGGAAAATTGGAGCTGGCGACGAGAGAAGGTAAACGAGCATCGGGGAAAGCTATCGAGGGGTTGGATTTACGGAGGGGAGAAAGGGGAGGGATCTGTTTAAATGGTATCGACGCGAATGAGGTAGCAGGGAGAAGGATATATGTAAATATCGTCCCGCGTAAGAGGCGTCTTTCATTCGATCTCGTCTTTCATGGAAATTTCGTAGGGAGATTGAAAGACCGCGGACATTTTATGCTTTAACTTTGATACAATGCGTGTATATTTAATCGCCTCTATACCGTGTCAATTAAGAAGTTAAATTGCTTCGTTCCCGTTAGATTATTTGCCCTTTTTTTCCCCCCCTTCCTCTCTTCTTTTTTTCTTTTTTCTCCTCTCTCTCTCTCTCTCTCTCTTCTCGAACGACGAACGTGAGAACATGGCTTCGACTAAGATGGATTAATTATCGAAGACGCCGTGTAATGAGTCCTCGAACGGGAGGAAGGGGCGAGAAGGAGACGAGGAGTCACGGGCGTCGAGCGAAAAAAAAAAAAAAAGCAAGTCTGGGAAAAAATAGGAGAGGCAGAGTGACGGAGAGAGAGAAAGAGAGAGAGAGATGACGAAGAAGAAACGAGAAACTTCGTTCCTCGTAGCATTCGAAGCTTTTCTCGAGCAGTTCTGGAACCCTCGCGGTTCGTTCAAGGAAGAACGACCAGCAGACGGGACCAGTTGAATTCGTTTAATTACCCTCATTATCCATTTTAGCTTTGTTCGATTCAAACCGGGCTCGAGCCATGCGGAACATCGTGGTGGATGGTAATTATACCTACATCGGCCTATCCGGTTTGCAATTGGATCGCATGCGATTTCAGAGGGAGAGATTATTATTACTTTTCTTTTCTTTTCTTTTTTTTTTTTTTTTTTCTGAGATTAAAAATTTCTTCTTTTTGAAGAAAATTTTGTTCGAAAGTTAATTCGAAATAGTTATAGATATATCGAAACGGTTATATAATAAATTATATAACGTTAAATTTATCGACTGGCTCGTAAACAAAAATCCGGGGCCCCGGGAGGATTTTAATAATGGGAATAAAATGCCGAGTAATATACTGATTGGCGAGCGATGAAGTGTAGTCGAAATAAATGAAAATTAAATTGGAAAATTAACGGTTTGTAATTTAAGCAAATGGAGATGCAAAATTAGTGGCCGATGGAAGTTTATTAACGTGTCGCTTCTGAACGGAGAGGAAACGAGGAAGGAAAGAGAATTCTCTTCTCTCTGAAAAAAGAGAGAGAGAGAGAGAGAAAAGAAAGAAAGATAGAAAAATACCACGTTATATCCCGTCACGTTATATTCGGGAAAATATTCGTCATTTGAGCAATACGATCGTTCTTTCGTATATAAATTTCCGTTAGTTTGAATAATCAGACTTCCATCTGGTGACCTAAAACCAGCGGGGAAAATGGCGCGTTGCGTTTCAGCTTTTTTTTACGCTCCATTTTCGTACAAACTTGGTGCACGCGCGTTTGCACGCGAATACAAAGCGTTTCGTTCCAACTTTCGAATCGCGAAATACGCTCATTGTTCGACCCGTTGTCATCGTTCCACGCTTGTTTTCGTGTGGACGATGCGGTTGAATGACTCAACCATGGAGTAGAGAGAGAGAGAGAGAGAGAGAGAGAGAGAGAGAGAGAGAGAGAGAGAGAGAGAGAGAGAGAGAGAGAGAGAGAGAGAGAGAGAGAGAGAGTATCGTTAATACGAGCGGCGGGCAAAAATACAGCGTTCGATGAGGAACACTCACCCTCGGTGTGAGTCACGATTTCGTCGCCAGCGCACCCGACGTTAATTCGTCGAGAGAGTTTCACGTACGTACACCAAGTTTCGGCAAAAAGACCGAGCAATAATTACGCTACTCCCGATCGTTAAAAGCTCGACGAGGGTGAAAAAAACTATCGGTGCAAAAAAAAAGAAAAAAAAAAGAAAGAAAAAAGAAAAAGAAAAAAAGAGGAAAAATAAAAAAAGGAAAAGAAAGAGAAAGGTAAAAAATGCGGGATCGTTACGAGAGGTTTGTGTCGAGTATTCGTATTAATTTCGTTTTATATTTTTTTATTTTTTATTTTTTTATTTTTTTCAACCTTGATCTCGGTTGATGTCTAGTTAGCCCGGTTAATTAATGGAAACGTTCCGCGATGGAATCTCGTGATCCGAAAAAGCATCGACGCCGAACACGAGCACGTTCGAAATTACGTTTTGCGGATTTTCGAAAGCATTCGGTTTATAATCCAAATTAATAACCCGGGGCAAATAGCACGGGAAACGGTGTTTAAAAGCTATAGCCGCTGATTAGCCCGGCGAACGTATTACAAAATCAGTTGAATTCGATCGTTGATCCGCGCGATATTTTATTACACGCGATCAACAAAATTAAAAAAAAAAAAAAAAAAGGAACGAGCGCTCTCTCTTATTACTAACTCTTTTTTTTACCAACGATAATTCTTTCTTTTTTCTTCTTTTTAGAAACGATCAACGGATTCTTTCTCCGCTCATTAGTGCGAAATAATAATTTCTTTCGAAATAAAAATTTCTAATTTTCACTCATTCTCCCAATAATCCCTAATTATTCTTAATCTTAAGGATCGTTTGCTCGACATATACTTGTCACTCGTCTTTTCTTTCTTTTCTTTTCTCGATACCGATGTTCGTTCGTACCAACGCCTCTCAACGAACGTATACGGATTCCTACGAAACGATTCGATTCGCATCCCCCGTTATGACTCATTATCCACCCGCGTGTGTACACGTTGGATAACCGTGTGGCGACAGAAGGAGGCGAGTTTGCGGACAGCGGACGCGAGACCGGGTGTAATCACTTACGCCTCCGCGTAGATGGTGGTGGCGGAGGGAGGGTGGTGGTCCCAGACGGAGGGAGCGAGCGAGGGGTGAGTCAGAGAGGAGGAGGCGGTCGGTGTTGTCACGCACGTGACGTGTTGCGCGATTATCATAGCGAAACCTCTCACGTGTTTCCCGTGTTTCACGCTCGTCGAGAAGGAAAGTGACACGCGACGCATTTTCGAAGGTCGAGCCACGCCAGAACCAGTTACGGACGAGTCGAAGAAAGGCCGATTAGAGGGTTAATCGAGCGACTGCGTGCAACCACCACCATCGGTGGCGACAATCGTTACACACCACTTTATATTTCACTCGTTTCGATACAGATATAATAACTATAGCTCTCGAATCGTAACGGATTTCTTAATCGCGATTTCTCGATCGCTTGGATTTATTTAATTGGGTTATTAATACAATGCGTATTATACATCGCGATACCCATACGTTAATCGTTGACACGATAATTTAACCTGTCGTCCACCTTTTTTCGAGTCTTCGCACACGCGATATTTCGTTAATTACGTTCACAACGTAATACTTCGCGTTTATCGAATCGCTTTTATCAACGTTTCTTCCATATACGTATATTCATTTGTTTCTCCATCCCCCTTTTTTCCCCTCCTTTTTACTCTCGTCTCACTTATCGACGAAACTTTAATCACGTTTCCGAGCAATACGTAGGTAGCGCCGATGTCCGCCTTCACGCAAACGCAAAGGAAATTACAAGGCTAAGCCGAAGATAATATCGAAGTTAAATATTTGAGGAGAAACAAAGCGCGGAGGAGAAAGGGCCGCCATTTACCGTTGACGTTTAAAATTGATTTAAATTGCCATCACGAGGGGAAGGAAAAAAAAAAAAAAAAAAAAAGAAACAAAGAAAATCAAGATTTCAAGTGTTTCGCCGCTTTTTCCCTCTTCGACCGCTCCTTCTTCCTTCTTCTTCCCTCCTCCCACCCTTCTTAATTCACCCGGCAACAGCAACTATCCCTTAAATATTAATATACGCGTGGAAGTAAAGCAGTAAACTTGGGAACTATTAGTGGACAGGATGGCGCGCACGTATAAGCGGAAGAGTATATTTAGTAGTCGTTATATTCGGGTTATAACGCGGTAAACGTTGTTAAGCAAAACTGGTAGGACCGCGCGTGTCGTAACTCAGCGGGGCGGATTGTCGAGGCGCATCGCATCGATCGAATCGAAGCGGGATCGATATTCCGTTATCGGTTATTCGAGGAAAGCTCCTTCCTTCCTTCCTTCGTCTCGAAATAGGATGGCTTCTTCCACGTGGATTTATTAACGGTGGTAAACTGTTTCGAAACCGTGGCGAAAATTTGACGGTGTTCATCGGGCGAATAAAAGCTCTCGCTCGATAAACCGTTTCGACGCATCGTCGTGGCACGAGGCGATTTATCCGCCCGGCGAATTACTATTTTTTTTATACATCTGCACCTACTTCGCCTACAACGTTCTGATTCGCCTCGTCCTCCGCCCACAGCCGATCCAATCAATTCGTCGCGTGTGTTTATTAAAATGGCCTCCCCCATTTGCATGACGGAAAAAGGAAAAAAAGAAAAAAATCCAAATTGACCGAATTATCCGCGGGCACGATCTGCTCGCCTCGCAATTACTCTCCACGCCCATAATGCGTTTCCGCAACGGCGACGTGACTGGCCGGCGAAAAAAAAAGGGAGAGGAGGGACAAAGTGGGCGGTGGACAAATAAAACGGGCGAGGAAAAAGAAATAAGCGGGGGAGGAAAAAAAAGGAGAATCAGCTCCGGCCATTTAATTACGCGCGTGTATGTTTGTTACTCTTGTTCCTTCTCCTTTCTCCGCTTCCTCGCCGTCTCCTCGTTGCAAAGGGAAGAGGATCGCGACCGACTGTCGTTTTCGAATCAATATTCAGGATTAGTCGCCGCGGTTGTAAATCGGTATCCACTCCGACGAATCGTGCGCTCCGAGATCTTGGGAATTGGTTAACCGCCTGCCCCGAAAATTCGTGTTGCCGCCTGATAAGTCGCGTGCGACACGTCCCAATCAGCCAGACTTCGATTTTATCGTGTTATTTTACGCGGTGGAACTATAAACGGACGATTAATTCGACGCGTTACAAGTTTCAAATTCGATTCCGTTGGAACGAGGCGAGATATTTCCAACGTGCGAGCTTTCTAGACACGTGTATTATTCCTACGTTCGATTATGCTCAAATATGGCTGCCGTTCGCCTCAGGATCGCGACCGTTGCAATTATAATTGCACTTGATTCCTCGAAGCGAGACCGTAATGGAAATCGAGGAATGGATTTCGAACCGATATTCGCATTCGTCATATCGAATATCTTTCTATTTTCGGATATGGATTGAAAAATTTAATTCAGGCAATGGGGTGGCAAAATTTTAAGAGGGAAGATCGCCGGTGACATAGTTTCATGGCTGCAGGGGGCTTTGAATACATTTGATTCGAGGCAAACAATCGTTGTAACGATACACGCGCGTTTAAACTGCAGGAAATTAAAACATGTTTACCGAGTCTTGATTCACCCATTGTTCCATTGATTCCATTTTATTTATTTATTCATTTATTCCTCCTCTTCTTTTTTTTTCTCCTTTTTTTCTTTTTTTTTTTTTTTTTATATACTCCATCGAAGGTAGAATTTTCGGTGAATTTATGACCCCTCTTATTAGGAAATCTCTCCGTTGCTACATTTCACTCCCTTATTTATACAGTTTTATTTGTGGATTTAGACCCGATTGAAATATATATACAATTTCAATCACCAAAATGATTGATTTCACCAAACATTGAATATGTTCTTCGATATTATTAACAACAATTGTATATTGCATTACAGAATAATCAATATCCATCGTTCGTTATATCTCTCGACAAAAAAAGAAATAAAGAAACAGTATATGATACAACACGATACGGAAACTAACGATACGGATGGAAATTTCCGATCGAAATCTTTTTTTTTTTTTTTTTTTGTTCCTCTTCTCTTCGAGGGAAGAAACGAATCATCCCCCCATCGATCGAATCTTTTTTCGATCACGCGCGAAACGATTCCAATCTAAGAATTTAATTAAGAAGAAAGAAAGAAAGAAAGAAAGAAAGAAAGAAAGAAAAAAAATCGTTTCGATCATACGAACGATTACACGCATGCCGGTCCCGCGTTAATAACGCTCCCGATGGCATTTCAATTTCGGATGGGGAGGGAAAAGAATTTTCGCCAAGCCTTTTTCGGCCGGATTTGTCGGAGGATCTAAGGCGAGCACGCGCGCGCGCGACTTCAATCTCTTCGTTTCGTCGGCTGGAACAACGTATTCCCCCGCGTGCCGCTTTATTCACGGCGTATTCGAGAAAAATGAGAAACGCGGCATTGGCCACGGTCTGACGTGTGCATCGGGAAATATCCGTAAAACCACCCCCCTCACGGCCCCCACGACCAACCCCCTTTTTTCGCCGCGCGAAAATCACTCGCCGCGCCGCCACCTGCGAAAATCGAGAAATCCGGAGAAAAGTCAAGCGCCTCCTCGGCGGAAGATTATACTTCTTACTACGGCGTTGGAAATTCGGGATGAAGACGAAGACATCGTCGCTCCTATTGCATGCACGCCCCGGCTGGCAATACTACTCGGCCGCGTCATGTTAACAATTCGCCGAGGGAGAGAGACGGTTCGATCGTCCCTCTCTCGACGCAGCCTAGACGCTTTCGTGATGGATTGATCCGGCCGCGATAATGGGCCAAGAACCATCTCTGAAACTGACAGAATTCTCGCGTTTACAAAATCGCATACGCACGCAGTATCGCCACTTTGCTCTCTCGAAAAGTTTGTAAAATTAATGTATTAATAAAATCTATCAGGCGAAAGAAAAGAAAGTTTGAGAAAGAGATTGGACTCGGAGAAGGGACGATCAAGAATGAATGAAGGGAAGAGACGATCGAATTGGAACGATCGTCCACGTTGATGAACTGTAACCGGTGGCGGTCGAGCGTTGTCCTCGGTTTGACGAGTTTATCAGTGACACGCCTCCGGACGTTTTGTCGGAGTTACTAATAGATCCGAAAGCGCGATGCTCCGTCATTTCCATGATTAAGCTGCCGTTGGCGGTGTTTCCTCGAACGCGAGTCTGAACGCGAACCGCGTAATTGCGGTTGGTGAGACGAGTGAAACGTTCCGGGGACGCCTCGTTACGCCCGCGCTACATTCGCCAGATATTTGCGAACCAGAATTTTGTTCGAAATACGCGCGAATTCCCGGTGAAACCCGATTACCTCCCCTCCCCAAGAGAATAGGAACAACAGTTTATATTCTCGGATCGGATCGATCGATAAGATTATTTCCAAGGAGTCGATAATCGGTTTTGGATCGGATCGGTCGATCGACACTCGACGCGTTTGTTCAATTCAAACGGTCGTGCGCACCAAGGTCGATCGCGTCGAATGTCTAACGTCGCAACGGTTTTTAGAATCGATCGATTCGATCCTATGAATCCGAGATCGGTTCCCGGTAACACGCTTATCGCTCTTATATTTCGAGCGGCGGGAATCGAGCGAGATATTTACGAATAAACAGACGGGGAACGGAGAAACGGGAATGCGCTTTTTGTCGTTCGATCGCGCGCTGGAATTTCCATGATTCGAGCGTTTAATGAGACGTCAATCCCCGGCATAGAGGCATAGGTTCGAGACTGTTGATTTATTGATAGCGCGCGTTCGACGATGGCTACATTTTCCAGGAATCGAACCGAAACGCGAATTAATCGGCCAACCGGAAAGAAGTCTCCGTCGATTTTCGATTTATTCGAGTTTCTGTCGAATAGGGGCGGGGAAGGGAGCCTCGCGCGTTCCACTATTTATCCCGCTGTTTTTGCCCCCATTGTTCCGCCATTAGCGCCGTACCGGTCCGCAAACGTTGCAAAACTCTTCTATATCTCTCCCTCTCTATTCCTCGACTTTCCAAATTAACGAAACGTAGCGGCGGCGCCGCTATTACTCCGTACGGGAAAATTTTCCAATCGAACGTTTCGCTGCCCCCGTCCCCTCCCCCTCTCCTTTCTTCCATGCACAGTGACGGGCAGAAAAACTAACCGACAGACGGTGATTGTTCTCCCACGACCCGAAACTCGATTTCGCGCTCGCGCCATTCCTCCCCCCTCTCTCTGTCTCTCTCTCTTTCTCTCTCCATTCCTCCATGTCGGCCTTGTTAATTGATCCATTTACGATTTGACGTTCGATCGAACGAAGTGGGCTCCTCCCCCGCGAAAAGTTCGCGACACCGCACAAATATTTTTCACTCGATCCGTATCGGCCGTATGATTCACCGATCATCTTGTCACGGATCTTGTCACGATGCCAACGCGACAGATAGTGGATAAAAACGGATAACGCTCGAGGAAAGACGAGAAGGTATGGAGACGCGGGTTTGTTGTTTATCGAGTCGTTTTTATTTTTCGAACACGCGAAATATATGCTAATCACGATTGAAATATGGACAGTGGATTCCTCTTTCCGTTCTTTCCACGAAGAGATGAAATCCATCGCGCAAAATCTTCGTACAGGAAGCGAGCGAGCGAGCAAGAGAGAGAGAGAGAGAGAGAGAGAGAGAGAGAGAGAGATTACACGGGTGTAAATCGAGTAAGTCGTTTAGAATTCACCAGAGGCCAACGTTAGTTTAATCTTGTCTATATAATTGGCCTCGCCCAAGGGACTTCTTTGGTCAGTTACTCGGATCGAGCGAAATCCTCAGAAATGGAAATACCACGCGATAATACATATACCTCCTTTGAAACACGCGATGAACGCCCGTCCTTGAACGTTCCAAAGTAGATCGTCCCGCGTAGAAAGTTGCACCGAGGTTAAAACGATATTCGACCACGGTCGAAGACGATGGCGAGATTCGTACAACGTAATTCGACGACCACCGTGATATCAATACTTGGAACATCGCGATAGGCGATGAGACGCGCAATATGTGCGCGCAAACACAGGTTTCGTATCCATTCGGATGACGTAAACGAGCGTGTTTACGGCTCGTTATTTCGCGCCCGTTGTGTCCCGTATACTTTACGCGTATTTCGAAAACCAGCGACCTCGTGTCCTCGCTTGTTTACGGCCACGCTCGCGATGCCTGCCTCTTTTCTCCTTCTCTGTACGTTTTCTCTCTCTTTTCCAATCTCTTTCTCGCGCGGATACACGTTCCACGGTTTCTTTCCTCCTTGACGTTTATTTCAACCATCTTCCATTCTTGTTAACATTCGTCAAAATTTTCAAAATTGGATATAATTTTTGATATTAGCTTAGAAATTTCGTTTCTTAATCGATTGTTACAATCGATATATCGAGAAACTTTTATCGAATGTAATTCATAAAACGTTACATAGAACACGGTTCGATTAAAATGAAGAAATTAACGGACGACATCAAACAAAAAAATCTTTTTAAATTAAAGGAGAGAGGGACTCCCTTTCTGGAAGATATCTCCGCTAATCTTACTATTTAACGAGCGTCCTTGCCCTTTTCTTCCATCCGGATAATTGAATCGGGCGTCGGTTCAACGAAGCAGTCGCGCAGCTTCCACCAATAATCCACCCACATCCGAGATAACGTCGAGAGCCGTAAATCTTGGCTTGCTCGTGAACAAAAGACGCGGAACGAGGCGTTCGATCGACGCCACGAAAATTCGTTTCGCGCTTTTACGACTCGAAACAGAGCAGAAAGAGAGAGAGAGAGAGAGAGAGAGACAGAGGAGCTCGTTCTCGTACCACAGATTATTAGCTTCGTAAACGTTGCCCGCTCAACGCCGAGATCCCGCCGGTATTTAAGCCCATAGGATATTACTCGGTTCGCTAATTACGACCACCTTGTCCGTGATAATTAGAATTTACTTTCTTTTCAGGGGAGGAGAGGGGAGGGGAGAGGGACGGGTGGCACTGCCTCGGCTCGCGTAATTCGTAACGATCCTCCCACCTCTTCGGTTTATGCGCGGACTACGGCCGCGAGTTTCAACAGAGGCGGAAACGCGGCATTATTTCGCAGATTAAGCGGTAACGCGAGAAGGTAGCGGCACAACCGACCACTCGAGGAAAGGGGTCAGAGCGGAGAGATCTTGGAGTTTTTAATTCCGGGATAATTGTCTGTGCGGGTTTCGTGACCAGGCCGGGACGAGTAATCCCCCCCGGTGAAAGCGGCCGTCTCGATTGTTAAAGTTTCTGACGACGGCGTAGCGAGCAGAGAGAGAGAGAGAACAAACGAAACGCCGGGAAACGGGAATATCGGGCTGAGAAACGGCGCGTCGCGCCGTTAATCCTCGTGCAAACGAAAAGCGTTTCGCAAAAATATTAAATAACTCTCGGGCTTTCTGCCCATCGCGCGGGACAAACGTTTGTCCTTTGTCACTGCCTCCCGTTTGCGTTGGAGGAAAAGGGGAGGAGGGGTTTCCTCCAACCATCCTTGATTTTCACCGAAATTCGGCGGAATACGCCTCGCGAGCGCGCCATTGTCCTTTATTTTCTTCGCGGAACCAAGTTTTCGAATCGAGGGGCCTTTCGAGTTTCCAACTTTCCACGCCAGACTTTCGCCACCGTGTTCGTAACCGTGATTCCACCCACTCGCTTCCTTCGGAATATTCTGGAACGAAAATTCTGCGGCTGACCTCTTCTCTCGCTCGGGTTACGTCATCCTTCCTCGATCGTTTTTCGAATGTTTTCGAAGGAAGAACGGGGGGAGGAGAATTCGAGCGTCGTGCGGTTATTTACCGTCGTATAGGTAGAGGTGAAAGGAGGATGGAGGATGGAGTTTACCGGAGGAAGGCAGGAGGGGGAGGAGAGATTTGCGAAAATCGTTAGTTTCTCTTCGGCAGATTCCGGAAACTCGGCATTTCGAACTCGGCCGCGTGACTGGGAAAGCAGATAATGCGCACAGGTGACCTATTTCTATCCTCGAAATCATGAATTTTCAATTCCATCCATTCCATTTTTCTCACCTATTTTCGTCAAATTCAAATACGAACAACCGTATCAATATACAACACGATTATCACACAACTTTTAAAGCTCGAACTGTTAAAGAATTTAAATTTCTTTCTCTTCTCGCGAAATCTATCCACTCGCTCCGCTAAATTTAGACGACAAAATTCCACCTCGGGATCTAAATATTTTACACGAAGCGAAGAATTCCAAACAAACGATCTTGTGCAATTTACATTCTCTCTCTCTCTCTCTCTGAAAATCCCTCTTTTCGATCGAGCATCGAGGTCTCGTTTATTTTTAAACGGGCCGATTTCATCGAGATTCGGCCGTTTGTAAATAAATTTGCAGGACGACGGCGGCGGCGTTTCGTCGAGGAATGTCGATCGCCTCGCGTTTCCATCGCGGGCCGGTCTTCTGAAAGGGCAAGCGGGTTAAGCGGGATTCCGGGGAAAGCAGCTGATCGACCGAGTGCGCGTAAGGGTGTTGAAGCGTCTGGCCGGGTTATTTTCGGCTTCTATCCGCCTCGGTGGAAAGGAAACGGAGACGGATGACGGGAGGGGAGGGCGCCGCGAGCCGAACGTCTCACGGATTTCCGGACAGCGCGGGACCATTCGCCTGTAACTCGCGACGGAAATAAAATAACGGGAGGGAGGGAGGGTGGATACGTGATGTCCTTTACGTGAGTCGAAAAAAGCCTGTGCCCCGCCTCCTCGCTTAGGTGCTCGCATTTATTATCGTTCGAGCTTTCGTCGTCCGCCTTTTCCCCGAAACGCGCGCAGCTCTATTTTCGAACGAGATTTGCGTCGGACTCGAGCTCGGTTGGATGAAATTATTTAAGACTCTCTCTCTCTCTTTCCTCTTTCGATATCGAAAGAGGGAGAACGGGAGAGTGGAAGGAATTCTTTTTGGAGAATCTTTGGTGGATAATTTTGGAACGAAGTTTTGGAACGAGTTTCGTTTCGATGAATTTTTCCGTCTCTGAATCTTTAGTAGTTGTCGGCCGTTTCGTTACGTTTTAAAGTACGAGTTGAACCTTTGATTGATTGAAAATCGATGGAATACGAGGCTCGAGGGTATCTTATACTTAGCCGACCTTGACTGGCGGAATCGAAATAACTAACTGGTCGACGTTCATTGACTCGTAACGGGTAACCTCGGTTTCACGTGTATCTAGCGCGGCCTGTGTTTACTTTTATACCAATGTCAGCACGATTCTCGATATCATTCCCCTGTATTAACGTAACATATCCAAGGAATTCGATTTATCGGTTATTTAACCAGAATTTTTCCATAATTTTTTTTTCTCTTCTCTTTTTTTTTCTTCTCCTTTTTTTTTTTTTTTTTTTATATTACACCGTTTGAAGTCCGAATACGACGAATACGACGAATCGGGGATCGTCCGGCGGAGAATCACATCGACCGTGGCAAATGAATATTACAAACACCGGATTCTCGGAAACGGGACGAGATTGGGGGGAAAAAAAAGAAAAGAAAAGAAAAGAAAAAAAAACGGACAGAATAAATCGAGAGAGGCTCGAGAGGCGAATCCATCGAACGTTTTCGCCGACGTTCGATCCGATTGGATCGTCGCCGTGGAAGCCTTTCGGGAATCTCGATCGTCGATTAACGCAATCAAGAAGCGGGACAGCCGATTCGGTCGGTTTGCAATTGTCATGATAACGTATCGCGGACCCTGTAACATCGGTGGGCGTTCTCCGCCGTTCGTATCCCGATCCCCCTTTTCACTTCGGTGTTCCCCCTCTCCTCTCTCTCTCTCTGTTTATTTATCTCCGTTCATCTGGATCGGTGGCCACCGTTCGAAAAGCTGGCGGTGACGGCACGGGCCCGATCGCTTCTCGCTCGATAATTAAATGACACGCGTGTGGCCCGTATAGCGAAATATTTGACCGGATTGGGGAAATTCGTTCATCAAGGGACTCCGTAACTTTAATTAATCGAATGACGAGTTTACCTCGCGCGATTTTCGCGCAAATCGTGTTGGAGAAACGCGGATTAACTCGATTAATAAAATATAAATTCCTTGGTGGGAAATGATACGTAAAAAAATGTTCTCGTTTTCTTTTATAATTTTGCGTTTATATAATAAATACTCGACGCAATATTTCCTTTCCCTTTTTTTTCTCAAGTTCAAACATTTATTTATTCGATTACCACGAACAATTGCATCGTGTGAAACGTGGCGCAAACGAAGGCGGGGAATAATCGATAATTTGTATCCGGAGGCGCGATCCTTTCACGCGTTCTCGTAAAGAAACGTATCGTATTTTCACGATTAAACGGACGAGTTTGATAGTTTTTAACTTGCCCCTCCGTGAGAATCGTTTCTTCGATTTAATTCAGCCGCGATGATGTTCGTCAGAAACACGAATCCTTCTGCCGCCGCCACGCAAAAAAGAAGGGGGAAAACTCTCGGAAGATGGTCTGTGGATCACGTATCGCGGTAGACACGGGGCAATTACGATTTGTGAAACGCGTTTCAAGGCGTGCAAGCATTTTATTGCCCGCACGTGACAAATCCCGCTGCACGTCGCCTTAACTTGGGCCAACTCGTAAAACTCGCGAAATGATTTTATAGCTGCAAGTTTTGCCCCCGCGACGAAAAGGCTGCACGAAGGCTGCATCGTGAAATCGTGTCGCGACCGTCGATAAATACCGGTCAACCGTCTTAATACGTCTGTCTCGGTACGACGTCAATTTTTCGTGGTAAAAAAAAAAAAAAGAACGAAAAAAATGTCGCTCCAATCGACGAGCAACGATCGATCGAATGACTTTCTTCGTGGAAAAACGGCAAACCGCACGCGCTCGTTTTTTAAGAACGAATCGTGCACACGCGCTCGATATCGATAGTAATAACAGGTCGGTGGCTCTGTTCTTTTTTTTTTTTTAAATAGAAACGATGGCGACTTGAAAGGATTACCGCGTAAAAATAATTCGAAAATGGAATGGAACGGATAGGTATATGGGATTCGTGAATTCGTTTCGTGCGGGTGGATGATAGCGCGAAAGATATTGGTAAACGGTTGTTACGGGATCTTTCTTCTCCAGATAACGAAGATTTTTCGCGAGAATTCTCCTTTATTATTATTATCCCGAGAGAAAAGAATCACGGTCTATATAAATTGGTTTATAGAAAAAAAGACGAGTATTTACGTTGCTACTTTAATTGATCGTATCGATCTCTTCCTGGATCGAATATCTCGTCACGCTTCACACCAAGATTTCACTTTTCGATTCTTCGTGTATTAATAATTGCAATTCGATCTCGAGATTACAGTCATTATTTCTAAAAGACAAGGTCGAAACGCGCTTCACTCTGGCTTCGATTCCTCCGAAATGTATCAAATCAATTTTTAACCTCGCCTTAAATTTCCATTTCGATCTCGCGAAAATTCAGCTCTTTCGAGCTGTATCTATTATTTCTAAATTAAATTGCTTATCGCTCCAATCATTTCATCTCGTTGGAAATTTGTTGGGGAGGCGCGTAATACCGCGAGAGAAGTGTAGGAGAAAAAGGGAGGAAGAAGGGACAAAGTTTATCGTCCGACAAACGACACGGACTTCGCGCCGACGAAAATATCCCGGAGCGGAGGAATTCGTTACCACGACCGCCTCGTATCCTCCTCTTTTCTTCGTCTCTCTGTGTGTGGCGCGGGTTGGTTTCGCGCGGTTTTAAGCGACCCTCCGCCTCTTTGATGCACGCTTTCCGCTACCTTTTTTCCCCGGTCCCGGTTAATTACTCGCGTTCGGTAAAAATATACTCGTCGCTGAGAAGGGATTCGGCGGATATTCTCGAGCCGATCGTCAAGATTCGACGATTTTACCTTGCTTCCCCCATTGTATCTGAGTTACAATTTCTTTTCCACCATTTTGCGTAGTTTAAATACGCTTACGAGAAATCGCATTTATTTTTTTGATCGAATCAATCGTTGTAAATGTTTTCTTTTTTTTCTATTATGCGACGATATAACAAAGAGTCGATGATGTCCAGTCTAAAATATGCGGAGATAGATGTTTGTACGAAATGGGTGAAGCTGCAAACGTTATTCACAGATTCGCAACGAACACGAAAGACGAAAGTTTCATTTTATTTATTTTCCCGAAAAGAATTCGGTTTTTTTCTTATGCGAAAGGTCTCGGAAGATTTCGTTGAAATTCAGAGCGCCGCTTCTTCTTCGTCTCGCAAAGTCTCCGACTCGAGGTTGAGGAAAGGCGGCGAGGGTGAGCCAGATTTCACGGAGGCGTGAAAACCCAATAAGGGAGAGGCATCCGTCAAAACGGATGTTTACCAGAGCCACGTGTCTACGAGACGTTTCTCGATCGAGCGTGGAACCGAGGAGGATTCGTCAGGCAGCCGAGGATGCCTAGGGAATTTCTCTAATCGAAGGAATCCCTGAGAACCTCTCCAGCGAGAGGATTGGAATTCCACCAACCATCGTTTGTTCGCCCTTGCGTTCCACCTCTCTTCTCCCTCTCTCTTCTCTTTCTCGAGTTATTAGCAAGCTTCCGGTGCAACGAAGGTGCCGTGAGCGTCGCACGAGACAAAAATCGCGAGAGAACGGTGAAGAGATCGGAAATACGAAGAGAGAAAAAAGAAAGAAAGAAAAATGGATGGTTCGCCGGTTGTTCGTGAAGGAACGAAGATATTCGTCGAGATAATTTTAGGCCACCCTTCCTTTCCGCCTTTCCCCTCCAGTAGTTGCTTTTTTCCGATCCTCGCATCCGGCTCGAGCCCCGTGCGCTCGAATATTTGTACAATGACGCTGGATATTTCCACGGTGGAAAAATAGCGTAAGCGTATGTATGTCTTCAAAAACGAAACGAGATCGTAAGAAGATCCTCTCCACTTCCCTGCAAAATCTTGCTATAAATTTTGTAACATCTCCTCACGAGAACATTTATCCAATTGGGCCGAATAATAACCACGAATACTTTGTAACAACGCGTAAAGATAGATTACTTCGTTCAAGTAATTCGTAATTCCTCGAGGATCATCCGTGTCATTAACGTGAAATCCGACACGAAATCCTCCGAGCACAGTTTTGAAGAACGGTTTGAAAAAGTTGTTACTATCGTATCTTTTACTCGTACATCTTATCCTCACTAGTATACCATTATAACGAGAATCCACTATTCGGGGCGTTCTACCTCGTGTCCGCTGCGCGAGATTTTAACGTACGCGATCTAGTTCCAAGGATTGCCTAAAAACTCGAAAGCGGGGAAAGTTTGATTGCTCCGAATCCTCCACTCCCGCGTTCAACTTTCTCAACGGGGATGAAGGCTCGTTCTCATCCCTCGGAAACGTCATCGACTCGTCCCCAACTTTTATTTCACGTCCTCCCGGATTCGTTCTGCTATTCTTGGACGGAAGAGGTCGACGACGAAACAGATTCCGGCGATGAACTATCCAAAAGGCGACGAGGAACGCGTAACGAGCGCGTGTCGCCCCGGTATTTACGTGACAGGGGGGAGGGAGAGTGTTCTCGCGTCGATCGTTCCCGTCACTATTTTCCCGGAATTTCGCTCCTCTAACTCGAGGAACGCCGAGTGTCCCAAGAATTGGCGAAAAATGCGCGCTTACGGAATGGAGTCGTATTTTTAACTCGGATTCGTCGTCGACCCGAAAGAGAGAGAAAGAGGCGCGTGTGTAAACGTCCTTGTTAAGTTTCCACAGAGAGAGTGGATGTCGTAGCTCCGTTTATTATAGCCCGCCTCGATTATTCTCGCTCTTCGTAAAAGACGAAGATGCGTAATAACGCTCTTCGTTATTACGTACGATTACGGCCTCTCGTGATTTATTGCGAGCCATATAAAATACCCATATATTTCGAATTCTACTCGCACCTCTACCTAGGCAAGGTCCATCCACTTTCAACGCGTCCATCCAACGTGTGCTATTCAAACAATTTAATTAGACGATGGAAACTCGTTTTCCTTGAACGCAACTCAATTAGGGTGCGGAACTAAGCAGGAACGAACGATCTTGGAGCAAGGTGTCGCAGCAGGATCGAGGAGCCCGACCTAGTACACGTAACTGTACAATTACGATCGCAGACGCGGCCGTAACTTGTCCGCTTGCCTACCCTCCATCATTGCCAAGATCCCAGCCTGTTCGGATTGTTATACCGGAAGGGACGAGGGCGAGTGTGGTCGTGTGGCGGTCGCCAACCACGGCGGTGGTAGAGGGGAGAGGGACGGGTGCCCCCGAATCCGCCTAACCAATTACCCGAGAGGCGAGGTTAACGGAGGTACGAAGATGAATTTCGCGCGGCTTCTTTCAACAGGTTGCTCTTGTGGCGCGGGCAAAAAACTCGATTCCATCCGCCAGAGTCGTCGTCTGGATAGAATCTTGGCCGCGCAAAAACCTTCTTCTAATTAACGCTACGCCCGGCTGCGGCGCCGTTTGATCGCGCGTTCCTCGCGAGGAACGGTGCTTCCAGGGGACTTTTATCGTCGATAACGCTCGAGAAATCCCGCGAGAATGTTTCCAGTAGCCGGGTCGCTCGCTCGATAAACGATTAAACGCTTCGAGGCGAAAGAGGCGAGAAATGATTCGCGTCCTCGATTAACGAGCCGATCCGAAAATTTACGGGAATATGTAGGATGCTCGATAAATCGTGCAATGCCTCGTCGATAAACCACTCGAACGCGCGTTTCTTTTCGAACGGCGCGCCTCGTTTCGTCGTGATTTAGATCGAATCGAAAGAATGGGTCTCGGGCTAGCCCTCCTGAAGCGATCTATTCTCATTTCTAAGCTAGGAACGCCGGCGATCTAGATCGGTCAATAACGGCGAAGGAATGATGCTCAAAATGCTCTTTGGCTTTATCTTTTCGGTTTGAAGATGGAAAACTACTACGTTGGACAGTTTGAAAGATAGTCGGTTTAATCCGTCCGCTTTAATCGTTAGATCCAACGATTGATAAGCGTAAACGAACGATAGAATTCACCGATTTCTCCACAGGATAAAGTACGGTCGAACGGTCGGTGATTTACGTATTCTTACGTGGCGCACTCGAGAATACGGTTACTCTTTACCCTACTTCGTAACTCGATCGAAACAGGGGAACGCGAGATAGATCGAAACCGATCGAAGAATCAAAGGATAGTTTGAAAATCGCGAGAGGTCGTTACGGTGTGGACTTGAGATTCGAGCGGTCGTGAAATACCTGTGGGGGCGAACGAGATCGATACCGCGACGGCTAATTAAGGAAGAAAGCCTACGGGTACTTGGTTCAATATTTATACTTGTTTGGTAGCGCGATGGAAAGAGAGAGAGGCGAGAAAAGGGTGAGAAAAGAAAGAATTTCTCCGCATTGACCGTATTACACCTCGTCCATGTCCATTTTTCTTTCCCTCGGTAATTATTTGTATTTTATTTTTGTCACGACACCTGTATATATATATATATATATTTTATAAAACATTATAGGATATATAAATGGTCGCGCTCTTTCATCGTCAATCTTAACGAAGTTAATAGCTCTATTTACCCGACGCTTGAAGTTATTTCAATGCGCGTACTGCACACGGGCAATCAGGACGCGCGTTTTATACCGCGAAAACTCATTTCACCATGGTCGGTAACATTGTTTCGTTTATTAGTGGATCAATGCCACGCGCAATATCGCTAGATTTCATCGTGGCAGACTGCTACGGAAACGCAATTAATTCGTCTCTTTCCCTCTTTTACGTATTGTCGCGAACGCGTCGGCTTCCTAAATGAACGCTGCCTGCCTCTCCATTCTCCTCCTTTTTTTTTCCCTCCCTTCCTTCTTTTTCCGTTATTTTTATCATTCTCCCTTCGCCACCACCACCTTTCTACTTTTCATTTCCTCCTCCTCTTCTTTTTTTTCTCTTTTCCCCTTTTTCGCTTATTTCCCGCGCGGTTTTAAGCGGACTCTCGATCGAAGCACGCTTTTTAACGCTCACCTAGACGCTTATAAAATTTCGATCAATCGCAATGTTTCCATCCAAATGTCTCTTTGGATTGGATAATTGGCCAGCTACCGCCCCCCTCCCCCTCTTCCTTTTCTCTCGATTACCGCCTCCTCATTCGTGATTACGCTGTTACTCTCGGGGCCTCGATATCTTGGCCTCGGCGCGGTAACGAGTTTCCGGTAAGCACGACAACAATCCCGTGTTACAGATATCGGGGAAGCGGAACCGTTGGAAGGGAAACCGTTTCGGGGAGAGCCGGTTGCGATGCAGCTAGCGGATTTCGTACGGGATCAACAGGAGATCCAATCGTCGACATGCGAGTATTGCACTTTCAGGTAAGCTCCCCATCATCCTCTGGCGGCACGAGTTTCTGAATTCGCAAATTGCGGCCCAATGGAAGGATTCCGTCGATCGGGATTCCGTCGAGGGTGTGCAAGCTCCTCGGCTATTATTTACGTTTCGCACGCAAATGAATGGCCGCCCCTTCCCCTTTCCCAAAACTGATTTTCCACACCGGCCTATCGAGGCCTTAATTTCTAACCCCCTTTTCATCATCGATATCTGCACACGTATTTGAATGGTATTTTCGTTATCTTTTCCGAGTGGTTTCGATAATTCGATCGAAAGAAATGAGCAGGCTTGTTACGTTCGTCGAGTGTTTGCGGATGTTTTTTTTTACAAAATCGATCGATTAATTGGCGCGCTAATAGTTTGGGCAAATTTTTCACCAACGTTGTTCCAAAAGTGATACTCGAATAGAAATCTGTTTAAATACAGAGGATTAAAAATCGATGTGTAAGTGACATCCTTTGGAATTGACTAAACTATTCAAGAATCTTTTTATTGTCGAAATTCAGATTCATCAAATTTATCAATTTTTGAAAGTTTAATTAAAAAAGATCGTTGAATAATACAAGTGATTTTCAGAAAATATGACTTCTATTAATTGGTTTTTCAAACTTCTACGTGAAAGGCTTGAGACAAGTCGCGTGGAAATTATTCCGAGAAATTCATTTTTGAAAATGAATTTTATCCAATATTTAAGAAAATAGCTTTCTTCTAGTAGTATATTTTTATATTCTTCAATTTAAATATTGCATCCGTTTCAATTTATATCGAGATACCTTATATTAGCTAACTTAAAATATAATATAAAATTATAACATTGTTCCATATTCCATCCGATTTCTCAGGAATTTTTTTTGTATATGTATTTGGAATATATTTTTTGCCACATCGTTTTCCTTTTTCATATACATATATTTATAACTTTTCCTAAACACAAATCTATAACGATCTTGTAGAGATCGGATTATGTCCTATCCTATAATATTTGAAATGTTTAAAAGCGGCGATTGTTCGAAATTATATTCGAAGGAATGTTATTTCCATACGACGAAATTGTCGAACTCTCTGCGATTCAATGTTCTCGTTGACGCGCTTTCGGGATACTTGGCGCGAGTTTGGTTTGGTGTCGCGAGGAAAAAATTGATCGATCGAACGGGTGAAAAAAAAGTGTGTTTAATGATGTGAGGATGGTGACGCATGGGTACTTGGTGCAAGTTACATTTACAGTTCACTTTCTATGGTCTGAATTATTTTTAAATATATAATTTTCGAAGGGACGAGAGTTGAAATTTCCTCGTTCGGCCATAAGATTTAACGAGAACGCATGGACACGTGTCTTCTATCGTATAACATGCGTCGAGTCGAATCAAAGTCGAATGGAAAATAGGTAAGAATAGATGCAACTCATGAAAGTTGGATTACGTTGAAACGGGAACGTTTGAGTCATCTCTGGATCTTTGAATAATTAAAGATTGGCTACTTTTTCTACTTTAAATTTAAATAAGCTATATAATTCGTATCGTTGTATATATATATATATATAATCTTGTGTACATGATTTAAATGAACGATGGATGCTATTTCGTGGTGATTAATTTAATATTATCGATGATTCATAAATAAAATTTTTAAATTAATTTACACATCTCGTATTTTCCGAAGCGTTAATAATGAAAGATAATTCGCGACGTGTATTATATTTATTCGATATTGAAGGGATGGCGAAATATGGAACGTTTTTACAGACAGATGTTAAATATAACGTGAAAATTTTCACAGATATGGCGTTAGATGGGTAGGTAGGACAAGCGGATATTAAAAATTTAAAGCGATATTTTATATATATATATATAAAAAAAAAAGAATAACAATAATTACGACGAGCCGCGTACGATATTATCTTTTCCCCGATGAAAAAGAAAACTTATCGCGTTAATTTTTTTTTTTTTTTTTTTGAGAATGAAAACGATTTTTAGAAAAAACGATATATAATGTGTATTCGAAGCTTTTACGTAACGCGATGTCCGGTTGAAGTTAAAAGCAACGAGTCGGAGAGTAATAACCAAATTTCTGATCGGTGTTTCGGAAAATAGAGTGGAACCCGCCGTTTTTAATCCGCTTTTTACTATTAAACGAAACTGTGGAAACTGCGTTTGACAGCTCGCGTGTGTATTGTTATTTCACACCTACCGGTGGCGATATTTAAAGAGTGGCTTGTTCAGGCGAACACCAACCGAATCCACAAATACCGATTATTTGTATTAAATATTTATACAATCGTGGAATTCAATCGCGGAATTCAACCTTCGTTTAAACAATCCGATTAAATAACGAGATCTTCCCGTCCAACCGGACGTTCCCTTCCCCGGAATCGTCGTTCATCGATTACTTCCGCGTTCAAACCTGATCGTCGCATCATCTTCTTCTCCGTTGGATCGCTACTTCCGTGAAACGAAATTCGACGAAAGTGATACGAAATACTACAATTCTGAAAGCCCTTTAGATAAAGCTCTTTTCCACCGATTTTTCCAATTACCCCCAACGAAGCCAGGCCGTGTCGTTAAAAACCGGTTTAAAGTACGACGAAACTTTCGTCGGTGAATTCCTCCTCCTGGCCCCGTTTTGGCCCCCGATCTTTAACGCGTTCCAAGTCGCGAGAAAGGACGCCGTTCAGTTTCGTTTCTACAAATTAACCTTTCTTGCCTCGGTAAATTCGTAATTAGGACGAGGGGAGGACGAGTTAAATCGGTAGAATAAAAACGGTCGGATCGTGGGTGCACACCGACGACCAAAGGTGGGGTCGGTCGCCAAGGTGGTCCAGATCTTTTCGAGGAGCCGATCGATAAATCTTGCTCCTTTCCACGAGGGGAATAGAGGAATGGGGAGAGCGGAAATGTTCCTGCGGTTCCGGGATATAAAGGGAGGAATTAAGGGGGGAGTGTCGGGCGCGTCGTTTTAGCGCTCTGAATTTCCATTTAAACTCCTAATTAATTTTCATCGCTCATACGGCTGAGCCGGGGAGGCTATTTATTAGACGGTTCGGTGGTGATTTTCTCGAAGCGCGGGAGTGGCGGTTTTCCAGGATCGTAAATAAAATTCGTCGCGCGGATATTACCGCGGGGAGTAAAGCGGGAGGGGAAGGGGTCGGCTATTACTATTCTTTCGGATTAGACGGGAAGGGTGTGTGTGTGCGTTTCGAAGCATCAGCCGAAAGAGGGTTAATGGGTCTGGGGTTAATAAAGGGTGAAAATCTTCTCGAGAGATAGCCGATTTCTCCGAGTTCTAACGTCTTAATGAATGCTCGCGGTGGACGGCGATCTTTGACGCGGCAAGGGAGGAGGAGGGAACAAATAATCCGGCGACAAGTTGGCGCTAGATGCACGGGGATCACCGATGAATATTCAAGCTGATTATTTTGCAGTTATTCATCGGTTAAGTTCGGGCGACGAGACTACCGGCAAGTTAGTTGCAGTTAAGAAGTTTACCGGTGGTTGCCAATCCCTCTTCGAGGATTTAGCTGGGAGAACCGCTTAATTTTATTAATCGCGATCTAATATTATCGCGACAATGCGGACCCGACCGTTCCGCCATTTCCATCGAATCGATCGAGCCGCGACGAGACGAGGATAAAGAGAAGAGAGGAGGGGGATTCGTTCGACTTTTATCGCGGAACGAAGGGAGGAAGGCAGGCGTATCGGTACAGTTTCGATGTTAAATTCAGAGGCCAGAGGGACGAGATGCACTCGAGACGTCTCCAAGGTGGAGACTAAAGTTTCTCTTCGCTCCGAGGAGACCCTTCTTCCCTTTGAACTCGCTCGCCGGGAGTAAATCATGGATTTAGCGCATGGGCGTAGAAACTCATCCTCCGCCGGCTAACTAAGGCTCGTCCTACGTAACGCTATCCCCTTTCTCGTTACTTTTTTCATTTTTCTTCTTCTTTCTTTTCTCTTTTTCTCTCTCTCTCTTTTTTTTCTGTTTCTCTGTTTCGCTACGCGTTTGTCTTTCTCTATTTCGACGCGATTAACGAGTACGGTACAGGGATATTTTTTTCCATATCTCGTATGACACAGTCTTGTACAGACTGAACCGGAGCGGAGAGATAATTCCATGCGCGTTTTCTCGCGAAATTCCCGGCGGAAATTTCATTTTCGTGCGTTCCTGGGCTAACCCCAGGGTAACGCTGCCTTCGTTTGGAGAAGTTTGAAGCGGCGAGAATTGAAAAAGTTGCGGCCTCGTCTCCGCGCGGATTTTAATAATTCGCGAGGTGACAGAGGTGGCAGGGCAGCGAAACGGGGGAAGAAGCGAACGAAGAAATCCGTTCCAGATGCGGATAGAAGAAATCAAAAGTTGGCCGGCCTGTCTCGCCGCAACCCCTCCTTCCTCCGTCCGACAGCGTCGGCGCGCGTGAAACAAACGGGCGATGAATCGCCTATGCGCGCGAGTTGGAATACTACGTGGCGATGAAAAGAGGTTTACCTTCGGGGGAGGTGACGCTCTTGTGTTCGCCCTTTACGTTCGAGCCGCGTGATATGACGTGAAAATATTCGAGATGTATGAAAATGAAACTGAAAGAAAGACACGATGGACGAGTTTTGACGAGTAATTGATGTACCTGTTCGCACGGCTACCGTTTCAAAGTGTTTGACATCGTGGAACCGGGATACGAGGAAAATTCAATTGGTTCCGCGTTCTCGCGGATCGCTATTGTTCGTGTTTATTGAAAAAAGAAAGAAAAAGAAAAAAAGTTGAGAAAATAGCGGAGAGCAAAATGGGATCAATAAAGAAAGAAAAAATATATATAAAATGCAAAAAACTTGCGGGTCTGGATTTCTTTTGAAAACGTGTATCGTGTCAGCCGCGCGTAACGAGCGAAATCGAATAAATCAACAGGAAAATTTGTATCGCGACAAGAGGAAGTGGTGGAGATTGTCGAAGACCGCGAAGAAGAAGCTCATCCCACGTTGTCCCAGAAGAGGTAAATCGATTCGATCCGAATAGGAGATAAGTTGAGCCCGGTCGATTGTGAAAGCTTTCGCTCGCACTCGATCGGCCTTCCTTTTTGTTTCAAACTTCCCGCCTATCCTCCACTCCTCTCCTCCCCCGCTGTTCCCATCCATCGCGTGTCCCGCATCTCCCCTCTCTATCTTTCCCTTTATCCAAGAATAGCCTCGGCTCCCATAATAACCGCGCTGAAAGAATACACGAGACGAGTAATTCCTGCTCTCTGTGAAGATTCGCATCGCAGTGTATACGTATATTCATCCTCCCTCCCCTCTCTCTCTTTCTCGTTCTCCACTTCGTTCGCCTCGTCTCTCATCCCCTCGCTGCCGTTCCACCCCTCTTTCCTCTGGCTGCAGCCTACTGTTTGTCACCGCAGTTCCTTCGCTTAAGCATTGTGTTCCCTCTCTCTCTCTCTCTCTCTTCCCCCCCCCCTCCCCCGCCTCTCCTCCTTCTCCCCCACTTCTTGCTCCTTCCGCCGGTCGCAGTCCACGCTCCTTCGCGCCCCCTTGTCGTCTGCGTTACGTTTCTCGTTACTCGAGAACTCGCCGTGTCGTCCTTCCTCCGTGTATTTTTGGACGATCCGAAGAAACGGTTCAACGACCCCATTCGCTCCCCCGAACTGGGACGCGTACGTATGCGCCGACCGACGAGCACGACGGAGAAAATCGTGATTGATCGCCGTTTTACGCCAACCACGTTCTCGCTCGGCCCTCCCTAACGATGCCTTGCTTCTTCTTCTTCTTCTCCCTCTCCTCCGTAGGTGTTGTCGCCTACGATCGTTCAGAGAGTGGAATAAGAATCAGACTCGTAATTGGAAAAATCGTAGTAGCCGCGAGATCGATCGTGCGATGTGTTTTTTTATTCTCGCTGTCGAACTCGTTTCGATCTTCGTTATCGAAAGTTGAAGAGTTTCATGGGGGAAATGCGACGAGAGCAACAACATCAGAGAGAGAGAGAGAGAGAGAGAGAGCTTCTTCTCGTTGTTCTGTCGAATCAGTTCTCCAGTTCGTGCTCCAACGAAATCATACCGTTTTCGAGAGAGAAAAAAGAAAGTGGAAGGAAATAAAACGTGGAGAAATTGCAAAATCACCGAGCACGGGAAACCGTCAGAAGTTAGACAGGTATCACGGAATTACATCTAACTTGGGGGAGTGGGGGGAGGGGGGGGAGAGGAAAGCTCGGAAAACCTGTTCGTGGCACTTTTCCACGTGCATCGAGGATTCCTCGACGGGCACACGCGTGTGTATAACGTTTTTCCCTCGTCGTCTCGCTGTCACGTAGCCGATAAATATCACCTCGATTCTTTCTCTCTCTCTCTCTCTCTTCTTTCATTCTCATCTCGTTTAACGATGAGTGACGGAAAAAGAGCAGCGAGATGAACATACTCCACCGACTATTTGCAATTTTCATTCTATAGACGACGTTATATATTCGCCGTGGCAAAATTATCGCTCAAAGATAATGTTAGTCTCCAGATATTCCTGTTCCAAATCCCCCTCCAAGCATTTCCAACTTGTCCATCATTATCCAACCCACTGTCTCCCCAAATATTTAAGCGTGACCCGGATACGTTTTCCCTCTTACGCGTACATTTTTAAAACCCATCTTATTCATCCGAAATCCAAATTTTCGCGATCGAGCAAAGTTAAACTATATAACCCATTCCCTTCAAAAGACAGAATTGAACGCGTCCGCGTGGCGCGTTTATGATTGATCGAGACCGTGTAACGGAGCGACTGAAAAAATAACAGCGTTACCTACCGCTTTTCCGGTCTACGATCGGACCCCTTTCCTTCCTTATCCGCCTCTCCTAGCCAACGATGATATACGGCCGAGATATTCAAATACAACAATCCCGAGACTCGTTAAAACAGCCCCTCCACCCTTCCCCGCGGAGTGGAAAAAGGATCGATCGGATGGCGTTTCATTCACGATCTGCTCGCGAGCTGTGCCGCGTTGTATCGATCTCGCGTCAAATTAACGGGGAAGAGGAGGAGGAGGAGGGGAAGTGCAATCTCGCGCCCCAAGTCAGTCGACCGCCACCACCCCTCCTCTCCTCTCCTCTCGTCTCTTTCCCTTTCGCGGCGGACGTAATTCGGCGGACAAATTGACCCCACAGTTTAATGGCGCGCCGAGTTTCGGGACCAGTTGAGCCGCGATGGATAATAGAGAGGGCCTCTGTATTCGAATGATAATGTTCGAAACTCGCCCCTCCCCTGTCTCGAGGCAGAGCGTGGAAATGGCGGAAGAACCGCCTTGACCGCGACATCCTCGATGCCGAAACTCGACACCGTAAATGACTCGTGCATAATCGAATCGGACGCGTTAATTCGCGTTGTTGAGGGGGATGTTGAGAGCGATGACGAAATGGAACGGTTGACGAAATTTTTTTTTTTTTTTTTTCGTTTTCGGAGATAGGAAAGGAAGGAGAAAATGATGGATGAGGATTTCTTTTTTTTTTTTTTTGGAAAGTCGAGGGGGAAGCGAGAAGGGATCCTGGCATTTTTACGAGGATCGCTTACGAGCGATCGAGTTTTTACTCGTTGGAAGGATAAAAACGTTTCGAATGATAATTCACGTTTCACGCGAGAAATCGTTCGGTGTTTCTGGATGCGCGTTAATACGGAGGCGCAAGAGGTACAAAAAGAATAGGAGGAGAAAAAAAAATAGAAGAGCGGGAAGAAAAAACAAAAGGGAAAACCGACGAGTCGTTGGCTGAATGGATGATACTTAAATCTCGATAAAATCTCGATCGTTGAGGAACTTGTATTCCTCGAGTATCCACAGGATTGTTAAATCCATGGAGGGGGGGAAAAAAAGCGGAATAAAAGAGAAATAAAATGGCCTGCCTCGCTTAATAACGCCCGCGTAATGAAAGTAACGGAGATAGACGCAGAGATAGCATGCTCGATAAGAAATACTTTTATCGAAGAGCTGTAACGAAGAGAGAGAGAGAGAGAGAGAAGAGAGAGAGAGAAGGAGAGTACCGAGGGGGCGAGTGCCGTTTAACCTCGAGGAATGAACGAGCCGTGTAATCGGACTGTCTACTAATTCAAACTACTTAACACTCGATAGACGTCCCGGCCAACTTTTGTTGCTAATTACTTTGAAACTTTCGATAACTTTGATTATCCTTTTGAATAATTCCATTAAAATCCCGGTAACCGGCCCTCTCATATTTAATGCATACGCGTCTCGTAAACGAATCGATCATTATCGTCCGTTTTAATCATCGGTTAAAAACTCGTTATTAAACTCGAATGTCAATGCAACGAAACTGTTAAACCGTAGCCGAGGCCCGTATCTTCTGCTTGTTAGACAACCGTTTTAGCCAATTAAGCTCTCCAAACTGTCGACGAAATTCCTTTCGAACAAACAGCACAGGACGGTGCATCGCGGTGCAAACTTTATTTCTCTCGCCTACGCGAGAAACACTCTTAAAGCCCGCGCTACGACTTAACACACACCTCCCCACGAGGCTTATCCTGCCCCCACTAATCTTCCATTTCGCATCGTCTCGTTGCTCGCGTCGTTCATTGACCATCGTCTTTCTTTCTTTCATTCTCTCTCTCTCTCTCTCTCTCTCTCTTTCTTTCTCTCTGTTTCTCTCTGTTTTAATTTAATGGCGACCAGATAACGATTGGACGTGAAATATTTTAAGTAAATTAATTTTCTCGGAATTCTAGGCCTACAGTCATCTCGAATCGAGGGACACAACGCGACGCGACGTCGTTTAAAGCACGCACGGTGGAATCGTTGGTATATATATATACAGCGCGTACACGCTCTGTTCGTCGCGGATCCCGCCACGAGCCGAAAGAGTTCTTTGGAATTTCGATAACGGCCCTGGATCACGCGACCGCCGGCATGCACGCAACAACGAGGGTGGCGCGAATTTCAGGGAAACCACGCTCTCGTCTCTCCATCTTCTCTCGCCACGGATCGTACGATCCTCGACAAAAGAGCCGCTTCTCTCGATATTTCCGCCTTGAATTTCTAGCATTACGGTATCGAATTGCAGCTTCCCAGCCTGCCCAGCTTTGATCCCGCGTAATCATTTTTCCCCCGTTCTTTTTTTTTTTTTTGCCCCTCGCTTTTTCTCTCCTTTTATCCCTCCATCAGCTTTTTCTATTTTCTTGTTTTGCCGTGTTATCACAAAAGGGAGAATCCGGCAATACCGCCACGCTTATTAATAGGCGAAAGTCGAGAGAAGAGAGAAGAAGATGAACAGAGAGGAAGAGAGGAAGAGAGTGACCAAAGTGTTCCGCTAAAAAAGAATTCGTTAACAGCATAAAAACCGTGCGGCGGTTTTCGATCAAGATCCTTCCCTTCCCAAAAAACCTAAAACTCCTTTCCAAAACTCTTTAACTTGTTATCGTGTATGCGCGCTTTCCCCATACACGCAAAGATTTTCCAGCCAACTTGTTTCTTTCCTTTCCTTTTCTTTTCTTTCCTCCAGTTTACCCGACTTGCCCGATACACCCCCCTCCCACACTTTTCACCAGACTCCCGTTAACGGACTTCTCGAGATGCCCGTTACTCGTCTTTGAATTGGTAATTTATTCGTCAAGACTGTCCGGGAACAATGTACGGTAATGAGAAGAAGGAAAGAAAACGTTTGATTCGAGGGGCGTTGATGGAACGGGGTGGGGGCGAGGTTATCGCGAGGGGTGGTAAAAGAGCAAGGGAAGTGCAAATAGAGTGTGGCAGGGATAATTGCTCTCGTGATGTCACGGCATTTATCAAATCCACTCCCCGAGTTTTGTTCCAACCCGACCACCTCGGGCCGCCCGCCCCGACGTTGAACAAGCCCGAAGGCTTTCCTTCGCCAACCTGCCCCTATCGTAATCCTTAACGATAAGACCAATTCTCCTCCACCGATCGTTCATTCTTCCTCCCTTCTTCTTTTCACCCTTTTCAACCGTCAAACTTTCCTATTCGTCACTTATCCCGCCATTAGCCTCGTTATCGTGTCCAACGAGCTCGTGTCTCCTCGCGCGGGGAGATTTAACTTTGCGATATAACTTTTCGAGAGGGCACGATTCTTAAAAAATCGCTTCCGCTTTCGAGTAGTCTTTTCGTGAATCGTTAGATATTCCGTCGTAGGGGGAGAAAGTTTTATCGGTCGGATGATTATATCGAAAAATATATCTTGAGAAATATTGAACGAATTTCCCGATTTTAAAAGATTTTTTTTAAGACGAAACCGCTTTTTCCAGCTATGGCTGGAATTGAAATTGGCGGATCGATATGGCGATACTCTATTTACGTACGAGGATAATTTGGATAATTTGCGTTTGGAAATTTGGCGAAAGTTTGAAAGTTCGAATACGCCAGCCATGATTAGATACTCGTTTTAACGAGTAATCACGGTCGAGGATCCCGGCGTGTCCCTTCTTCCTCTCTTGTTTCACTTCGTTGCGCGTCACATTGTTGCCTTTGATTAAGAAAAACACAGAAAAAACACCTTCCTGACATTACAATCTGGAAAAGTTGCGCATCGATTGAGACGGCTCGATGGTCGGGCAAATAAATCGTTGCTCGTTGTTTTTATATCTTTCGAAAATGAAAATATTAACATATTGAATGCAGCATCAAAAGAGAGTTTCCGCTGATAGATATTGATTTTCATTAAGAGCAAACGATGGAAAATGCGACGATGCAAAATGGCTGTGCATACTGACACTTATGTTGAATAAACGTGTATGCAGTAATAATTGAATGCACGAAAAAATTCTTTTTTGCAAAAAGAATCAAAATAACAAACTTCACGACATTGATCACGACATTATACATATTGTTCACTACAAAAGATAAAACGATTATTTTCACACGCATATTTTTATTTCTAGCATGTCAAATTTGTCACATATTATATTTATCCAAAACGAAGATTTCTATCTAAACGTCGATTCAAGGAATTCTAACGTATCGATAATGTAAAAATTTTTGTATTTCTCATAATATGCGTAGACTAATGATTTATGGCAATTAATTTATAAATATAATTTTGTATTCAAGTAAGCTAGACAAGCTACAGATATATTAATACTATATCAAAATGATTAATATTTCAGCCTCTTGGATGATTATTCTAACGTAACTTCTTATATGAAACAATAATTTTTACGATGTTGAATATTCAAATTACGGCTCTTCCATTACTACGCAGCGTGTGGTGTCAGGATTGTCAACAAAGCGTCTGAAGTGGAGATAAGCCGCCAAGGATCCTCCTCCTGTGTCGTCCCGCGAGACTTCTTTCCACCAGTGAACGATGCTCCAAGTAATCAAAGATAATTCGAGCGATCCGAATATTTTCGAGCGAGCAAAGACATCGTGCTCGGCTCATTTTTCCCTCCGCGATCTCATTAAGGATCGAGGATTCGTCCGATGCCTTAATTGAAATGGACGTAATCGCGGGAAAAGGAGTTTCCGGTCGCGAAACAATGAAGAACAATTGCGGCCGCCATTATCCGACATTTACTCTCAATGAGTTGCGCGTCGAGGATACCCTCGATTTGGTCGGTTTCTCGTTATTACGTTATTGCAATTTCGAATGAATCTGTTCGATATGGCGAAGTTGGATCGAAAATACTGACGCGAAGCCGGCCCTCGCACTCGGCAAAATCGTGTTCGTTATCGAGGAGATTCGGTTCGTGAAACTGGATTTGGCTTCATTCGAGGAATGAAGCACGTTGAAAAAATTTGCACGAATCGTCGTGTTTTCGTGGTGACTCGAGATGAAATCGATGGAAAAAATATCCTCTCACAGTTCGCAGCGATGAACGAATTATTGGGTGATCAGAAATTTCTAGGCCCCATTCTTTTCTCTTCCTATATTCTTATATTCTCATGGAATATATAATCGTGGATAAATAGCTCGTGGAAAAATTCGATGAAAATTTTTTTTTTTTTTTTTTTTTTCCATTGCTGTCTTCGCCTCGTCGTGAATAATTCAAAGATGTTGGCCGGGGCAAAAAATTCGCGAGGCAACAGGTTAACGGTTAACATACGTAAAGTTGTAAAACGTCGGCGGAAGGGAATATAATCGCGTACGGGAGTGGATACACGAGCCGTTTTTCCACGGCCGCTTAAGACGCCTCGAGGGGGAGTAAATCCGAGACAAATAGATTAGCACGGGATCTATAACCGTTGGCTAAGACCACTCGAGGGAAACTACATAAAGTCGTTAAAAGAAAAACTCTCGGTCGAGAGCAATAAGCGGTTTTATCGCCGTGCCACCGATCGGCCCTTTTTCAACTTTATCGAAACTACTTCCGAGTCGTAATATTAATTCCGACTTATCCGAGCTATCCGAGCTTGGAGAAGTCGCGTCACGTTTGCGGCGCGAGGGAGACGATTAGAGAGGGGAGGAGAGGCGAGTGGAACCGTTGTCTCGCGCATAAAAGTCGAGAACAGAGCGGGTGGTCCTTTTCAACGTAGTAATTCGACAAATTGGTATTTCTTTGAAAGCGCGGCCAACCGCCTTCTTCGTCGTCGACCGGGGGGAAGGAGAGAGTCAAATAAAGGAACGGATGAGGAGGAGACGACGACGACGACGACGACGATGGTTAAGAGGGAACTGTGAAGCGTCTCGCGGCAGACGGAAAAACGGTAGGCAGAGGGAAAAAGCTCGAAACGCATCCGAGCCACTCGACACAGTTCTCTCTCCGGGACTGCAGAGAGAGGGTAGTGGAACGAAGGCGAGGGTAACGTTGTTGCCGAGAGATCGCGGTGAAAATGAAATGGATGAATCGTCGCCGATATATATCGTATCTGGGAATCGTTTTCCCGCTTGTCGATAATATAACTTTCGATAAAAGCCGGGCCCATTGTTCCGCCCTCGCGATCGAAGTGAACGGTGGTGAAAGAAAGAAAAAAAAAAAGAAGAAAAGAAAAAAAAGAAAAGGAAAACGTAAAGTCGAAGAAAAAACTGGTATTGTTTCTGGCAAAGATGCCACGAATCGACGGCGTGTGCGAGAGCGTGCTTGTTTGGTCGAACCAAGTTTTCCTGCTACTCGTTTTTTCACTCTTTTTATATCCCTCTCTCTCTCTCTCTCTCTTTTCTTTCTTTTTCTTTTTCCTCTCGTCTCTTTCCAGCGCGAGAAAGAAAATAACGGTTTCGTCTTTGATAAAACGAGAATTATTCTAGGCACAATCGAACGATCGCTTAACATGTTTTTACGCGATTCCGTTTTACGCTATCCAGGGATATATACGGTTTAATTCTTCGGTATACGCGTTGTTAATTAACTTTCAGCTGCTGCTCTCCCCTCCCCCCTATGAAAGTAAAATACATTGATAAAAGTTTTATCAATAGGGGATGATAACCAACGAAAGATACTGTGCGTTAGAGATATACGTTTCGTAATCATTGCACATATATATATATATATTGAGCAAGTTAAGATAATATTGACTGGGGAAAATTGCGAAAATCGACGATTAATAATTCATCGGCGAGTCGAATGGTTCGAGTCGAGCAACGAAAAGAAGAAGAAGAAGAAGAAGAAGAAGAAGAGAAAAAAATATAGAAGAGAAAAGAAAAGAGAACGATAGATAAAATTGAAAATGGGAAAAAGAAATTACGAAAAGCGAAAAGTATGGTTGTTGAAGCTACGTTAAAAATTGACTCGGGTTGATCGTTTCATGAATCGTTTCATCGAATACACGGATGGAAATCTATTATTCAACGTTGAAACGCACGATTAAATTTACGTCGGTCTCGAAATACGCAGCGGGGCGTGATACACGAGAAAATGTAGTTAGGAAATGGTGTGCACGCTAGCGATTTACGACAAAATAGCTCGATTAAGAGCCTATAACCTTACGATTAAAAGCAGGAAAGGAGGGAAAATATACATTTTTTTTTTTTCTTTACCCTCACTGATGAACGTTATTGGCAATCATCATCCCCATCGAGGATTGAAAAGCCAGGATTGGAAATGCGAATTATCGCGAACACGAAATCAAACGTGTCGTAAAATAAATATACACCGAGCCAAGGATACCAGTTGAGTTTCAAGATATGGATCTTTCTTCTTCGGGAGATCTTCAAAAAAAAAAGAAAGAAAGAAAAAGAAAAAGAAAAAGAAACTAAAGTACTCCTTGTGAATCGATAAATGTCAGTTTCGTTCGCCCCTTGATTTTATTATTTCGTAGAGAGAATACTGCTACACGCGCTCCGAAGCTCGATTGAATATTCTAACGGGTGATATTCCGATCGAACGTAATCGAGTTCTTCGGTCCCATTCGTCGGCCGACCTTTCGGAAGAGATCTCGAATTATCAGAGAGAGCTCGAATTTATAATATTATCGGAAAACACTCGCTAGGAAATCCTCGAGCGCCCTCTTATCGCGATAATACGTTTCGTGGGTCCCCCTCCCTCGAAAACACCCTATGCATAACCATTGGAGACGAGATTAGAGACGAAAGAATAAAAAGGAAGGGAGTTGGCATCGGACTAAGCCGTAAACATACTTTCGTATTTATCCAAGGGACACGGTATATCGATTCAATTTACGTAGGACCGAGTTTCGTAAGCCGGGCGGTAAGAAACCGAGTCCCCCGTGTTGGCGTTCTGCCACAATGGCAATACGTCCGCCGCGGTGGACCATTTCCCTTTTTTCTTCCCTCCTCCCCCCCCCTCCCGCCGTTTCTCTGTCCGCCAAGTCTCTAGGCAAATAACGGGGAAAGTTTACGGGGAGGCGTGAAAATCTTGATCCTAAAGCAAAGTAACCACGAGTGACCGCACCAACTCGCACGAGTTTCCTCCTCTTCCTCTCGCATGAATAAACCGGGATCCCGAGGCGTGACCTGGAATCCGCCTCGACTTTTCAAATTTAACCCCTAGCTCTAAGGAGGAAGATCCTTTCGCGGGATATATAAGTAGTTTTAAATCTGGCTTATGCGAGCAACGTATTGTTACCCGGTATAAATTCGCCGTTCTAATAGGCGCGTCGCGATATTTCACGGAAGTATCCGAGTCGGATATATATATATATATATATATATACGGGGAAGGGATGAACGTTACAAATAATGTTCCTCGGCGTGACAACGGCGGGCCAACGATTAATTTATGAGACCGCGAATACTTTTGTTAAAAGGAACTGAATAAAAGATGAGCGAAGAAAGGCGGCGGGACGAACGGAAAAAGCAGTTTCCCTCCCTTCCCCCGTTGGAAGAGTCTCGAGGCCGTGTCCCTTGTTTCTTTATTAATTCTTCCCCTGAAACTCGAGGAAAAATTGTTAACTTCCCGACGACGGTTCATTAATTAAACGGACAAAGTTGAGATATCGATCGGATGTTAAGCATGGTATTGAGTTATCGAGTTAGAGAGACTTTGGCGGGGCAGCTCTCGTCGTCACGTTCGATCGTGTTATTCGTCATCGATCATCGTTCAGCTTCTCGCATTGCGCGATCAGACCATTTTGTTTTTTTTTTTTTTTTTTTTTTTTACCATACGCGTATCGTAAACAAAAGAGGAGGATACGGGACGAGGTATCGATCTTAAACGCGTGGACGTGGCAAGAAGGGATCGTGGAATCGTTCGTTCCCGCGATGAAATCTCCGCGTGATCCAAAGTGCTCCTAATGTATCGAGTCACGTTACACGTTGCATTACACAGCGGAACGGGCGCACTCTCGAGAGGTCCGAACAATGTTTCTGGCACGATCGGTTTTAATGGCGCCGCTCGGGACCACTTTTACGCTCTGGTTGTCGATTTCCACGGTGTAGAGATAAATAGAAAGGGCGGGAAGAGAGAGAGAGTTTTCAAGGAAAAGGTAAGGAGCAAGGAAAAGGTAAGTCAAGAAAGGACAATAAGCAGTTTGAAAATTTGAATTGTACGAAAGGTTCGAGAGTCGCGAAGCTTCGTCCCTTAAGCCCTGGAAATTCCAAGTTTCTGTAATATTCAGAGAACAAACGTTGAATTGACGTTGATATTTCTCCGCGAAAAAACTTGATTTTCCCCCCTTCCCCCCAAAACAAGAGTTCTCAAGAAGAAGAACTAAGTAAAGAAACAAATCGTGTTGTTATATTTTACAGACAGGAGAGGAAAACCGTTCTCGATATTTATTATGGATTGTAGCTTATCGAGACGATGTTCCCCGCGCCTGTCGTCTGTGACAGATACTGTCGACTGAAATTTTCCCACCGTTCGGCGAGAGAAAATCCAGGAGCAAGAATTAATTCTCCGCTCGGTAGGAGAAGTTGGATGAGATTAAAAAAAAGAAGGAAAAAAAAAAAGAAGAAAAAAAGAGAGACGCGCATCATCTCATGTTAACATGTAACAATTCTCGCGTGGCACCGTGTTCCCGGTTCTTCTTCTCTCTGACGTGGTTGTTACTTTCGGATAATTACTCGTCGTTTCTACAGCGCGGTTCATCGGGTCTCTGTCGCTGAAAGCGATAGCAGCTAGGTGGTTGAATGATTTCCAAGGGGTGGTGTGTAGGTGGTAGGTAGGTAGGTAGATAGGGTCGATATTCCCGTTGGCCGGACGCGCGACAATAGCAAACTTCGAGGTCGTCGCCTCGGATCAATCCATTAATACGGCACATTAGAAAATCAATTAAGCCGCAGTCCCGCTTAATCTCGTGTCCGAGGATTTGCCCGGTAACCTTCCAGCCAGGAGGAGAGGGTGGAGGAGGATCTCAGTCGGCGAGAGCTGACGGTTCTCACCGTTCACTTCCTGCAAAAAGAGAACAGAGGGGGAGGAAGATCTCGAGGAGATCGAGACTTAACCTCTCTCTCTCTCTCTCTCTCATTCTCGCTTCCTTTATCCCATACATTTTTACGATCCCGCAAAAGTCCGCTGCGCAAGCGTTGTTCGCCTCTTACGAAAATAGAAGAAGTAAATCACTTCTCGCTAGCTCTCGAGTTTTGGGAAAAGAAAATTATGCGGCGTGGGAAGAGGAAAGGAATAAAGAGCCGCGTATTTAATCAACGAGGATACTACTTCTGTGCGACCTATCTTCGTATAGGAATAGAGTTCGATCTCCTCTGATCATTGCCCATCCCGTTTTATTACCTTTGACGAAATCGTTCCATCGATAATTCCGTTTAACAAAACAGACGTACGACAGACGTACGACAGACGTCCGTATCAATCAATCGGTACACTTGGTAACATTTTAATCGAGAGGCAACGGATCGATAAGGCACCCTCTGTCTCGATCGAGCGTATTGACGGTATTCATGAGGGTGAATTTCAATGGAACTGGTTGCTACCGCGAACAGCAGAGTTGCAAGTTCAGTTCCCCCCTGTCGCTGTACGCGGGCCGCTCTTCCTTACCACCCCGATATCTCTCTGTCTGCATCGTAGTACGCAAACTTGGAAGATCCAGGGGGGTTGAGTGCATCATTACGGATTAATATCCTCTCGAGGAAGCACGTAACCTAGAGCTACCATTCCTCGTTATCACCGTCGGTTACGTCAAACGAAATGTCATTTCACGGTTCCGCTTTCAACGTCTTAGGGAAGCTTCTCCGTCGAAGCTTGGTCACTTCTCGAACCAAATTAAACCGAATCGATACCACGAGTCCTACGGTCTTGTCTTTTATACCAACCTGTTATTATACCGCGGTTTCCTCCCTCTAAATATTTAACGTAAACTTTTCCGATTAACCGAGTAACGCTCGAGACGAACAACTTCTCTCTCTCTCTCTCTCTCTCTCTCTCTCTCTCTCTCTCTCTCTCTCTTTGACAAAGTGAAAAACTTGGACAAGTTTTTTTCTCTCTTTCTCGCTGTATCTTTACCACCGTAAAGATACCCCGAGACTCGAGATAAAATTTGAATTACAAAGATGCATAAAACGGACGATATCGCTATTTGTACCGAAGATCTGTTTCCCGAGCCATCGTGATTCGAGCCATTCAGCTATCCGACTCGAAACACACCTATTTCATCCCGCCGCCTTGTCTGTGTCTGTCCTTACTGTCGCGCATGAATGTAAAATATTCAACGGCGCCGAGTTCTCCCAGTTACGAGATGATATTCCCTCCAGACAGAGCGTAACGCCGGCATAACTCTCGTTATCATCGTCGCCGATGTCGCTCGAGAGTTTCCCACCGGCGCGATCCCCGTCATCGTCGCGCGTCGCCGTCATTCCACTACGTACGCATTTACCTACATTTCTTCCGGAGGACGCATGCCGCAGGATCGAACGGCGCACGCGCACCACCGTTCCACGAGCATACACCGTCCAACCGTTCGAAGTTTCGGTATTCGAAATTTAATGACGGGCACCCGCGCGAGTCGGACGCGTTTCGGGCCGAAGGAAGCGGACAAGTATCCCTGGAGCGAACGTTGACAAATATTTGTCGATGGCAAACGTTTACCCTTCGGCAAAGCGAAACCTAAGCTCTAAAGACATATCGCGCTCCAAGGCTACGCTATTATACGAGTAAACTTCTACCCGGCCTGTTTGACATTCCTCGACGTCTCAGAGCAGAGACGTCGGGATTCTTTTCTCGCGCGCGTCCCGTCTCGTCAGCTTCGTATGCGCATCGCCACACGTGGCGAGTTGTTTAAGAAAAAAAAAAAAAAGAAAAATTCGACCGAGGGATAATCCGGTTCTGTCTTGATTTTAAATCGATCAAAGCGATGCAATCGTAACGGCACGAGTGGCGTGTAGATACGCCATCGGTAGACCCGTAGAGGTCTCTGCACCCGCGGTCTTCGTTATCCCGTACGTACGTACTTACCGTACATTTCACGAGGATACATTCCTGCAGGAGAGCAGCGCGCCTGCGCTGAACGAGCGGCGTCTCTTCGTCTCTCTCTATCCGCGTGTCGCTCCCTTTTCGTTCGGTTCGTACCCCTTGCCCTCTCTTCCCCCACCGTGAGGGCAGCCCGCCACGCGACCGTTGCCCCCACCAGAAGCGTGAGCGTGTGTCACGCTCCGGGTAGCTCGGTGCGTGCCCATTAGAAGGAGGGGGTAAGGGGCGCGTGTGCCCTACGCGAGGCCGTGGTGGGGAGCGCCGCGCGGTCGATGGTGGGGATGCAAGTACGCTCAACGGAGAACTCGCGAGTAGTTTCGTACCAACTCTCGCGCGAGTCGGATGACGGGTGATTTATATCGAGCTCGTTCCCGTTCGCCGCCGACGTCCTTGCTCCGAGAAAGCGATCGGATTCGAAGCAGCACGAAAACACACGAGAGGATACCTGCTCGCGCGGAATCGTACGCGTCGAGTATTTACTTTCGCGTTGTGCTCACGTACCTCGATCTTTGCCTCCGTCCTACTACGTCCGTGCAAACGCGTTTCTCGACGTTCAGTGCAATTTCGCGTAACGTCCACATGATTCGATCGACGAAAGACGCGCGAGTGTGCAAACGTTCCGCGACGCGAATGTCGTGATGCTGCACGGTAGTGGCGGACGAAGATCGACGGGGCCACTCGACACCGTCTCGATCGCTTCCTCCTGACAGTATGAGCCTCGTGCATCGTCCTCGTCGATAAGATAGAGTGGTGTTCCGCTCCTGGGACGATGTCATTCCAGTGATACGCAAAAGTGAAGCAAGTTCCGATTCTATCCGAATTGAGTGCGAATGAATGATCGGAACTACGTCGCGGACAACGCGTGTGTCCACTCGTTGTTTCGAGGAGACTCGAATAAAGTGTGAGTGTGTCCGCGACGCGGATAGTGGTGCGACGATACTCGGCGGAGAGTGAAGAGAACCCCGTGGTGGTACTCTGTAACACGTGTGACAGTTTCCGTGAGGGATAGAATATCTCGGGGTGTCGGGAGGTTGACCGGCGAAGACGGTGGTTTCGGACGTGGCCGTATCGTGTCTGTCTGTCGTCGGATTATATTCTCCAGTGTTCTACGGTTAGTCGGTGTCCGTTGTTCAACGCCGATCGTGCCCACAGTTAAGCAATGTTGATATAGTGTGCGTTAAACGTTGATTTCCAGTGAACGATGCTCGACGGATTCCTCGCTACCGCGGACACCACTATGGATTTCTTTATTTTCAACACCGCGTTGGCGATGCGACGCACACCCGCACGCAGGAATAACGCAGGGGATCTTGCGAGCAATAGATCGAGACGACGCACGACCGACAGGTACGTCGAAAATTTTTCTTTAAGCCGACCGAAAAACCGATGTTTGTTGACATTCCCGTTGGTCTCGAAGGTTACGACGATTATTGTGGTGTCGGGTCAGTGTCGGTGGCGACGTGGTATTTTGAACAGGAATTCCTTTCCAAACAAGTAGCTCCATTGATAATTCTCCGATATCCCGTTCCCGGGGATATTTCGAAGCGCATGTGTGGGGAGGGAGTAGAAAACATTCGGTGCAACGAACCACCGTGTGTTAACATACACGTGTCAACACAACCGCGAGTGGAAAAATCTCACGCAAAAATCGTACTTTCGAGATACTTTAAAGAAAAAAGAAAATAAAACGGAACGACGGATCGTTCGACTTTATTGATTAACCAGGAATGGTTGAAACGGGAATAATAAAGGCGGAAAACGCGCGAAAGACGATGATTTCCGATGGCATGTTCGTGTCGTGCGTGCTAAAATATTTACGCAGGATCGATATTCCACTATTGTCGCGATACGTGACTTGGACCGAGGTCGGGATCGCGTTGAGATCGCGTTCACGGTGATTCCGGGACAAGGGACACCGAGGACAGAGGGACAGGGAGATAAATGTAAGGCACGCGTCGTTATACTATCGATTTCTCTGGGAATAGGCCGGCGTTGCATACAGGACGCGGGAATTAAATGGTGCGCGAGGGAATTTAATGCCATTAGCCGACGAAGAAATTTACGCGGTCGATATGAAAACGCGTACACCGTTAGATACGCCGGTGGCAAGACGTGCTTTAGATTGTCGCGGCCGGTGATTAATGATTGCGTTAATGCTCGACACATAATTAACGAGGGAAAGGATTTGTCGAAAACGATCTCGCCAATTTTCTTCGAGCACCTCACGCCATCTCTTCTCCAAGATACGCGTCTCGTGTTAAACTCGTGGAAAAGTGAAATCGCGTGTTCCCCAATTTAATCTCGGCGAAACGAATTTCGATTTTCGGTCGACGAAGTGTAGAAATATCATCTATCTCGAACACCGTCTATCTCCGTTCCTCCGAGATTTTAATAAGCATCGCGCGTAGATATCTCAAAAATCCCTGATAAGCTTCCGGTGAAATCGTTTTTGAAAGGGAATCAACGACGAAGCTCGTATCTGAAGCATTTTATTGCTTCAATAACGAACTCACGTCGGTCGTTTCAGCTCCGTGGAAAATCCTGAGTCACCGGATTACAAAAGCACTTTCACGGAAGCGCGCACGTACAAAGATAGGAAAAGATACGTGGTGGTGCTTGCTCGAGATACGCGCCTCCGAGTCTTCTCTCTCCATCGTCAAAAGGGATTCGGTCAAAATTTTAATTTCGCCCTTTCTAAGGGGGGCGGGCGATATTAAACGGGGGAACGTACGAGGCCGCCGTTGTAATCTCGCCTTAAAGATACAGGATTAAGCGGTTGACCCGTAGTGAAAAAGCCACGAAAACTTTATGTCTTGTATAATTTCGAGACAAAAGCGGCGCGCAAAGTTATGCTTGCTCTCGTGGCTACGTTCGCCGGCGAACGTACCCCTTTTTTGCCACGAATGTCAATGCGTACCACCTCTGCGTACCACCGCATTTGCCTAATGCTTGAAATCCTCGTGACCCGGTGTCTCGTAATTCGAGCGTGTATTTTAATTGGCTCACCGCGGCTGCATTTTTGGTGACGCGACATGATATAACGTCAGAGAAGATGTAACCGCAATTTTAACCCCTTCGTTACACGAATCTCGCCTCGTTTCCTCTCCCTCCTTCCTCTCTTTCCCTTCCCCTTTCCATTTTCCACTCCTCTCCTCGATTTTCTTTCTTTCTTTTTTTTTTTTCCCCCTCCTTTTTCCAACACGAGCGAGCGCATGCAACACCACGCGCATCTATCGTAATCCCGTAGTTTTAATCGTATCGGTGGAAAATAGTTTTCTTTTTAACGATGCTATTTAATCGCCAAATTTCTGCATAAAATCGATCGAATAAACGGAGAATCCAATTTTCGCGACCTCCCGTTTTATCGGCATAACGTATCGATGCATCAACCTTTTCCATTTTTCACCCATTTCCTTCTCTAATGATAAATAAATAATAAAAGAGAAATCGTACGCTATACCGACGTTTTCATCGATTTCCATTTCCAACGTGATTATACGAACTCTCTCTTCTCTCGTCCATCGATCCATCGAAAAACTTGGCCTTTCTCGTAACGGACGCGAGACATTTACGAGATATTACATTAATTAGAGAAGGCTCTAGTAGAGTTCGTAGGCATCACACGGGGAATCGACGTCGAACGTAAATAAACTCGACATTGGGTAGCGCCGATAACGAGGGGATGATACGTATTGATACGTATTATCCACTCGTTACCGCTTCAAAAAACGTCCACCGTATTTTCCGTAAATTTTGGTGAAACGGAGCGGAATGATTCCGAGTCGCGTAGCAACCGGAGAAGAGATTATTATTCGCTTTTATTTGAAAATAATGAGTCGCGTCCCGTGCTGCGCGAAAATCAACGCAAAACCGTGGTGCATCCGCGCGCGATACGCGCGCCTATCACTCCGGCAAGCATAAATATTTTCATTTTCAATCCGACCGATCGGATTCACCGCACCGCCTAGTTATTTACGATAGAATTACAACGAAGGTAAAATAATAATAAAAAAAAAAAAAAAAAAAAAAAAGGAAAGAAAGAAAGAAAAAAAAGAGGGGGGAAAAGGGAATGTAACGCAAAAAGTGGAAAAGAATGGGAGAGGAATAGGGGTCGAAAAGAGGGGGAAGGGAAGATCAGTGTAGCGCGGCTACACAGAAACATAGTGAAGAGAGATAGGGTAGAATAGGACGAATGTTATACGCAAGGGGAATGGGATATTACCGGGACATTTTAACGGCCAACAAAGACCCGTCCCCGCTGAAAATTCGAACTTGGATACGATCCTCTCGCTCCGCGAAAGCGCGCCCTGTCCCGCTTTTACCACGAATACGATCGCGAGCAACGATTCGCCTAGAATTACTCCGAACCGAAGCTCGAGCTTCGCGAGAACACTGGCAATTCCGGATCGAGAATAATCCTTTTATTTGGCCCGCCGACCATGGTGGTGGTTATTCGGCAAGGGAACTCTTTCGCGGGATCTCTTCCAGGCCCGGAGTTGGAAAAAAAAGGAGTCATTTGGAGTGGAAGGGAATAAAGAAGGCGGAGAGAGAGAGAGAAAGAGAGAATCGAAGGTGGGATACAAGCGTTGATACAAACGACGAGACCAAGTTACTCGTGATAAAACGAGGAAAAGGAAAACGGGGGGCGGTGCGCAGGGTGCTCGAAACCGTCGAAAGTTTGACCTGGTTCCGCGAAATTATCCTTCCATTTGGCAGCGGTGCAGCCAGAGGCTTTCTCCTCTCCGGTTTCTGTCGTAAAACCGAGGAAAAGATGGAGGATGGAGGCATGCACGCGTTACTCGAGATACGAGTAATCGGAGAGGCTTGAATTTCGGTTGGAAATGAATCAACAAATAAAGAGGCGTGGTACGTAATACTACGTAACTTGGCAATTTTGGGATGGCTCGAAATCGATAGCTCGTCGTCTTGTTATCGTTCTTATACCTCGATGCTAGAGATATCGATGGAAAAACGAATCCACGTCTTCGTCGAGGCTCGAGGCTATCTCGTGTTGGTATTCGGCGAATGAACGATGGTATTCCGCAATGGAGAACCGTCGATCGAGGATACCGAGGATTCGTGTCGTTAAACATCGCTCCCGTTTCGAAATTGCAACTATGCCAGATCGACCAGAGGGATGATGGTGTAGCACAGATTCGACCAAAGGGAAAACTAGACGCGTTGCGTTCATCGTTTATACGATACGTGCATACGTGCATTTTCACGAGGCGAAAGCGAATCGAGGAAAGCGAAGGAGGGAGGGCGAGACGTTGCATAGTTTGGAAACATTTGATTGGCCAGGCCGGATGAAATGTTATCAGGGATATCTAACGCGTTGGAAACTCGCGCAAATTATGCGCGGATTTGAGTGATACCGAGGGAAACACCGTTGCAAACAGAAGTTGGCGAAAGTTGGAAACCGCACCGGCGCACCGATCAGCAGCTGAGAAGGGAGGGGGAGGGTTGCATATCGGTAGAGAAGTTCCATCGCGCTGATCGAGCGCACGAAAACGTTCAGCCTGTGTTATTTTCGGTCAGCGAATTTGCGGAGCAGTTTTCAAACCGGGCCCCCGCAACCATCGGTTAACGAGTTAAACGATACCTCGAATTCTAGCGCGATCTTTCTTCCAGCTTTGTACACAATTTCGCGAATTGTTTTCTTCTTCTCCTTCCTCTTCCACGATACGTTTCCTCGGAATTTATGATATCTGTTGCGATGGGAGAAGTATGTCCTTTTCTCGCGATATCGTCGATCGAGTTTCCTTCCTTTTCACCTGGATTCTTCCATCCAGTTTCCATCTAGTGGAAAATAAGAAAGCGTGTTGAAAAATGAAGATCGCGAAACGGATGGATGAGGCAAAAAAGAGAGAAGTGGATCGAGGATGGTGGGGACACGTCGAAAACATTGACAAAGACGGCCACGTTCGAGCGAGCATTATATTATAGCGATTCGACGAAGAGTGCGGGAAGCGACGAACCGTGAAACGCGGTGTCGGACGACGAGAAAGAGGGAGAGAGAGAGAGAGAGAGAGAGGGGGGGCGGAAGGAAAGGAGGAGAGGGAGGGGGAAAATCGGTAGCGATGTTCGGGCCGATTTGTCGGCGTAAATTCACGGGTTTTGGAGGAAGTAGACGATGATATAACGTTAGAGGAGCCGAGGAGCGAGGCCACGTAACCGTTCGGCCCGTTGTGCCAGGGTTGCCGGTGACCCAGCAGCAGCAGCAACCTCTCCTCTCTCCACCCTCTCTTAGCCCGGCCTCTTTCCTCCGTCTCTCGTGGTCGATCGATTCGCTAAAAGTAAATAAAATTCACCCCTTCGGCGTGCGGCGGCAGGCCACGCTCGTCGGTGTAAGTGTCAGTGCTGGTTGTAATGCAATAAATCAAACCGCCGATGGGGAACCGAAAGTCATCGGGCAAACCTGTGCTTCGCTCCATTCCAGCACGTCCGTGCTTCGCCGAGCAAATCGGCCAACAAACCGGTAAAGCCTTTTTTCTTCCTCCTCCTCCCCCCCTGGCATCCCCATCGTGGCAGTTAAGACGATTCTCCTTGTAAAGCAAAACCGACACCGAGAGAGAGAGGATCGGCGTGCTCTCGAGTTGACCCAGCTCGTTATCGTGTCGCGTTTAAAAAAGACGTTCGGTAGCGGCCGCGCGCGACCAACGTCGATTTCCATTTGCTTTGCTAGACGTTGTTGCGTCGTTTTACTTACGGGATTGTCTCGATGATAGTTGTCGGGCTTTAAGGGGCAACGAATTCCTCGATGACCCAGTTCGCTCAATTGGCTCCAATCCGGCGAACCGGCTACACTTTAAATCTAATAATTCAACTGATTAATTTTTCTTCCTTCCTTTCGTTCCTTTCCTTCTTTCTTTCTTTCTTTCTTTCTTCCGACAGCTTCGAGGATGTTTTTCTTTCTTCTTTTCTTTTTTTTTTTTACTTTGGTTAGCTCCACGTTTCCGATCGTTCGTGGAGAAACTTTTCTTCCCGATACACCACGTTTCCAAGTAACGAATTTATCCAGGTTATTCCACATGATGCAATCCAGTTTAGCGAATCGAGTTTTAAACTTGATTACCGAGCCGACAGATACTCTCGGCTCGGTATATTCACGAAACGCGTTCGTTCGAAGTTGGGTGTACGTTGCGAAGAGAATTAATTTCACGCACGGATAGGACACGCGGCGATCGCCATTCTAATGGTTAATAAAACGGTGAAACACTCGCCTCGTCCATTTTCGTCGTTGTCGTTCTGGAACGGTGGATGGCGGGGCACGCGCCATTTTTATTTACAAGGAGCTTTTAACATCCGTGCATTTCGCGAGAGGTTGCGCTCGATTTCCGGCCTCGTCGAAACGTCGGAATAAAAGGGGAGAAAGGGGGAAGGAAATGGAGGAACACGGCGGGATGCAATTCTCGCTCGAGGCGAGAAAAGGAACGCTTGTTTCTTCCAATTCCTACGGTTGTTATTCTTCTCCACGAACGACAACCCGCACCGCGGCAGATATCTCGCCAGAATACCGTCGATAAATCGTCGACTGCGAACGAAAAGTCGAGTGTCGTCGAGGACGTCAACCGATGTTTGAGTGTATCTCGCAACAACGAGAAATCGAAGGAAAGGGGGAAGGAGCCGAATAAGGAGTCGAAATAAAATGACGCGAAATAAAAATTCCGAATCAACATCCCGAATATTAATTAATTCGAGTCGAAGGAGGAAATCCAAGGAGAAGATTCTTTTTCGATTTTATTTTTCTTTCGGTTGAACGAAATTTCAATTTCATTTGTGTTTCGCGTGGAAACGCGAAAGGAGAGAATCGCCGTGTTAATTCAAACGATCAAACGTTGGAAACTTTGTTTTGACGAATGGCCCCGTTTATAACAGCAAGTTATTTCACGTAAGAAAGGTCTGGTTCACTTTAGACGCGCTAGCTGCGTAACAGGTGGTTCTTGGGAAGCGGAACGAAATAAAATTAATTTTTGGTTCCGCGAAGCGCGATACGCCCAGCCGGTTGCACGGTAGTTCGTCACTGTCGGTGTTAATGGAATTACGGGTCGCGGAGTACCGCCGATCAAAGCTTGCGTCGATTCCTTTTCGACGGGAAGGGATGGGCGGGAGGGGGTGGACAGCTCGACGAAATTAGTTTTCCACAATACGATAAATTGCAATAAAAGAGTGATGGTGGAAAAAGCACCGAAAACCTATTGGGATCGATCGAGGAGATGCTCGCTCGTGCGAGGAGATCCACGTTTTTCCACGTTTTATTTCGAGGTGTTGTAATCGTGATAACTCGGAGTGCAAGGAATTTTCGCAAACGTCGTCGCGCGCATTTTATCGTGTCGTCATCCGAACGTCGTCCATCAAAAACTTTCTCGATTAGTCGATTAAACGTCGTCGAATTAACAATTCGACTCGAATTTCATCGAATTAATGGATGCAACGAGAGAGAGATAACTCGAAGAATAACAGTACAGTAATTTCAATTCAACCTGTACGCAACGACTCTCGAACGAATTTGCATGAATCGTGGAGAATTCGGCAACGCGTTCAAGATTTAGAAATGCAAATATCCCAACTTATAAATCGAGATCGAGAGGATCGTGCTCTCCTCCTTGAATGCGAGGGGAGAGTAAAAGTCGTCATCGAACGTGGGAAGGTTAACTCGATTCCGTCTGGGAACAGGGAAAAAACTTGGCGGCGAACGATTTGATTTTCGTCGTAGATTCGATTCGTGTCCGGCGGATTCGCGTCGACGTAACCGACTTACCTGGAGACCCCAACGTGTATTACGTTGGTCCGTTCGAATGTTTACTTGGAAACGGGAGATTTAAAGGGATCGTGTTTAAAGGAAAATGAGGGAGAGAGAGAGAGAGAGAGAGAGAGAGAGGGACGATTTGCGTGTTTTAACGCGTCCTCGTGAAACGAGCAGAGATTCGCGGAAGGAAAGAAAATTGCGGGCGTTAATTGAAGTATAGAAAACGAGATCGCCGAATGAAATTAACGTTCGTTAATTTAATAGTTAAGTCTGGCAGCGGTTCTAATTAAGCGGTATGAGAGAACTTGCGCTTCTCTCTCTCTGTTTCTCCCCCTCCGATCTTCGTTTTAATATCATATTAATGTCTGCGCGTTTATGTTCATTAATTTCAACTGGAAGCGGCGCTGTATTTTTCCAGTGATTAGCGAAAGTTGAAAGGTTCGCGGAGAGCGAACACGGATGTTTCTTTCCTCTCGGCGAGACGTAGAAGGATTTTCACGGATTTCGTGATTCTGACGATCAATTCTCGGTTACAGTTCCAACACGAGATGACAATTAACTGTAATCGATTAATTTGCGAATACTAAATATCCTCGCGGCCCCAGTGTTATATCCCCATTCCCATCCACCCGCGCGAACAGCGTATCCGCATGCTCGTCCATCACTTTGTCCACCCGCAAATTAATTATCTCGTAAGCATTATTTTAATTAACGCGACCACCTCGAAAACCCATCCCCCGCTTTTTTTTTAGACCAGCCACATTTCCCCCGTGCGCCATCGTTTTCTTTTTTTCTTCCGTCTTTTTTAAACTCTTTCCCTCCCTCTCTCTCTCTCTCTCTCTTTCTCTTTTACTGGCCTCTTTCACTCTCCCCCATCTTTCTTTGACGATATTTTATGCGAATAAAAGTGAACGTAATCGTTAGAGGATCCCGCGTGAAATAGAATCGACGATACACGCGTAATAACAGTTTTGATGAAAATGAAACCGTTTAGTTCGTTTAGTTCTTACGAGACGAGTTTTTCTTCCGTCGCAGAGGGAATAACAATAATTAAATGAAATCAAATAAAGCTGCTCTCGTCGTTAGTTCTTTTCTTCTCTTTTTCCTTACGGTCTTTTTTTTTTTCCCTTCTTCTTCTCTCCACTTTTCCCTCGTTCCACGGAGCAGAGAGGATCACAGAGAGAGAAACACGAGAATGTACGCGCCCCCTCTATGACTCGTCGTCATTAGAAGACGCTAATTGCGAGTTAGGCACGAGGATGCTCCATCTCCGAGAGAACAACGTCACTTTATATCGTCGGGGGAAAGAAAGAAAAGAAAGGCCTGGCGAATCGCGACGAGCTTCAAACGTGGACGATGACTTTGCGACGATTTACTCGTAGCAAAGGAAAAAAAAAAAAAAAAAGAGGGTGAAAAGAACGAGGGATGAGAAGAAAAAAAAAATCTAAAGTGCGACGAACTGTTTGCGGTGAAAATACGTAACGTACGTTTCTTTTCTTTTTCTTCTCTTTTTTTCTTCTTTCTCCTCTCCTCCCATTCTCTTTCGTAACACGACGATCCGTAACACGTATACGTAGTGCAACGTAAGCGGATGGAAAACATATTCCGTCCGTTGTTATTTCATCCCTCTCTCCACGTTACTTTAATTATCGATATTTAATGTGTTAATAATTATCGCTACACCGACGCCCGTAATCGATTGCGCGCGTTAAACGAGCACGGTTAATCGAGAACGAGGGAGAGGCGAACGAGTAGAGAGAGAGAGAGAGAGAGAGAGAGAAGATTCCTTTTTCTTTGCAAGAAGGAATCGTTACACGAATAATTCCACTTAACGCCGTTCCTCGCCGTAACTCGAAACGAAACGGAGACAAGAATAATAGAGCGTGGAACAAGATGGTTAAAGGTTAAGGCTACCCTCGAAACATAAATAAATGTTTGTATGGACTATTTGCATAAACATACATTTTCTCATCGTATATTCGTGCCGGTTTGCATAAATAACGAACCGGGAAATACGGTATGTAAAATAGCCCCGATATAGTTTCCTCTCGCGCGTTAGTTTCTCCCATCGGGGGGAGGAGGAGACGCAACGTTGAATTAATAGGAAGCCAAGAAGGACAAACGGTTTTTGCCTTTATCCTCCCCGTCTCTCGTTTTCGTTCGCGGTATTTCAACCGTCCCCTCCCTCTCTCTCTCTCTCTCTTTCTTTCTCTCTCTGGATCGATTCACGAAACGAAACGTTTATTGAAACGGGATCCCAACGATCTGAATGGCCGCGATTAAGGACCCGCGTTTGTGTAACAAGCACCGACTCGGATGATCGTTAACGTCGTAATCGCGGCGCGGCTCTCGAACGAAGACCTATTCGCAATTAGCGATTACCAGCGAATTAGATTATTGACTGGACGTCGATTACCGTCTACGGCCAGCCACGCTCGTCCACGTATCCACGAATGGAAATCGCGTTCGAGCCGAATCCGTGCCATGCGTTATTTCCATGCTAATAATTCTTTCCTCCTCCTCCTCCCTCCCCTTCCTCGAAGTTTATAAAAATATAATTTCGTATCGTGGAAAAAACCGTGGAACGACTGTTTCTGGCCATTCATTGCCAGAATAGACGAGAATCTCCAAATACGCGTATAATTAAAATATTTCCTCGCTCGAATCGATTTCCGATGATTCAACGATTTTTCTCTCCCTTCTCCCCCGTTATCTCGTAAATCTCGTTGCTCGAAGTAATAAGATAATAGGTTTGTCGAGTAAACGGGAGAATTCCAACTGCTCGAATATCAACGCAACCATCCTTTCACTCGAGGATAAACGAGGATAATTCTCAATCTCAACAACGATTTATACCCTTCCCTCCGGCCTCTATTCGACCATGGAGGACGACTCGTCGGATTCGAATCGAACGTGTATAATTCCCTATCTATCTACGAATCGGGCGGGAGTCTGTAAGTTGTTCGGAAGTTGATCGAAGATGGCGTTGTATAACCCATAGTTGGATCGTAATCATCGATAGGATCGTGAACCGAGGCGGGCCGAGAAGTTGGAAGTAAAGAGAGAGAGAGAGAGAGAGAGAGAGGGGGCAAAGTTGTTCAGTGGCAATTACCGGAAGATCGGGCGGAAAAAGCATCGCATCGCTCGCGTCCGGATTCTCCTTCGAAGCGTGGCGGTAGTAAAGTAACTATTCTCATTGCGCCGCGATAAATGGAGATCGTTTAAGCCGTCCACTTTTTTTCCCTTCCTCCCTTCCCAGAGATAAATGACCGGGCGTTTCGCGCGTCTTAACGTCGGTTTGTATTTCCAGCCGAGCCACGCTCGAATCGAGACATCGTTCGATCCTTTGCTTAATCCGCCACGCTCGTTTATTCGCTCCTCGAACTTTGAGACCGATAGATGCTTTTCCATCGAATATTCGTCGAATATAATCGACGAATCTATCCGGTCAGAGGGGGAAAAAAAAAGAAGAAGAAGAGGACGATCCTCGCCACCCTTTTTCTCGCGCTTTTCCTTTCGTCGTTTCATTTCGCATCGAACTTTCCATTTCGAGGGGAATTTTCTATCGTTGGTCCCCCAACCGGGCGATATATCAACCACGCCGCTTTCCAAAGTCCGCCTTATCGTGACGGCTCGCGTGCTCAGACGCGTTCGGGTAAATCGATCAATTGCCGTGAATTGGCCCTTTCGTTGTAATATCGGTCGTTAATCAGCTGGCAACTGCCACCCGCTAATTTTCGAAAGGACCAAACGACACGAACTCGTACGTACGTGTACAGTTTCTCGCGAGTTTATTTCTCGATGACGCGTGTGATTCTAGACTCGGTTTCGAAGTCCTCTCGTTTGTTGATCTGGGATCGAATCGATTCGAGGCTTGGAACAATTCGACGGCTTCCTTCCTTCTTTTCTCTCTCTCTCTCTCTCTTCTCCTTTTTCTATTTCCACCACCTCTTTTATCGCGTCTTCGCGTTTTCAACGTATATATATATATATATATATATATATAGCCTTTGGTAATTCATTGGCCGACGATGCTACACGACAAGGTTCCACGCAGCGCGACAGATCAATACGCTTTTACAATCGCTGCATGGAACGATAATTATTGCTACACGCGCGATAATTCACGACGATGTCCCTCGGCAGGCATCCGTGTGCGCGACGGGCATCGGGGGAAAGAGACTCGCAGAGGGAGAGAGACGACAGGGATGGTGCACAACACGGTACATTGTATTTTATTAACGTCAACGTATTAACGCGACGATGGCCGTCGGTTATCGATGCCATGACGTTCGAATTTTGCAATTGCGATAACTCGAGACGAGTGGATCCCGCTCAGGTTTCGTGCGCATTCGAGAGATCGGCCGGAAAATTTTCGTGCTCGATTCCCCGGCTCAAATTTTAACGTCCTTAATTAAAAGCGTATTAAGGCGAGTTTCGAAGGATTTCACGCGACTCGGCGTGAACCTCGAGTATCCGTCCAACTTGAAGAGAGAATTTTTGATTAAAAGTTTGCGCTATATATACACTCTGTTAGAAGCCGTTCGATCAAAAGTGAAATCTTTATCATTCGTTCATTTGTATACCAAGGATCGAAATCCTCTCCTCGATTCCTCGTCAACGGAGACTTTCGTTTCGTTCGGTCAATAATCGAATCGTCGTTTGCGAATGATAATCGGCCGGTTCGCCCAGGTTTGAGACGAACGAGCAATTCCACGGATAATACCGACCGATAAGGGCAAAGGAAGATCCCTCTTCGTAAAGACCATCGGCAAACGGTGATTTATCTGGACGTATGGAAGGATGGAGGACGTGCATTCGCGCCAGACCCCCATCACCCTTTATCCGTTTCCACCACCGTGACGCCTTTTCCTTGTAATCGATCGACGATTTATACGCTTCGCGGCTGAAAATTTTCCTCCTTTTTCCTTTTTTTCTTTTTTTTTTTTTTTCTTTTTTCCATCGCAGAACGCACAGAACCGAACCCCTCTTGTACACTCGTGTGCATTCGTTCGTATCCCATTAACTCGTTAATTGATCACGAAATTATTCGCGGAATGTTTATAAGAAGCGAGGTATACACCGAGTGTATCGAATTCAATTCGAAACATCGCTTGAATATTATCATCACGCTTGAGAACGATTTTGCGCGTTTCCACGCGTACCTAAATCTCTACAATTATAATTATGATATTCGTATTATTGTAAATAATCTTCTGTATTCGTGGTTGGTATTCGCGGTTTCGCCGAATGTTATATAAATGATCCCGTTTCAGTCAGGATTTCGTGTAAACTTTTGTAATTAATCGCAATCGCTTTTTCGTTTTGTTTTTTTTTTTTCCTTTTTTTAAATAGAGATCAATAATATTTGTATCGATGCAAGCAACAAATGAAAAATGAAATCCCTCTTGATACTTTTATATTCACGATTTTTCCTTCGCGCGATTTTGAAATCGTTACCTTCCGACCAATTAATTATTTCCTTAACGCGTTCCACGCTTCACGCGATGTTCTACTATTTACGATCAAACGGTACAGCAATAATTATAATTTTCTGCAACTCCAACTTCTCCGCTTGGAACGTTTCAAAACGTTCATTCCTTTCAGAAAGAAAATACATATATCCCCTACTTTTACGCGAAAATAACGAATAACATTTCGAAGAAAAGGGGTGAAGGAACCGGTGGAATTTTTAATTTCAATCTCCCCGTTCGATCTCCAATAATCGGATCGGATCGATTACACATTCTCGTCTCTTTTCTTTTTTTCTCAACTTTCAAGCAGAGGATTATCCGAATACGGGGGAGAGGGGGAGGGGGATATAACGGGGCAGCTATTCCGCCCAGATCGGATCCGACGTGTCCGGTATTTATAGCGGGGATCGGCGCAAAGTATTGCGGCGTTGCACGCGCGGTCAATATGCATATCGCGTTCAACGTGTAATTAACAAGGCTCGCGAGAAACGGGATTTTAGCGCGGTAATCGAATTACTTGGTTCTACTTGGAGGAGCGTGGCGGGTACGTGGCCGGTGATAGGACCACTGTCCTCCGATCGATTTTCCGCCGCACCACCTATCACGCGACCTCCATCTATGCGGCCTATCGCGTAGAGAAGGATAACCGAATCGAGGAATTATTTCCTTGGAGGATTTTTTTTCAGGAAAGAAGGTGGACGTGCACCGATCACCCGGTAACACCGGTTTAACCGCGTGAATCGAACGTATCGGGTTAAAACGAGCTCGATAATACGCCACTAAATTTTCCCCCCTTCGATGAGATAGAGGATTGATAAACCGTTTACCCCGTTCCTCCAGGGAGAATTTCATGCTACGAGTCGAAAAGAATGGGACGAGGTTAGGCTCGATTTATATTCGAACGACCGACCATTTCTTAGGATATTAGCGATATTATAACGCCTCGTGGCGCTTCGAATTAAATTCTAACACGAGTGTAGATCCCGCGTGTATCTGCATCGCTCGTTCCGTCCGATTTTTTATTGTTACGATACACACGAGTTTGCGGGCGGAAGCACGGGCCTCGTGCAACAATCGAACGGAGGGGGGGAAAAGCAATAAAAAGGAAGGGAGTGGGGAAAAAAAGATCGGAACGAACGTGTGCAATGGTTGGGCAAAGGTGGAAAAAGAAAAAAAAAAAGAGGTAGGTGGAAATAAAACGAAAATAGAACTCGAATAACAAAGCGGCGGGACGAAATTGATCGTTAAACGCGTGGACCGCGCGTTTCATCGATTGATTGGTCCGCTCGATAACCGAGATCGGTGGTCGAGGGGCGCGCCCATCTAAATCTCTCGAGATGGTGATCACAGGGTAGCGCCAATTAACACTGGATTATGCGAATCAAAATTAGCGCGCGCATCAATTTCTCTGCGTGGCTATTCCACGCGTGTGTGCGCGTTCCTCCACCATCAGAGGGGGGGGGGGGGGGGGCAGAGGCGCCGTTGTTAATTACACGCCGTTAATTGCACAGATATCCGCGATATACGCCGGGTATATCTCGGTCGGGGAAGGAGCGGAGCGTGCACTTAAACGGCGAGCATTCGTTGCTCGCCGATTATCTATCCGAGATGGGGTGACCAGGGAGGGGGTGGTTGAAGCTACGTTCTAGCGTCGCCCGTATATATACCCTCCGGGCTAATATATATATATATATACATACATAGTGTATTTTAGCTTGTTTGATCTGGCTACGAGGAGGAGGGGGTCGGATGACACGCCAGAGAATGTAAGTTACGATTACAGGTTTCCTGTTCTCATCTCGGCCGTTATTATCGAGCAGGCGGAGGTTTCGAGGACACGCGAGAAAAGCGGATCCAGTTCATCCAACTTGACGTTTCTCGAGATGGAATCTTGCTTCGTTGGGAGGAAACTGCGGTTTCTTGAGAAGCGGGAGGGGGTGGGGGGGAAGGGAGGAGGAGGTTTTGACAGTCTCTTCTCTGGACGCGAAATAATTCGAGTTTCCGGTGTTAAGTCAATTCTATCGGAGGAAAGTTATCGTCTCGATTTGTCGCGTTGGGCAAATTTCTACTGCTCAGCCTTGGGGATATAATATATATATTATCTCTAGGCATACGTACGTAGAAGGAATTTTGCGGAATGGTGAATGGTGGCGGCCGTTGAATTCCAAGGCGGCTGCAACCGATCTTATCGCGCGGTGTTCTCGCACACGAGAACGATTGTTCCGGCCGATAATATAGGCAGTGTGCCAGCTAGTGTTCCGTGCAGAATTCTCCGCCTTTCGTGGCGCACGCCTTTTCGCGGGCTGGCTATGCACCGATCGGAACACCGATGGGAGCCGGTCGTCGCCACGTCCGCGTACCGCCATCCATCTCGGGGAGAAATAGAGCGAGCGTCGGGTCCACCGGAGGATATTCGATCGCTTCGAAGCTGGCTCGGGACGAATAGGGAGCACGTCTATGCGTTCCCAACTCTTCCACTTATGGAAGCGAAAATCGAAGCGCGTAATACGTCGTCCTTAATTTATTTCCGATATAATTTCGATAATTAAACGGGAGGATTCCATGCGAATTTGCGAGGATGAAAAGAAGCGGGGAAAGAAATAGGGGTAATTAGTCGCGCGGCGAACGAGGATCGGGTATCCGTATTTAGCCATGCCATATTTTTCTTCCCCCCCGTGATTGGCGAAACCAGTTTTTCCAAGGCGACCGTCTCTTAACGAGAGCCTATCCTTTCGATAAGATAGTGTTCTCGTATGCGTTTCGCGTTCCCTCTTCTCGTTTCAACGGTGATCCAGATTCGTCCCCGTGGGAACTCGTTCAAAGGCGGGAGGTAAAAGTGAAAAGTCGCGCGAAACTGTGGAGGATAGGGGAGTGGAAGGGAGAGAGGCGACGAAACCGAGCGTAAAAACGCGAGCTCTGTTACGTCTCGGTGGGTTATATCCGCGTTTGGCCCGCGGCGAGGATTCACCACGAGGATCCGCATCATAAAACACTTTAAACGGAAAACATTGTAGAGTTTTTTGGTCGACGGAGCTGGTACACGAGCGCAACTTGGTTGGCTGACGAGTTGGAAATTTATCGAGCAGCGAGCGACTTCGCGGCGCCAGACTACTTTTCCTTTCTCTCGTTTCGAGTCGGTGTTATAGTTTTATACATAGTTGCGATGCCGGCGCAACGACGACCACGACGACGACGATCGCGAGCACGAGGTTCCTTTGCCAACCACCATTTTTCGTTGCTCGTTCGCCTCGCGTTCGTAATTCCGTGAAGTCACGGGGAAAAAATTGGCGTGGCGCCGATGGAACGAAGTAGTCGATAGTTTTAGCGCGAGTCGTGGACAATGCTTGTGGGAAAAAAATGGAGAAATTAAACGGGACGTCGATTCTTCCTCCGCCGTTCTTTCCTCCATCCTTTTGTCGGGCCTCGTCCGATATAATCTCGTCGAGCCAGATTCGATCGATTCTTTTCACTCTCTCTCTCTCTCTCTCTCTCTCTCTCTCTCTCTTTCCTCTCTCCTTGATCCGCTCGAAAATTTTTTTCACGAAATTTCGTCGAAAAAACGTTCCGTAGTTGTCGACGCTGCGTTGTACGCGCATTCTCGTCATACCTATGTCATCGCGCGTACATTTTGCCGTCGAAGTTTCACAGGCTATCCGGCCGAGCAGGGAAATGGCGCGTTCGTCAGTTGAGTGCATCCTCATTATGGTCAACTCGTGTAACGCCCGGCCCTGTCGCCGAGAATGTGAACTTTTCGCATCAGGATCCATCCTGCGTGGAATATCGCAGAAATATCATTTCGCAGCGTGAGTTCGAACCTCCAACGCGTAGAAATCCTGCCACGCGAAACCCCAAATTACGATACTTGGCCAACTCGATTATACACGCACTCCTTCGACCTCGCTCATATTCCGAACCGAATGTACTCCAACAAATAGAACGGCGAGACCTCGTTCGAGACCTCTTTCAAACTCTCCACCGAAATTCTTCAACGAGAAAAATCGCTCGATTTCCGCGACTATCCCCGACTATTCCTTTTATCGAGTATAAATTCGGGGAGGAAGGTTGCTCGCGCGATCGAACGAATTCGAAACGCGTCTTATTATTCATAGCGGTGCACTCACGGAGCAGTCGCCCGATGCACGGCAGCGAACGCGTGAAATTTTCACACCTCCCCCCCCCATATCCGATTCTATTCGGGATGTTCCGGGCCGGCAGATATCATTCGCCTTATTTTAGACTACCGCCGACTACCTGTCATGAATTTCCACGCGAACGAGCCACGCCGGGATCCCCCCTCCATTCTCCTCTCCACGTCCCGTCCTTCTCACGATATCCGGCTCGTCCACGAGGTCGAAGGGAGCGGCGAGTTCCGATCGATTCCGCACCTTCATTATCCGCCACGACCACGGCCGATTACCGTGAAATTTTCGCGTCTGCCCTTCCTGCATCCACTTCCAATAGCACCAATTCCACCGGCTCTCGGATTTTCGCGTCGAACCGAGTGCAAAATACCTGACGTTTCGCGCGACGGACGCGTTCCTCGCGAGCGTTCTTCCTCGTTACAGCGATCCATTCGCGTCGCCGTATTTTAGCAGGTGCTCTCCTTGCAATCTCGATCCTGTCACTCGGGAAAGAGAGAGAGAGAGGAGGAGCACGTCGCACGGGAACCGCCGTGTCACGACGAGATTGCTCGGAATGATCGAAAGCCTTATCCCTGGGACGATGGAACGATGATAGCCAAGCTTTTCGTCCGGCGTTCAACCATATGTTGTTTCGGGGAATAAATCGAACAAATCGTCTTTCGTTTATCGATCGGAAAGGGATGATCTTGAGCATGTTTGCTAAATAATTTACTAAAGATCGTAAATGAACGTTAGGATCGATAATAAATTAACTAGGCTACGATAAAAGCACGGACATGGAGTGAACAAAATAATCGGTGAAGATAAAAACGCGATCTCGAAAAGAGACGTGATAAATCATAGAGGAGTTGCAAATATAGCTCGGTGTAAGAGCGATCGCAACGATACATCCGGCGTAACGATGTTTTTTCATATCTCTCCGCCGGTCAATCCATCCCAGAACCTCGTCCAAACCATTATACGTCACTGTTAACAAATTCCATTTGTTTCGCTCGTTACTCCAGCGCCATCCCTGACAAGCTCATACACTGATAATTGGTTGCCTTGAATAGTCGCGAGAAACGCGATCCCCGTCGATTGTGCCCATTGTACCGCGCGAAGAGAGAGAGAGAGAGAGAGTGAACGAGTGAGAGCTCGATGCCAATCACCGTTGACCGGCCGTGTGACACGCCGGGGAACACTCTCCAACGCGGTGTCCCCCTCTCCTCACCCTCGAAAAACGCGGTTGGCCGGCCGTACGAGGATCGTGCACGCCGCCTCCACTCGGATCGATCAATCGGACCGCGTCAAGACGAACCACCGATGCGCCAACAATAGGTTAAAAACAATTATCGAGCGAGCGGGGGAGAGGCGAGGGCGCGCGCGCTCTCACACGACGCGCGTTGATCCCCGACCGGACGGACGGACGATCGTAATTGTCCGTCGTGGCAATTAATAGTCGGACCGTGTCATTTGTGCGAGCAAACCGGGCAAAGGTAAATACAATTACAGTTATATTATTCCTGGAAAATCGAGTGTCCACGCGCGGTGTGGCGGGCCGAAGGGGGGAGATCCTCGAAAATTATCAGCCTCTCTTCCTTTCTGCATTCGTGCGTCCTCACCAATTTTTCACCGCCTTCTTTTCGCGCTTTCTCTCCTTTCTTCGCGATCGCAAAACGTACTCGGTTTGGCCAAGTTCAACCGTTATCCTTGGAGCGAGTAATCGCGGTTGATACATGGAGGATCGTTTTTGCGAACGAAGGAGGAATTATCTCTCTCTCTCTCTCTCTCTCTCTCTCTGTCTCGAGAACTCGATTTCTTGCTCGTTCCGTTCGGGTGTAATTTCTAAAGATAGGGCGGCGGCGACACGAATGTAAATATCATGGGGAATCGAATCGGATCGAATCTTGAAAGGGACAACCTGTAGGTTCGGAACGGCCGCGGATATCGCCCCACGTTCGAAACGGGGAGAGGCGAAAACGATGGCGTGTTAACGAAGTTTACAACGTAGCACGGCAACGTTATCGCGGGCTCGTTACGGGGGAATTAAAACCACGAGATAAACGAGTCACCTGCACGAGTACGAGTTCCCGTCGAGTCGAGTGTATCCGACGCTTTGCTCCCCGCAACTTCGTATCCGCGTAATTCCACGTAATTAAACCTTTCGATTTCGTACGTGTCCCCGGTTCGAAATCCCTCCCCCTCGCCGTGAAATCAATCTCCCGACTTTTCTTCCCGTTTCAAACAATTCGCGCCATTCCATCCATCTCGTTGCTTGCTCTCCGTATCATTGTTACGTCGCTCGAAATTCCGCTCCGCGTGTAATTCGCGATCGAGACGTAAGGAAAGTGAAGTCCGTTCGTGGACGAAGTGGTGGATAAATCCGGGTAAATCTGCGGGGAAAAGCGACACACGCGTGAAAAACGAGTGGACGAAGGGGAAAGAAGGGGCGCGCGATGTAAACGCGCGGGGTTTCGATCTGTGCACTCGGTGTTTGTTACGTACTCGATCCCTCCATAGGTACTCGTAACGATTGCCACTTTACTCGTGAATAACGGCGGGAGGGGAACCGGTTATCGAGGATCGTTTTGAAGTTTCGTTGGAAACTTGTACGAATGCGTATCGATAATAACATTTCGGGTCCAAAGTTTGGAAGGGATCTGTATATATATATCGAGAAAGTTGACCTACTTGAAATTCATACCTCTTTTTCCGACCTCTCTCTCTCTCTCTCTCTCTCTCTCTCTCTGTTACCATTGGCTCTCGACCTCGAGGAAGGCGAGACGTTATTGCCTGGAAGCGGCGGCAACGCGAAACCCGTCCACTTCGATCGAAACGACAAAGGGATTTGCCCGAATACGGGCGACTAACCGCGCCGATTTTTCATTTCGTATTTTCCCTCGCCCAATCTACTCGTCTTTTTTAAAAACGGTAGCGGACGATTTCCCTGATCGAAACGAGTCGCGATATTCGCCCTCTCCCCCCGAAAGACTTAAGTTTGAAAAACGTAGCTGTATCAAAGGGTGGTAACTTTTCGCTCCCATTTCTTCTCCAGGCCGGACGTGACTTTTCACGTCTCAACAATGGTGCAAGCTGTGTTTCCGCAGTGGCACGTGATCCGAAAGCGTACGGGGTCACCCGAGTTTTCGTGGTGTTGGTTCCCGAGGCGACGTGTTTCACATACGACCGTTACACGACCGCTAATTCCTCCGCGAAGAAGTTTCGCCGATTCAACTTCTCTCTCTCTCTCTCTCTCTCTCTCGACTCGGCCGTGGCCGAGGATCGCCACGCTTATCGTCACCCCCTTTTTTTTTTTTTTTCCCCTCCCCGACGAGTTGTTTCCTCTGTTTCCGGTGTTGCGGTGGCCCGTTTCCTTCCCGGATGCCGGCACTTGTTGCAGAAATTAAGAGTTAATCCGATAATTAGTCGGCCAGGACCTCGCGCTTCCGCTCTCTTCCGCCGCGCCACCTACGCGTCCCTACGTGTCCCGGGATGGCCCACTTCCACCCATCCTCCGCCCATTTTTCAAACTTTTAACGACGCAATCTCGCGCGGCGAAAACTCGACCTCTCGCCGCGTTTTCGCGTCGAAGAAGAAACTTGTCTATCCGAGAGATGGTTGGAAAGATCGGATAACGGTGAATCGTACTTTTATCCAATATCCATTTTTTCCTTTTCCTCCTCTTGGAGGGGGAACTTGCTATAATTGAAACGCCATCCTCGTTTCCGCACCGATGGAAAATTTCGTCGGATGGTTTACAAGTTTCCGACGGCGATATTCCGACGGACTTGTTCGATAGTTGATAGGATCGCGCTAGTATTATGCCCGTAATAACGATAATATTACGCGGTCGTCAAGTTTCTAGGGAAACGTTAGCGGTTAAAGTTCTGGTTTATTGCAAGCCGAGCCGTGCTTCCTTCCGAGGAATAAGTTGCGAATCGTAACACGAATCCGACGAATATAAGACATAACCTCTTCCTTCGATCTTCCTTCGATATTCTCTCTCTCTCTCTCTCAAAGTTCCATTTACCTTACCTTCTCGATCTCTTTTATCGATCGTCCGGCATACGTGTAATAACACATGTCTCGAGACGTTCGATTCCACCTCGATTACTCTCCCACCGATCCCTTCCGTCCGATCGTAATCGAGGTAGAACCGCGAACCACCTTTTGAATCTTGAACGACGAACGACGATTCGTTTCGTCGGTGCCGATCCGCGCGATTAACCCCTCTTCTTCCCGTCCTATCCGAAGGGGGTCGGCCAAATAGTGGAAGAAGTAGTTTACCTTAATCAAGATCCTCGATTGCCTATTACCGCACAAAGGGTGTCCGATATTATTGGCATTATCGGGTAGAAATTGTGACGTGGGGTGGTAAGCCGCAGGCTTGGCGATTCTCGATCTCGAGGAAGGCCGGTTATCGCGGCTTCTTCCGGTGTAATTGGATCGTTTCGTCGCAGTTGGGGAGCGGCTGGATGAACCGGAAACCTCTCTTCGCCCCCAAAGAACCATCCCCTTCCACCTTGTTCCCTTCCTTGTTTTTTAATTACGGTTGGAGGAAGGAACGAGCTAACTTTCAGATGATGGAGCCCTTCTTCTTTTTTTTTCTCTCTCTCTATCTCTCTCTCTCCTTTTTCTTCTTCCTTCCACCCTCCGATAATCTTTACGATAATCGACCTGGTAATCGAATCAAGCTTCGATGGAATTCGTTTTGATCGTTGAACCGTTGCGATTTATGAAACTTTCGTCGAGCGAAAGTTTTTTTCGGATGGGAAAACTTGTAACACGCTTTTTTTTGAAGGGAGACGCGATTTTTTTTGGCGAAGATTCTTAATCTTGAATCGTGTAACGATATATATATATATATATATATTCTCGTGATGGTATCTTAATCGTGGCGCAGAGACATCGTTAAATCGTTAATCGTATTCCGATCGGTGCCGCGTCAAAGTCCATTGGCGAGATCGAGATTATATACGAGGGTCGATTAAAATTCTTCAAAGAGGGAGAGACCGATGTGGGTCGCGGAGTGGACGCTGGGAGACCTAATTCACAAACTCGAATGCAAGTTCCATTCGATTAAGCGTATCCTCGTTTTCGGCTAGTTAAACAGTCTTTGCCCGCGCAAAGGGCATTCCATTCGGGAACGTTTCCGATCCGCGAACGAGAAAGGAAAATCAATTCGTTCGTTCGTTAACCAGCGAGTTTCTCCTCTTTTGTTGCCGAAATAAAGCGGATTTTCTTTCCTTTAATTATCCACGGTTTCTTCCTCTTCGATCCGAAACGAAGAATCGGCAATCAAGAGATTATAGGTCAAGTTTCAACTTTTCTCAGGAATTTCTTTCCTCCTCCTGTTTTATATATATAACGTTATTTCCCACTAAATTCTCGCCAATAAAGCTTAATTAGATTCTCGACTCGTGTTTTAACTCGAACATAATAATAATAATAATAATAATAATCCAGGAATCTACGCTGGTAATCGTATTCGATCGAATGAATCGCGCGAACGCTTCGCTCCCCGCGAGAGTTCCGACGAAAATCCCTTTATCGATAAGGCAATTGATCGGAATATCCTAACCTTACCTTACTTGGGATTAAATTAAATCCCTCTTCGTGACAAACAAAAACAAAAAAAAAAAAAAAAAAAAGAAGAGAAAAAAATTCGGGAAAATTTATTTTTACCGGAAGGGAGAAGCTTCGCCCTTTTTCCTCGTTATCGAGAAATAAAATCACGATGAAGGGAACGGCGAGAAGATCGAAAAGCTCCTAAGTTCCGAGTAATTTTTAATGCTTCCCCGAGAGAGAGAGAGAGAGAGAGAGAGAGAGAAGGGGAGGAAGAGTTGGGACGAGTTTCCACGAAGCCGTTGTAGCCGTGTCTGGTATATGATTTATTCAGTCGGGCGAGCGTACGCGAATAAATAATTCGGAGGCTAGCTATTACGACGACGACGACGACAACGAGGCGCGGCGGCGAATAAGAAAGCATCGGAATTTCATAAACAACAGGGCCACTCGACCGGGTCGGACAATAACGCTCGTCGCTTCGTCGAACCGATATCGATTTTTCGCGACCGGTAAAACTCGGTAGCGTCGGTTGAGCGTCGAACTTTCGTATCGGGAAGATACTAAATTCAATTACGTGTTTATCGGGAGGGAAAAAAAAGAGGAGGAAAATCCGCGCACCAACTCGCGTCCTCGCCGACCGCTATATTCGATGCACCCCCATTATCGACGCAATTTTCGAAGGCGCTGAATCAGGGAAAAGTAAGGAAGATTGGGAGAAAGAGGACCAACGGCCAGATAGAAGCGAAAACAGAAACGAAAAGAGATGGGGTAGAGTCGAGCAGAGTGGAATTATTTTTCGGAATAAATTTGTTGCGCGATTTCGTTGTTGTTGTTGTTTCCCCCTCCTCCCCCCCCCGTGCTTCACCCCCTCCCCACGTAACGAGTATTATTTATGGATACGATTCGAGGATTGTTTGTTTAAAATTTGGTATTTTATCTCGATTGGACCCGATTCTTCCCTCTTTTCGTCCATCCCCCGTTTCATTACGATGTAACGATGTAAAGTTTCAATAACAACGGGGGAAAGGGGGTAGAATAATCGATGAAAATCACGTGAATAAAAGGTAATTATCTCGGTGTGGAAGGGGACTGGGAGGGGATAGGTAATCGGAATAACCAACAACAAATTTACCCGGGCGAGATATCGAGTGTACATAAGATAACAAAATTACTCGATTCGTTGGCCGAACGCTCGGCTAATTTTAATGAACTCGAATCGGGAAAAGGAACGAAAAAATTGGCCCCCGACCGGAGGTCGCCGAGTTTCGCGAGTCGAAATTTACGGAAACGATTTGTTGCGCGAATTTAGTCACCCCTCCTCCTCCTCCCCCATCGAATATATGCCACGGAGGAAACATGGGAGGATAGCGCTTAAAAGGGAATCAACGGAAATTCGACGATCTCTCTTCTCGCTCGTTTCGACGATTCCGCGATTTATTCCTGGCGGGGGGGGGGGGGAGGGAGGGGTTTAACTACAACTAGAAAATCGCGGCGATTTTTTTTATTCCCGCGCGGTTCGTTGCTTTCGATAATAAAAATTTAGTGCAGTTACCGCAAACGCGATCCCCATTGTTGGCGGACATCCGCGCGAAATTGGACTTCGATTCGGGCTCGACTCGGGGCGAAAGTGGATACGCGTACCCCTCCCAATAATATATTTCACGGCCGTGGAAAAACGTGGGCGAAATGCTTGCAATAAGCGCGAATACTAAGCGCTAACTCTTCCATTGTTGTATAATTGTTTGTTTGTTATGTACCGTGTTTTCTTCCTTTCTTCCTTTCTTCTTCTTCTTTTTTTTTTTTTTTTTTCTATTAGAAGTAAACGACGAGTTAATCGGCGGATTTAAGAATCAATTTTCTCGTAGTATACTCGTAGTCGAGGATACATCGTGATATATTCGGAGCACTTTAAAATATCTCCACGCTACGGGGGAACCTTTTAAAAGTAACGAGTTCGAAACTTGGTAACTAGATTTTTCCGTACGAATTTTCCACTTTCGAAAAAAGTTAACCGTGTAAGGAAGGGATCACGCGAGAAATACTTCAACCTCGTCGAAGCCAAGCCTTCTCGATCCCTCCCCCCGATCTCTCTACCCCCCGATACCCTACACAATGCCTCAAATTTGCTATATCGGTTGCTACTCGAGGAGCAATCAACCGACGAACGAGGGATCCTGGTCCGGCTGCCTGTCAAGCGCGTAGAGTCGCAATAGGCGTGTCTTCGCCTATAACGCACGATTCATTGATTCTACTGTCGGATTACTGACGACGCTCGACGCTCTCGTCAACTTGAGCTAAAGCGATCCGTGGATCGAGTTTTCCGCGTAGTCTTTCAAAGTTTCAGAAACCGATATCGCTTGCAAATACGATAATAGAGAATGCTAGTTGTTGCTGTATTGCAGCCAAATTATCGCCAATTAAAAATCCGTATACGGGCGCTTGACGTTACATCGGTTAAAAGGGATCGGTTCTTCTGTCTTGCTCGATCGATGCTTCGTGGAAGTTAAGGAAAAGGTTTGCAAAAATTAAAAAAAAAAAAAAATAAAGCCACTGGGAACTCGCGAGATCGTAGCGCTCGGCTAAAATGCATCGATGATAAGTTTTCGGAACAAGCTTTTCTCGAGTCTCTTTGAAAGACTCTTCGTCGGGGGAGGGGATAATTTTCAATCCAAGGTAATAACTTTATCTCGAAAAATTCTTGAGAATTTGAAATTCTCGCTTGACAAAACTCGCATACAAAACTCGCTCGATTATTCTCAAATCCCGTTCTAATCCCGTGAATTATCAAGGATCGAAATCTATCCAGAAGACGGATATATATCAACGCGCTCCCTCCGCACGCTCCCATTCTTGCCACACTCGATCCACACGATGAAGCTAATTGCAAGACGGATCGCGTGGCGTAATCCCGTTCCCGTGGCTTCCGACGCGGTTCCAGCTAAAGGAAGGGCGCGCTTGCGATCCAGCAACGGGGAGGGGGTTGCTCGCAAATCAGGGAGCGGGCCGAGTTTAATGTATGCGCGAGGCCAGGGTGAACTCGTTCCACCGCATACTGATTAATCGAAGGCAGGCCATTTCGTCGTGGTGCGAAACAGTGCACCACCTCGGTCACCGTTCTTCTTCCGAATCGGGCGACAAAGATCACCGGTTCGAGGAGGAGAACGAGGAGGAGGACGCTCGTCGACCTTGAAACCGTGTGGAATCATCAAAAACCTGTTCATCCATCTTCGTCCTCGCTTCTCGTACGAATACGCTGCATCGATGCGACGACACCGCATCGTGGTCAAAGTATCGGTCGAAGGCTTTTGTCGAGGCTTCTGCGCCACTTTTTGCGCGCCGGGCTTTTAATTAAGGCGAGATATCGGCGTTTTCCTTTTCACGGAAAGGGGCGGCCCGGCTCGGCTGTTTCGGTGTTCGATAAATCGAGCGCAGGGCCGGAGGCAGCCGCCACCGCACCGCTCTTTCCAGCTTCCAACGGGAATTTGTTACTCCAGAGACAACGATAAATTTCCACCGGGGGGAGGGGTGGGGCAAAAACGCTACGAGCTTCGTAAATCGCAAAGTGGTCGGAGAGAGGCGAGAAGCTGATACGTGTGTGTACGGATGGGGCGAGGTATACGCGTACATCAACTCGGGGGACTCGCGTACTTTTACCCTTTCCTTTTGTACGTGTTATGAAAGAAGGAAAAAAGAAGAAGAAGAAGAAGAAGAAAGTAAAGAATACGAGATGGAAAATGTGATCGATCGATCGGTCGATCGATCGACTCGAAAAATCGAAGAGTGGATATCCACCCTCGTTTCATTTGTCTCGATCCATTCGAGATATTTCGATACCGAGTGTGTACGCCGTCTCTTTCTCTCTCCTCCCTCCCTCCCCTCCTCCTTCCATCTTTCCTCACCACTCACCCAACCCACGCCTTTCATCGAATCGTTTCGCGGTAAAATTAGCAATGTCCTAGCCTCGTTTCTCCGCTCCTTTTTATTCCATGTCCATCTTTTCAACGAGGTATTCTTTCTCGCTCCGATGGTCCCTTTTTTCTTCCTCGTGTCTTTGTCCGAGTCCGGGGACAAAAGGAGAATGTAATTTCTCCAGCTTGCGTTATTTCTACGACCCTCTGGGCACTCGCGTCGAAAAGAGACCGCCGATTCCCCTCCTCTCTCCTCTCTATCCGATTCCCCTCCTCTTCCTCCCCGTCCTGCCATCCGCTCGTTTTCCACCTCCGCCTTTCCTCTTCTTCGACTTCTTTTTTTTCCCTTCCTTCCTTCCTTCCTTTCTTTCTTTCTTTCTTTCTTTCTTTCTTTCTTTTTTCCACCCCTCCTCGCCCTCCTTTTCACTTTCTCTCTCTCTCTCTCTCTCTCTCTCTCTCTCTCTCTCTCTCTCGCTTCTCTTTCTCGTTTTAGTCCTTTTCTCTCGTTGCAGACGATTGTTGTTCCCGTCCGCTATTACCGTGCTCGTCGTTGTCGATGACAAGATTCACGGGAATCACCCGGCGTCAAACGTTTCATGCCGCGGTGGGCGACTTTTATTCCAGCCCGTAGACGGCTTCCTGCTTGAAAGGAACCACCACCACCACTACCATCATCATCACTACCACACCGCCGTCTCCACGCCCTCAACCCACCGTCCACCGCCTTCGTCTTTAGCCGAGACTTGAAATTTGTTTTACCTCTCCACCCTCTAATAGCGACGAGACGGAACGTTAAAAAAGTACGACGGCGTCTGTGGTGCTTTCGCGAAAACTCTAAAGCGGACCACTCGAACGCAACACCGCGGGGCCATGCGCTTTTTCTTCCAGTAAAGTTTTCAGCCTCCTTAACTCCTCCTCCGACCGATTCGTTCCGTTTCTGAAAATAAAGAAAAATAGGAATATTTTCCCTTCGCACGTGCAAATGTGTGATGCGACTTTTTGTATCCAAAAAAAAAAAAAAAAAAAAATGCTCGTTTCACATCAAAGCGTGTAATACATAATTCGCTTTGAAACACGTTTTGATCGTGTAATACGCCTCGAAACTTGGTGATTTACTTAACGGTACTTGGGACAGGTTTCTTTTTTTATCTCTCTTCGACCAACTCTCGAGACTTTGTTCATCGAAAGTGGTGATTTTCCAAACTCGGATCCCCGAGATCACTGTTTCGCGTAAACGTTTCATTATCTCGCGAAAGTGGTAGAAATTACGGAACGATTCGTTCGTTTTCAGGCTCGAGCGATCACGCAGAGCGACTCGACCAGTTTGCAAACAATTGGCAAAGAGGCTTTGCTCGAGGCTTAATCGAGTTTAGAACGGAGTCAACCTCTGCATTCGTTCCGATACCAGTCAATTGGATATCTCGGGATTTTATTGAAAGGAAGAGAAAAGAGAGAGAGAAAAAAGAAGAAGAAGAAGAAGAGGAGGAGAAAAGAGAAACAAGGTGGCAGCGTTGAAAAATAACGGGAATAAAGTTTGATACCGGTCGTTGCCGTCTCGCCACGCTCTCTCCACGGCCTCCACTCCTCTATTTTGCTCCAACTCGTTTTATTTCGTCGTCCCCGTCATCGATCAAGACACTCTTCTCCCGCTCGAGGTGGGACGGAAAGCCTCCTGGCGATGGAGGTAAACCTCTTGTACCGAGAAGGAAATCGAGCGGGGAGAATAAATTTCCGCAATTTGCGAAGCGGGATGCCGGTGATTCATTAATCATCGCGAGCCATTCCAATACCAGATTCACCAATAACACCGCGTCCACCTTGACAAATTCTTTCCTCCTTGAACCTCCTTAATCAGGGCACGGATCCCGCCTCTCGAGAAACGGATTCCAGAAAACAGATTCCACCATGGTTAATTCTCGGACTCGCCTCTCTTCTCTTTTCTCTCTTCTTTCCACCTCGACGTCTGGCTTCCGCTTCCCCCGTGCGACCGTAATCTTGACCGCCCCGCTCTAATCGACCGCCCCCGGCTGAAGAAGGGAAGGGAAAAGTCAAAGAGGAAGGTGGTCTCTCGAAGAGAATCGATCTTCGGGGCCGAGAACAATCCTTCTTTCGTCAGTCCAACGGGTTTCCGGTTCTCGCGTTTGTCAAACGCGTGGTACAAACGTACCTACGATATCCCCACCCTCTCTCTCTCTCTCTCTCTCTCTCTCCGTGGAAAAGCGGCGGCGCGGCATCTGTTCCGAGCAGAGAGGGATGGACGTATATGGACCAAGACCAGCTGCACGCTTTTCCTTCTTTAATAGCGGTCGTAAAACATTTTACAACGATCTTCTTGGGAACCGATTTTCTCCTACGTAAAGAAGCGCATCGTCGCGCAAAACTCTCTCTCTCTTTCTCTCTCTTTCTCTGTCTGCCGGACAATTTCGCAGGAGATACGACGTGGATTATCCCCATTCCGTCGATGGAAATATGGATGTCACGTAGAGATGACACTCTTTCTCGACTCGTAATTTCGAAGGGTCACGGTATTTATCGGTTATCGGGCACACATTCACAAGCGTGGCACAATCGTAAAGCTTTCGTTCGGGCTGAAAAGAAAAAAGAGGGAGGAGAATATTTTCTAGACTACGTTTTTAAAGAATCGTCTTCGAAAAAAAAAAAAAAAGTATTTAACGCGGAGGAATCGTTTTATTCGTCGAAGAGGAAGCTTTCTCCCTCCGTTTTTTCCATTCCATTTTTTTTCACGCCCGTCCCTCCCTCGGTCGAAAATAAACGTTGTCAGCCATCCTCTTCATCCGCTTGTAACGCGATTACGCGCAAGGTTCCACTTAATCCTCCGTAGACCGTTAATCAAACTCCGGCCGGCAGTTTTTAATTCGTCGACTCGCGCTCTACGAATTCATCGGCGAAACCGAGTTACCTCTCGAATAACGAAGGCGAAATTATATGGCGATCGGGTCAATTCAGAGTCACTCGATCCGAGAAAAACTGAATCGTCTCGTAATTGACACGAAGAGTCGCCGCCCGATAATTCGAGAAGCGATTCTGTAACTGTCTCTAACTGTTGGCAATCCGAATCAACGAACGAATTAAAGAAGGCGAGGACGGCTATTCGCTATCCACACACCGCGGAGCGAGACCGTGACCAATTTCCGCCAACGAATCGATTTGGTCGAGGCGTGATGTTGCACAGATCTCGTCGATGACGAGAGGCGTAAGAAAATGATGCGATAAAGACACGATGTTGTTGAACGTGTCGCGAGACGAGGACGAGAAAAGGTACGCGCGATCGAAATGTCGGAGGAAGAATCGGATTCCCGGCTAATCTTTCGATCGGGCTAACTAAGTATTCGAACGATTCGAGATATTTCCTTTTGTACGGAGAGATAGATATTCGCGAAAAGGAACTAGATTGTTATAGATTTGAAATAAATACGAGATTTCTTGTAAAATGGATAAAATCCGTTAAATTTTTCCTCTATCGATCAAGTAGCAAAGGTTAAAAAGTCGATCGAATACGAAGGATAGTCGGCAAGGGAGTTGGCGAATGAATAAACGGTTGAATAACTGTAGCGCACGGGATGAACCAGGAATTACACGGTGATCCGAACAGTGAGCGTACACGGCGTAGCACGATGTATGAAAAATTAGTCGGTGGTCGACATTGAATTTTCAACGGGCTGGACTAATCGATCGACTCGTTTGTACGACACGCGATACACGCGTCCCGCTCTTTGTACATTCGACGTTTTATATATATATATATATATATATTTTATCAACTTGGCCACCGACTGACCAACCGACAGACCAATACTTTCCCAACCGCCACAACTGTTCAACTCTCCCCGGCAACGCCAATTCTACGGCAGCAGGGTGGAACACGAGTTACCGGGTCAGACATCGCGCAACCTTCCTTCCTTCCCCCGCTAATAAACCGTGTATTATGACGTTGAAACGCGTGGAAATATTAAACGCGGGACCACCAACGCCGTGGCCCTCCTCCTCCCCCTTGTTGGCAAGCGCCACGTCTACTCTCCCGAAATAACTTCGGGGCCGAACCGAAAAGTTACTTCTTCGTCGAGTTACTGGCTCCGTTTCGCCGGCGGAGGCGGCGTTAAACGTTAATCCGACAGAGCCGCCGCGGTGTTGTGTTTCCTTCCACCTCGCCTAGGAAGGAAGGAAGGAAACTTTTATCCGGGCAAGTTAAACATTGGAACAAGCAGCGGGTGGAAAAGGGTGGAAGAAGGCCAAGAATAGCGCGCGATTCCGCTTCTTTCCGCTTGACCGCGAGCGTGTAAACGTGGAGCGTGTCCACGTTTACGCGCTCGCGGTTCCTCCATGTCGAGGCGAACTTTTAATAACATTTAGCCCAAGAGTCGGAGACTTGGAACGACGTTGGAGGACGTCGGTGATAAATAGAAATAAGGAGCAGAAGGGAGGGAAGGATGTTACGGTATGACGACGCGTGAAATCGAGTTTATAATCGGGATTATGATTACCGCAGTTCGATAAATTATCGAAACTGTCCGTGTTTGTTCCGTGTGGAGGACGTCGAATATCGAGATCGAAGGCAGGGAATGGTTGTCGGGAATGGCGGCGGTAATGACGGTGATAACTGATCGCGTTCTACGTCACGTTTGTCGAAAAGCTTGGTGGAATATCGAGAGAGAAAGCGCGCGACGTTCGATGGGGGGAAGGGGAACGAGCGGAAGGGAAACGAAGGCATCGACTCGGGCCGGCGTAACGAAATATCCAGGTCCCGAGGGCGAAATAAAAGCAGGATCGTTTCCTCGATGGGATCCTTCGATCGAAGGAGGAAAAGGAATACGGGAAAAGGAAGGGAAAAAGCCGGTATTTGGGAATCGATACCACCGATGTCGTTCCGAGAGACCGATGCCTTTCAACCGACTTATTTCTCTCCGCCGCCAAAATTCCCTTCCCCATTGCTGCCTCTCCCATAATTGGCTACTTCCTCGCGTCACCGTCCTCGCTCCACGAAAAAACTCGAAAAACCGACCCTTCTTTCGATCCTCGCCACTCCTTTTTTTTTTCGCCTTTCCTTTCTCCGCAAACTTTTCCTCCGCGGATTTATCCCTCCCCGACGCGCTTTGTCTCGCCTCCTCCCCTATTCACTTTACTCGGGTTTATTCCTCTTGATTTTCGATCTTCTTCCTTGTATATTTTGAAATATCGCGACGGGGAGATCGTATTAAAGAATATCCGGCAAGTGTACACAAAAGTGTGTACCCTCTAAACTGCGTACTCTCTCCACAGACTCGTATAGATTTAAGTTATTGCATCCGAGATTTCTCGGAACAATACGTCAAACTCGGATCGATCCTCCCCGATCGTCCGCTCTTTTATCATCGCGTCTCTTCTCTCCATCTTCGAAACAGCTTCTTTTTCTTCTTCTTCTTCTTCTTCTTCTTATCCGTGGACAAAATGGTGCTCAAAGATCGTCGAGTCGCGATCCCGTTTGCGGGAGCGGAGACAGGTGGCGAAAATTTTCGACTGGTTGACGCGACGAGTGTTCAAGGTCTGTTTGTTCAAAAACACGTTGCCCAACCTCGAACGTCCTCGGTGAACTCGTTCGACTGGTTTTTAAAAAACAATTTTCATCGTGTCGTGATGTCTCTCTTTTTCTCTCTCTCTCTCTCTTTATCGAACGAATCCGCTCAAATAGGCGGAGCCTCGATGCGTTAAGTTTAGTTACCTTGTCGTGCGCGATAATAATCGGTAATTATCTCGGTGCAATTACCGAATCATCTTGATAAAGTCTTGGAATTAATTCAAAATGCAGAAAGTGTTTGCGTTAAAATGATCAAAATGCGCAGAAACGAAATAATAAATAATAATTGGATCTTTTGCTCCGTTGTTATATCGGTTCGGAAATCAAATTGCTATGAAACCATTGATGATACCGTACTAAACATCATCGCGTTTAAACGAATTTGTATCGCATACGGTTATTATATTATATTTACATTAACCCACGTATCGATATCTAAATTTTCGATATTATTATTCAATTTCTGATTTCCGTAATAATTTTCCGATGAAATTATAAACTCAACTTAACAATAGCGACGAAATTGAAATTTCGAAAGGAAGGAGGGAGGGAGGGGAGAGATTTTTTTCCCCCTATTTTTTTTTTTTTTTTTAATTCTGTGCCAATCGCGAAGATTTTAAGGAAATTTTCACCCGGCGAAACTCAAAAATCGACTCGAGAAGATATCGAAACGCGTACACCACACCCACCCCTCCCTCGCAGACAATTGCCGCCTCGCAGATTCGACTTGGAGATTGTTAGCGAAACACCGTTCCACCACATGTCTCTCCTTTGCTCGAAACAAAACCAACCTCACTTTCAATTAAACCAACTATCTTGGTCGAATCTTTCCGAGCTTCGCCACGCGAACGGCACTCGACCGAGTTTCAATTCCGCACACTCCTCCCTCGTTTCCCTCGCCCCACCCGCCCCGTGCAATCTTCTTCCTTTGCCGCGAATTCGTACGGTCGCTTAAACGCTCGAGACCCGCACCGGACGCGTGCACGGTCGTCGCTCGACTGTGGGATCGATACTCGACCTCTTCCCCCTCGTCTCCTTTAATAATACACACGATTCGATTTATATACACACCATATTCGCGCCGCTTACATGTGTCGTTTGATAACATTGTCGGTGAATATCTAATTCGAACGGCTGTTGTAGCCGCTCGATCGTTTCCATCGCGATCCCCGACCACTACGAGCCTCGCAATATTCCCGTTTCGACAAGATTCGCGATAATAATTGAACACGCGTGGAAATACATATGTATATTTGGTGTATATTATAGAAGGAGATAAGAGAAGGGTGGTGGTGGAGGATCGCGTTGAAACGCGATCGGTAGATTTTCGCAAACGACCGGGAGGAAAATTCGTGGCCTCGACGATGCTCGACGATGCTCGCCGCAGCTCGAGTGGTTCGACCTCTCGAGCTGATTTAATGAGGAGAGTGGCTGGAGGACAAGAGGCGGTTTTCGGTCGCGTTGCGCTTTCCTCCCAGCTTTTGCCAAAGCGTCTCGAGGATGCCGTGGAAAATCAAGAAATTCAGCCAATCCGGGCCGGTGGTTTCGTTGCGCGGAGCTTCGTAATTTCTATCTCTCTCTCTCTCTCTCTCTCCTTGTGAAAAATGTTCGAATGTAGGGCACAGGGATGTAGGAAGAAATCTGGATGTCGCGCAATACCCGACGATATTCGTCGTCACATCGGCGAACGAGGGTGGGCGGCGACGACGACGACTACTAACCGGGCTAACGGAATAATCGGGCGTACTTGACAGGTTAATCCAATGGATAATGAGGACAAAAGTTGAGAGAGACTTTTGGCGTCCGTTAAGCCCGACGTTAGGCGAATAATTCAGCGTGGCGGCTGTCGGGTTTCGTTATTGGCGTGGCAGTAACGTAGTAATGGATTCTTACTTAATAATGAGCCCCGACGCTTCCACTTCTTTCGACCTTCTGTCTAGATATCAATTCTGTCGAACAACTTCCAACCGATAACCTTCCCCTCCGTACCTCTTTCTATCCTATCTTTCGAAGATTCTCTGTACGCGACGTTCGACGGGGAAAGAGGAGCGTGAAAAAAAAAGAAAGAGAGAGAGAGAGAGAGAGAGAGAGGAAAGGAAAAAAAGGAAAAAGTTCTCTAAGGTCGTAGGAGTTAAAGACCTTTTCACTGTTTCTCGTAAAAAAAAAAAAAAAAAAAAAAAAACAAAAAAGAAAGAAAAGAAAAAAAAGAAGAAAAGAGGGAAAAGAAGGTAGGAGGGTAGGAAGGAAGAAGAGGAATAATAATAAAAAAAAAAAGAAGGTCGGAGGAATAAAGAAGGGTCACGTTTTACGGTGAAACGGGATCGTGCGTGCCGTTGCGGCGTAATCCGCCCTGATAAAATTTATCGCTCGGTGTGCGCGCAGTGTTTCGGTGAAAACAGATCGAGGGGGGTCGCTTTTTTTTTCGTTTGGCGGGAAAATTCGGCCGGAGCGGAAAAGGAGCGGAGGAAAGGCGATTCGAGTCGAAGGACAATTAACCCGGGAATGAATTTAATCGAAAGGAAATAATCCCGGGGACGGTTTTTGTGTCCGCGCTCGGGTTTGTCCCGCGGCGAACGATCCGTTCTCACGGTTCACAGAGACACATGGGATCTCTATTTAGATCGAGACTCCTTCCCCGTTGCCAACCGTTGCTTCCAACGGCGTCGACTCGCTTTCAACGCGCGGAATGCCGCGTAGTCGCGAACAGAGGGTGTCGCGACGAGTCGCTTTTGTACGAACGAGGAGGGGAAGAGGAAGAGACCAGCGCCTCTCGAAAAACCTCCTCCTTCGTCGTCGCGGTTACTTTTTCCCGTCGAACAACCTTTTTTAACGGAGTTTAACGTTTTTACGCCACGGTGAGAGAGAGAAAAAAAAGGTTCGTAAGTACTCGCCTACTCTTTTCTCTCTCCTTCTCTACTTGCGGGGAGATGGAGGAGATTAGGGAAGAAGGAGAGCGGCGAAAAGGGAAAAAGGGAGGGAAGGGAGCAGAGGGCCACGCCGAGTCTCGCATTCTTCCTCTGATTTTTGTTGGCGGAGTAATTAAAAAAATTGGGAAGAGAGCGGAGCGGCGAAAAAATAGTGGTTAGTTAGTTGGAGAGCGGAGCGGTTTCACAGCGAGGAGCACGAAACGAGCGTGGTATTTCGCGGAGAATCGATACGTCGCTCTGCTACGCCTATGCGAGTCGCGATTTCTGCCAACGCGTCTGGCCAAAAATACGCTCGCTCGCGCGGTTGTTGATCCTATACACGGACGCGCGCGCGTGTAAGGTTTTCGTTACTTGTGGAGTGGAGCGCAAAAACCAGGCGAGATTCGAGATTTTCTAGGGTGCTCGAGCGAAATTACGATGGAGGGCCGCTATCTCCGCGCGCGCTCGCGATAATTGAAGAATTCCCCTGGCTGGCCATCGCGGTCTTTAGTCCCCCCGATCGATGCTTTTTATCGATCGATGGACGGTCATATTGGGTCGAAAATTGAAGAGAGAATATCGTGTTCTCTCGATTGTCCGCTTTCCGGCGGATTCATATTGGTTCGTATTTGTTTCCGTCGGTGGTGAAACATGGACGTTATACGTTACGTCACGAGAATCGAGCAAATCTGTAATCTGGGAACGACTGTTTATGCTCCCTGCCCCACCCACATCAATCTCTTCTTAATAGTTGAAATTCTACGGAAGTTACATTTTTGCCGTCCTTTCTGCCCGCTAATATAGCGGCGTGTTACATTTATTACCGATTTTTTTCTCGAGACTTCACCGCGCCGATTGTATCGCGGCTCATTCGTCACGGCACACACCATTCGCGGTGCTTTCATTTATTCGCCCCCTTCTTTTGCTTATTGATTCGCATTCGCCGTGCCAGCGACCGTGGCGTAATAAAGTCCATAAAGTCGGTCCCGTGTTCTCCACGGTTTTCATTAAACATTGGATCTTGTCTGGATTCGATAAACTATGCTTCGCTCGATTCTCGAACGCAGACGTTGTCCGCAAACGTGGGTATATTTTATCACTTGAGAATATCTCGAATTCTCGGATGGCGAGTTATTAAAAAAAGAAAAAAAAAAAAAAACAGTTTCAAATATCAATTCCCGATTTTATGTCATCTAACATTTTTTTTTTTCTTCTTCTAATGTGTAATATTATCTTGGTTGGAAATTACGAAGAAATATATTCCAATTTTTCAACAAATAGTTATTTCGCGGATAAAATCCTATGGTGGAAAGTTTTGTCGCCCAAGGGTCTCGATTCATCGAGGCACAGTAACGAGGCAGCAGCTCGGTCTCGAACCCCTTCCCTCGTCGCGAGTCGAAACGCGTCTTCCTCGGCCTTGGCGTTTCATTTTCCGTTCCGGGAACGGCGGATCTTGAATCAGGATTAAATTGGCCCGAATTGGCTGCGCCGTGCCACGCTCCCCGGCCACGATCGTCGAAGGTTCTTCTTTCTGGCGGCACGACGACGACGACGACGACGGCGGCGGCGGTCGAAGTAGCTGTTCTGGAAGAAGGAAAAGGGCCCTGGAGCAAAGCCCCTATAATCCGTTTACGGGGAAGGGGTGGCGCGAGGTGGGGTGGTGGACCGGGTGGCGGCGCAGCAAGGAGAAAGCTAATAATCGTGCACTTTTCATCCGCCGCGACTCGCTGCGCTTGCAAAACGCGATCTTTCTTTCCCGCGTCTCTCTCTCTCTCTCATTCTTTTTATCCCCCTCCCCCAGCTTTTCTTCCTTCGCCTTCCCCCTCGCTCCCCATCTTTGTTTCCTCCTCGTCCCACTCTCTCTCTCTCTCTCTCTCTCCCTTCTCTCGGTTTATATTCGAAACGTGGCGTCCCGGTTCGACAGACCTTTCGTCGTCGTCGTTTCGCCCCCTTTTAACGAGAAATTGACTTACACCCTCGCATAATAGGCAGAAATTACTGGGAATTATTAGATGTAAACTGATTCTCCGAGGGAAGGCAGTCGCGGAGGAAAGGAAAAAGATTGGAGAGGAGGAGGGTCGAGGTTAACGAAGATCGGTTCGGAACATTATTATCCGGAGACAGTGAAAACCGATTTTCGACCGAGCGTTAGCACGAGTGGACACGAGGGCTGGGAAAAAGAGGGTGTAGCTCTTGGTACTCGTCGCCTGGTTAGCACGATTCGTGTTCGTGCGAAAGGGTTTTGCTTATGGATCGAGAACCACGATAGGCGATTGCGTCGATAACAAATTTATGACATATCACGCTAGAAAACACACGTGTGTACACCGGCCGGGGCACGGTAAACATTCGACGTATTCCTGGTTATAACGGGGCTTGAATACTCAATAATATCATTAGTCGATGGCATTACACGTTTATTATTCCAATGGCAAATGAAACCGACTCCTTTCTCTCTCTCTCTCTCTCTCTCTCTCTCTCTCTCTCTCTCTCTCTCTGTATCGACGAGCTTATCAACCATGCTTTATGGATTTATTCTGTAGCTGTTTCTTTTACGAGCGACCCGATCGTAAATTGCATAAACAAGTATTAGAGAGAGAGAGAGAGGAGGAAGGGGCTGCATCGCATGCGCTCCAATTGGCGGGAAGGAAAAGAAATAGTGGAAAAGAAAAGAAGTAGAAAAAAAGAGAAGAATCTTCTCGCGGTATTCCTTTTTTCTTCCTTTTTTTTTCTTTTTTTCAACTCGATCCGTAGAGAAAAAATGGATCGCGATTCCATCCCTCTTTGGGGAATAGTCGGAATGGTTGGCTCTGATAAACGATCGAACGGGTCGCGAATCGAACGGGGATAAGGGTAATCAGCTCGTGATAAATAATTGATGGTCGAAATGCGACCGATTCTTTTCGTGGCCGATAGCATAATGGAAGCCCGGCCGCGAAGAGAGTCTCGGGATTCAGTTTGACCGGTTGAAAAGCAATTAACAGAGATTGTTCAGCTGCGTTTACCGTCGCTTTTCATCCGGAATTTCGAATACGGGCCGCAAGGTGGCTGCACGAAAATGGCCAGAAAGTCAATATCGCCGCAACGAGCGGCCGCGTGAAAGATTAATGAAAGTCCCGGGAACTTCTCCGGGACATTTGTCCGATGCTGAGGTGCGTTCGCGTTTCTCGAAGCGTCCCCCGACCGAAGAGAGAGAGAGAGAGAGACAGACACAGAGAAAGAGAGAGAGAAAAAAGAAAAAAAAAGAAGAAGGCAGGAAGCGGGTTAGGCGGCGAGCATCGAGGAAAGGGAATCGAGAAAGGAGGATAATACCCGTTAGCGAAACTCTTCTCGAAGCGACAAATGAATGAACGTCCCTGCCACGGACGAGCGTTGCCCATTGTCTCGTAGTAGTAGAATTTCTGGTCCGTTGCTCGCCGCCATTGATTTTTCTCGGCTTTTACAGGGAGAGGTCGCGTAAGACACGCGGCAAATCGACCGGCATCTTGTTCCCGGCTTTTGTTCGCCTCGTCCGTCCGTTTCGAATCGAACGATAAATTGCGCTCGCAACTTCTTTTCTACCTTCCCTCCCCTCCCTCTATCGACTTATGATACGCGAAACGGGCCGCTTTGTTGTTACGCTTAACGAATGGAACGGAATCTGGAATCGGGACTTTGGATTAAAGTACGGATTTGGAGGGGAAATCGCGTGGGTCGCGTGTTTCGTTATTTATCCACGGCGCGCTCAACCCTGGGATTTATCGTTGTCGTTTTAAGAAGTAAAAGCGCGGGGGAGATGCGCGAGGGAGTTGTAAATCCTCGAACGGTGTCGAGCCAAGTTAGGGAAATTCCTTCTTTCGAACACCTCGATTTCCCTTCCTTTTATATTTTTCCTCTCTTTTTCTCTATCTCTTTTTTCTTCTTTTTTTTTTTTTTTTTTTTTTTGGTAGCTTTAGCTTCTCGATCCCTCCACGTTATCAATGCAATTGCAAAAAAGGGCGCGAAGTTTGGTCGTTGCACAATCGTTGCGCAAATACGGAGATGGAACGGTTGAAACACTGCCTTTGCAAATTGCCAACAGGGAACTATGATATTCATGGAAGACTGGAATATGACTATACCGTTTTATATATATATATATGTTACGTACGATCTTCAATGCTAATTTTAAATGGCCCTCTCGCTAGACGCTTTAAACATTTGCAGTTGCAAGCATAGACTAATCTCACGGATACGCGTCGTCTCTCGATTATCGTGAAGGTCGTGGTGGAAACCCGACGTTTCGGATACGTGGCACGCTTTAGCGATTAAAATTTTCTTCGCTCTTCATTCGAACATGTTGTTGCTCTTCTACCCCCGCAATTCTCGGCGAACTTGGTTTCGCTCTTTGGCCTGCCGGCAGGGAAAAGGAAACGCGTGTCGCGTACAAGAAAGAGAAATATCCGAGAAGCTAAACAGCTTCGGGTGATTGTACTTATATTCCGTTTTACTTGTATTAGCAATTTTAACGCGGCAAGTTGACTTTGGGACTAGAAAAGAACCTAGTCAAGGGGATTACCTCCCCATTCGTTTCTTCTTCTCTTTTCTTCTCGCCATTCTCCATTCGCTTTTCTATTTTCCCTCCTCCCTCTCTCTCTCTCTCTCTCTTCTTCTTTTTTCTAATTCGAACGCCACTGTAACATCGCGTCTCTCGCGCGCATACAAAGCGGGGTGGAAAATCTAGTGGTGGAAAATCTTTGGACGGGAAGTTGGAGCGTTAAAATCAGCGAAGGAAAAAGCGTTAAATCAAAGATCCCGGGGCACTGGAGCCACCGCGATACTCCGACTTAGTCGCACTTTTCTCTTTCTAATAACAAAAATCCCCCTTCCTTTTTCCCCTCTTTTTTCCTCTCTTTTTCCTCGGCTCGATATTTCTCTTCCCGCGAAGCGGGAGCGGGTTTTCAGGTTTCACGTTGAAAGCGAACAACGAACGAAAGAAACAACCTTGTCACTGAAACTCGTTTGAATCTGACAGTTTGACACCGTATACGCGTCGAACAAGACACGTTCAGGCATCTCGCCGAAAAAGAACTCGACTCGTTGAAATCCGACCACCTTTCGGTCCAGACACACACATCTCGCAATTTTCTCGAAAAATTTTCCCCGATAGAACCGAATCCGACATCCTCTCCCGAGGTCAATTAATCGATTAAAATTCATCGAGACGTTGAAATTCTTCCGTCAGAGCTCGCATCACCATATTTATGAGACACAATAAATCTTTATGCATATTTTCTCGCCCACCCCACCTTAAATCATTATTGCGAGAGAAACGGATCCTTCCTCCCCTTTTCTCCGTGTATCCCGTCAAACGAGGAATCGCGTCCCGATCCGATTACCCCTTAAACGAGACGAAAACATTTCTCTCTCTCTTCTTTTTTTTTTCCAAGCCGCTCATTTCACCGCGAAAAATATTTCCAGTGTTGCAACGCGGAAAATTAAATCGACCGCGAATAATTTCCGCGAATTCGGCCGAAAAACGCGACGTGCGTTCGATGGGATGATGGAATCATCGATGGCGATCGAAAAAGGGTAGGAAAAAAAGGGACAGAGAGAGAGAGAGAGAGAAAAAGATACATATTGCATCGACGATCGAGCCGTCCTTATTCCACCCTTCACTTTTTTCCCCTTCTCTTTCATTCGCTTCTTTCTTTCTTTCTTTTTCTTTATTTATCCTCGGCCGTACCAAAGAATAATTTCCTGCGCGGAACTATCCTCGTCCCCGGCGTCTTTTCCTTCCCCGCAACGTAGACCGCCGATCGATATATTCAAAAGGAAGGCCGGTACAATGCGTGGATTCGAGTGTATCATCGTGGCCAGCGGCGAAATTTCATTTTTCCTGCGCACCAAATTTTTATAATCGCGCTTTCCTCGGGATCGGGAGAAAAGAGGGAGGGGGGGGGGAAGGGGGAGGAAAAAATGAAAATCGCATCGACTCGTACGAAACGACATCCCGTCCGCTCGTGAATACGAGGAAACGAGCTACAGAATTAAATTGAGTTTTCTTTCCGTACGTATACAATTCCAAGTTCCGTTCTTAAGGTTAATGCCTCGTCGGCGGAGCAGTTCGCGAGGAAAGAATTTCCATTCGATATTACACCGGTTCTTTCACCCGCTGTTATCGTACATTCCCGAGTACATTTCGCGGAATCGCGAATTATTTGATTCGGTTGCAAGCCGATGATCGTGCAAACTGGGAAACCGATAGTGGGCGATTCGTATCGGCGTTCGTCGTCGTCGTCGTCGTCGCAAATGCGATTTTTTCCCAGTGGGCGTTCGCGCGCGATTTCGCTGCCACGATTAATGCCACCACAGTTGGTAGGCGTAGGCTGTCGTATCGCGATTCGGTGATTCGGACGCAGGAAATTTCGTGCGCGATCCTCGAAAGCGCGGGCATATAATGGAATATAAAAATTGGCCGAGGACGGTGGTTCACGATTAAACGCAACGACTCGATCTAACGTAACGATAATTGTTTGGCACGCTTCCAAACGGAGAGCGTGCACCCGGAGGTGAACGATACTTGCTTGCTACTTCCTTAAATTGTCCGACCAAACTCGACCAAAGTCGGAGATTGGTTGTTATCGTTGTTGAATGAAAAAGGGAGGATCCGTTTAAAGGGACGAACGATTAATCGAGCGGGAGCCGGAGGTTAGTTTGGTTTTCGCGTATATAACACGCGAGATCGATTATAGAGAGAACAGAATAGGAAGAGGAAACGTAGGAAACCGTGTTAGCGCTTACACGATCGGAATCTTGTCGACACATTTAATCCGGTACGCTCTCCTCGTCGTCGTTATCCTTCCAGCTCGACGTATACGCTGACTTCGGACGCGTATATTTGCGATGCCGCCGCATAATCGTCTTACTGTATATATATATATATTCAAAGGGGTAGGAGCGGTCGATGGGTTCAAAGGGACTAGCCGATGCGTTTTCGCGAACGGTACTCAAAGCCACGACGCGGAGAGCGGTACGCCCGTGTACATGATCTCGACATTCCTGGCGCCGTACAGCTGGCTAAATGGAGTGGCGTTAGCGCTAGTACCGCCACGTGGTGCGCGTTACCGGTCTCGGGGATGGGAGGAGGAGGATCGCGCGATGATGGAGAGAGCGAAGACCGGGGCAGGGTAAACGGGAGAAGACGAGGTTGAGAAGGAGGAGACGCAGGAATCGAGGAAGTGTGGAGAAAGAGAGAAATCGGTGGGAGAGACGGAGGGAGAGACGGAGTCGGACTCGTTCGAGCGAACGTAGCAGCGAGTAGAGCGCTATAACGCTCCCTAGAGGTGGTTCGTAGTGTGGGTGGATGATGTAGGCAGGGTGAGTCGGGCACAGAAGGGGCAAAAGGGGTACGGCAGGAGCGAAAGGTGGGGTTGCCGCTCGATACCACTGCGGCACAGCCAAAGTTGAAGCTATACCGCTACGTCTCTCTCTCTCTCGCGCGCGCTCCACTCCTCTTCCTCCACTCCTCTCTCTCTCTCTCTCTCTCTCTCCCTCCCAACCTGTCGTTTCCTCTTTCTCACCTGCTCTTCCACCCTGCCTCTCTCTCTCTCTCTCTTCCTCTCTCCCTCTGTGTATATTTACCTTTCCGTTTCTCTTTCTCTTTCCTTCCGCATCGCTCGTTTTCCTGCCTGTTTCTCTTTCTCCCTCGCCTTTCCTCGTACGTACACGAGGCGCTATAGTAAACGGCCTACAGCCTTTGCCCGGTATCTACCCCCGAAATCTACCCTCCGCTTCCTCCGTCCCTTGCCTCGCGCCCACTCATCCCATCCCTTGGAATCCCTCGAGGGGATCTACCGACTGCGCTCTTTAAACAACGAGACACCTTTCCCTCGACTACGTCTCAATTCTCGCCCGGAAGAGGCCTGATCTGCCTCGTCTTCCGGGTAACTTGCACACACACACACACACACAGCTCTGTCCTGGACCCTCTTTTCTTCCCTTCCTCCCCGCCACTTTCTTTCTTCCTCGATCGCGATCACGCTCCGCGTTTCGTCGCATTCGCCTCCGTCCTTTTATTCCTTTGCGATCTCCGCCACCTGACCTTTCCAGTCCCTCCACCTCTACGGGGAGGGATCGATTTCTGTAATTTCGAAAAAGAGCATCATCGTCGCGAGCGTCCCTCTGTGAAGCTCTTTCGTGAAACGACGTTCCCCTCCTCCCGTTCATCCCGTTCATCCTTTGTTTCCCCGATCGTATCTCCGACCGACAGCTTCCTCCTGCTCCAGGATTCAACGGATTCGGTAATTATCGAACCGTTGAGAGGATTATCCGGGAAGGGAGGGTGGTCCCTCCTATCGCTTCTATTCCATCGCTTAGCTCGCGATCGCGGGAGAACGAATCTCGTCGTTGTCGGTTGTCGTGGAGCGCAACGTCGCTCACTCGCTCTCTCTCTCTCTCTCTCTCTCTCGTCGCGGGGGGTCGTTAACCGGCTAAACGGCGGTTGTTTCACCCGGCAAACCGCCACGAAACGTTTGACGCGCGATATCCGCGCGAGCGTTGGGAAATCATGCGCGAGCGAGTTTAAACGCGGGCGGCCAATCGGTGACGCGAGCAGAGACGGACCCGGTGTGTATTTAAACGCGGACTCGTTTGTTCGGTTCGTCGAATGCACCGTGTTTGTCCCGGCGACGATCGATAATTTGATCGATCGCCGCGTTTTCGTATAAATTAAACATATTTACAAAACGGGGCGCCCGTTCCATGAAATCGAACGTATTAATCATCGGCACGTGACCGCCACCCCCGGTCGAGGATCCTTTCTACTCCTCCCATTCTAATATCTCTCTCTCCTCCTATATTCCTTTCCCTCCCCTCCCCCATTCTCCCCCGCAACTGGCCTACCAAATTTATCGGAAATTTATATTTGCGGAGCGTGAATTATACCCGGCGTCAGGTGCTCGATTTTTCTTCGCCACGAGGAGCTCGCCCTATTTTTCACGTACACGCGTTTCCCCCCTCTCTCTCTCTCTCTCTCCTCCTCGTACCGAAATTTTTCCCTATCCTGCTGCCGCCGCCGCCATCCCGTCCTCCTACCCTCTCCTACCTCCTCTCTACCCTCCTCTCGTCCTTTCCGTCAACGTGGACCATCGAGTTATAAGAGAAGAAGAAAAGAAGAATCGAGCGAAACAAAACTCCATCGATTGAATCCTCTCATCCCCTCTCTGATATATGATAAATTCGATTTACCGTCGTACCCCTCCGTTTTAACGCTCGTTTTATCATTCCCGATCGGAATTCGTCGTTACGATATTTACGATGTTGCAAACGGCCATCCGTTTCCGGTGTCCTTCTTCCGCCCACCGCGCGCACTCTCCTCTCCCCTGAACCATCTCCTTCGCTCTCGTTTCTGCTTGCTCTCGAATTCCCCTTCGATCATCCCCGCCTCCATCTCTTCCCCTCCCCCTTTATTGCCCCGATATTTCCAGCGTCCACGCGAACTCTCTCCCTCTCGTCCATCGACGGATTCTCCCTCGTTTCCCCTCCCGTCCCGTCGACTCCAGATATTGTATTTCTTTTCTTTTTTGAAAGAAAGAAACCGCCCTAACCTGGGTTATCGCGGTTATCGGGAGCCTAGGTCGATACATCGCGAGTTAATTCGATTCGAGGCACAGAGAGAGACGCGAGCAATGAAGCGAATACCGAGATCAAACAGCCACCGGTGTTTCCCCTCGGCGATCGAGTGATCCGATTTCAAGTTCGAGCAACGCGGACGACGTTGACGCGTTTTCGAGACAGGGAGAGAGAGAGAGAGAGAGAGAGAGAGAGAGAGAGAGAGAGAGATGGGATAATTGCTCCATAGACGCTTCCTTCGAAGACGCTTTCGAAGAGGTTTTCGGCGAGGGAAGAAACGGGGCCTAAATCCGATATCGAAATTCTTTCCCTTCCTCGCGTACTTCTCTCTCTCTCTCTCTCTCTCTCTCTCTCTCTCTCTCTCTCTCTCTCTTGTTCCACGACCAACGAAGCGGCGATAATGTAATAACCAAGGCCGACGAGACTTGGATCCATGGTCGGTGTGCACGGCCATGAATTCATCCCTACGGGGACGCGAATTCATCCAGATGAAATTCTTCGTATATTCGGCCTATATCGAAATCAACGTCGATCCATAGCCGCGCGATGCGTTTCGAAATGGGGTGAGCGGATCGGCAGAAGCGATCGGTTCGATTCGAGGGTATCGCGCGATTTATTTTCGCACCGCGTCAAAATCGTCGGACACATCGCTGCCAATGGCGTGGTCGCTGATTGTTTTTTTTTCTCTCTCTCTCTCTCCCTCTTCCCCTCCTCCTCCATCCCCTCTTCCTTTTTTTTTGCCGTTGCACCAGCACGGCTGTTTCACTCGCGCGGGACAAAGCGGTGGAAACAAAAGCGACTAGCAGTTTGCCGGCAAAGGTAAAGGGGTGAAACGGTGGTAGCGTTGTGTTTTCTTGCTCGTTATATTTCCAGCATGGCTTTATGTGTCAACTCGCTCTCTACAACCCCCTCCCCCGTTCCCTTCTTCCGCGCGTAGATCCCGCCGGCAGGGAGGGAAAGGCTCTCGATAACGATTAATAATATTTTCATCGCGTTTCTCATCGATGGATCTCAAAGGGAGAATCTTCTCGCTGGAGGCGGGAATGATGGGAAAGCAAGGATGATTTCAACGCTGGAAACATCCGCGGAAAATCTCGAATGTGCTCGCCGGCTATCTCTCGTTACTTCCAAAGGTTAAAATGTTTTCCTTTTTTTTTTTTTTTTTTCGTTCTTTCCGCTCGATAGACGAGGCGCTCGCGTTTCGAAGTCGGATTTCGCGTTCGCAGGGAATGATTGTTTCGACAGTCTGGGCCTGCGAGTACGTTTAAACAGTCTGCGAGGAATCGTTTTTTGTTTAAGAGGTTGGATGAATGGGGAGGAACATAGCGTGCGTTCGAGATTCCACGTTTATTTAGGCCTACGTAATTGGAAGCGAGCTGCAGCGGCTACACTTTTCAACAAATATTCTTCCTCCACCGCGCGAACTCGTATCGACCCTTAGCGTCGTTCTATAATTTCTGAATCGCTTCGATTTTTTTTCTTTTTAGTGTTCGAATTTCGTTCGACAACCAACGATTTTTCGACGAGAAATAGCTTCTTTTCAAATCGAATCGTGACCGATCCACGGAGCAACCGACCCAATGAAATTATCACGACTAATGTTGTATCGCGAACAGAGACGAGACTATTTAATTCCGCGTGTAACGAAAGCCTCTCTTAGACGAAATTGCGCCACCGATTAATTAATCGATATCTCTATGTCGAAGGGAAGATATGACGTGTAGCGATATTCGATATATTCCGTTCCCCGACACTTGGCGAAAACGTTGGACGATCAAACTCTCTCGAAATTATTCAGATGATCGATCTTCCGGGCGAAATTTTGCCCGAGGCGGGCTGGCCGCGCGAGATATTTCCGTGAAATTTCTATCGTCGATTTCTTTCCTCGATTCGTTCACGCGAAAGATGATGGAACGATCGTGTCGCGAAGTGAATCACGGCGAGGGAAGTTGGTCGATGATCGATGATCCGGTCGGACCACCGTTTCTCAAATATATGCGATCCGAAGACAAATACGCGTTAACGAAATTCCCCAGCCGTATTTATGGAAGTCGTTCCGTAAAAGAGGAGTTTGTTGTCTTGGAAGTTGTGCGTGCGTCCAGGACCGAGTTACGGTGGCCAGCCACCGGTGACGATCTTTCACGATTCGAGAACGCGTCCTCGACGTCGTCTCATCTTTCAAAGTGAAAAGAGGGTAGTATCTGGTCGCGAGTGTCTGTGGAGCAACAGCCAACGCTCTTCAGTCAACGTAAACAAAGGTTGGCGGTGCGTTTCGTACGAGTCGGGGGGGAGGGAATGGTGGGTGAAGTATCGGCAAATATTTAAATAAGCCGACGAAGACGGATTCTATTTTACTCTCTGTCACGCCTGCCGATCGTACACACGGTCGAGGAGGCGCGACACGTGTTTATAAAACGGGAGCATCCCGAAAATGGTTAAACACCGAGCTACGAATAGATCCAAAACACGTTTGAAACTTTCACGGACATGTAAACTACTCTCTCTACTCTCTCTATCCATCTATCTTCGTGGCAGATGCGTATGTATCTTGCGAATTTGCGGGCCAAGTTTTCGAATACGATGATTCGATGCGTCTCGATTTTTGATAATAAATAAAAAAAAGGAAAAGGGTCGAAACGTGGAAGAATCGTTCGTCTCCGATATATATGGTTTATAAAGAGAAAAGGGAAAAAACGACAGCTCGTTCCAGATTTCGTTCGAACGAAGAAGATCGATCGGAAACGGTCTCCGAGATTCAGACCGTTTTTCAAACATTTTGCAATTTCATCTCGACGATTCGACGAGAAGCCATCCTTTTTCCACTCACGGTGTCACGAAGATCGAGATGCTTTAATAAATGGCGAAATTAACAGCTGTTCCAATCCCATCCGAGCGAATCGATCGCGAGTAGCCGCGGATTTTCGATCGGCCAGAAGGGGAAAATTAAATTTCTGCCTAAATTAGCATCGACGCTTTCTTCCGGGTTTTCATCCTCGAGCTCAAAAAAACAAAAAAAAAAGGAAGGTCCTTTTGCTATTTTGATAATAACATCGGCATCGTGGAGGAAACTCCATGGGAGGAGGAAGGAAAAGCGCGGGAAAAAAGGAACGAAAGGAGGAAATAGATAGAACGAATTCTCCGATTTCCGGGACGAAAGGATAAATTTCTCCTTGGCCTCTATTCCAGTTTTTACACACCCCCTGTCCCACCACCCCCTTTGAAAGTTTCGACGCATTGTTCGGCAAGTTTGCCGAGGCTCGTTTTGATCCAAGTTTCCACGGCTTATTGGATTCGCGGCTCGTGCAACGCGTTTCCGCCTTGCCATCCGATAGCCCGAAGGAACAAAATCCTCCGACCAAATGTCCAACCAGGTCTCCGTCGTTTGTTCGTCGCTTGATAAGGCTCGGCGACGATCGATGGAAATAAAACTCGTTCGTTCGGCTTTTTTTTCTTTTAATTAACCTTAACGATTCCTCGACGAAAACTCGTCGATCGCAGGGATGGGTTGGATAACTTGGATGGAAAAATAAAGAAGAAGCGAAAAGAAGAGAAGAGAGGAGTTCTACAAATATATCAAAAAAGAAAATACCATCGTACGAAAATACGCGAATAACACGGTGGAACCGCTTCGAACCATTCAATTTATACGAAATATTTTTCGCCAACGGGAGGGAAGGAGAAATAGCGAGATAAATCAAAGTGGTAATACCAGGGGTTGAGACCACGGTCTCCACTTTATCTTCGCGTTCGGCTGAGGTCCGAAGGATCGGCGGACGATATTAAGCGCGGCGTTATTATTTCACACCGGTGTTAATAAATGGCGCGATCGCGCGCGTAACAAGAATTCGATAAGATGGAACGGGCGAAAAAAAATGTGTAAAAATAATTATAAAATCGATACGAGGAGGAGAAAGCTGTCCGATATATATTTTCCCCGATATATCCCAAGGTCGTTAAACACCGCACCACTCTCTCGTACTCTTCTCGATCGATCATTTTTCCATTTTGCTTTCGTTTTCATATCCCTTCCCCTTCCCTTCCCTCCTTCCCCCTCCCTCTCAAAAACGCGACACGCGTTTCACCGCGTATATATAATCACGCGGATATCACGCGGTTTCTTCTCCAGCCAGGGAGTTCGCTCGAGGAGCGAACATTTCCACCGGGATCCAGCCTGGGTGAATATATTCACGGGGGCGAAATCTTTCGGGATTGTCGATAATTCAGAGGAGCATAATTAATAGCCGCGGGCGGCGCGGTCGGTCGCCAGGTTGAACGGCCGGTTGAACGCAGGCCAAGCCGTGGAGAATCCGTCCACGGAGGGTGGAAACGCGCGCGCGCGGCCCTGGGGAGAGAAGGAGGGGTGGAGGGCAAAGATTGCCGCGATTTGCATAATTTATCGAGCACCGCCGTTCGGATTACTCGCGGCTATATATATTCCGCGAGAAAAAGTAGCGAGACGATGCGCGGCATCGTTGCAGAGAGAGAGAGAGAGAGAGAGAGAGAGAGGGAAGGTCGACGCGCAACTGTGGGAACAATACTTTCTCTTCCCGAGGACCGGGGTACAAAAGAAAATGGACCGTGCCCTGCCCTGCCGTCGCCCTTCCTCCTTGCTCTCCACCTTTTCAAATATTATGAAGTCCGTAACTTGTGAAAAATTCAAAATCCAACCGAGTTCTCCGCCATTGTCCGCCTCCTTCTCTCCCTTTATTTTTCCCCGACTTTTCGCGGGAAGAAAGGAGGGAAGGGAGGGAACATATCTTTGCTCTCGCCGATGATGGAAACGATACCGAATTTTCGAATTCTTCTCTTCTCGCACACGTACACACACACGCGCGCGCGCGCGCACACACACACACACACACACAGAGACGAGCTTTCAAAGTTTTGTATCAAATACGCACGTACGCGCGGAGCGTGGTCGATACGTATACGTGTGGTGTGTGGCGTGTGACACGGCATCTTGTAACGCGAGTCCTGAATCCGGGTTAAAAGCTGTGTATACACATCTCGCGTGCGCGAGTTTCCACAGTCGGAGAAAGAGAAGAAGTACGGGGGGAGGGGGTGAGCGAGGAGAAAGAAACTTCTAGACAAAGAAGAACCGACGACGAGAAAAAACGAAATGATGACGGAGAGGGAAGGGAGGTGGGTATCTAGGAAAGGCGGAAAATCTTTGAAAAGGAAACACTGGGGGATCTCGAGATACGTAGGATACATCGAGAACAAAGGAGAGAGGGAGGGAGAGAGAAAGAGAGGCGAAGATGTTTGAGAGAGGGAAGAAAATTCGCCGGGATTCTGGTCGACACAGGATCGAAGAAAACTCGACGAGCAGAGAATGGGAAAAGGAAACGACGACAGGAGAGATTAAAAGAGACGGTTGGAAAGCGCGACATCGTGGAGAAACGAAGAGTGGAGGAACGAAAAGAGCGGAGGATTAAGAGAGGACGGTGATGAGGAGAGGCGGGGGAGGAAGGCAGAGGGTTCGCGTGGAACACATGGCATCTGTGCACGTCGAGCACTCGACCACTTTTCCTCGGCTTGGCTGGCAAACGTTTCGGGGCTCGCGTGGAAAATGTTTACCGGCGAAAGACGGCTTCGTGCGAATGCCCATGCCCCTCCCTTTTCTCCTCTCCCTTTTTCCGTTTCATCCTCCGCCGGATGGTTTAATAGGGAGACGCGAAACGAGAAAAGTGCGGGAACGAAAAGTGCAAAACTGCGACCGATCCTCGTGGTCGACTCGACTCCTCCTCCGCAAGTGTGTTGATATTCCGACCGTAATGAGCTACGTCAAACTTTCCCCGACTTTTCGTTCTCGTATCCCCGAGAACACGTACGTACCCGCATACGTGTTTTCAAGGATGTGGGAGAAGGAAAAAGGGCATACACGTTCGTTACGAGGAATCCACGGGATAAGACGGGTCGAAATTAACGGAATATTTTCGCCATAGACACTCCTTTCCACACTCCCCTTCCCTTCGTTAACCCGCCACTGTGCTTCTCTAATTCGTTTCACCGTAATCGGTTGATGAAAACCGAAAACCGCGATTGAAATTCGAGGCGTAGCCGAAAATGGAGCCTCTCTCGAATCCGAAGTTACGAACGCTTTCGTGGACGCAAGAATAGCCAGGTATGGCGCGTAGTAGAGCGGCTCTTTTATCTCCTTTTATCGGTCATCCCTTCCGGCTCGCCGACTTCTTCGAGGTGTCGAGGTCGCGAGCTCAATCTACCGTGTACCGACTCTATCGAACGAGACTGCTCCTCGTAGAACGTAGAGGGAAGCCGTTTGTGGAAACGCGTGCTTTATGGAAATATTTAGACCGAAAGTGTTTGCGCGGTTAGTTTTGACTAGAAGGCGAGTTTGTTTGGTCGGTGGCCTAGCTAGTACCAGCGTGAGATTCTTGGGGGCCAGCACTCGAGGTTTATTTTCGTCCCGGCCGTTTACGCGTTTCAAACTTTCACGTTCATTAATTATCCGCCAGCCGTTCCACATCGGGAACCAAATTGGACCTTCCCTTTTTTCGCATTCACCTCGCCCGTGAAAACGTTCTCCTGTTCAAATTCCTTCCCCAGACTTTTACACAGAGACGAGGAAGAGGATCGCCGTTTTTCGCTTTTTCCCCCTCCCCCTTCGTTTCTTCGACTCGTCTCCCACTCAATTCCCTTCTTTTGTGGTGCAAATGAAATCGCTAGGCGTCGACACTCGGGTCGTCTCATCCCTCTGTTTTCGGAATACGACGCGCTCCTTTCGACCACGCTGGAATTTTTACGAGTTAAATTCCAAACTCTGGCTGCCGATGCCGTCCATCGTCCACAGTCCTTTTGTCTCCTCGTGCCTCGTTAATTATAGTCCGACCACGTACTCGACCAACGTTCCACTGCGACATCGAAATAGAAGAAGAAGAAGAAGAAGAAGAGAAAAAAAACAAAACGTTCGCCGAGGAAAGTCGCTACAGCAAACGAGCTCTTCTATTTTTTTTTAAACTTTAAATCATTCTTCGATCGTATTATCTCGTATTCGCAAGCACAAGTTCGACGGCAAAAGTTTTCGAATTTCCACGCTTCGAAATTCGTTGGAATTTTCGCGAGGGAAAGGGATATATATATATATATATATATGTATATACATATAAACGTAAGCGATACAGGGCGGCTTATTATTCAGAACTCGTCACACGATGTCACGGAGAACACGTCGATTTATACGGATTATAGGAACAAACCGACAGTTAGGCGAACAAACATTGAAATCGGAGGGAATATCTTCGTACTCGCCGTACTCGCCACTACTCGGCTCGCTCCACCATTCGGCTGGGCGCAGCCGATGTTCGATTCGGAAACGTTCGATCCGCTCGACCGGCTCAACGTGTCGATATCGGCGCGACACCTTTTCAATTAAATCGACACTGGCACCAGGTACAAAAGCACACCTATCATCGATATCGAGGCGCCTCTAAATCCGTGGAAAGGGACGGGAGAGAAAAAAACCGAGGAGAGGAAAAAAAAAATAATCTCTATATCCATCCGCGTGTTACATACTGCGTTTTAAACGCATAGAGCGGGATAGAATGGAAATAAATCGTTCACGTTCGGCGAAGACTCAGAGATCGTTTCCTTTTTCTCCTCGATAAAATATACTTAAAACCGGGCTCGCGCCGGACTCTTCGTTTCGTGTCTCCCCGCTCTATTATCGGTCGACAAACGTGAAGGAACGAAGGGGGAAAAGGGGCAAAAGAGCGTGCAAAGCCGATTCCACGTGGAATTTCTTCGACTCGGTTGGAAGTGGAGGGTGAGTCGACACGGTATCGGAGGCGGAGTGGCGCAATAAATATCCATCGGACGGGCCAGGTGTTAAGAAAATGGATCAACTCGGTGTGGCGGATAAAATTGAGCGCAGACGGCGAGTGCGTTTGATTTATAGCCCGATCCACGGGATATTACTCATTCGACGCTGACGCGAGTCGTTTGCCTGACCTTTCCACGACGACGGCGCGTCTTCCCATTTTCTTTCCTCCTCCTCCTCCTATTCCCTCTTGCTCGCCTTGCTCGTTATTATTATTATTATTATTAGCATCATCGCCGTCAGCGCCTCGCCAAGGAAATGACGCGGTTTCTTTCGATTCTCGTTCCGCTCGAACGCGATCTAGTCGATGATAATTTATCGAGACGAATTCTATCGCGTTACGAGGCGTGAAACCGCGACAACGCACCTCGGGTCGATCGGCGGGAATAATGCAACGAATAATTCCCTGTTTCCGCAGCTGGTAATCGTCGAGACGACTAATCGCTCGCGGAGGTAAACGCGGTCGAGTGTGGCGCGAGAAATTAGCGAAAAAATGGCGGGTAATTACGCGGAGCGTGATGGGTTGGAAAAAGTGCACGAGCCAGTCCCCGCTCCCTGGTTATTATTCCACGGCTGAACCGTGTGCAATGTGATTAAATCGCAACCGAGTGGCGCGCCGCTTTCCGAAAAAATAACAACCGACCTTCGGCGGTTGCCTTTCCTTTGAATTCGTCGTTAAATCCTGCCTCTGTATACACATATATATCGTTCCGACGAGATTAACCAACGTCCGATACAATTTTTCAATCCTCGCCTCGTGGAAGAAATGGAATCGCGCGCGCACAAAATTTCTCACGATGAATCGACGTGCAATTGGATTTTTTCGAATCTTCTTTTTTTTTTTTTTTTTTTAAATTTAAAACGATCGTCTTATAATTCTACCATCACCTCATCCCATGCTCGACGACGAAAGAAGACAAAGAATTGAAGACAAAGAGATTACAAACTAGCAATTAAATCGTTCGATAAGATATACTTGAACGAGTAGGATATATTTTTCAATTTGTTTAATTGCCAATCTTTAATCGAATATAAAATTGTTGGATTAAAAAAAAAAAAAAAAAAAAAAAAGGATATTCCAATATAATCTGGGATCGGTAATTTTTCACACTACCTTACGCAAAATTTATACCGAACTATTTGTCATCGGATATATCCGTTTTCATTACAATATATTTTATTTCGCGCAAATAAATCCGTGTTTATCCGCTAAATAAAAACGGGCACCGTATAAAACGGGCGCCAACAGATCAAATCAGCCGAGCGATTAATCTCGGTCCCGACCAATCGATATTCTTCCCATCACCTTGCTTTGACACACGTTCGTGGAAACGACGCCGACGACGCCGCGACCCCCCGATATTAGCAAAAGCCGCGAACGTCGTTTAAACGGTGCGCGTTCAAACAATTTGTCGGGTGGGGACTCGAGATCTCGTCGAGGCGAGAACACCTGGAGGATTCGGTATCAAAGACGGCCCCGGACGGAGAGGAACGAACGAGCATCGTTTACGAGCGCGAGAAGCGTGGCAAAGCTCGTGGGATCGTTGCGCAAACGACGTCGCCGGATTACGAATTAAGAAGAACTGTAATCCCTGCCTCGCGCTCCACCACCGAGCGCGAACGATCCAAAGTGGACGAGGAGAGCAGCACAAATTCTCGCCCCGTGTTGGGCAACGCTTTTTCGCGAGTTTTGATGGCTCGTTTGCTTAACGATTCGAACGTATTTTCCCGTTGGAGAAATTAGTCGCACTTTGTCTTCCTTCCTTTCTTCGAGTTTTTTTTTACAACGGAGAAGAATTATCCTAGGTTTTTATCCTAGGAATATATATTCGAGAATGCGTCTTTCTTGTCTTTTTTCTTCTTCTTCTTCTTCTTTTTATCAACCGTTAATCGTGTCGGTAAATTTGGAGATAAATTGGAGAGACGTGGAGCAACGATGAGATTTGAAATTTCAATTTGAAATTTAAATTTTTTCACGCTGTTCACCGTGGACACACACACTTTCACTCCTTGTATCTTGGCATACTTAAGATACGATTGAGATGTCCTCTCGTATTTTTTGAAAAGGTCAAAGTTTCATTTCGCGTGATTTTGCTTGAATACCAACACCATGCGGTGATAACGAGTATTTGGCGAAGAAACGAAATTAAGATCGATATTAGTAACGTGGCGCGAGAACGATATTTCTCTTCTATACAGGGGATAATACGGAGGGCGAAAAGAAAATTTCTATCGATCGAATTTTCGCGTAGTTGCTCGAGTGCTCTCTTACCAAGGGGTGTCGAGTCGCCTGGGGTCGTTTCTAAGGCGGCTTGTAAAAGCATCCCTGCGAGCAAACACGTGTGTTTTTACTCCGTCTGACGTATCCTCGCGTCTATAGACTCGTCACGTGGTTCACAAGGCTGTAACAATCGAAATAATCACCCTTCAGTTCCCTCGTTCCTCGATAGGGAAACCAAAAGCACCCCCTGGAGTGGGAAACGCGGCAACGTTATCATTCACCCCTCCCTCCATCCTCCCCGTTCTTTCTTCTAAGCGCGTCTCGTCGACCTGTAGCGTTGACCTCCCATTCATTTCCCCGCTTTCACGATATATGTGCGCGTCTGGAATCTCGCGACAAATTCCAGCGTGCGCGAGCCACGCTTTCTCCACTCTCCTTCTCTCCCTCGGGTTGAGATAAAAAAAAAAAAAAAAAAAAAAAAAAATAGACAGAAAAGAGATCGTGCACGATCGAATTCACGATCGTTCGAGTAGTAGGCTTTTGTCCTTGTTCCTTCTTGGGATAGCCATAGGTTGCGTACGAATTTTCAGACGAAAGTTATCGACGAATTTACCGATGGAACAAAGTTCACCGATCGATGAAATGTCGAAGAAATGCTAACGTCTCCCCTCCCCTAATCGCCCCCATAATAGTCCGACGGCCGGGTGTCCCCCCCCCCCCTCATTATCGTTTCAACGAGATAAGCGTTAAATCGATCAGCGATCCTCCTCCACGACGAATTAACAATCGAGGGATTAACATCGATATCCAAGCTCTGAAAGGGCGCAAAGAAGATATTCCTCGCACAATCCTTCAGTTAAGGAAAAAAAGAAAGAAAAAAAGAAAGAAAGAAAGAAAAACAGAAACGGCCACTTTTGCAACTGTTAAGAGGAATGGAGGGAGGGGAACTCGGCCGCATTTTCGGCTCAAAGAATACTCTCTGACCGTTAGATGGTCGTTCCGCGAAACGTGACGTTCTAACAATCGCCGTGTATCCCCCGTATCTCCATCCCCCGACCAGCCGTCCTTTCTCGAAGAGGAAAATTGCGACGTGTCCTGGCGGGAACGTGACACGCCAACAACCCTCCGCCTCTCTTGCGAAAACCTTTCCCTCCTCCTTACGGGTGCCGGGCACGATTCCTCGCTGCGTAACCTGCCCTCCTCCTCCTCCTCCTCCTCTCCCCTTTCTTTATTCCGGCTACGTTGCGTCTCGAGAGGGCAGGTTACAACTAAATGTTTCCTCCGATATCGACTGTCTCCGAATAACGACGGACGATCGATCGTTACCGTTCGTTTCTCGCGCGAAATTCACTCACTTGCCGCTTCGCGGACCCCCCCCTCGTCCAGAGGACGAAGAGGAGACGCGAGGAAATGGTAATAACGTCGACCAAGTGTTGTCCAATCAGAGAAAGCGGCGGATGTGGACGGTTTTTCGGGCGGGTCGCTGCCAACCCCGATAACCTCCGAGAGCATATTTTATCCATTAAGAGTATCTGGCACGTTTTAACGTAACGCTCTACCTCCGGAGAAAGAGAAAATTACGCCCCTGGACGAACGTGACGCAGTTTCAAGCAAGTATTTCTGGCACCCGTGTTTCTCTCTCTCTCTCTCTCGATTTCTCGTCGATGGGCAGGGTGAGAATGAAAATTTGTAATACACTCTTTTCGACGTAGACACGGAGGAAAGACATGGTTCAGGGTTTCGAGGCACGATCTACAACACACCGGGTGAATTTGAGTAATTAAACGCGAGTCGGGGGGGGTTATATACGACTCGGCTTATCCAAACGGCGGAACATTCCACGACGAGCCTTGTCGCTGCCACCTCCATCCGCCACGAATCTCGTAAATCTTGGCCGGGTTGGGTTATTAAATATAACCCGGTCTGTCTGTCTTGGGAGGAGCGTTATTTCGACCTTGAACCCTCTCCCTCCGTCAACGCCGTCCCGTGAATAATTTCGGAGAGACGTTCACCGAGATCCGGCTAAATTAATGTAACATCCTTTGCGGGACGTTTTTATGAACGCAATTAAGCTTTAATCGCGGCCACCTTAGTTTAATTATACGCCTTAATTTTAATATGTCAGAAAGAAGAGGGTCGAAATAAAAAAGAAAATATCCGAAGAGGCGCCACTCTCGTTTCGAAAGTTCCGGAGAAAATCTTGGAACTAAATTAATTTATTAATTAATACACGATTGACGACGTTCAATTTTATCATTAATTTTTCTTACCTTTAATCCGAAACGAAAGAAGGGAGAATCGAAAGTGAAAATCCGCGTTTCAATTTGAAGTGCATTTACACCTTCGTCCCGCCCACTATATTGACACTGTTGTTTCCTACCGTTGTTCTCCTACTTCCGGCAATCCCTCGAATCAAGAGCTCACGGAATTTCTGTAGATCTTGCTCGCGTCGCATGCAGGCTGTCCTCAATCAAACTCGGAGCCAGAGAAGCAGCGGCGTTGTTGCAGCTCTATCCGTTAACTCGCTTCTTCCTTTAACCAAAGCGAGGTCCCGCAAGAGTCAGCGAGGACAGTTAATTGCGCGTTTTCTACCTCCACTTTGTAACGCTCGCGCCGCAATTGCGTCCGCTTTGTTACGTTTCGGAAACAGGAGCCGCGAGTTACTCGAAACCCGCTTTCCCGTTTCGAACGTGCCCGGCTAACCCCTAATTAATTATAATCTTGCAAATATTAGCGAAACAACTGGTAATAAATCCGTTCGAAAAATTACTCTCCTCCTCCTTCTCCCCCTCGTCTCGCATCGAAAAATACACATCGAGGAGATACTCGTATCTGAAATGGAATCGAAATCGGAGCGCAAACTTCTCTCCCTCTCTCTTTTTCCCGCTTGTGTCTTCTTTTGCATGAATTTGCAATTTTTCCAGCCAGAAACCGTTTCGATTTCTGTGAGCGAGAGCAAACAAGCTTACTCTTCGCAGTTTCATCCCGATGCCCTCGAGACCACGGTGATTTCTCAGAAAACCGGTTATTTCCCGGCGCAAAAGTAAAGCGCGACGCCGGCTGCTACCGGCGATAAATCGACGCTCAAAGAGGCGGTGCGCTAAAACCCCCGGCCTCTTGCTGCAAACGCTCGTGTGTGGTATCGCGACACACAGGGCGTCGATTTCAACGACGAGTAGGTGGGTAGATAGAGGGCTCGAAAAACGATTAAAATTCACTGTGCCCGTGAATCGAAATTCAACCGCGGTCCAACTCGGGGTTCGATCCGTATAATTAAATGCTCGTCGCGTCGCGCGCGCTTTTTTTTTCTTTTTTCTTTTTTTTTTTTTTTTTTTTTTCCGAGGCGCGTGAAAGTCGGGCGTGTAATCCCTTCCACCACGCGCACACGTTCTCCAACCAGATCTCTCTATATCCGACTGCTCGCGAGAAATTTCCCCGATTCGCTCGTCTCGACTCTTAATAAAGACTCGAGGGACTCGAGTACTTTCGGTTCGAAACTCGACGAACGATTGAAATCTTTCTCTCTAAAAAAAAAAAGAAAAAAAAAAGGAAGAAAAATACAATCGTACGCTTCGTTTCCCGTTGATAGCTAGTTTTAGCTCGTAGAAAATATTCGAATTCTGGGGAATCATTTATGAGAAAGTGGAGAACTCATATTCCTCGTATAGAACATCGTCTCGAACAGACCATTATATCTTAAAGCTTTACGAATGTCTCGACGGCGGTTCGCTCCAGCAACGAAGCAGGAAACGATTCCTCGTCCAATAGAAAGAAAGAGGAAAACGAAAAAGAAAAAGAAGCGAAACCGCGAATGCGCGTCGCGGCATAACGGCAGCGACACCGCGACCAGCAAAAATCGCATTCGGATATCTTTACAGCCTCCATCTGGCTCTCGCGTGCGTCTTTACGACCGCCGTGAACGACCCGCTATCCGTTTTCCATCCCGAACGCCAACCAAAGCGAATACGATCGCATACGCGCGATCCAACCGCGAGGCGAACGAGGAAAGGAAAAAGCTCGCCGTCTTTTCCCGGTTTTAAAGGCGCCTCGATCCATGCGTGTGTCAATGGTCCTTTTGTTCGTGCAATTTTAACCGGATCGTCGCATCGTAAACGCGTCGATGAGGCGGAGTAATGGAATTTCGTTAGTGGAGAGAAGAGTGGAGGCGACGGATGTCGTTCGACCCGTTTTCTCGGTGATAAATTCGATGGTTTACACATGTTCGGTCGGTTTATTAAACTCGCTTAAACCCCGTAATCGCATCGTTCGAACACGATTCGTTCGAACCGCTCTCTTTATATATTTTCTTTCTTGTAATTCGACTTAGAAGATTATCGAAAAATCGAAGAGCGGGAAAATCGAGGATACTCGTCCCGTTAAGTCAAGGTGAGAAACGGAAGGAGGAGGAAACTTTGCCTAAAACTTTTGCGCTCGAGATACACGCGCGTATAACGAACCCCGTGGAATTCTCTAATCTGGTTATCGTTTCTTGCGTATCGCGAGGGCGGAGTGGAACAGTGGCAATCTCGAAACCGTCGGCATCCACAATCTCGGTGGTTCAAGGTGGTTATTAAACACGGGGAATAGAATCGCGCCGCTTGCATTTCACCTCGGGATTCCATCAAGGTTTCAACGTGGGACGCGTATAACGCGAAGCTTTTAATAACGGCGATCATCGAGCACGGGAGTGTATACTACCTGTTTTGTTGTTGTTGCCGCTGTTGTTGTTGTTTGCAAGAATTTTTAACGAGCCGCGAAACGAGGACTCCCCCTCTCTCTCTCTCTCTCTCTGGAAATTTATAGCTCGTTCGTTTATTAACACCGTGGAAGATTTCCCCAGGCTGTGATCATTGTTTATGCAAAAGACGGCCGCAGAACGGGTGTGCCTCGTCGGGTGTGCACGGCTGCAGGCGTTTTCGAGGCCCAATTAACGGCGTGTCGTGCGGTCGGGAAACGAGTTTTCGTCGGTGGAGAGGCGTCAAAAGGTGGCCGGCTTGTCCGTTCAACCTTATAACGTAGTTACGCGTTAATTGCGAAAACCGCTTGGAACGAGTTAAGAATTAGCCGCCTTCCCTTCTTCTCGACTCACATTCGCACAGATCGTATTCGTATTACCTCTTCTTACCTCTAATTCGATACGCGACGATTGAATTTTAGATACGAGAGGATCGATTTGCTCCCTCCCCTTTCGAATATCTCTCGAATCATCGATGCAAGGTAATAGCAAACGTCAAATTCATTCGCGAGAGCGACGAATTTGATAGATGAAATAATCGTTTAGCGATAATGGAAAAATCTGGCTAGCTTTTTGATAAAAAAAAAAAAAAAAAAGACTAAAAATAAAAAAAAAATATCAATTTGTTTCCGTTCCGAAGCGAGAAATCCTTCCGCGTACGGATTATGCCTCCGACCAAGTTTTATTCGATCGTGATGCATTTAAATCGTTTGATCGACGCTTTTAAATATTGCAAAAAAAAGGAAATAATAATAATAATTATTATAATAATAACAACGATAATATCGTTGAACAACTATACATAAATTAAATCTCTTTTTTCAATCTCTTGAAACGTTTGAAATTTCTCTCGAAAAATAACGAAATAATGCGCGTGGAATGAAAATGGACGATTCTTTTTCAAATGAAACGTTCGAAACGTTTGTCTTTGAAAAAGGGTGGCCAATTAATTCGTAGATCTAATATTTGAAAGATATAATTCTTCTTTTTCCTGAAAGCAGGATATAAACGGTGAAGAATGAACGGTAAATATTTTCCCAGCGAATGCTTGGAAATTCTTGATTTCACGAAGTAGTTTGTACATCGGCCCGGATTGGCTTTTCTCCACGCTCACAAATCGTATCTGGTTTTCAGTTGCGCGCGCTTCTATTGCAAAAAGAAATCGCTCCTCTCGAGGATTCAATTCATATCGCGTTACAACAGGAGGCCGGTAATAGACGTATTGTCGATCGTCGGAAGAAAATCGACGATACGCCGCTTTATGCCCTCCTTCATCGGGGATGAATTAACTGGATCCAGCGCGCGAGAACCGTGGGATATTCAACGTGTTCCGTAAACCGTTCGAATGTGAATAGCCGGCGGAGAACTTCGGCTTTTCTCTCTACTTCGGTAAAAAAAAAAAAAAGAAAGAAAAAAAAAGAGAAAGGAAAAAAAAGAAAGAAGGGGAAAAAAGGGAAAGAAATTAATAACTCGTTGCCCGTCAATCTATATATAGTCTATAAAACGGTCTCTCGGAGGATAGACGTCTGGATGGAATTGGGGGGATGGATATTTCGAAACGGGGATGGATTTTCAGAGACGTTAAAGGAATTTATTCGACGCCGTTTCTGACCTTGAAACGAGTAATTGCCAGCCACGCTGACAAATGGACACTCGTCATCGCGGCCAATTATTATCCTTCCCCCTATATATCGAATGACGTGCCCCTAAACAGAGTCTACCGCGTGGTTAACGGCGACAGCGAAACAATTTCTCGCCCCGAGGTCGTTAACCATCCCCCGCCGCAGTTTTCGCGAGGGCCAATGAGGCGGAGGATGATAGCGGGATGACGAGGAGGAGGAGGAAGGGAAGGTCGAGATCGGAAGGTATGCTCGTCCGCTGAAAGATTCATCGTGGGGAGGGAAATGGCGCGAAAAGAGTGGCGAGACGAGAGGTTGGAGGAGAAAAGAGGAGAGAAAGAAGGGTCTGACGGTGGAGTCAGCCGTGCTTTCAATCCGCACCGGTGTCATCCGTCCGTCCGACCGGGCATTTCTTTTCGATCGAACTCGATCCGTTCCTCCTCGATATTTACCATCGGCCCTATATCTGCGAATTCCTGGAAAGAAGAAATCGCGAGACACACGATCCTTGGCCTCCCCCGAAGAGGAAGGCGCGACCTGGTTTATTCGTTCCGCCACCTGGTCTTCTGTGTTTAATGTTGCATCGATATCGTCTCCGACGTCGACTCGAGAGTTGGAAGCTTGGCCGAGCAACGTCTGTTGGAGCAAGTTAGTCGAGTTAAGTTGATTCTCTTGAGGTGGATTCGGATTATTAGGAATAATAAGGAACGAAGGAACGGGTCGATCGTGTCACGGTATAATAATTCAATCTGGTCTGAAGTTGGAGGAGGCTATGACTCGACGTTCACGTCACGTGGCTCCTCGTTTCTCCAACTTTGCCGACGTATCTATTTTTTTTTTTTTTTTTTTTTCCTTTTTGCTCGATGAGGGGCTCGATCGTGGAAGGGCGCGGTGTTTGCTCGCGTCGTCCTCGAATGGGCTAATGGGGTTCGAGACGGCGCAGCGGCACCGTGACAATCCGGAATTCTCTTTTCCAACCCTTTAGCCAACCCCACCGGGATTCCCCGAAAGCAGACAGCGGCACTCTGCTTTCCAAGTTGGTTAGTTTACTCGCGATAGATTGCGAAAAAGGAGAGGTCTCGACATGTGTCTCGTCGGCCGAGAGATTACCGGCGGATCGTGTCTGAACAGAGGGTAGTTTGCCGGGCTCTGCGGTTGTTCGGTGATTTATCGATCGCCACGAGAGCTTTCTTTCCACCACTTCGATGCATTTAACAACGTTCCACGTTACGTCTGATATCTCGAACGATCCACAAATATAATTTTAATAATTCCGTTCTATATTTATTTTTCACTCTCCTTTTTAAAGAGAATTCCTACCTTAAATTGGATAAATATTCCGAAACGGTAGATCGTTCTAAATATTTCGAATCGTCGTCGATATCCAAACCTGTACACTTGTATTTCTCGATTTTATATTTCGTGTCTCGCTATCCAACCAACCACGTAGTCTCATTCCGTAATGCGCATCCCGTCTAAGTGATCGACCGAGTTTCGAAGCCAGTCCGTTCGAATCCCGTGCGCTGCGGGATCATTGTTGGCAGAGATACGACTTTGACGACGTAATCGTCGCCAGTTTGCACGGTGCTTGATGACCGGTTGCTCTCCGAATCCCCTTCGAATCGTCTCGAAGCTGGGATTTCGGTATCCGTAGAGAGAGGCACGGTTAAGCGCGAGTAATCGGGTAATTGGTCGCGCGGCGATGTTCGACCTTCGCGATTACTACTAATTCTATCCGCGTAGGGGGCGGAGAACGAATGGAGATAAAAAGTGGAGAGAAATGCGGGGAGACGAGTGCGGGGAATCGAGGCGAGGGAAATGGAGAACGATGGTTGCGCTTCATCCCGGAAAAAAAAGGGATGCGGATAGGCAGCCGCAATGCGTCGAATAATGCACCGACGAGGGGGAGAGAAAGAAAGAAAGAAAGAAAAAAGAGAAAGGGAAAAAGAAAGGAAAAAGAGAGGAGGAAGGGGGAGAGAGAGAGAGAAAATACGCGGAGAAAGGGGGAAGAAGAGCGAATGTCACGCTCCACGAACTGCCAACTCTTTTTACTCGCGTTGCACGCGAATGCATTTCTGTCAAGCATACCGCACGCGTGTGTATTATGTGTTCGAATAAATTTGAATACGAATGAGCGTGTGCGATGAAAAAGGGCGAGGGCAGGAGGGGGCGGGATGGGGGCGAGAGAGAGAGAGAGAGAGAGAGAGAGAGAGAGAGGGAGGGAGGGAGAGCAGGGGGCACGGGAGCAGGATGGGATGAGAAATGATAGAGGAGAGAGAAGGAGGGGGGCGAGGGAGAGAGATAGGCGGGCGAGAGAAAAAGTACGAGACGTGGAGTGGTTGTTTCCCTCCAGACCCCAATTCACTATCACCGTCGAGGGGAAAATTAAAATAAATCGCGGTCCGTTTGGAAATCGACAGTCGAAATCGACAGCTGCCAATTAATCGAATGACTGTATCCTTTCGTTCTCGACGCTGTTGCCCGGATTTTATCTTTTAATTGGTGGTAGGGGGACATTGGCCGGATTAGCCGTTACTCTCCAGACTTTGAAAGATCGATAAAGCTTGGCGGGGTGATATATATATATATATATATATTCGAAAACTTCGCTATCTTCCACAGCCACGGAAATGCTTGCTCGTCGACTTCGTGCAAGATTGCGTCCACTGTACGTCAATATTTTTCTGTGCCACTGGTAAACTGGTCGTGTGGCGGTGGGGGTAAGGGGGGGTAGGGAGGAAGGAGCAAGGGGAAGGGGAATGGGAAGGAGGACGCATCGTGGAATTGTATCCTGGAACCAACCTCACCGTCCCTCCGCCGTCCCTCCTACACACGCGGCCACATTTCTACCGCGCCACGTCGTTTTTTCCACGGCACGCGAGCTTGTCTCTCAACGTGAACGCGAGAACGCGAAATTCCGATTCATCCTGAACGTGCACTCCCGCTCCGTGGCTGACAGATGCGTTTAATCACGACTCTTTTAATCACGTTGGATCTCCATCGAGCCGTGTTTTCGCTCTGAAATATTTTATCCTTTGACACGTATGTGTTTTCCATAAACAGAGTATACAATGGTTTCAAAGTCGGGGACGCGATAACGCGCGAAACGAAAACGGCCGCGCCGCGCTTGGCCGTCCGGTGTGTCGAGTGAACTGGTGAACTGTCAAAAAAAGGATAATTGCTCGCGGTGGAAAGGACGAAAAATGGGCGCATTTAAATGCCAAAGCGAGGAGTGATAAATTAATCGGAGCCGGACAGCGGAGTTAATTGTTCCCTTCGGCGGTAACAAATGGGGATGCGGAGGGTATTATCGTTAGGCCGGGAACAAAAAAAAAAAAAAAAGAAAGAAAAAAAGAAATAATATCGTCGGGATAAAAGTGTGCGCAGTCGGCTTATAAAGATATATATTTAATTAGCGGCCGCCGTGCTGCCTCGATCCGACCATGAGGGGGAGGAGGGGGAAAAGGGATTCGTTTTTCTTTTCTATACCGTGAACGCCCGCCCTTCCTTTTGTTTCGCGCTCTTCCATATGACGCGTGTGATACGAGATATTACCAGGGACCGTGAGGAGGGTGAATCAACCGTATTGCGTGAAGGGGAAAAATATATACCTGAACACATTGTTTCCATTTCGTTCGACGAAAGCGGACTGACCCTTCTCGCCCCTTCACGCCACCAATTTCACACTTTTATTATTCTCATTCTTCTGCATAAATGCGCGGCCAGAGACGAGCCAGAGGTCGTATAGGTGTGTGGAATAGGTGTGTGGCGAGAGTAATTCGAAACTTCAATTTTAGTTTCTTTTTAGTTTTTTTTTTTTTTTTTTTTCTTTCTTTCTTTATTTTTGTTTCGTCAAAAAACGAATGGTCGAACGCTTCGCCAGTCCAAACTTTTCATACGAATTCTATATAATACTCCCCTCCCCCCCCCTCTCCTCGAAATTTGAGTGAAATTTGTCAAAAATTGTTGTTCTATTGAAAGCTCACTGTATTTCAATTTAAATATTTATTTCCCCAGTTTTTCGTTTTTGATCGATGGACTTTGCGTCACGCGTATTCGAGATCGAATTTTAATTTTCGATGAAGGGGAGGGTAATTAGTCGTCCAAAGTTTCAGTCCGATCTCTCTTTCTCTCTCTCTTTCTCTCTTTCTCTCTCTCTCTCTCTCTTGCGCGCGCGCGAGCCCTCGATTCGCGTCGAAGATCAGACACGATTGATTTGCGACGAGTGTGCGTTCCGCTGTCTCTTAATTAAGCCGCGGGCGTTAGCCGCGATTTGCATACATGCATAAGCACGTGCGTGCGCACGCGTTGCATAATTTCCAACTTTGGAAGATTCTCGACGTGCCTTCGTCGAAGAAACTCGTCTCTGAAGATGATATTACGCGTGTCGTAACAATCTGCTGGCAATCACGATGCTGCTGTTGCTGCTGCCGCTGGATTTATTAAGGTGGCTTTAAGATAGCTTTAACCCTTTCTCCGCTAAGATATTCAACGCGTTTATTACAACGCGAATATGAATAATTTTGTTGAATATTTTTCCATTCTTCCTTTTTTTTCTCTCTCTCTCTTTTCTTTTTCACGTAAAATTGAGCGGCGAAAACAGTTTATCGCTGCTACTTTTTCATTTTTTCTTTTTTCTTTTTTTATCTCTCGAGCGAATACAGTAATAGACGTACGCGTGGCGCATACTGGAATGGCGCATTGAACGATTGTAAGCGGATATATCCAAAAAGGTGAACGTACCGTTGAAAGGATTGTAATGAAATTTAATTTATCCCGAAGCACTTTCTCGGCCATTTCACGTATCGTACGATCGTGAAATTTTTCGTTTTCGGATGGCAAATATTTAATAAACGATGGTTTTTTTCCCCCCCTTTTCAAACTTTCACTATCAATTTTTCCCCGACCGACGACCAACACTTCGTTGCGCCCGCGCTAATGCTCGTTTCGATCCGCGGTCAAAATTTCGATTAAAATTAATACCCAAATTAAAAAGTCGAAAAAAAAGCCGGGCGCAAAGGAAATGAAACGAAACGAAATTTCTATCTCGTTTCCATTGCTCCATATCCCTGGATATATAACTTTCGTCGCGGGAAACTGGTCGGAGAAGGTGCGTCGCGTACGAGTTGGCCAAAGGGGAGAGGGAGGGCTCGAGTTGGAGCCGAAAACAGGGATTCCTGGGGGGGGGGAGGGAGGGGGGATCGATGGAAGGAATGCATAGGGAGGAGTCGCTGGCACGGGTCACCAACGGCATAGGAAGTCGGTCGTCGAACGATCGTCGAACGAAATCGCGATGCGTGCAGCGATGCGGAAAACTCGTCGTGCCGAGGCACATTGTGGCCGTGGAAAGGATCCGCGCGCAGCTCGTGCGTAATAACTTTTCGAAGGAACTGGAGAGAGAGAGAGAGAGAGAGAGAGAGAGAGAGAGAGAGAGAGAGAGCTGGAGATCCTCCTAGAACGAAATCTTCTCCCCTCGTATTTTCTCGATTCTCGCCGATATACGGCGAATTAATCCACGAGTGGCCTTCCTCTCCCCTCCCTCCCTCGCCAACGGGGAGATAAATTGCGCGACAGGTTTAACGGATCGTCGAAATTTTTCCTCCCGATAAGCATCCCGACCACGAGCTCGTAATTCGATCGGTGGAAGAAATCGGCCGATCGAAATTTTCGAAGGAGAGGGCTTCTCACGAAACAAAACGCGGATAGAATTTACCTTCCTCTCTTTCCTTCCTTCGAGGGAATCGAACGGACGAATTATTATTATATCTAGGTTTCGATGCGCGGATTTGGAATATCGGAACGTATTGGAATTCAACGTTCTAGGTTATACGGGATGGTTAAGGAGAAGGAAATACGAAAGATATACCGATCCCGGTGCGGTCAAGTGTAGCTAGAGTTGGAGATCGTTGGGGCGGAATCGGTATGCGGCCCGCGTTGTCTCGCGACAAGGGGATGTTGAAGCGCGCGCATGGGGATGAAAATAAAAATGCATTAGAGACGTATATATCTGTATGTGCGGAAGGAAACGTATTCGTTGCGAGGAACAAGCGGTGGAAGACAAAGAAAAGGAGAACGCGGATTTCTCAAAAGGATCCGTTATATATATATATATATATATATATATATATATATGCCGGATTTATTCCGCGAAAGTCGCGATGAGCTCACGTCCTATCGGTTTCCACGGTACACGATGCAACAAAAGACTCGTTGTCTCGTTTGTACGAGCCCTCCCTGAGCGAGGAGGACCCATTTTCTCCCGTGGAATCTGTCCTGTTTCCGGTACGGAAGAACGGTACGCTTCCCGTCCGTTGTTCGGGGGCGACCACGTAGAGAGCACGGGGCGGACCGATTTCGACCGACCGATAGATAGCTACGCCGAAATTAGAAAATGCCTGCACGCCTCGAGCGGCTACAATTATTTCGCGCCAAAGTTTCTCATGAAGTACGTGCGATGACTGCGAACCGTCGACCACGATCGCCCGACCGAAACCCCCGAATAGCGGTTCTTATTGTTTTCCGAGCGCGATGGCTCTCCACCCATCCCTTCTTATTCCCCTCGTATCTCGGCTATACGTATCTCAAAGGAGCGCAGATACGAGTTGAAATATTTACAAATTCCTCGGTCGAAACTTTTCGAAGAAAGGGACGCGATATAAGATGGTATATAGATGACTACTTTTGTACATCTACCTTTGTATCGAGCGCTCCTCTCATAGCGGTTGACAGGATAACGGAGACAAAGAGGTTGCGAATTTCTTGCGACGACGACGACGACGACGTAGAATTCACCGACTCGAACGGACTGGTTCAACTTGCGAACGAGTTTAACTTGTTCCCCGAGACGCGTTCTTTGCCCCGTTCGCTCCCTTCCATTTGCGGATAAATATTGAACCGTCGTCCCTGGTATCGAGTGACCGGTCGAATCACCTGGCTTTTTGTCGCGAAAACAAGAAGCTCGTAGGATTTCCATGTAACAAAGGACAAGGCCTTTGCCCGGACGAGGAGAGCAGACGCTCTCTTTGCCTTTCCCGTGAAATATATCGAACGCTCTCTGCTCCCCCCCAATGCTTTTTTCACGCCAACTTTAAATATACGATCTTCGCGCGAACTTTTCCTTTTTCGTACCGTGGTGGTTCCGTAATGGAGACCACGCGGGACTAATCCGACCCGGTTGGATTTATTTAAATAGGAGCACCGCAAAGTTGAAACTTTCATCGATAACATTGCACGTTCCAACGGACGGTTATAAAGTAGTTAAGTCCCGCCCCGCGTGATTTATGAACGACACAGCAAATCTCATTTCGCCCTCTCCTTTTCTTTCTTTTTTTATTTCCTCTTCCATCCGCTCCCTCCTTCTTTCCTTTTTATTCCCAATTTATCCTTCCCTTTCCTTTCGTTGTTTCACGCGTTCCCACACGGCCAATACTCGCCAATACTAACTTTTAAGCCGAGCGACGCTTCGAGAGGGAGCTTAATCCGGTATCGAGGATAGATTATCGATCATTAAACAATTTTCCTCGCCCCCGGCGCCGAGTCATAGACGAACACCTCCGCCATTGGAGCCCATTAATCTTGGACCGTACGAAATAGAAATAGAAAAACCGTTCTCTTGCCGCCGCATCGGGACACGCGAGCATTTTCACCCGTGGCATGTGTGCGCGTGCTCGCGAGTTCCACCTCCCCGAAATTCTTCAACAACGACCCCTTTTCGCCTCGAGGCATCGAGAATTTTCTCTTCCCCTCTTTTTTCTCGGTCGAATCCTCGAACGAGACGATTTCACCACTTGGAAACCAACAACGGAGGATTTCGTCCATGAACGGATTATGAAACCGTTTCAACGAATCGTTCAACGCAATCGTGAACAATCGTCTGTTTACTTCTAATTTCGAATAAAGCCTGGAATTTCCTCGATCCTTGTGTGGAGGCGAATTAGGGACGAGCGTTAAACGACTCTGAAGCCCGCAGTGGAATCGGTCGGCACGTTGTCAGACACCAAGCCACGAATCGTCGCTATTCTTGAGGAGGGGTTGGATCGCCTCGTCGTGTTTTACGTGTCGTGTGCATTTTCGGGATTGTACACGTCCGACGGATCCTTTGTCCAATTATGTAATCGACGTAATTAAGAACATTGCCGAGGAGGAAAGGGGGAAGATCGTTTTCCCTCTCTCTTTCTTTCTTTCTCTCTCTCTCTCTCTCTCTCTGTCGTGTAATTCGCGTAGAAAAAGGAAAGTTGGGCCTAGCTATTTAATAATTTGTTTGCCTCTCGAGTCGCGTAACAAGATCTCATTAAAACGGTGTACAACTGCTTTTATCTGAATCGGGTTGGGAATGTTTCACGCTCCGTTTCGCCCATCCGTTTCTTCGTCATCTTTTGCTCGTTCGTTCGAGCAGAGATTCGTCCAAGTCAATGAGACCATTATTTCCGGGGATTAATCGAACGATTTTCTTCTTTTTTTTCTCCCTCCTTCCTTTCTTTTTTCACCCTCCTCCTCCTCCTCCTCCTCCTCCTCCCCTCCTCCTCCTCCCTTCGTTCGAGGGGATACAATACCGATCGACGATGTATGCAAGATTTCATGGTTCGGGAATCTCGATATAAAGGCAGACCGGAATATATTTTATCGCGCGGTCGTTCCTCCTTCGTCTCCCCCTTTCCTTTTTTTTCTCTTTTTCTCTTGTTCTTCGTTAAAGAAACGTTCGGAGCGGGTCGTCCGTTTTCCGGTAACCTTTCGATTCTCAATGTCTCCCTCATGATTTATTCATAACCGGCGGCAACCATCTCGCCAAGTTACGTGATACGTTAAATATTTGTAAATATTCATCGTAACCGGGCAGGGATTTTTGCATGCTCCCTGTGTGGGTGTAACCCCGTATCTCGTTTGTTAGTCGGCCATTGAGAAAACCGAGTTATCGCCGAACATCAAAGCCACCGCGAGACACACGACCACGAGGATCAATTAAATATTCAACGACGTCGTGGTTCAGTCTCGTGACCCAGAAACGTGATATTGATATCACCGTCATCGCGATGCAATTGTGCGCAACGCTACACGCCTTCGTGTCGCGTGCTTCTGTTTTTCCCTCCCTTCTCTTTCTTTCTTTCTTTCTTTCTTTCTTTCTTTCTTTTTTTCGAATCGAGATCAAATCGATGCACAATGCGCAATGCTCCATCCGAGTATTTAAAGTATCCTTGCCACGCCACCGCAATCAAGGTTTTATTTTTTAATTACCTACGATGATACATAAAGAGCGGATGAAAAGACGGAGGAGGAGAGGAGGGGAAAAAAGAAAAACGGAGAGAGAAAGAGAGAGAAAATTGCGCGAAGAGTAGAGGAAAAATTAACGGGAGGGTAGGAAATACTCGCCACAGAGGGTAGCGTAATCTTCCGAAAGTCCACGAATTACGTTTTTTAATTCTCCCCGATTATGCTCGTAGATACCACAACGCGTCCTCTTGAATTTTTACCACGCCTTTCCCCGTACGCCAGACTTCTTTCCAACAACAACAACAACAACAACAACAACACGTTCGTACGATTCCACTCGGTAATCGTACACCGGGAGCCAAGTATTATTCATGACTCGTCTTCCCCCGGCTATTTTCTCCGCTCTTTTCTCCTTCCTCCCCTCTCTCTCTCCTTTCACGGCTCTCCTCCGCCGTGGCGCGGAAACAAAGGGGGAGACAATGGGGGAAGTAGGCGAAAATTGGAGCGGAGCTCCATCGAAATCGCGGAAATTGTCGTGTCGCTCTCGCCCGACGCTCTTCGAATTTTCCCGAGAACAATTTTCGGCATTCTGGGTTGGGGAAGGTTGGGAAGGCAAGTCTTCGCCCGGTCCTCGAGAAATTTGCAGGGAAAATTCCCGGTTGGTTAGAGATCTTAAAATCGGGGACGAACGTGCCCCCGATTCACCCTCCCCCCTCGAGATTGTAAACAGTACAACAATGACCATTCTTATTATCATCCGAAATGGAGAATTTCGCGCCGGAAGTTGCGAGAAGTTGGACCGAGTCTTCAAGTCTAATTAACAATGCTAACGAACGATGCTCGAAATTCGTATCGAATTAATACGCGCCACGTTTTAAACGCGTCGTCTGATGTTTTCTTTTATTTTATCTCTTTTTTTTTTTTTTTCCTTTTTTCACGCGCAACGCGACTTCGAGAAGGAAAAAAGGAGAGGAAAAAAAGAAAGAAAGAAAGATGGAAACGAGAGACATCGAGAATGACGAGCCATCCTAATTTCTTTTTTTTCTTCTTCTTCTTCTTCTTTCCCACCCCTTTCTCTTTCACTTTCTCCCTCTCAGGGAGGGAGGGACGAAGTGTCAGTCGCCGGAAGGAACAAGAAATTAATAGCAGTGCGGCCGCCAAGCAAAATTGCGCGCGGTATTACCTTCTTTAAAAGGTGCGCTGATTAAGAGCACCCTCGACCTACTTAACTCTTTTCCCCGGAATAAAATAATCGTGAAATTAAACTCGCGATGACTGGGCTATTTGAAAGTTAAATCCGCGCCGTGACGAGCTAGAAGGGGCAATCGTGTAACGTAACTAAATGTTCCTCCCCTTTTCCCCCCTCGATCCCCTACCTTCCTTTTGCCACCTTCTCGGAGCCCAGCTTCCCGTCGAGCTTCCCATTCACCACGTTCTTTTTTTTCCCCCTCCTTTTCTTTCCTTTTCTTTCCTTCTTTTTTTTTTTTTTTTTTTTTTTTATAATATCAATCCCGCTTATTAGACTGTGAGATCTTTTTACCAGCCAAAGTTTGTAGGCGACGCCCGCAAAGAGCGCTCTCGTGCCACCTTATTGTTCCCGTGAATAAATACTAAATATATAATAGAAGTGCCTAGCCATCCTAGGATAATGGAACCGTATTTATCATCGCGTCTTCTTCTTCTTCTTATCGCGATCATCCCGTTGTCCTCCGCCTCTTTCTTTCCCCCTGCCATCTCCTCGAGGAAGGTGGTTTTCCTTTCTTCCTTCCTTCCTTCCTTCCTTTTGGTTCAAAGTAATACGTAGTACGTGTTAATCTATCACCTCTTGGCGGGATTAATTACACGCTTCTAAGCGTGTTTCCCTCTTTTTCTCCTTTCTTCTTTTTCACACGATTATTACACTCGATCGTGGGAAGAGAGAGCGGGAGAAAGAAAAAAGAAAGAAAAGTTGATATATAATCCATTGTGCAACTCGATTGGTGTGCCGCGCGGTGTTGATAATCGATTCGAATGGGGAGGAGAAGCCCGAGGAGGACGAGCTATCGCGATTAATTAGCCGGCGGCAAATCCTTAACAAGGTTTAACCGAGAAATCCTTTTTAATCGGCGCGTCGAATGTCGTTACTCGAGACGGATTAGCGGCCACGACTCTCCAGCCCAGACATTACCGCGGATTTCCTAGCCGAGGCAAATCGAGAAGCCGTTAAAGCGTGTTCCCGCGGTCCACTCGGCCGTGCCAATGGGATTATCGATACTCCGATTATTTCACTTACCGTTGTAACGATGTTATTGTTTGATCAATCGGTGTTCGAACACCTCGTTCCAACCCTCGAAATCGTCCTTCGTCCTTCACGACCCAGTTCGTCGCCCAACTGCTCGCTTCGTTATCGAGCCGCTCGTTAAATATCTTGAAAACCGCTGAACCCGCGGATCGATCGCCTCGGCGACACTCCAACTGGTAGAGCGAGAGAGAGAGAGAGAGAGAGGGAGAGAGAGAGGAAGGGAGGGAGGGAGAGAACGAAAGCGGAGACTGGTCGATTTGTTCATTCCAGGGAGTGGAAATGAAACGGAATGGAGGGAACGATGCGTTAATTTGGAAACACCTGTGCGGTTGATTAAACGTCGGCTCGAATCGATTTCGTTTCCTTTTGGCGGGATATCTCGAGATTGATCACCGATTGCGAGATGATCAATTAATGACGTGCATGCATCTTACTACCTCGAAGGAAAAATCTTAGGACGTTATTCACCTCCTAAGACACTCGAGTCATCCGCAATAAAGAATTTCCAGGTGCACGCCCACGTAGTTTGTTTCGACCTTTCATCACAGGGATCCGGCGTAAGAAGCTTAGGAAGGATGGTAGCTCGAGGTGAGGAGATATCGCCTATTGGCGGTGGTAAAATTGCCCGTTTACGTGTCGATCCTCGAGGAGGCGGGGATCGACATCGATCCACGCGGCCGCGTAATTAATCGAGGATTAATCGAATCAGCCGTGTATCGGGTCGGCCTCGAGTCGACGATCAGTCAGAAAGGACATCGAGGATCGTTGGTTAATCGGGTGGAGTCGATACGCGTCGATTACGAGAATGGGTGAGGAGGGGGGATAGCTCTCTTGGCGTGGATACACACCGAGCTTACTCGCGAGCTTACGGGGAGGGGGGATAACCGATTCATTCCCATCGTTTTCGAAGATAAAATAATTTACGCGGGGGTAAATGGAAGCAGGCGGAATCGCGTAATGGAATAACGAACCACCGGGTATGATAATGGAGTGTGGAGGAATGGGCTGGATGGCAGGTTGGGGCGTTGTAACGAGCAACGTAGAATCGTTTAAGCACGGGGCAAAATAACGCTGGACGCGCAATATAACTTTATTCCACGCGCACAAGTATTTCATATTTCCGGGGATGGATAAGGAGGATGGGGTGAAGGGAGAGAGAGGAAGGGGGCGGGGGGGAGGGTGGGCAGCACCACCACCATCGCCGTTTCTTCTATCTCGTTTCACAGCGTTAAATTTTCATCCCGCTAAAAGAATTACTCGCGACGAGACGTTGCTCTGTTTCTATTCATCCCCGCGTTTATTAAAATCACGGAAAGACGGTGTAATTACCCCGAGACAGCTTCCTCCGGCTCCTACAAAAACCGGGGAACCGAGACGTGTCTTTCGTTTTTTCGACTTTATCCTACGTTTTCTACGTTTTCTCCTTTCTCTCTCTCTCTCTCTCTTTCTTTTCTTTCCCTTCCTTCCTTTCTGTATATATGTAAATGCATACGTGCCCGTGTTACACCGGTAACGTATGCGTACGTATCTTAAAAAAGATCTTAATTTCGCACGAGTGATTCTCGAGAAGGATTTTCGACGAGGAAAAAACGGTGACGAACGATCCCCCTATTTTTCGGTCCCTGTGCATTCTATTTTGAAACTCGTTACGGGCGCGTGCATGTAAAAAACGAGGACGAGTCTGTTTTTTTTTTCGGCGAGGAAATTTGTGCACGCACGGTGGCGGCGCCCGGCCGTAATGAGGAAATATCGTTTCACGATATCGATCCACGCGGCGAAAGGTCAACCCTAGAAGGGGTTGCCGGCTGACAAACCCTCCGTCACAGAGGCGCACACGTACACGGGCCGGCGAGCACACGAGCGGCCATGTCGCCTATCTACGCGCGCCTACGACGCCAACCCCTTCACGGATATTTTGATTCTTGTAATGAGACCGCCTCCTCAGGTGATTAACGCGAAAGCCCGGTGCTCGATCGAAGGTCTCCCCCTCGCTTTTTTTTTTCTTTCTCTCTCTGCCTTCCTCCTTTCCCCGTCGCGTGGTTTCGCGCCAGACGATGCCGCCATTTAAATATGAATCAACCCGATGATCGATCGACGAGCAGTTTAGAGAGGAGAATTCGAGGCGAGATTTCGACGAAAACGATCCGTTCCGGTCGATCGGTCGGAAATAAAGTGCACGGAAGAAAAGTTGAAAAGTTGAGTTCGAGGCGAGACACGATCACAGTTTCACGTGGGTTTAAACTCGAGCAAACCGCTTCGTCACGAGCACCATCTCGGCCTTTCTTATACTATACGAGGCTGCACTTAAGTGTCCCCGGCTATCGTTCCCTCCGCGGAATGATCATTCCATCACGGCGCAAATATTGAATTTACATGGTCGTCTCGTTTCTGCATTGCAGATGTATACGCTCGAGGGATGTGAACCGCGGCCTCGTACATATGTACCATCGGGTGTATGTAGCCGGCGGCACATGTAGAGAAAGAGGAAGAGAGAGAGAGAGAGAGAGAGAAGGTGGGATAGACCGTAGGGGGTAGACTGTAACCGGCGTTTACTGCCTCTTTGCGACCAGGTCTCGTGGTCTCGTTGTATCAACTCGTGTCTAATGAAATCTGATTCGCGAAACGAATTCCACACCGTTCCACCACGATTTAATCCCGAGTTCGTCTCGAGTACCATCGACGGAGGAACATTGCTCGCCGACCGTTCTTTGAACAGCCCCCGACAGTGATATTCGCGAAAACCAATATTTTGCGCCCTTCCATAACGGGGATACCTCCTTCCTCCTCCTCCTCTTCTCGGCCCAGCATCGGTTTACGCGGTACCCCCACATCCATCCGTTCGTATTACACGAGGAGGGGATCGAACGGGGATATCTCAAATCATGTTTCGAAATCATGTTTCGTTTCACGAGTCTCATATGCGCGCTCAACACTTTGAAAATATCCGTTCTACCACCTCGTTTCTCCTCCCTTTCTCCTCCGCCGTACGTTTCGAATTAATCCCCCTAATTAATTAGCGGCGCGGGGGAATGAGAGGAAAATTAATCAATCGGATTAATAGATTGTAGCTGAGCCGTAGGGAGGGAGTAGGAGGAGTAGGAGGGGGAGCTCTGTTTCGTTCGGTTAACGACCAAGCTGCAGGAATCGAGCAGTAGATAGCAATCTGGGTCACCGACAGCTTCCTTTCCTCTCCGCTGAATATTCGAAAATTGCGCCCGCCTCCCTATAATTTGGAATATTAAACTCGGAAAAGGAGAAGTCTAACGACGGTGCTTGAATAACCTCCATTAGTCATCCATTCTCCACCGCCACCGCCACCGCCCTCGTCCCGCGGTCACGAAAAATCTCCTCTATATTTTTTCCGCCCTTCGCTCGCGTCTATCTCGCGTCCTATCTTCCCTATTTATTTCGATAACGCAGCGAGAACACGTGTGGAACCGTTCACGAACGAAACGGTCGAAGAGAGAGAGAGAGAGAGAGAGAGAGAGAGAGAGAGAGAGAGAGAGAGAACGATCGATATCCGCTTCGCGAGTTCACGATCTTAAATCACCGGGCGCAGCTTGAGCCCGGACAAGCAAGGATTCCCTCATTGTGAGGCAGCGAGCGTACTGTCACGGCGCATAACTTCGATATTATATGTGTCCTGGTTGCGCTCGCGGGTTTCACCCGCTTTTCCCGTAACGCCGTTCAACCCCGGCGTTCGAGCGCCAAGGAAAGGATACGACGCGGTTTGCTGGTCGGAGGATGTTTTCTGATGCATAAAAGGGACACGTAACTCGCTTAAGCTCCCTCTCCTCTGACATACGCGAGGAACGGAATCCGGCATTGTCCCCGCGAAACGTCTTGTCGAGTGTTCCGAAGTAAGGAGGGGGAGGAAAATCAAGGATAAAATAGAGATCGTGGTTGGATTTAATCCGGCGACGAAGCTAAAGCGAGATGTTTTTTTCTCTCCTCCTCGAAAAAAAAACGGGGGTGGAAAGTTTTTCAAACGAGGTTTCTCCGTCCTTTTTTCAAACTGCTGGGTGAAAGTTTGTAACGGGAGTGTACGTCTTCGTTTCGCCGATACGTGTACACGCGATATGTGTATACTTTCGTCGTGTGTAACTTCCCCGCGTCGGCGTTAGAGTTTTCTAACCGAGTTAGCGGCGGTAACAGCCGTGAATGGCGTACGTGACATTTACTCGAACCTCGGCCACCTTCTTTCTGCACCGCACCTCTACGTTTCCAGGGGTCACAGGGTAATTGTTGAAAGGGCAAGTTAAAGCTGTCGATCGCCGTACAAAGAGGCCTCGTGTACGGCGACACACCCATCTCACGTATCCTCCAATGAACCGTAGTATCGAGCCATAATCTCTATCGTGGAGCTCTGTCGTTAAAAGGGAGGATCCGTTCGGCGAGATTCGGTTCGATGTTATTGGGATAAAAAGAAAGCTTGGGACAAAGTTCGAGCGTAAGAAGAATCCTACTTCGATTCGATGATTTCAATTTCTTTTCATTTTTTTCTTCTTCTTTACGATCTCGTCGTAAAGAAACAAAGTTATCGAAGCCTTCGTTTCTTCTTCTTTTTACACATTCTCGTAGAAATAATTGCTCGGTCCAATCTCATCCGTTCGAATAAACAACGAAGCTTGGCTCGGTCTATCGGCGCTTGCGAACGATGCAATGGCCGGCGGCCGTTAAGGTAGCCTCTGCTCGCGGTGTCGAGGTCGAAGGGCGCGTTGAGGGGGGTGCGACGTTAATTAAAACGAAAATCGAACGAACGAATCCCTGGCGAGGAGTATGGCGCAAATATGTATGCGCGTCCTTTTTACGATTGAAAGGGTGGAGCAAACCGCAACAGCCTCGATACAGTCCTCGTGCTCTGTGACTTTGTCGAGATTGCGCCTCGAGTTTTCGCTCGCCAAGCCCCTGCTGCTTGTTTCGGCGTGTGTTGCGTTACGGTGCACACGCATGTGTGCGCGCGCGCGCGCGTCAATTTGGGGTCCGTGTGCAACGACTACTACGTACGGGGGCGCGCACACAGCCAATGTTGATTGTTGTGTGAGCACACAATGCGTCCCCGTTGCAACAGCCAGCCGCATCTAGCCCCGGCCAGACTGCGTACGGCCAGGCCTGACAGTTTTCGTTGCGCCATGAATACTGATACGAGCAAACACGGGCCGGGGGAAAACGGTTACGCGATAATAAATCAATTTCCCGGTGACACGTGCGCCTTGGGAACAGGATTGAAAAAAACAATCCGCGACGAGAAACGTGGGGGTGGGATTCGTAAGAAAAAACACCTCGTTTCGCCTTGTCGAATTTTCGCGCACCACTCTCCACGATTCTTCCTTCTTTCCTGTTCTTTCCTTTTTTTTTTTTTTGCCATCTTCGTGAAAAAGATGGTTGGCTAATAGATATTTAATCGAACCGATTATGAATTATCGGTGAAAGGAGGAGCCCAAGCATCGATAAAAATGATATATATATATATATATTCGGGACGATTCTCGAAACCTGTTTTTCGCGCGTCAGCTGGCTTCCTCCTCGTGACGAGGAGATCGTTCCGACGAGTCGTGGATGGAACAGCCGGGGGAAGTTAAGAAAGTACTAATGGGTTCGTTAATTCCGGGGAATGGAGCACGAATTTTCACCTTTTTCATCAAACGGGCGCTCCATCTCTCGCGTGTCTTGATTCTACGAACCACCGCGTTCTTTCGATCAAATATTGGGGGGGGGGGGGGGGAGAATAGAGACGAGCGCAGGTGTGTGTGTGTGTGTGTGTGGAGAATGCGTCGTGTGGGAAAGGATAGGAAACGTTGCGATTGAAACGAGGTGTATGGCAAAGGGGCAAATTTATTCATCGGATTATTCAAATTGAAAGGCGTGCTCGCGGCAGAGATATTAAGGTTTCGGCTAGTTATCGGTTTGCCAAGCCTCAAGTAAAATAGAAGAGAGTGAAACGAACATCCCTCACTGCTCCCTCATCTCTCGAGAAAGTGCGACGATCGGAGAAAATTAAGAGAGCGTAGTGAGCAAAGTTGAAAGTTTGTTCTTCGTTCGGGTTAATTGTGCATCGAAGTAACAAATTACCACGGGGAGGGGGATGTTGAAGTTTTCAGGATTCTCTTCTTCTTCCAATTTCTTTCTCGCGACAATCGATTCGGATCGATTAAGAACGGATCGACCCAGTTTGGGGGAAGGGAGAGGGGAGGAGGAATTATCGGATATTCCACGATGTAGTTTACAGCAGTAACAACTGCCGCGATCACTAACCGGGGAGCCATAGTTTCGGATGAACTCCGAACCACTAATGCCAATAGCACGCAAAGTTGCCGGATGATCAACCATTTTGGCCGGTAACCGGTGGCCAAACGTGCCTCAACTTCGGTGATCAAACGACGATCCAAGTCGTTGGCCGAATACGTTGGTCTGCTTAAAAAAATGAGCGCACAGATTGACCGATTCTATCATCGAACCGATTGCTCAGAACAGAGTCGATCGTTTCATCGTATCGGTCCTCATCGAGGAGGAAAAAATATCGTGTATTCCACGCGATGCCTACGTTCGATCGCGGTGTCGTCGGATGTTTCGAGGAACATCCGCGATCCGTTGGGACTTGGTGGAATCTTCGATTCTGGGTCGCTCGATGACAAATTGATCGGAGAGGAGTGTCTCTGTCCGACGACTCGAAGGATGTCGACCGCGAGTCGGCCGTACGTTCCCCGATCAGCCTTCCCGCGCCATTTCGATTTTCACCTGTCAAACGCAGTCGTCGCGTCCACTCGCGAAACGGATTTTTCCGAGCGGAAAAACGCGTCGCCGGTTATCGGGAGGATTACGTAATTTTCGATACACGTGGCGCTCTCGATTACGAGCCGCTCGACGTACCCTTTTCACGCGGTGTAGGTGCAGGGAGGTGTAGGTGGTAGGAAAAGTGGAGGGGAACGGCTCGTCAAAATTTCGATGACGATGGGTAAGCCAGCCACGCGACAAACGAGTGCGTTTGTTCGACGCCGTTCCTGCGCCGCGCTGATAATTGCCGCGGCATTCAGGTGTAATTGTTCGGATGAGCAACGGCCAATTAATTATCGGCCAAGCACCGACGAGCCGCGTCGTTTTATCGGCGAGCCGTGATCTACGAATGTATATACCGGTCGAGCGACCATTCCGCCCGAGAATACGCATCGTATATCGCGAAGGGACGTGATATACGCGTAATCACCGAGGCGTGACGCTGGAGGAGAAGCAAGAGGGAGGGAGAACACGTGGTCGAGACCGCGCGAAATTTTAAGTTGTGGAATCGGTGCGCCGTTCGGAGCTACTCGTTTCGGGGTGGATGGATCGTGTTTCGATAAAATTGAGATCCGCCTAAGCTCGCATTATCCTCGTTACGCGCCGTATCGAAACTTTTAATTACCTTTCGAACAAGGGAATCGCGTCAAGGGGTAACGAGGGTGACCTATCCATTTTATTCGTATCCTCGTCTTTTTCCTTCTTTCGCCTGCCTCCACGTCTTCAGTGCGAAATTTCACTAACGATTCGACGAGACACGCGAGGACACGATTATATCACGAAATTCGTGGCGAACGGAATCGAAATTCGTGATCGAGATAGAATGGCGCGATGGTTAAAAATGGTTGATTTGCGGCAAGTTTGGCCAGAGAGTGGATGGGACGCGAGGAACGAAAAATATTGGCCGATAAATATCCCCCAAAATTTTTCACCGCATCGGTGATTATTTATCGTGGCGCGGAAATATAACGTAATCCGAGTAATTATAACCTGTGGCCGGTTGATGCGCGGATTCGATTGAAATTAATTTAAAAATATTAATCGCGATTATTCGACCGATAATCCGTGATCGAGACCCCTTTGAACGGAATATCCTCGAAGCGTAAAAATTTTTTAACTTCGGTTAGAAGGGCGCCAATTAGAATCTAAATTTTTCGCGTTTCGCGAGTAATGAAACCGAAAATTTCACGCGTTTATATTATCCTCCGTGACGACGATGAAAAACGATCCGATATTTTTAATTCGAAAAATCAAGCAAACCCAAAATTCAATCCATTTTATCGATAAAGTATTATCTCTCACGCACACGCATGCTGTACCCGTGAAAAAAATCGAAGAACGCGAGGAAAGGAAGAATCTCCACGGCCGAATTCGAAATGTTTTCATTTTGATGGCGTTTCCAGAGGAGGAGAAGGTTGGTAAAACGAGAAACCTCGATGCACGCGTTAAAGTGGCGCTTATCGATTCGGGCCGCAAAGCCGCAGCCGATCCAGGCATTTGTCAACGACGACAGGAAACGTGGCCCACATAGGGCGCGTCGCGTTACCCGGACACGTTTCACGGTTCCTAGGTGAACTGTGGGGTTTGTAATACGCCGTCGCGAGCGGGCACAAGCGCAATTATTATTACGTCCATTAGGCTTGTATTCCATTGAAACGGTTCGGGCCGGTTACCGTACGACCGAGCTTATTATCCTATTGAGCTCGTAAGCGGCCGGCCGCGCGATGTCGTACGACCGTCTTACGACATCCTCCGTTCTCTGCGCGACAAGAGCCGTGCTCCTCCTCCTCCTCCTCTCGGTCGTCGTTCAACTTCTCGAGAAACACGAGCGGAACCGCTGCTTTTCTCAAACCATTCGCGGACGGAAGCTTAGGAGGAAGATTGGGCGAATGTTAAGGGTAAATTTCGAGAAATTTATCCGGGTCGTTCGACGAGAAGGAGACGGAGGAGAAATGTTGTCCGAAGTGTAAAGAAGGCGGACGACGATGCGACGTGGTCCGATCCAAGCGTAAGAATCGGACGAATGAAAGTTAATTGAGAGGTCGATGAAACGATTAAGCCGAACGGCCGGCCGATGACGTGATCGCGCGTGTTCGCGTCTCTCGATCTGGAGAGGGAGAAATTGCCTCGCGTAGATTGCAACGCGCTGTACGATATATATATATATTTGATTTCGACGAAGGAGAGTTTCGACTTTCGCCAATCGGTAACCGTTTAGGTCGGCGACGAAGAATATTTCAATATCGATCACGCTCTCCCCTCCCTCTCTCACGAATGTAATTGTCGCGGCAACTGCAACGGATACCAACGATGGAGGAGAGAGCGAGTCGATCGAGTTTTATTAAAGTGTTTCTCGATCGTTTAGCCTCACCCTCCTCTCCTTCCTTCTCCTCGACGACGAGATCGTCGCCCTTTGTCGTCGTCGTCGAACGAGTGGCGCAATAATTGCCAGCGGCGGAGTGTATTTTTTTCGTCGCAACGACAAAACGGTATTACCGGTCGTAAACGAACTAAAAAGGGGAGGAGGCGATGGTAAATGGGTCCCCTCCTCTCTCTCCCTCCTCCTCGTGTAATGGTGGCATCACGTGCGCTGCCGTCTACGCGGAGGGGAGGAACGTCTAGGAGGAACGCAATAATAAATTGCTTGGGCTATAGTTTTATCGTCTCATTTACGGCGACGACTTCTTACGATCTCTCCGCTCCCGTTTTCGAATCCGATGGGACCATAAAGATAAACAAGGACGACGGCTCGCGAAGGTAAACGGGCGAAGCGGTCGTCTGCAAGGTCGTTAAACAAGCTTCGGCTGGCGAGCTGGGCGGCTCGCGAGAAAAAGGAGGACGAGGAGAGGAAGAAGGGGGAGGAAACTCGAATAACGACGCTTTTACGTTTTCAACGATAACCACCCCTTGGAATATCGTTGCGCCGAATATTGTAAATACGCTCGATGCATAATTCGATTATCGACCTATCGTTTTTACCCCCTCGTTCAGCCTACTATTGCCCCCTCTCCTTTTGCTCGAAGTCCATAAATCGTGATCGATATGGCGTTGAGGGTTGAATTGTAACAGCGTAGATAGATATGTGTGCTCGAATTACTTCATTTTTTTCTACTTCTTCTCGATAACCACCGATTAGATCATTTTCTCCAACAACGAGTCTAATCCCATTTTCGCGTTGTTTCAGCGCGAGGAGGAGAGGCGTGGGAAGATCAACGCCGTCTATAATCTGGGTGTCGTTGCTACTGACACTGGGAACAAGGACAACGGCGTCAGCGACGAACATGACAAACGTGTCACCGCTCGCCTCGACGGTGAAGCCGATCACGACCACGGAAGTAGTTTATCAGAGATTCGCGATCGAGCCGATGGATCAGACCGCGGTGATTGGCAGCCGGGTGACGCTTCCTTGCCGGGTCCTCGATCAGAAGGGACCTATTCAATGGACAAAGGACGACTTCGGGCTTGGCGCCGTTAGAAACCTCACGGGATACGAGCGTTACGCCATGATCGGCAGCGACGAGGAGGGTGAGTGAAATTTGCATGCAATAACCGAATCCCGGGCCGGAACGATTACTGGATAGACTTCGTTAAATTCATCTCCTTGTCCCCCTTCCCCCTTTTTTCTCTCCTTCCTTTTGTATACCCGGCTTTTTAATCCTTCGGCTCGAACCGGAGAATTCATTTTTTCCCTCCCCTCCTCAACTTGGCCGTGTAAAAAGGAAGGAAGGAAGAAAGGAAGGAAACTCGACGGAGTGCTCCACTTTTCCGACGTGTTTGTTGCGTTTAAATTACACGATGTCCTTAAGGAGAGGCGGTGTATCTCCGCAGGCATTCGCGAAATTGCTTTCCCCTTTGTTGCCCGTAGGAAGGAACAACGATATTGGAAAATGCTTATGTGCGCGAACAAATTGAAACTCCGTATTTGCAAACAACCGGGATAAGAAAACGACCCCGTTCCCTTCTCTCGCTCCTCTTCCTTTTTTCCCCTCCTCCCCGATGAGGGGTATGCATCCTGTCTCCTTTAATCCCAACTCGTATCTAAACTCGTTTCCTCGTCTCGATCGCCTAATTTCGAATTTCATAAATCCTCGAGGATTTAAACTCGTTCGAGGATGGTAAAACCGAACAATTGGTAAAACCATCCTCGACGAATCGTTTGGAATTAATCGCGGATTTCGAAAGGTGGACGAAGGCAATGTATGATAATATAATCGTACGCGAAGGAAGAAAGATATGGTGTCTCTTTTCGTCCGTCGAGCGAGGAATAGATGGATCCAGGTGTAGAACGATGAGAAAGGGGTAGAACATATTTTGCTAGAAATCGAAAAATCGAATCCTGGATGGTCGCGTCCGATCGACAACGCCATTTCCTTCGCGCTCGCGTTTTCCGTTTTTTCCCCGACGCCGCGGCAATCGCCGGAGGCGGCACGCATGCTGCGATGGGTCAGTTTGCACGGACCAAATTCAATTTCCTGCGGCCTATTGATTTTTTCTTCCCTTTTTCTTTTTACCTTTTCCTCTCCTTCCCCTCTTCCTTTTTCTCTTCCTTCGTTTTTTTTTTTTTTCTGTTATGGAATTGCGAGAGAGCGAGGAACTTGTGCGAAGGAAAAAGGAGGAATTAAATAGGCGAAAGGGAGGGAGGGGAAAGAAGGTTGGCCGCGACGGAATATTTTATGGCGAGTGCGTGCACGGTTGGCAAGGGGAGGGAATCGAATCGCGAACTTCATGCCGCGACTCGACTGCTCGTTTCTCGCGGAATAGCTTTAGTCCATCTTCGTTCGTTCGGGAAACGTTTCAACCCGATTGCGTGTACACGCGTGCATAGGGTGAATCGATCGGAGGAAAGGAGAGGGAAGAAAAAGAAAAAAGGAAAGAAACGGAGAGACAGAAAGATGGACGAAGTGTCGAGGGAAAAATTGGAACGGGCTCCCTTCGGGCATTATTTCGGGTATATAACGGTGTACTCTCGAGAGCGAAGTTGGAAAGTCGCGGTTAGTCGATAACGCGATCGTATTAATGGGCCGCAAGCGGCAAGTTAAATTGCCTTTTTAACGAGTTCCGAAAAAATGTGCGCGCTCAGCCTCGCCAACATTTGCCCGTCCAACGTTCGGTGGATTCCGCCTGGAGGGAGCACGTTGGCTTCGATGGACGCGGACCAGACGTGCGGAGAGCCGGGGAAAAAGGATGGAATTAACGGCGATTCACCGCCAGGTCCAAAGTTTTCCTTGGATCTTTCGAAATCGATGAATCCGTAAAATTGAAACTGTCCCCCCCCCCCCCGGGAGATTTTTTTCCCTTTCCTTTTTCGGACCATCGTGTTTCCAGCGTTTTCCAACGTGGAAATTGGCCGGTTACGGGGAGCAAGGATGGAGCTGCCGTTTATTCGATTACCTGCCAATTAACCACCGGTGCACTCCCACAAAGAATTCCTTTGGCGGAACGGCCGATCTAATCGATTCGTAGCCGCAGGCTATTTTGCGCGGCGTCGCTCGTGCCGGGCGGCGGATTTAGCAATTTCTCCGTGACCGATGCGCGGCCGCGAATCTGTGTCATCTCGGCCGGCCATCGCATATACGCCGATACACCGTAATATCATAATACACGGCAACCACCACCAACACCACCGCTACCATCGCTAGCTCGGTCCCGATTTAACGAGGGAACGTACACGCCACCGTACACGTTTCGTTTCGCGTGCTCGAATTCGCGCCACGCTTTTTCTCCTCCTCTCGTCCGTGTCTAATGCCGCAAAAAGCGAGGCTGCAAAAAGCTGCAGCGTTTCGAGGTTTATCCAGTGAAAAATTTCCGCCGCGATAAAACATCGCTAGCCGTATACGGTACACGCGTATCGGCCGGAGCTTTGCCGTCTCATCCCCCTCCGCGCTCTTCTTTACCTTCTATTTGCACGCCGTTGCGCGTTTCGCGCGACGAGGATTAGCCCGACAACCGATTCGATACGATACACCGCCTATCCTTCCGTATCGATATCCGTATAACCTGCTTCGTGCACGCTCGTGTACGTACGTGCTCGGCGCACGCCATGCACAACCGCACAACTCTCTCGTAACAATCACGCCGGCTCGATAAGATTGGTGGCAGGCGAGAGGCAATTTAGAGCGACGGCTGCTCCATCTATACCCAAGGCTAACTCTATCACCTACCTCCTTCTCGAATTTCGCCACGAGACTTTAATTCCTCGTATCGTGAATTAATTTCCTCTCCCCGTTTTCGTTCGACACGGAGTTAGTTTTCAGTAGGAAAAGATAGTAGATCTGATTAGCCGGGAAGCCTTATCGCCAAGTTTCTTCCGCGTTGGCTGTATTATGTGGAAAAAATGTAAGCACGGGTTACGTTGGCTCGGAAGCACCTCGGAAGAATCATAGGCCGTTCAACCCCGTTCTTAAAAATTCCATCGCGCACGCGTTTCGTCCGCTCGGGGCGATGTCGAAGGGTGTCGGTTTAACAGACACCGTTATATCCACGATATCGTTGACGATTAGCTGGCAAACGCGCACCCAACATCGCCGGTTTCGACTCGGCCGAGCTTTCCCATTGTTCCGAGCCTTGCAACGTCCTTGCACGCCGCTCAGAGTCGATCAGAGTTTCCACCGTTCAACTTCACCTTCGATCCCGCCGGGATTAATTAATTTAGAAGCGTTTCGTTTCGGGGGAAGAATCGTTTTCGGGCGAATTCCCGATAGAAATAGCGCGAATACGGGCGTAAATTGCACGATGTTTGCCTCCCTCTTCCTCCGTTTGATTTTTGTTTCCCCGAGATAGCGAGGAATAGAATCCGCTCGAAAAAGACGTTAAATAACGTTCCTTTAAACTCTTCCCCCTTCGTGACTGGATATACATCGAAAGAATGACCTATACACATACACATACACACAATATATATATCGCGTCTTGGTATCCCCTTGGCTCGTGACTTTCTATCAAACTCGAAACTCCCGTTCGAACAAATATTTTCTCCCCGTCTCAGCGCATTCCCGATTTACCTGCGGCAAACAAATCTTGCGCACGGCGGAGTGCATCGAAGGAATCGACGAAGGGGTCGATATTGGAAAGGTCGACGCGTTGGTCGATCGTTGGTCGATCTTGCCTTTCCGACCCAAGTAATCGCAATCGGCAACCGCGCTTAAAGATGCAAACATCTTCCGCGGCTGGGGGAACTGGAGAACCGTAAACCTTCGCGGTTGCGCCTCCGCGACACGACCAGAGTTCGCGAACAATGGAGTTTCGAACCGTCCGCCGAGTCCTCTCTTACGCTCGAGTTGCTCTCAATTTGCGCTCTCCCGGATACAGATTGGTAAACAGGTGCAGTCGTAGTCGGTCGGAGAGAAGCGACTGCGAGGAAACCGGGGCCAGCGTAGGAGTAACTTGTCGGTGAAGTTGGAACGAGCTGTCGAAGGAGGAGGAGGAGGGGAGAGCGTATCGATGCATCGACGTCCGGAGCGGTTTCTGGTTCATCCGGTCGGGCGCAGCCGGTGTCATGTACGTGTCTCCGCTTTTAATCGACGGATTCGCACCATATCCGGTGCGACATTGGCCGACAAACTCCTTAAAAGGAGCGGCGCGGATAACTTTAAATTAGTTCCGAAACATTTGTCGCGCAGCCGGCTAATGCACCCGGCCGGAGATCGATAGGAGGGATATGTATCGAGAGGCGTGTTGGAAACGGCCTTGTTGGGGGCTTGAGAGACGCGTTAATCGCTTGGCACCGAGCCGCAGCCGGACGCTCCTTGATGTCTCTAAGCTCGGATCAGAGGCGGGATACAGCGAGAGGTAAGATGATTTCCCGCTAGTTTCCACGTTCGGGAAACGAGGCTATTACCTCTTCGAGGATCGGACGAGAGGATCGTTCGTTTCCTAGCCTATGCGAGAATCGCGCGATTAAATTTCTGCCAACTTGCTCTTATTCGTCTTATTCGCTTCGTTAATGCCTCGATCGTTCGCATCACTCGTCGGAGAACAGGACTCGATCGAACTCGCATCTGGTTTCGCGGATTTCTCCTCGACTCGCTTCGCGAACAGGATGCGAAACCTGTGCGACCGGATTCGTAGGCCGAGGGAGAGGAATAACGAAGGGAAGAGTCGTGTGTTTCGTGCGAGGAAAACTTATCTACTGGGGAATAGAGGCGGTCGTCCCCTCTCCTTTCCCAATTGCGTCGACGGTTTTGTTTATTTTTCGTTATTACTCAAGGCGGGGATTCCTCGAAGGAATCATAATAAATAAAACGGTTACGGTTAATATCGCGATGCCTTGCCCCTCGTGCGCGCTCCCTTGCTCAACCATCTCGTTATCGATCAGATCCCTCCCTCCCTCGATAAATATGTTTAATTAACACCGATATCTTTGCGCCCGCCCCTGTAACGGTCGATGTTTGCGGTCGAAATGTACGGGCGGCCGCGTACGATGCACGAACACGTTTCCGCGCGGGCATAAATTGTCCGACTGACACGCGTATTAATTGGCCGGCCTCGATGGCCTTAGCCCGGTAATCCGAGGAGGATTTTTCGATCGGTCGATCATCGAGGAGTATCAATTATCGGCGACCAACGGGCTTAGAGACGGCGGCAGAGGCGCGCGAGCGGCAGCAGAAACAGCAGCAACATGGTCGGTAAGCTCGGTAGGAGCGGTGGTTGCGGGTCGAGCAATCTGCACGACCGGCTCTGCTCCCGCTTCTGCTCCTGCAACCGACTCGATTAATCGGTCTTACCGGTTTTCACCGACCTCTCTCTCTTCCTCTCCCCTCGTTGCCAACGGCGCTCTCGACAGGTAGAGCGCTCTCTCTTTCCTCTTCCTCCTGCTTCTCTCGTGCCTCTTCTTTCTCTTCTTCGCGTTACCGCTACGTGACGAACGAGAGAAGAAGGGGGAAAAAACGAAATATGAAAAGGGTTACGTACGAAACTCGAGGGCGCAAACGGGAAGGCGAAGAAGAAAAAGGCGAGACAATGAGAGCCGATGGAAATCCTCGGCTCGCCATTTATTTATTTCGCCGCGCCCAGATTTCCTTTTATGACCACCGTGAAATTTACGCTTCGTATGAATAACGAATTAAACCCTTTTTTTTCTTTTTTCTTTTTTTCTTTCTTTTTTTTTTTTTTCCACCGGCCACGATTCCGTGTACACGAGCGCATATATACGTTTAAACGAATTTTTGAACCCGCGTTATGTCCAGCTTTTTCCCGTCACGGAAGATATGAAACGGCAGCTGGCCGTTCTTCTCGAAATGGTCGAGAAGAAACACCGCCGATCATCATCAGTCAGAGGTTATATAATGGCAAAAAAATTGCAAAAATCCTTTGACTGGTTAACGAATCATTCGTTCGATGACGTTTAATTTAACGGGGGAAAATAGAGCGCGGGAATACGGCAAGAAATTACGAATTAATTACGAAATTGTCGCCGATATAACGACGCAATTAATCGAAAATGAGAAACGATATGGAAACGATATCGTTTGGCCCGATCCTCCGACTCGCCTAATATCCTCAAATGTTGAAACTGATCGATAAATAACCGATATCGCTGCTAATTTCGAACTCTTTCGAGGGGGAACACGATTTTAAACGAGGGCAGACACGCAGTTTGCGTTTCACGCGTTAAGAGGGCCGTCGACCTTTCAGGGCCGAATCAAAACCGCTCGGCGATATCGAATTCTCGAATTCGCCTTTTTCGTTTTTTTTCTTTCTTTTTTTTTTTTTTTATTATTTTTTACCACGCACATATCCCCTGGTTAACACCCGCGTTGTTTATTCTTGGAAAATCCAACGCTCGGGATTATACACGTTACACCGCGATTTCACGGTTAACTCGGTTTTAAATTCGTGCCACCCGTGGCCGAGAGAGAGAGAGAGAGAGAGAAATTTCGCCACTCGAGCGGTCGACGAAGAGAGGGGAGGAGGAGAGATGGAGGGTGGGTCGGTCTGGGCGAAACAAAAGCTCCATTTAAGCGTTTCAACGCAATTTTATGAATAGACCGAGCAATAAAACGTAAGAGGGAGAGGAGGAACGGAGGGAGGGTGGATAAGAGTGTCTCTCGTTTTCGAGATTTGAAAAAAGAGGGGGGGGAGGAGGGGGGGAGGGAAGGTGGATTCAGCGCGCGGACGCCGCTCGATTAATCGCGAGATCTCCCGTGGAAAAATGGTCGGTTGGGTGACGAGGAACGAGGCGCGGAAACAAGGAATCCGGGAACCGCGACAATTGGCCCCGCGAATAATAGGGTTTCGAGGTTGCAGATTTGCCGTGATAAAGCGAGCGTCGACGGTTCTTCTCCCCCGCGCTTTCCATTTCCACCGAGATCGTTCGAGTTTTTCGCACCCCGATTTCTCGTCTAATACGTGAATTCCTCTCGAACACCGTCATTGAATGAACGCGATACGTTGGCCGAGCAACGTAATTTTTCTACGCGTACGGATCTCTCTTTCGATCCTTTAATCGCGAACGAGATTAGAAGGGGAGCGGAAAACCGGTATCGGTTTCGATCCACGTTCTAATTATCCGTTATCACGCTCGCCATAAATCTGCGGACAATGTCCAACAGGCCGACGAGCAGGCCGATCTTCAGAAGGCATCCGTTATTAGATACACCGTGGCCCGGCAATATTCCGGCAGCGTAGCGCGCGATATCTGATTAATAACGCACGCTCCCGAATACGTGCGGCACGTGTTTGCTGGTGGCAACAATATTTGGACACCCGATAGGTATCTGCTACAAGCGGCCCGCTATAATTGCCGCCAGCCGACACGTGTCGCAACGTTCGTCGATCGAACGGATCGTCCCGTTCGACCAAGAATATTCGTTGCGCTCGCTTCGTAAATACGAGCGCCGAGTAGAACGAATAGAAGGGAGGGGACGAGAGATGTATCGTCACGTTCGTAGCTTAGTAATTTGTATATATATATATTTTACTTTGCTCGTATCGAGAAGATAATCGTTCGTTTCTCCTTCTCCTCCTCCATTTTCATTTTCGAAGCGGGAACGAGGGAAGAAACGCGAAAACCGACGGGAACCGTTTCGAAATCGGTGTTAGCCGAATTTCCATTATCCTCGGAGCGAGTTATCCGATCGGCGTGAAACGGGATTAAAAAACGATCTGTGCGGATCGAGGGAGAAAGTTTAACGGAGGAGGGACGAGTGTCTTTATCCAACGTTCACCGCGAGAAGCATCGCCGGAAGAAATGGGGCGAAGCCAGAGGGGGGAAGGCCTTAATCGGTCGGCTCTCGTTTCCAATTCCCGATTTTCAGGGTTGGATGCTCGCCGATGGTCGGCCGGGATAGACGATTGGACGACAGGGCAGGCCTCGCGCGTTCCCGTTTTCATCCTCGTGGCGGCGCGCACCTCGTTGCGTTCCAAGCGCGAAGCTATGTCGACCGTGCTTTCCTGAAATTTACAGACGCGATTAATGTCACGACTGGCTCGTCCGCCAGAGTCCGCCTCTAGTTTCGCCTAACTACCGTTTGTACCCCTTAACCATTACTAATTTCAATCCCAAATTATCGCTTTACACCGGAGTTGCGCTTGTACACCACAGATATCTGATCGATACGTGCAATTTGTTTGCTTACCGCCTATCCTCTTTGCGAGAAGAGAGAGGAGAGAGAGAGAGAGAGAGAGAGAGAATTTATCGACGGCCCACGTCGAATATATATATATATATATTGTATATGTATATATAGGTAAATAGGGAAGCTCGGAATTGGAATTTGATTTTTCTCCTCCTATCGGGTATTTCGAAGCGTATACGCGTATAACCTTCTCGTCCATTTTTTTTTTTTCTCCCTCCTCCTCGGTAGTTTGAATTTAAAATTTCGAAAATTTGAATCGACGAGATATTCCAACTTTGAAAACTCGAGGAATTCGCGTTGCTACGTGGTAGTAGGAACATGTTGCGTTGAAGGAAAGTTGAAGAGAGAAAGGAGAGACGGTGGATGGAATGGAATAACCGAGGCGAGGTTTTTCGTTGCATCTTTTCGCGGGGGCTTTAAGCTTCGATCCGAATAGGGGAAATAATGCATGCATGGAAAGTTAGGGAGGAGAGGAGGGAAGAACGCGATCGACGGGGGGGGGAGTCAGAAACGACTGGATACGAAGTAAATACGACGGATCGCCCATTGTCAGACACGCATTTCTCCTCTCCTCTCCAGATCCGAGCTAAGGAGAGGAATATATCCGGCTGATTCTAATGCATGCATTATTTAAAAAGCGTTTCGAGTAACGCGCAGGAGCGCGATACGTCGGCATGAATATTTCGAGGAGTGTATACACAGCGGGGAGTGTATATACGGAATTTCGTACTGTATGCAAAAATGAAAAACTTCGAACGAAGTTGTTTGGAAATTTATGCGCCTCGTTCAACATGTATCAATCTGCGTAATATACACGCGAAATTGTTTTTTTCAAAAGGAAAACGCGCCACGCCATGCCGCGAAAAAAAAAAAAACATTTTTCATGAAAGTGTAACGAATACGCGATCCATTGTGTCCGCCCCGATTTAAATCGGGGCGGATTTAGCCTCGATTTCGGAAACCGCGTTCATTTTTAATTTCGAATTAACAATTGATGTATTCCGTACACGAAAAATATATATACACGTATACTCCCTTCGTTCAATCTCTTGCCATTGAAACTTTAAATCGCAACTTCCCCTCTCCCCTCCTCCCTCTCCCTCCCCCCCCCTCTGCTCCTCCTCCTCTCGACAACTATCTCTGTTGAAGAAGCGTTATTAATCAATTCGTTCGTGTAAAACATGTTCGGATGTCGTTCGATGAATAGAAACGTGAAATACGGAACGAACGAAAAGCGCGAATATTGCTAAAGAAGAAAAAGAAGAAAAAAAGGAAAGAGGGAAAGCAGGGGACAAGGGGAAACGAGGATGAGGGAAGAGGGAGGGGATAAAGATAAAGAGAAGAAGATTCTCTGAGTGAAAAGAGTCGAGGTCTCGAATTCTCGCAAACGGCACACGTGCTGTGCTTTCGTGCCTGAACAAGGAGCCTTTGAACGTGGCAAAGCAACAGGACAGGAAACTGTGGAAAGTTAAAACAGCGCGGAAAGTAAATATTTGAGAAAGAGAGGGAGAAAAAAAAAGGATGGGGAGGAAGAGAAAAAGAGGAGAGCGTTGTAGGAATATACTAACAAGCATACGTACGTTCCTCCTCCCCCCCCCCCTCTCCTCTCCTCTCGCACCCAGCGTCGGTTCGACACTGACAATAGCCGCGAAATACAGTGTTTCTCGTTTGTTTGCTCGCTTGCGTGCCACCGATCAAATGTGCCGTTTTCTTATCGCATGCTCCGTAACAAGGGGTGCAGGAGTAAAAACAGGCCGAGTTTAATCGAGACAAATCAATACTAATGCAAACACACCGCGCCTCGCGTTATTCTGAAACGACCGATCCAGAGATAAACACATTCCGCGAGTCACGAGTTTCGTTTCGTTTCAAGAAGAAGAAGAAGAAGAAGAAGAAGAAGAAGAAGAAGAAGAAGATGGATTTTCATTGGCAAAGATTTAACGACGCGTCAGAAAGAAGAGATTAGTATAGTCGTGGCCAGGAGTGTGTTATAATCGGGAGTTTCCACTCAAAATGAAGATTATAAGGGTTATATCTTCGGAAGTTTTCGCGCGAGTTCAACTCGCTTTGATTAATAATTCATTAATTTTAAATTCCATCTAAAGTTCAGTGTAGTAACTGCCGCGCTTTTTTTTTTTTTTTGCCCTCTTACGAAGCAACTTCAACGTGTATATAACAGGCACGAAAAAAGAAAAATCTCGATCATCGAACGCGATTCGTGAAAAAAAAAAAAAAATAATTGTAAAATCGCAAAACGGTGTATGCATCGCGTGGATTCCCCTCGAAATTTATATTCGTTTATACGTGAAACAAAGGGTGACGATAAACTTTTTTACAATCTGCACGCAAATTGTGGGGAAGCTAATTTTGGCAAATCTCATCGGTGGGGAAGCTATATAACAGTTGGAATGGCGGTTTTGCCTTTTGATCAGTCGGTTAAATCTCGATACGATCGTAAACCGGGACCGAATTAACGGCGATCCGTTCCACGGTTTGGCTCACGATTTCGTTCAACAACAATTTCCACCGAAACCGTGCACTTGCTCACCTGTGACACCTCCTTTTTCGAGGAAAGGAAGAAAACGTAGGAAGTCAAAAGGTAACGATTTTGACGATAGGAGGTAAGAAAATTAGCGGCCGTTACGGAATTTACGGCGCAAACCTGCCCCTTATAGGTAAGGTCAACTGTGCATTATCGAGATCCGTTTGATTTACCGTAGCAATAAATGCTATGCGTAGCCCAGCCGCCGCCCCGTTGCCATAGACGTTGTTTGCCCAGTTGCGGCGCCAAACGGCCGCCGATTGTGCCAACCCGGCCAGAACTACGTTCCTGATTAAAGGATTAGTGGGTTTGCGCCAAGAGATTCGTGATTACACACCGTGATATCGGTGATTCGGTCGGATCGAAGGGGGTATTGCGACACGCGCATCGCGACGAGGCAGGTGATGATGACGCTTGTCAGCGGATAAAAAAAGAAAAGAGAGAAAGAGAGAACAAGCATGATGAAAGTTAAGAAACGACTTAATATAACGCTCGAGGGGATGAAAAAGTCAACACGTTTTAATAGGTATCGCCGTCCGCCGATCGATTTGGCGGGGACGCCGGCTCGTAACGCGATATCGCGATGTAGCCGCGAAAATATTAGCATTTCATAACGGTTAATTGTCCATCAAGAAAGGAGCCGCGAAGAAACGGGCCACTTAACCGAGGTGCTAAGTAAACACGCGATGTTACAGTTTCGTTTAATGACGCTCCTAGTTCCATCATGCCCCCATTCGCCGCTAACAAGCCGTAAATTCTCGCCGTTTCGTTTTCATCGCGGGATGAAAAGATCATCGAAACGATCGCTTTCAACGCTCGCTTTCGTTCTACCTTCGTTCGGGCTATATTCTCTCGTCTGCTGACATTTTTCCTTCCCTCTCTTCCCTTTCTCCCTTTTCAATCGCGCCCCCCCATTTGTTCCGTCACTTTTTAATGGAACACTCGCGATTCCGCTGACGGAATATAATTATAGCGGGCGAAAAAAGAGGGAGGAGAGGGGAGGGGGGGGGGAATCGAAAAAAGAGAAAATAGAGGAGGGAAGCGCGAGGAGGGAAGAAAAAGTGGCGAGAAATGAGCATCACACCGGACAATGGGCGACAGCGGTATGGTTTCTCTCCGGCGCGGCGAGATTCGAGACGATAATGCCGTATAATTCTCGATATAGGCGCGGATGTAACGGAAAATCGCGATCCAATTAACCGAAATAATAATGACGGTAATAGCCAGGCTGATTGACATGCCGCCGCTGCAAATCTGGATTATTCGTTTTCGTATGTATAAAATGGCGCATTGGTGGGTGTACACGCGCGCAATAATAATGTACGCACGTACACGTAGACGCGCGTGTGTGTCGCCGCTTCCTCGATACGGAGGAAAATGCGCGGTATGCGGCTCGCCCATTTTCAACGTTTATTTAAATTTTTCATTCCCTCCTCCCCCCCCCACCCTCCCTCCCTTCTCCGATTATTGGACCGCAGCATTGAAATCTGGCTGGAATAGTCTCCGATTTCGAATCCAAAATCTGTCCGGATATTGCGTGCCACCTTGCGCGCGCGTTCCTCGTTTCCGTTCCCCGTTCGTGTCGGATAAAGGGCTTCACTTTCGCAACTCCGCGCCAGTATTCCGCCTCGGATTCCTTCTATCGACGCGAATCGAAAAACTCTTTCGTGAAAAGATATGGAAACGTGACCCGAGGAGACGATGGAACCGTGTCCATGGATCCGATCGTCTTTCCGTTTCTCTTTTAAAGCGCACTCTGCCTCCCCCTCCTCTCTCTCTCTCTCTCTCTCTCTCTCTTTCCTGTTCCTTTTATGAACGAACTCGAATCGGAACGTTTCCTGGTCCGAAAATCGAAGGAGGATGGAGAAGAGGATCCGATCCGTGATCGGTTTCTCTGGAATCGGAAGAAGCAATCGAGCGATCGTCGATAGATCTCTTTCTGGAAACGAGGAAGCGATGACTCGCGACCAGTTAATTTTCACGATTTTCATTGTCGATAATTCGAACGATAACTCGCGCTCTCGACAAATGTATGTATATGAGAAGATGAAAGAAGGAACGTTCGTCGCTTTCTTCCGTATAAAATTCGTATGTCTGGCGATGGATGTCGGGTAAATAAAACCGGGATTTCCAGGGTGGAAAACAGCGGTGACAGCAAGACGAGTGAGCTATTAAGACACGCGGGTTAACCTAAACGCGTAACATCGGAACGTTTCCCCGGATCCGGAGAAACGATCTATGCCTTCCAGCCTGACTACGCGCAATTAATCATAGCTGCCTGTAGTGGAGTGCTCGTTACCTGTTCCGTATAATTAAAATTAATTATGGCCGTTTGTAATATCACCGACTGCGTCCGCACTAACTAATTGTTCGTGATGCATTGTTTCGCAGCATCCAGTTAGTCGTTAAAGCTCTTCCAGTGCCTTCTCCTCTGGTAAAGGGTATGCATCCCTCGCTCCCCCATCTCATCACCTCCCTCCACATCGCTTTGTGCGCCCTTTGTCCGAACACGTGGTCGGAAATTTCCCGAATTGTATCTCGAAAACCAGGATTTCTCACCTCGATGTGTTTCCCTGTATTATAACTTTACGAGCCTTACGAATGCTCTTTCTTTCACGATCGTTGCCGTGATAATTTGCCGTGAAAATGCGTTCAACAACGCAATTTTATTTTACCAACTCGATTCTCTGAAAAATTCGCAAACGACGCTCGATCGAGACGATTCCGTTGACCGACGCCCCGTTTACTTATTACAAATGTTTAAAGATCTACGTTTCCTCGAGCTTAACTCGGGGCGTAAAGTTCTCCTCGAGCTTCGCGTCTTCTCTCAACGGCGTCGTTCTCGAGGAATTGTCAGCATCCTACGCGCGAGCGTAATTACCGACGCGGCGGAGGAACGCGAGCGAGCAGCACAGTTGCTTCCACCAGAGTTGCCGAAAGTTTGGGCGAACGAGCTCGGGAGAAGCGCTAATTATTGTCCTCCATAATACAACGGAATTCCTTCGAGTCGTGCTCGCGAACCCGAGACCGCGAGTTATTTTTGCGTTCTCTCCGCCGGGGGAGAAACGAGGCAGAAAGAGGAGCGAGAGGGAGGGTGGCGCGCAATGGTGGCGAATCTCCAAGGAGGAAGGCCGAGTTTTCCACGAAGCGAAATCGATACCACGCTCGTTTCTCGCTCGTAATCGAGAAACGACGCGAATCACGGGGAAATAAATGCGGGGCAATAACGGGAATGAAAATTCTACTTGTTCCTCTTCGCGACGATATTTAACGTCTAATCCCCCTCCCTTTCTTCCCAGCCTGCTGCGAAGAAACCGGCTCCTTTATCGTCGCCGCGAAACGTTTCACGTCCAATTTTCCGCGCGATATTGCCGCGAAACGCCGCCTCGTCGAAATCCTTTCCCGGCGGAATACGTTAATACGCGAAAGGAACGATGTTTATTGCCTTATTGCTTGGCCGGCACGTGAGACCGGCTATGAATATTTGCGGAATTTCGCGGAAGAAAGCCGCCTGGTTAATTCTCTTTCCACGAACTCTTGGCGTTTGAAAGGGTGTGCATGCCCTTGTGAATAGATATATCGTTTGACGGATTAACAAGTTCTCGCAAGTGGTTAGATAAATAACGGCCTTCCCGTTCATTCGAAATGTACGTTGGAACGTGATTGAACGATCTCTATCGTTCGTGGCTCTGTCGTTTGAACCAAGGGACCAAGATAATGAATCTATCCGCTCTATCTCTCTCGTGAATCTCTTTTGACCACGCGCACCGACTCTTTATATCATATACGTGTCACGATAGAGAAGAAGCACGAAATCGTTTAATCTTTTCCCCATTCTTTTCCCCTCAAATGATATTCGTTCCCAATTTTTCCTCCGCCCTTCGTTTTCAAATGTTTCTTAATTGACGCGTCGATACGAGTAACGAATCGAATCGATCCCAGCGAAAACGATGCTCGAGGTCCATTGGCACTCGAGAGATCGACAAAAGCGAGAGAAACGAGAGGGAAAGTTTGGAAAGGACGCTATTTATCGTCGAAACGATCAGCGGCGTCCCTTTTTCCATTTGTCATTCTGTCCATACCTCTCCATCCCCATTCTCCGGTCCGTCCGGATCGTACGTCGCTTCGTTTCATCCTCAACGGTTCGTGGAGAGACTCGTGAAAGTTGCGCGAATGGAAGGAAGACACGAGCGGGAACGGAGAGGAGGGGGAAAGTTGGTGGGAAGACGGAATGACAGACGTCTGGATGGATGGACGAAGAAGAGGGTGAATGGATGTAGGAATGGCGGTGTATGCGAATAAATCACACGATTGGTCGTTGCTGGCGGCGATAATCGGCGGCGGAGGAGAATGAAAGGAGAAGCAGGTTTTTCTCGATTCGATTCGCGAACTCGAGGAATGGACGAGAGAATGGATGAGAGGAGATCCACAGGAGGTGGAACAAAGAGAGAGAGAGAGAGAGAGAAATGGGAGTTCGTTGACGGGAACGGGCCGCTCTAATTCGCACGGGCGCGCCGCGTTGTTTCTGACAGCTTACACGTATATGTGGAGATTTCAAAATAAAAGCGTCAGTCGGAGAAATTTCGTACGTACGAGCCGACACGATACTATCGAGCAGACGCTCGTAAACCGTTAGTTTCAATCAACGGGGGGAGGGTAAATGGTTTTCTATCCGAGCGCACACACCTCCGCTCCTCTATTCTCTCGCCGCTTCTCTCTCTCTCTCTCTCTCTCTCTTTTTCTACTATCCAACGCGGTTCGCGATATAAAGTGAAAATCTCCTGGCTGCCGGTTCAATTTCGACCACCTCCGAAATTTTCGAAAGCCGAGCGTACGTTTGACACCTGGCCTGGCTAAAAATTCACCCTCCCCCTCTCGAACGTATTCTCCCCGGGATGGAGTTGGACCGATCGAACGGAGAGAAGTTGGAATTTCGATCCGCGAACACTCGTGGATTCGTGGACGAGACCAACTTGTTTCGCGTCGTCCGGTGGACGAGAGAGATTTGTACGATGATGTTTATTAAGTTAATCCTTCTCGTTTTCTATCTCATCGAAATATCGATGAATTCGTTTTGGCGTTCGTTAACTTTTTTTTTTTTTTTAGAAAGAGACGCGAGATGCAACGAAAAAGTTTCCCCTCCTCGAAATGAACGTGACGTCGTCCATTTCGCCCATAGGTCATAATCGAGCCTGTATTCACGCGTGCAGATGCGGGAAACAAACCCGATTTACACGAAACAAATGGGCGCGTAACAAACACGCGCGGAAATAGTTAGGCAGGCGGGTGGAATAATAGGAAGGGAATAACGTTGATCGCGTGTTCCAGGTGACTTCTCGTTGCATATTTACCCGGTCGAATTGGAGGACGACGGCACTTACCAGTGTCAAGCCTCGCCGACGAACGACGGCCAGCCGGCGTTACGCTCGAGATTCGCCAAGCTGAGCGTGCTGGTTCCGCCTCAGAAGCCAAAGATCCTTCAGGGCGACTTTCTTATCACGACCGAGGACCGGGAATTGGTGATCGAGTGCGTCAGCGTGGCTGGCAAACCGCCTGCGGAGGTAAGTCTCTCTCTCTCTCTCTCTCTCGCTCTCTCTTTCTCTTTTATCTACGAATATCGATCGTGCCGGGTGGTAAGAAGCGGAAGATTGTACGAGGATTTACGAACATCGTCGGGAGTGATCTGTTTCGCCGGGATAAGATAAAAGGGTACGAGTTCAAACGTTTCTATCTCGCCGTAAATCGTAACGATCCAGCATTTCGACCGGTGTTTTCCAATCCTCTTTTCGAGTTCCCTTCTTTCGCAATATTTCGACGACTTGTGCCACCCCTTTTCCCTACGAATGAACGTAAGCAGCGTTACCGTGGCTTCGTAGAAACGTAAAAATTATTTGTTTCAAAAATTGAAAACAACTTTCGTCGATCTCGCGAAAATCGTTTGATCAAGGGGGTAAGAGCTGATTTAAAAGTAGGGAAAAGGGAAAAGAATTGATTGAGAAAGAGGATATGCAGCGACAATATCGCGTCAGACATATAATTACCGGGGCAAAGGCTTTCGTATCGAGCGTGCCCCTCTCTCCACTCTCTCCTCCCTTCGAATAGTCGAAAAACCTTCTTCTCGAAGCCCTCCCCCGAAGGATGAAGTGGTTCGTTGTTGGCGCAGTTCGTTGCGCAACCAGAGACCGCGATATCTTTTGACGGATGTGTTGGCATTCGTCTCGCGGCGATCACGGTGCCGCCGAAATGCTTTTAAACCAGAGAAGTGACTCGACTATATGGCGGCTTGACCGACTTCGAATCCGCTTCGAGGCTGGATCACGTTGGGGAAAAAGAGAAAAGAAGAAAGAAGGAAAAAAGGAGGAGAGAAAAAAAGGGGGGTTGGGAGAGAGAACGCGAAAGAGACCAGGTTTGAGGGGCCACGTGCATCACGGAGGGAGGGGAAAAATGGCGCGAGGTAAAAAGCGCGGGGAGGGAGAAAAGGCGGCCACAGGCTTCGATCCGTTCGTCTTTGTCTATTTACTTTAACGGCAGTGTTTTTGAGCGCGCGACAGTGTTTGTAGCGGTGAAGCGGCGCCGCGGCAGAAACACCCTTTCGATTCCACGTAGACGAGATGACGCTCGAATAATGGTATCATTAATCCCTCGGCGAGGTAGCGGCGCACGTACGCGATACGCATTACGCGACGGAGGCGAGGTCTGCCTCGATCGAATTATCGGCCGAGAACCGATGCAGGAAAACACTTCCGCCGACCGACACACTTGTTTGCCGATTAAAAATTGCGCGTCCGTGGAAAATTTCCAACTTTTTTCCTATTTTTAATTCCTCCTCCTCCTCTCTTCGCGCGAGTTATCCGCGCAACGAATATCTCAAAGGTGAGAATGGCGAGAATCGATCTTCGACGTTAACGATGGAACGCTGCCCCCGTTGTCTCATCCCCGTGTAACGAGAGGAAAATGCGAATCCGCGTGATAATAAAATCTACCGATAATAAAATAAAAGAAAATGTGTAACAAATAACAAATAAGTATATAAAAATAAAAAGCGTAACTCGTAACGGAAAGCCTCGTCGAGCCTCGGTTTCATACGTGAGCTTATCGAAACCCGGTCGTAATAAAAAAGGAGGAGCGAAGGGGCGAGGAATATCGATGACGCGGCGATAATGCGCCGACCGATTCGCGACACCGCGAACAATTTCGCGGTGGGCCGGCCTCGCCGCTAATTCACCGTTCGTTCGCTCCCGATTGTGCTCACGCGTTAATACAGAAATCCGGGAAGTTTCGATCGTTGCCGAAACTCCTTTCCGCCTAGATAAATAACGAGTGCCGGGGATTGTCGTCGACGCGGCCGGGCCAGGGGTGGGGGAGGATCGAGGTGGTGAAAATCGGTGAAAAATTAATTAAATTTGTTTCACGGCCCGTTCCCGGCCCAACCCGGCCCGGGTGCGGTTTTTAATTAAAATTACGCGAATCCCTTGATTAATGTCGTTACATACATACAGGGGGCGGAATGAAGAGGGGGGTTCGAAACGTATAGGCGAATATTTCCTGCGCGCGTGGCAAATCCAACGATTTATCCGTCTTTCGAGAAGAAAGAAAAAACAGTTTCTTTCGGATCAAAGCGTCGGAAAGTTCAACGAATATCCTCCTCGATCGAAAACTGGTTGGTCGATGAACGGGGAGGGATATTCAATTATAGCGTTATCGTTTGCCCCGACCGTTCGATGGGCGATCGCCGATCTCGTACGCGTTATCTATCCACCCACGAACGTAACGTAAAGGAAACTTGTGCGGGGGGGATACGTGACCTTTTCGACGTGTTCGAAATTTCATCTTCGTTCGCGAACGAAAGGTGAAATTTCGAGTGTTGGGCGATCGGCGTGGAGAGCGATTATTACAAACGCTCGCGCGGAACAAACGGAAAAGCGACGAACGCGAGTATGATTTTCTTCACAGGTGTGAAAAGAATGCACAATTGCTTAACTCGTGGAGACGGAAATCGCGATCGACCCGATATTCGGTCGATTATTCTCTTCTCCCAGTACATCCGACACGTTACGCGATTGGAAGTTATTTAGCCTGGCCGGGGAAGCAAGGAAAACACGTCGCAAAAATGGAGGGCGGATCGTGGGACGAATGATCCATTGCAGTCGAACGCCCAACTTCCTGGAAACCGTGACCAGCGATTTTATTCATCCTCTCTCTCCCCCTCCCATCCCGCGAAATCCCGGGTTTCGCGCCGCGAGGTGAAAAAAAATCATTGGCATACGGTACATGGAAAGATAGTTATTCTCTGGTTTATGTTTTTTACGAAAAAAAAAAAAAAAGAAAAAAAAAGAAGAAAAAATAAAAAAAAGAAAAATACCTCTAGTACCTGAGCCCTCGATTCCATCCGATCTCTCTCTCTCTCTCGTGTATAACGGCAACAAGGGAAGAGTAAAAAGACAAAAAGAGAAGGGGGGGAAAAAAAAAAAGGAAGAAACGGGAGAAGAGCAAAGCTACGAACGGAATTTAATCGACGGTAGAGCGATGCGTTCCGATCCTGTTGTAATTCGTCGATGACGCGCGATCCTAGGCACAATATGGCGTAGGAAGTAATCGTGAAAAATGTCCGCAAAAATTCCAACCATTGTCCGACCGCTGAAAAGCTTCGCGATGATACACAAACGCGGCTGGATTGATCCCTTAGATAATCCGACTCGCTGCTGTACTTTTATTTTTTTTTTCTTTTTTCTTTTTTTTTTTTTTTTGCCTCTCGAAAAAAAATGTACACCCTCCGCTGGTGCGTATGTCGGGATGAATTGTTTCGAACTGTGAAGCACCGCGTGGAGAACCGCGTTGAAAACCGCGGCACCAAGATGGCGGAAACTCTCGTTCGTTGGTAACGGCGGCGGAAACTTTGGCGAACCGAGGACGATAATTGTAATCGCGGTTGTTGGTCCAATGGCGTGCAATGGAATCGCGCGGTGTAATCAAAAATTGAAGAAAAAGGGGGAGGGAAGTATAAGGAGAGAAGCGAAAAAAATTCGCATTCATTCTCCAACAGTCGCGATTACGAGCAACGCTTGTACGACTAATAGCGGTTTGTATCGATTACCGGAGCAGCAGCCAGATATCCGTTGATATCCTCGAATGATTTGCGTGCTTCAACAAACTCGTAAATTATTTTAACTTGTCGGCGATAACGTGGTAACGTCTGTAATGACGAAGGAATTCGCGAGTAGGGAAAAAAACGAAGGGAAAAAAGAGAATGGTGGAAGGGCTGGCTCCTGTAGAGAGACTGACGATTAAAAATAACCAACCGGTCCCTAATGAGTCTGAAACGATAATTATTCACTCGAATCGTTTTTTAAAATCTCGTTTAAACCTCGATATTATACCCGGTGTAACGGTGAGAATAAAATTTAATCTTCGTATAAAAGATTATGATTAAGCCGCGGCTTATATAGAGATACAGAGGGCGTTGAATAACCTTTGAACTTAAATCTATCCGGGATATACGCATAGAATATGTTTCGTCAATAAACCGTCACCCGATCGAAGATACTTTACCGCGACACAAAGTTTCGTTTTCAATTTGAAGTTTTTCGAGCTTCCTCTCTGGAACACCGGCTGTTCCGGATCAAGTAACTCGTTTACGAGGGATTCCAGCGAATCTGATCGCGATTTACGTTTCAACGTAACGAGCATCCTCGTGTTTTTCAGACTGGACGCGGGTCTTCTTCGATAAACGTTTCATTACGCGGACGTACCTTCACAGGGACGTTCGATGGCGCTACACGGATTTTTTTTTTTCTCCCCCCGACAATTTTTTCCTATTTTCCATTCGTTCGTCAACGCGGTTCCAAAAATTAATCTTTGCACGCTTGTTAATCACATTACAACGTAGTTGTAAACACACGATTACGGCACATTCATTGGTTTCGGCTTTCGCAACTCGCGCGTACAATAATAAATAAATTTTCAACAAACGAATGAGCCGGACTTTCCGGACTGACTTTCGAAAGTATAGAAATTGGCTCGGTCGCTTAATTTCGAAAATTAATATTAATTAATTAAGCAGGTTGTATTTTCGGTCGTATTACATCGACCACGGCTCGCAATTTTCAATTATCGCAATTATCCAGTGATTTTTTCTTTCTATCCCCGCGCTCGAATCAACGATTCCTTCCTCGTTCCGCCCCCCTCTCTCTCTTTCTCGTGAGCTCTTCTCTTTCTTCGTTCCCTCTTAGTAACTTCTTAGTGAATTTCTTTCATATTGTTGCGGAAACTCGAGACGAGGCATCGCCAAGTTCCTCTCTCGAAACAAAATTTTAATATCGCTGTCGCGCTCTTAATTCTATTACGGGGGGGAGGGATTGGAGGGGATGAGATCAAAGGAAACCGTTTTCCACCGGTACTTTGGCCTCCTCTCCCGTTCCAAATGCAAATAGAACGAATTTAAGGAAAGAAAAACAGCGGGGAAGCTCGTGCATTCGCAACGGGGAAGGGTTTCATTAGAAGGAATCTCGGAGGAGGAAGAAGAGAGAGTTCGATAAAAATTAGCCGCCCCCCGTCGGGGTTAAACGAACGCGATTTGTTCGATCCCTGGACACGAGCCAATTGCGACCGTCCAAATGAACGAGATATTCCGCCACTGTGTTCGAACGGTTATACGTTGCACCGCTTCCACGATAGAAATATTAAATTTAAAGGATTTTGCTAGAAACGAACGGGATAATCCGGGAGGATATTGTGGAATATTTTATACGCGTTATAAATAATTACTCGGTTCGAGATTATCGAATTATCGGTGTTCGAAGCTTCTTCTTTCGATTCGAAAGAAAAAAAAAAAAGGAAAAAGTGCCACGAGCATCGTCGTATTTCAATACTCCTACCACTATTTTTCTCAGAAAATTGAGCTTTCTTTAACGAAATAGTAATGATAAATTCCTCCTCTTGAAAAAAAATATTTTCATCTCATCAAACGCAGATTTTAAACGGATAACACGATTTCCAACCAATCTTCGCGATCTTTTCGGATTAGGAATAACGAAAATAGAAGTAAGAGCGAAGAAAGGAGAGAGAGAAAAAAAGAAAAAGAAAAACGAAACGAAGAACGGACGACTGACACGATTCGCGACTTTTTTTTTTATTACGCTTGCTAATGCATTTTTACCATAATCCTGGGAGCATCGCAGCGTCTGGAGCATGGGTTGACGTTCGGCAAACTGTCGGCCAAGTTCATAACACACGTCGCGCGGCGCTGATTCGTAGCAGCTATTCGGGCCAATATATATATATATGGGGAAAGAACTTCTCGCCGCATCGCTTTTACCGCGAGAAGGGAAGAGTCTGTGAATTTATGACGGGAGAAAACGGTTTCCATTTGGCGGCCGGCCGTCGCGTCGCCTGGCAATGTCAAACGCACGCGTCCCCCTCCCCTCGCAGCTGGGAACAGTTATCCCAAGCAACGTATCCCGAGGCGAGCACACGGGTAATTAATGTAACGGTGTAACACGCGGTGTGTCGCCCCGATCACGCCAACGTTGGATAATTAATTTCATTAGGAGGGCGAAACAGCCGTTTTTCCGCCGGCCACCTGGCTTCTTCTTCTTCCTCGCGCTCGTCGATCCCTGTCTAACGAAACCCGATGGAAATTCATTCGCGCTCGTACGGCTCGACTGTGTAACGAGCTGGCTCGGCTCGGTGAGAAAAAGGGGACATTGATCCGGGTGGTCCGTGTGGCGGCGGGTCTCGAGAGCGATTCGTTGGAAAGGCGGCTGAGGACTACGTGGAATCCGTGAAAGGACAGCGAAGGGGTGCGCGCATTTCCATAAAATTCGCAACGTTCCGACAGAGGCGGTCCCTAAAAACAAGCTCGCTAAACCGAAAACTTCTAATCCGCCAACTGTTGAAGTAGAAAGCTGCTCGTTAGGAAGCGACGCGAAGCCAATTTATTCGATCGAATTACTCGGCGGGGCGCAATTAAACGCAAAGCCGTCTGAGGGCGGTGGGGATGGAGAGGAATCGTCGTTGGTGTTCCCAGCTATTCGATCTTGCCTCTCGTAATTCGAATATTTTCGCTATTTCCTCCTCCTCCCCCTCCTCGCCAGACGATTCATCGATTCCGTTTATTAATAGAGGCAACTTTCGGATTATTCATTAACGCCGATGCACACCGGCGCGAATTATTTCGCGCCGTAAATTACAGCGGAGCTCTGGGTCAACTTTGCCCGACTATTCAACCGCCGGCTAATAATTTCCCGCGAGTATTTTGCGAGTAAACAACCTCGAACGAGTGGACGAGGCTCGAAAGAGACAAGAATAGAGTACCGATTAGAGCTTTTTCCTTCCGTTCGCCCTAATGAATTGATCACAGACGACGAGTGAGTTAGTCGGTTAAGAAAAATCTTCCTTTGATTTCGATTAATTAATTTAGTCGATAAAGATTTGGCTACGTAAGAGATACGCGCGAGAATATTGCTCCAGTCTGTCTGGAACGATCGATGAAAATTCTCTCGCGACGAGTCTGCGAGTTCTCTCTTTTTCTCTCTCTCTCTCTCTCTTCTCTCTCTTTCGATAAATAGTCTAGACGGAAGATAAATTTCGCGAAATTGGCGACAAACGGTTCACAAGTTTGAAAGCTACGCTATTACAAGAGATACTTTCGAATTGCCCGAAGCAACAGCTTTAATTACGAAACACGCGTAGCTTTTCCTTTCGGAATGTAAAGGCGTTCGAAAGCAAAGGGAAAGCGTAGGCCGACATCGTCAGTTTTCTCTTGATAATCGTTAACTGTACTGGCAAGAGCGTAAAACATCGTTGAACGAATCTGGGCGGAAATATCGGTCAGAGGGGTGAGCGGAGGGATTAATGCGTAGAACGATAAAAATATAAGAACGTTAGGGGAAGGTGAGTTGGAAATAAACGGAGCCAAGGTTACGAAGGCACGGTTTTGCGAAAAGGCCGATCGGTCGATCGCGCTACGATATTTGGGTCGTGAAAAATCGTCGATCGTACGCGACGTTTTACGCGGTGCATTTATCCGTGAGATTATCGATCGATCGACGATCGCAATTATACTCTGGTACTCTGGTACACGTAGGAGCATTTGTCGACGTTCTCGGGCACGGATAAAACACAGGCAGCAGTAAGAATCGCGCTTTCGCACCGTTAGACAAGTGGTGGAGCACGCTTCTCGAATGCGTGGAATTCGTAATTGGAGCGAAATCGATTCGCCCCGACGCAAGTTGTCATCCTTACGTCGCCGTTATGGATATGGACGGTCTAATAATAAGTTTTCCCGCGAAAATCGTTATTGTTCGCCGCAAGATTTATCGAAGCGACGGTCGCACAATCGCCGACGTAGCTGGAATTAAGTCGCTGACTGTTCTCGAACCGAGTCGCGAGAGCAAAGAAGAGAGTACGTATATTTTTCGAGGTGAAGATGCAAGAAAAAGTTGGTCGCGGGCAAGAGGGATGAAGCTTGCTCATCGAATATTCATCGAGCGAAGAAAGAAAATTTCAAAGACCGACCGTCCAGTTCTGAAGATCTTGCATCATTATTTCTTCTTCTTCTTCTTCTTCTCCTCCTTCTCTTCTTTCATTCCTTGGTGCCTGGTTCTTCCCTTCCTGCGTCGCGATCCTTTGGAGATAATTGCGCCGCGTTTATTAAAATTACAACATCGCGACCGGTCGTGATCGCGGCAAGTGTCGTAAATAAGGTTGGAGCAAAGCGAATCGTAACTAGCGGTGATACGAGAGTGCAGGGGCATTGATGGCAGCGTGCCTAATTATAGACGATACGATCGATTCGCGAGAGCCACGCTCTCGTACGTGCGGCCGCATATACGCGTTATATGTATTCGTGCACGAAATCACATCAGCTGGACGAGCGATGGACGAGCGATAGAAAACTGTGCGTGGATTTTTATTCGCGGAACAGTCCGACGGAGAGATTTTTTTCGGCGGTTCCCGTCCTCTGGCAAACACACTTCGATTATATGGAGATTGGCGAGCCATCGATACCCGGATTGCATCCTCACGTTCAAGCCGCATCTAGTAAATTTCTTTCGCGTTAATTTTACCTTATCTTACGATTTTTTAACTCGTTCCATCGCCAACAGTTGGTTGAAAGTTGTCCTTGAAATGACTTCGATTCGACGTTCTTTTGACTTTTAATGATAACCTTTAGACGATCTCTCCGAGGTGAACTCGGACGAATCCAAAAAAAAAAAATCCATCGATGTTTAAATGGCAAAAGTTCAGCGATAATTTGATGTTTGTGTAAGCGTCGCGCAACGCTTATTTCTGCGATATAACGTTTCTTGAAACGAATAATCGATAGATAATCAAATCGACTTCCGAATAAATAAACTTGAAACTTTATCGATACAAAATCGATAATGTACCTATATACATACATATATATATATATATATATATATATATATATGTATATATATATATGTATATATACGTCGTATACATGGCATAATTTCAAGAATAGTAGCCAGCAGGTACAAATCCAGTCACGAAATCTGAGATTAGCATCGATTACGGGAAACTAGCGTTTCCGACCGGAAACATCGATGCAGATGTCGAGATCTCTCTCTTTCTCTCTCTCTGGCCCAGATTTCTAATTAGAACCGATTGGATCGATCTTCGCGCTTCGTGATCGTCGAGCAACTAACTCGATCGCGATATCACGAGCCGCGAATAAATTCGGCAGATCGTTCGATCGTGAGGAGGAGGAGGAGGAAGAAGGGACTTGCTACGGTGTTCTCACGAGAGGAGAGAAAAAGAAGAAGAAAAAAGGAGAAGGGAAGAGGCGAGAGGATAGTGTCTATATCGCGGATCGATTCAAGACGAGATCGCGGAAGGGATTTTCAATCAAGTCGCCTGGAGGCTGAATTAATTCCGGGGAAATTCAAAAGTTTGGAAAGCGAGAACCGCTCTCTCCCACCCCACGGACGAAGACCGCGGTTGCCGGAAGCTAGCTCGAGGCCGAGGGGATCCAGCTACTTGATCAGGGTCCCGTTAGAAACCCGACCCGCGAGGATCGATCGCAGCCGAATTATTGAATAAAATATATGGCCAAGTCCGTTATAATGAAATAACTTCCGATATAGAGAGATGGCCCTCCCACCTCTCTCTTTTCGTCCTCCTGACGCATTCTTCTTCCTTCGCCTCGGCTCGATAACCTCCATCCGACGGAATATCCGACGGATCTCCTCTTCCTCGGCGTCTCGTTGCAACGAGACGGCTGCTTTAAATTAATGATCGAGAACGGTAAAGTAGGTGGTAACTGTTGGTTAGGGAGGAGGGACGAACAGTTTGTGGCAGTTTAAAACAACGAACTATCGTTTTACGGAAGCTACCAATTGCGGTTGACACAGGGATGGCCGAGGCGAGGGATGTTTGTCAGCGTTAAATTAGGTGAATAATGTACGTAGTACTCGACGAGATTCTTCAAGTTTTGGTATGTCGTTCGAGTAAAGGTGAATAGGGATGATTTACGGTGAAAAAAAAGTGTCGAATGATTAAAAAATCGGTGCCTCGGTATGAATGAATGAACGAGTCTCTCGTACGTTTTTCTCTTTTTTTTCTTTTTTTTTTTTTTTCATCGCTTTACAAGTTACGTCACATCGTATTTTTTACGATCCGGTATCCCGTAGAGAAATTTTTGGTTTTGAGAATCGAACCGGCAATTTTTTTCAGCTTCGCTATATCACCGACGCGTCATATTTCTTCCCCGTCATTCGTCATTATTACATCTCCCCACGATTCGACTCGATTCGATTCGATCTAGAATTCGTTAAAATATCCGCCCGTCCGTCAAATGTATAACTGCTACAAAGGCAAAGGACCCTCTCGTCGCCAAATTACATTAATCATCGTCTGATTGCAGATCACGTGGATCGACGGGCTTGGGAACGTGCTGCACAGAGGCATAAAAACGACCAAGGAATTGTTCGACGACGGCCCTTTGTACACCGTGAAATCCGTGCTGAGGGTGATGCCGCGCAAGGACCACGACAACACGACGTTCACGTGCCAAAGTCAGAACGCGGCCGACCGCACGCCGCAGAACGCGAAACTGCGCGTCGAGGTGAGTGGTGGAACAGGGGAGACACCTGAAAACTGGGTCATCATCGGGCCATCCGTTGAAAACCCGGGACGAACATATATATATATATATATTTCGGGCGAGCTTTTTGCGCATTTTTTTCGCCAGTCCATTTTCGAGCGAGGAAAAGCAGATTAACAGCGGAGCCGGCCAGAAACGCGGTAACGAGCCGGGGAATAATTAATGTCGCGTCCTCCCCCCTCTCGAAAACTGGCGCATCCCGCACGAGAGGGTAGACTCTCCCGCGGACAATGGCAGCCCTGCGGTTTTCGTCTCGTCGAGGGACGAGGAAATCGGGAGGATTTGGGGGAAAGGGATGGGAATGGGTGGATCGTCTGGCCTGAGGATGCTTTCGTCAATGATTCACGATGATTCGGGGTCGCGACTCGAGCGCAAGAGGGTTGGAAGTTGTCGAGGGACACGCGTCGTCTGGTGCGTCGTTCGGTTATACCAGAGGGTTGTAGCGCGATATTAATTGGCGAGAAATTAGCAAGGGCCAAGGTGGGTCGAAAATAAAAAGTGGAATTGCGAGCGGTGGTATTTCGAGAGTCACGCGAGTCGACGATCGATGCTCATGAAAGTTTGAGCATCGGATCGCGTGACATTTTCACCACTTCTCCTCCCTCTCTTTTCCACCACTTTCGAATTCGATCTCTTCTGTTTCAGGTCCGCTACGCGCCAAAAGTGTCTCTGAGGATCCGGTCGGGGCTGGGCAAGAACGGACGGATCGTGGAGGGCAGCGAGCTACGCTTCAAGTGTCGCGCGGAGGCGAACCCGCCGAACGTCGAGTACAGGTGTGTAACATCGCCTCGCGTTCTATAAACCCCCTCCACGTCGGGGAGAGAGGGGAGAGGACGGACGATAGGCCGCGATGATCGATAGCCCGGTACAAGAGCGGTCGACGAATTCGGAGCGTTGTTTTCAGGAGCGTGTGGCCAGGTGTCGGTGTCGGTGGTTGTTTCATGGTTGCGTGCCGACGAATACGATGATACGGGATGAGCAGAGAGATAGAGAGACGCGATGGAAATGGAAAAGAGTTCTTTCCTCGTAGGGATATGTTCCAATTCGTAGTAGGTTCGATTTAAAAAAAAAAAAAAAAAAAAAAAAAAAGGGATATTTCCGTTTTCAGGCGCAGCCTGGCCAAGCGAAAAATTCGAAAAGATGGGATCACCCTTGGGCATGATTCATGAAAACCGCGGTTATTCGCCTCGCCGATACTCGCACTCTCTTTTTCATTCATCGATCCTTTGTTCACGGCTCTTTTACCCTCCCCTTCGAGGGTAAGGGGAATTTTTCCTTTTTTTTCATCTATCCCTCCATGCATTTTAATCCTCTCGTTTTTTACACGAGAGAAGAGGGGAGGGGGAAACACGTGTCGTCCAGACTCTATCGGATAGGATCGGGAAGAGCGAAGGAGGAAAAAGGAAAAAGGAAAAGCGCGTGGTCAGGGATTTTACCGGGTCAGAGAATGCTTGATTCGTGCGTTTTTAACGATGGCGGGAAGAGGAGGAGGGAGAACGGTTGGAAGCGTCGCTTTATAGAAGAGCGGGCCGTGGGACGGGCGGAAACAAAAGGAGAATTAGCAAGTAATCGGTCGTGGCACGGAGCAAGCAAATAATTGATTCTCGTTACAAAGGGAGAACAATGTAAAGTTTAGGACAATGTCATGCGTCGCGTTACGCGTTGTCTTGTTGCCCGTTTCGATGGCCTCGCGATCTCTCCGTGCACGAACCGACGCGCGCGTGCACACACACACACACACTATAGTTGAGTGTATCATCGTGCATCGTTCGTCCACTCTGACGAAACGGAGATCTCGAAACGAAAGCGAAAGGGAACACCAGGGATGATTTCGCATCCGCGCGATTCGGGGATAAACGAATGCGAGAATAGAAGAGTCGAAGATTCGATTTAAGGATCGACTCTCGATAAAGCTCTCGTCGATCTTTCTTACGGAAATCGAAACCGTAAAAGTCCAATGGATAACCGTTCCAACCGTTTACGAGCCAAGTTTCTACGACGCGTAATTCCGTGAGAATAATAAAAGCCACGAGTAAAGGAGTCGCGCGAGAGATCTGGAATGCTATTAGCGACGACTTGGAGAAAAAGAGCCAAGATCCTTTTCTTCGAGATTCACGGAGAGATTTCGGGAAAGTTTCGTGATCGTTTCATTCTGTTTCTCCTGTCCTTCGATAACGTATGTGAACACGCGATTCGACCGAGGCTGAAAGAGGCCCGCTCGCGCTCTCTCTCTCTCTCTCTCTCTTTCTCTCATTTATTGCCATCCAAAGAGATTCTCGTCGCTCTTTCATCGATTGTACCGGCGAACCGAGCGAGATGAATCGAAGAACGTAAACCAGCATCTCTCTGGAAGGATCGTTTCTAAAGGAATCGGCCACTAATTCGACCAAGATTATCGTTCTCGCGTTTTCCTTCGCTCTTTGTGGCTCGGTTCGATCGAATCTGAAAAATGACCGAGTAGAATCGCGGGTCCGCGTTACAAGGAAAAGGAAGAGGCGATCGTCGAGAGATTAAAAAGGAGAAGGAAAATTGATGGAAATGGGTGGAAGCGAAAGAGCCGAGCGAAGGAGAATTTGCGGAATCTGAGGGGGTACAAGTAAAAAAAAAAATGCGTAATTATCGCTCAAACTTTTTTCGTTCGATCGGTCGGATAGCGATCAGGTTCAGTTTTTGCGCAACAACTGTGCAAATTATGCGGCAATTGCACGTTCGACGAGGATTCAATCGTTCTTTTCTCTTTTTTTTTTCATCCTCCCCCCCCTTTTTCTTTAGGTGGTTCATTAATGAGAAGAAGGTGATCGGCGACTACACCACGGAGATGATCATCCACAACGCGACCCGAGATCTTCACGATGCGATAGTAAAGTGCGAGGTTCACAACGACGTCGGGAAGAGCGAGGACACCGAAACTCTGGACATAACGTGTGAGTATACGAAGAAAAACGGGGGTTCAAAAAATCAACTTTTTTGAATCGCAAAAAGAAAGGAATCAGAAGGAACGACTCGTAGTCGCAAGAATCGTGTGCGATTCCTCGTGTACGGAACGAAAGCAAGGGGTTAATATTCGCTGACTCGACCTCTCCTTATCCCATTCGTCCGCCCGGAAGGATGCTTCGACGCCGTTTCGTCGCGTTATTTAGCGGCGGATATACCCGTAGCCGGGCATCAGCGAAATTCGAGGATAACGCTTGTCAAAAGCCAGAGAGGAGGCCAGACGATAAATTGGACTTCTTAAGGGGCAGAATTTGCCGGCATATTTTGCCGAGATGCTTCTTCTTCGCGATTTATGTACACCTCTCTCGCGATACGCGTAGCGTTGAACACTACGTTGGTTCGTTGGAAAAATGGGAGAGAATAGACTTGGAATTTCACTCGTAAACAATCGTTCTTCTCCGCGTGTAAAGTAGCGATTATTCGATCGATTATTGTCTCGAATCGAGCAATCCTACAGAGAGATCCGTCAGAGCGCGAGGTGAAAATGAAAATTTCACAGACGGGCCACAGTTCCGGCACCAGCCGATCTCCGTGGAGACCCAGTACGGCGCCACGGAGATCTTGCAGTGCGACGTTGACGGGAACCCGACGCCTGAGATCCGCTGGTACCACGAGGATTCGGAGCGGCAAGTGGCAAGCACGCCTAACATCAGCGTGGTGGTGAACCACGAGACGGCCGGACGCTATTTCTGCAAGGCGCACGTACCCGGTTTCCAGGAGTTGATGGGCTACGCGAATATCTACATCCGGGCTCCGCCGAGTATCGTGTCGCAGAGGGTGCAATACGTGCCCGACGAGGGTGCCGTCAAGGTAATTTTCCTCCCTCTCGGGAGCAATCTTTCTTTTATTCTCTTTACTGTCCTCCCCTTGCTCTCCCCCTTCTCTTTTCACGAACCGGTTCGTATCTGTTGTCGGTCGTTGAACGAGCTTCGACTTTCAAAAGTCGGTGTCGATCGAAAAAACGACGTATTATTTCTCCACGTTCCTGGTTTTCGACGAGCGCGCCGATTTACAGCATGGGTCGTAACTCTGCCCTGCTGTAGGGGAGGGACTCGTAACGAGGCATTTATGGAAAATAACGCGAGAACCGCGACCGAATCGCTAGGTCTACGAAAATCGAAATAGGAGTGGGCGAAATCTACATAACAAATGGTTTAGAACAACGGTGCAAAAAAACAGCTGCTATTTTTCCACGGAATTTGAACTAGTCCGATGAATAGGAAACGTATAGGACGAATATGACGATCGACTAACCGTGTTTTCCACTTTTTTTTTCCACAGCTCCCTTATTCTTCATTTTTTTCGCCCCTCTCCCTCGTCGATATACGATATATATATATACACGTTACGCGACGGTTTTAAAAAGCGTATCGTACACACGGTTGGTGACGGTTGGTCGATTCGGCGAAGGGGGCAAGCGGAGGCCTTTTCTTTTTTTTTTTTTCTTTTTTTCTTTTTTTATTCGACCGTTGCCTTCCTCGATTTCGCAGGTGAAGTGTACCGCGATATCTGTGCCAAAAGCGGACTCGGTGGTATGGAGCTTCGCCGGTCGCGAGTTCAATCTCTCGACGAACAATACGCAGTTTTCCGTGCAGGAGGAATACACCGCCGAGAGAGTCGTCAGCACTGTCACACTGCTCGAACCCACATCCACGTACTTCGGGGATTACAACTGCACGGTCACGAATAGCTTCGGCACGGATTCCGTCATAATCAAGCTGACGGCACACAGTAAGTTCATATCCATTATAACCGGTCGACCTTTTTCTTTCTTTTTCACTCTTTCTCTCGTTACTCTATCTATTTTTATCTTTCTCTCAACTCTTTCTCTCTCTCTTCTCCCTCTCTCTCTCTCTCTCTCTCTCGCTCTTTCGCTCTCTTTCTCTCTCTCTTTCGCTCTCCGACTAGCTAGCTGTCTGCATTCTTTACTCCCGCGATTCCACGCTATTTTTCCGCGTGCTGCGCGCGACGCGTCCTCGAAAAATTGCTACGTTTTCTGGATGGAAAAACGCTCGAAGCGGTTCGCGAGATCTCCCCGGGAGGAGAGAATAATGTCCTCGTTACCGGGGAGGGGGGGAAAAAAAAAAAATCTGTAATCTGGACCGATTTACAAAATCAGCCGTAACTTTTTCGAAACGACGCTTAAACGACGAATGAACGAAAAAAAAAACGACCGCGAGATTTTTCCAAAATCGATGCGCGCATCGATCGTGATTTTGCATTTTTGGAAAAACGGACGCGTCGGTATCTGATGCGCGTTCTCGTAACCGGTGGACAAGACGAGGCGACCGATTCGTTGCCGCACGGACAGTTTGTAATAAAATACAACGGGAGGAAATTATTCTTTTTTTTTTTTTTCTTCCTTCCCGAATAAAATCTGCCTACATTTCGAAAAACGAAATAACGAAAACGAATGGCGCTCTAAGTCTCAATTTAGCCCGCGATCCCGTGCATCGTAATTCTCGGCCTCGGCCAATTTTTTCCCCCATAATTCTAGTCGATCTTTCGCATCGACCGATCCGTCCACCCTGATTCACCCTGATTCTCTACATTTTTAGCCGAACCGCTACCCTCGTAAATTCCCCGAGTTTCAATTAACCCGCGCGCGAGTTCCGCGCTGATTTCGCGTCGTTAAGCAGTCGCGCGCACTCGCGTCGAATTTTTTTATTTTCAACGTGGTGGACGCGCGTTTTCGAGAGGGAAGAGAAAAAAAAAGAAGGAATGAGAAAGAAAGAAAGACAGAAAAAGAAAAAGGGAAGAAGAAAGAGAGGAGGGGAAGAAAAGAAAGACATTCATGTTTCACTCGATGAGCCAAACAGCCGAGATTTTAACCGCCCGTGACGCTCAGCGTTGATTCCAGTCGATTTGCAACTGATTCTGATCATCGGTGGCCTGGTCGTCTGCGTGATCCTGATTGGCGTGATCATTATACTCATTCTGCAGTGCCGCGACCGCATCAAACAGCCACGACCGAGGACGGCCCAGACCCAGGAGACTGATATGCGTGAGTGGAATATCATGTTAAAATGAATTATAACGCGGCCTCGTTCGTACTCGCGCGATTTCGTCATTTCGACTCGAAAATTCTTCCTTTCTACGAACGAGCCACTTTTATCGGTCTATCGGGGCGGAAGGAAAAAAGAAAAAAAAAAAAAAAAAAACGATAAGCAACGGATGAAGGATAGGTCATTGAATGCAAACGAGGCCGATACACGTTTACGAGTCGTAAACGGGTTGGGCGTAGTCGACGCGCGACATTCAGTGGTCCTTCACCGCCTTTCCAAACGGCTTGTTTATGCTTTATCTATATATCAACCGGTCCCTCCCCCCTTTTGCATCGATTATACGCTTCAAAGTGGTTGTTTATATACCACGGCAAAGTTATCCTACGCAGTCGGATATCCACGCTCGAGCAATTTCTCTATCGCTCGACGATCGATGTCGGGACTCCACCCTTTTCTTTTTTTAATTATTACACGAGCCGAGTGTACGTTATTCAGATTTGCATGTAACGTAAACATTTCGAACAATAGAGGCGGCGATATATAATTGTCTCTCTAATCTCGCTTTCACCCTGCGATACCGATCCGATCTCTTTGTTTCGGCCACAGAAGAAACAGACTCGAACGCGGACAGGTATCGGGAAAGCGACAGAAGCAGCAATCTGTCGGACGTGAAGGCGGATATACGAGCTGGATCGAGCGTGAGCAACGCGGAAAGCGTGACGGCGCTCGACAGCGAGGGCGAAGGAAGCACGAGAGGCGTGAACGCTTTGGCGCTGGCAGGACCGGTCCCCAATCCCCTGGGTTATCGTTACAGCGCCGATTACACGGAACCTTCGTTCCCGCCGAAAAATAACGTGAGTACAGTGGTAGCGATGAGTGGTGATGATGGAGGGGGGGGGGGGGGGGGGGGAATGTTGAAAAATCGCGTCGCATCAAAATTTTCTCTGTTCTCTCGCGCGATCTCGCGCGAGGAAGATGCCAAGAACCGGAGCCAGAGCTTAATCTAGTTTATTGCACGAGGAAGCACCGAGCTCCAAGAGTGCATATTAAAGCGTAGAATCTCTCTCCAGGGCATGCACTCTCGAGGACCGTGTAGATTTAATTTGCAGTTTTTAAGAATTTCCCACACCGAATCCTGATACCTAACTACCTGCCACCACTCCTTCTTAACTTCGCTGCGTGGAACATTTGGAATTCGACCACGTTTCAGACCAGACTTCCTTCTACTGTGATAATCCCGATCCTAATTTCTCTACACACCGAACGAATTGTAATGCGAAAAGAGATCCTTACGTTCGATCGATCGTGAGACGACCATCCCGTCGAACGAATCAATTTTAACGCGTCTCCTATTTTTACGAACGAAACGGATCCTACTTCCGTTCTCTTCGAGAGGAAGGATACGAGAACACCGAGTTATTTTTATTCTTATTTTCGATCACTCGCGATCCCAAAGATGTTCGCGAACGAGATATTTCTGAAAATTGTCGGAACGGAGGATCGAGCGGAAGAAAAGGTTTCTTACGATCTTTAACAATCTTCTCGTTTCGACGTTGTAGGACGGCAGTAACAATAACGGTTACGTGCCGTATGTGGACTACACCCGCGACTACATGCCGCCCACGACGCAAGGTGTGGGAGCGTCGCGGGAATCTTTGAGCAGGATACCTTCCGGCGGCATACTAGCCTCGAAGAAGATCGGTCTGAGTTCCGCGAATTTGGGCAGCTCGACCCCGCAAACCACACCCGCGATCGACCCACGTTTCTCGGCAACGTATGGAAACCCCTACCTCAGGTAAACTTCTTAGTAGGCTCCTCCGCCTCTGTCAATGGGACTCGCGCCCATCTGTGTCATCGAGCCCGCAATCTGGTTCCACGTAGCGGCGTAATAGAGCGAGCTTTGACCAACTGTAATTGTGTTTTCGCGCACAGAGGTAATCCTACAGAGGCAAACGCGTCAAAGACGATCGAATTATACTCGAGCCGCGGTTTGGAAACGTGATATTTCGCTCGAAGGAGATGTTGCTTCGAGGGGGGATGATCGATCGAAAAGTGGCGAAAAGATGATACGCGGGCCGATTTCGGGAACACCATCGATACAAACCGTTAACGTTGCAATATTTACGACGTATTGATCAACGGATTTGTTGCACCGTGTGTGCAATCGTTTCCGCGAATTAATTATATTCCACGTGAATTACGAATCGTGTGTGTGGGCGCGCGCGCGTATGTGTGCGCGTGTGTGCGCGTTCGTCTTGAATATTTATAACGTCGGTTCGCGGAACGTCGCAGGCGTTCAATATTAATCGGGCAAATCCGTCGTCCTCGTTCGAACTCGTTTTCGACGACGATGATACGCGATATGTATATTTCTTGTAATATCGATCGACGCACGTGAGAGAACCACCCTGACGTTTCTTTTCTCTCTTCTTCCCCGAACAATAGAATGTCAGCAGCGGAGCAACTGAGACACGCGCCGCACACAGCTGTGCCGGGAGTGACGCCTGCACCACCGCCTTACACGCAAGCAATGAGAATGAATAGCTTGAATACCTTGAACGGCGCTGGACCGCAGGTTAGTACAATGCCAGCGAGCGAATGTGTGCCAAATTCCTGGATCCTAGTTACGACATCTCAGGTGCATTCCTACGCTCACCTGAACCAGTTCCACGAGTCTGGTTGGTTATCTCGTTCGAGATAATAGTTGCGCGATCGATTCGAATCGAGTTGATCGCGAACCTCTCTCTCTCTCCCCGTAATTTTTACCGAGATAACGGATAACCGATGACCGGCCACCCACTCCTCGAGCGTTCTTCGAGAGAAAGGAAGGCGATCGAAGAAGCTTTCGAAATTATCTGCATCTCGCATCTGTGTTGCAGGCACCACTGTCGGCGCACTACATCACGGGCGGGCCGAACGGCGGAGTGGCGACGGTGAAACGCACCTCGGCGGTGGGCACGTTAGCGACGCATGTATGAGGCCAGGGGGTCTATCCGAACTAGAACCATCGACGTTCGGGCCTAACTAGTACCGCCTTCGGATCGGCTCACCGCTCCATCGACACTGTGAAACGGCGAGAAGAAACGATTCTCGCGGAGGGCAGTGCGGCGAGAAGGTGTCGAGATGGACGAGCGAGCGCGACCACGATCGCCGACGTCGAACGATTGCTCGACGGGGGAGAAAAGTGGTCGAAGGACGAGTGGAGGAAGTTTCGGGTGAAGGGACAGGGGGGGCAACGGGGGGGAATAGGGAACGAGAACGGGGAGGCGTTGAGATACATCGAGATGGTGCTACGACAATTGCGAAGAGCCAGCCGCGATCATCGAAAACTCGTGGAGGGGCGGAATCGAGGAGCGCGAACGTTTCCTTCTTGCGAGGTCGAGTGTGTTTCGGAGAAGTCGGGCGTTGGGGGAAGTTTGGCGATTCGAGGGGGTACGTCCTCGAGAGAGACGGTGGAAAGGTGGTTAGGAGAAGTTGGAGGATCGAGGGAAGAACCGCAAGAACTCGCCGAGTATCCCTGCGTGGACGTCACGAGGAAACTGTTGGCGAAGAGGAAGCCGTACGCGAGGGGAATTTACCTATTGGAAACGATGCCCAGGAGGATCCACGAGAGGATGAGCGTGGCGGCGGGTCGACAGGGTTTACGACACGTTCCTGCGTACCAAGGAATTGATACCACGATCATTCGATGAGGAACGCCAGGTTTTTCGCCTTAAACGTCCACGCGTCTACGCAACACTCCAGGCCGAGGGTAAGAAATGGCAAGAAAAGCGATCCGATCGAGCGGCGATTCGACCTATATGGGAAGATCGATCCAAGCGAATTTCGAGGAATGGGACGAGCAGCGAGGAAACTGGTATCGAATAATGGCGAACAAAGGATAGACCGGTCGAGCTTGTCGAATTGATCAGCCCGAGCATACGCGTGGTATTCCATTTAAGAAGACTGACTAACTCGATGGGCGAGAAGAGGTTCCTTCATCGACTCGGAAGCACAGTGTATTTTTTTCTATCGACTAATAGGAATGAAAAATAATTGAGCATCGAACGGAAAAAGGGGGAAATAAATGATCGTCGGAAGCGATGCGATTTTTTTCGAAAATGAAAGAAGAGAAAAGGAAAAAAGAAGAAAGAAGTTGACAAGAAAGAAGACGAGGAAAGGAAAGGAGGACGATCGGAAGTGACGGTGGTTGGAGAGTTGGACGAAGGACGGTGGTTAGATTCGTAAATCGAAGGAGCTCTTCGGAACGAGAACAGACCACTCGGTATCGACAATCTTTTATTCGCATACTTATATAGATCTCGATAAGCATTTAATGTTCATTCGAAAAACGTAACGAAAAAATGGGAATCGAATCTCATCGCGTTGATCGTTGCGGTCGTAAGTAGCAGCAGTCTTACCTTTACAAGCATCGTGATGCGAATTACCTACTACGACTACGAACGGAACATGGAGCGATTATGCTCGCTATGGAAAGAGGTTATTTCGCGTTTCTGTACATGTGATACGTAGACGGATGTCCAAGTCTGTGAATGACGTGTTCGAAATTGTTGGATCGCGTCTCGGACGGACAACGTCTCGGCTGCTACTTCGACGTCACTGCGTCGCGTTGCCTTTTTTTATTTGTAGGGAAAAAAAAAAAAGAAAAAAGAAACGTTAGGTCTCGCGGATAAATATATTCGCGGATATAAAGAGGAAACTCAGCCAAGATCGTGCCGCTTGTATGACAAGATCGATCACGATCACCTTACGGCCTGGAGAATCTTCGATGAGGAGAGAGGGGGCGCGCGTTTGAGCGTGTCCCACGGGTCGTAAAAAATTTGTAAAATAGATAGTTAAAATGATTAGGTATATACATATATAAATATATTACCTGTTGTCAATACGAACATAGGGCCTATAGTTGGGTGGCGCTACGAAAAAAAAGAAAAGAAACTCTATCGAAATAAGCTCGTTCTTGGATTCGAACGGCTTCGTGTAAATAAGAAAATTAATAACGATATTAAAATAATAGACGAGCAGATGGCGCGAAAGAATTCTTGAGAGAGGAATAATAAACCGCTCGGTTTTTAATCGTATCGCTCGTTATTGAATTAAGTTCGTTTCTTTCTTCGAAAATAACTTTTCTCCGTTCGTTTGCAACGTCTGTAGCTCATCGATCGAGGATTTGGATTTAATTTCGAATTTCTCTCCTCGGCGATGATCTATGGCCTCGAGTTTAAAAAAAAAAAAAAAAAAAAAGAAGAAGAAACTTTAAATTAAATTAGAAAAAAGAAAGACAAACGCATCGTTGACTCGCGTTACGATAATAGACGGCGAGAATAAATAGCATTGATTACGAAAACGAAACAGGGTAGCCTATCAATTATTAAAACGATTCCGAAAGAGAAGGCTGCACACTATGGATTGGCCCCATATATTCGCGTGGTGCGTCGGTGATCAATTGAGTTTGAAAAGGAAAAAGAAGAGGAGGAAAAAGTAGTAGCTCGAGCAAACGTGTCGGTGCGACGATGATGGGAACTCGTATGAACGATGACGTCGTCGCGTGTTCATCAATTAGGAGAACGAAATATACATTTGTATGTATCGAGAAGATATCTTTATATTGAGACGTATGTAACATAATTTCTGTACATAACTGGAATTATTGCTCACCGTATCTCGTAAGATTTAGTTAGTTTTGTAACTAAGTGAAAAGAAAGAAAAAAAAAAAAAATGAATAATGAACTATGTGCATATCTGATTAATTGCGCGGACATTTTCGCGACGGACAGTTCCCCTCGAAAGTTCTCGACCCTGTCGTCGTAGATCGAAAAAAAGAAAAAAAAGAAAAAGAAGAAGAAGAAGAAGAAAATAAAAATTACAATAAAAATAAAAATCAGTATTCGTAATAATAATAATAATAATAATAATGATAATACTAATAATAATACTAATAATAATAATAATAATAATAATAAACACTTCCTTCCTATCGAGAACTCGTTCTCACATTCCACGATCGGTCTTGATCGTGCGCGTAGTCCGTCGTCAAGAAAACGATCAGTTCCTCTCGGTTCGCGCTCGAATCGTTTCGTCGAGGGGAACGCGATCAAGTCGAATACGAGATTATACAGTGTAGTATTATCGTACTCTTTAAGCATTTTTCCTCTCGCGATTCGACGATTTCCGTTCTTCTCGCCGCGATATCGACCAACTTCGTCGACGGAGTCTCCCATTTCCGGGCCATGGAACTGTCCACCGGAAGTCCAGCTTTATTGTACATCAATCACTCTGTACAATGTTCATCCTGATGTTACTGTTAACTATTTAAAAAGGAGAGAGAGAAAAAAAAAAAATAAAAGAGTGGAAGCATGCGAGAGAGTGAGCGTGAGAACGAGAGAGAGAGAGAGAGAGAGAGAGAGAGAGAGGAGGGAGAGAGAGAGAGAGAGAAAATTTCGAAACTTTCACATTCAAAGCGCGCAAACTAAATCCTGTGCGCATGCGCGCGTGCCAGACGCGATTCCAGGGCACACGCGCTTGCGCACACGATCGCACACGTCACACGTGTAAAATGTATAAATGCTTGGTGAAATTCCGATTATTGTACAGATTTAATAACGGGGAGAAGGAAAAGAAACAAAAGACATAGAAGACGTAAAGGAGAACGCCACGAGTGGTATCGAATGTTTAGATGATGGCGACGGTGCCATGCCGAAAAAAAAAAGAAAAAAAAAATAAGAGAAAGAGAGAGAGAGAGAGAGAGAGAGAGAGAGAGATATCTATACATACAGACACAGACGATTTCTATTATAAAGAGATGTAGGTTAACGAAGTATACTGCGGGAAGTAATTACAATCAATGTACTGGATGGTCCATGGCGATGTTAAAATTAGAAAAGTTTATGTCGTTTGAACCTTAGAAGTTTGCGCCTTCTTGCGCCGCAGGGCCATCCTATACGTATTAATTGGTTATCTGTCAATTATTAATTAAATTATATCGATTTCTTCGCCTTTAGTCAAGGAAAGAAACGAGAATGGTCGCGAAACTTCCTCATCGCACGTCGATGTTCAATTAACGCGCGCAATATATATACACTCTATATATATACATACACACACTCTTCTCGCGAATCTTCCTTCCATCCCCTACTCCGGTCTAAGGAGGAAGTTGGCGAAGAAGTTGTGCGATCGACGACTTCGAATAGTTTATTTTTCTATAGTGCAATCATTTCGTTTTCGTGCAATTCCCGACCCCCTTGTTGTTTTTTCATTGAAAAGTTTATATTCTCGCGCGCGCCCCTTCCTTCGAGAAAAGGAAACCTCGAAACCGCGCGTGTCTCGACGCTGCGTTTCGATGGGGAAATTTCGCCCGCCGGCTCGGTCGACGCTGTGTGTTATATAAAGCGCGACGATTGTTAGGCAAATTCATTTTACGAATCATCCTGTGACGGAAAAACGCTTACGCGTTTTTCTCTGAATGCGCGCGTTTAGAAAACGAGAATGAGAAAAAGAAGGGACGAGAGGGAAAATCGAGAGGACAATGTTGCCTAAAATCGGGTGGGCGAGGGAAGTTTTTTCAAATTTGTTGATACATTTCATACTTTACGATTAGGGATTATGGCCTATTACTAACTATTTCGCAAACCTTATCCGACGATTCGATCGTTTTTTCCTTTTTTTTTTTTTTTTTTTTTTCTTATTATTGCACGCCACACGTTATGCAACAATCACGGTGCTTAAATCGAGAGATATCCCATTTCGCAAAATGAAAGGTGTAACAAAGCAAAAAATAGAGAGAGAGAGAGAGAGAGAGAGAGAGAGAAAGAAACGTCCCGATTGAATGAGATGTGCCATACTATTCATCGTATAAATAACGCTCTTACGCCCTCGAATCGAAAGGTGTGAGAACCCGTCGAGAACGAATCGAAAAATAGGACAAAAAAGTTATCGATCTTCGAACGAGAAATATGAATCGCCGTGCGTGAAGCCTGATAACGGGGGGAGTGTATTTTAAAAAAAAAAAAAAAAAAAAACGATCGAATCGTCTGCTCGCGCATTTGTGAAATGGAAAGTGACTTTTTAGAAAATGAACACTTTTTCGCGTGCTATCCATGAAAAAGCTACGTTAAACACGTCGCATCGATTACTGTGAGTATAGATGGAGGGGAAAGAAGAGAAAAAGAAAAAAAAAAAAGAAAAGGAAAAAAAAATAACGCTATTTCGAATTCGACTGAGCGACATATAGGAGATACGATTTATATATACCCCCATATTTTTCTCGATGTTAAAGCTTTTTTCTCAGAACGCGTTACGCGGCGTGTAATAATAACCTGCGAAAAAGGATTCAAGCGGAATCGTTGCGAATTTTTCGAATTATCGGCGTATCGTTTGTATAATATAGCGGGGAGGATCCGATCGACCGCGATCGTTATCACACGAGTATCGCAAGGGCGGTGGAGAAATGAAAAGAAAAAAAAAAAAATGGGTGAAGAGGAAAAAGGATGATCGTTCTGAAGCGATGCGAACACTTCTGATTCAGACCGATCATCCCGTTCGATCATTTTTTAATCATCACTTTGAATTTCCACGAAACGAGTATCTACTCCTTTTTTTTTCTTTTTTTTTTTTTTTTTTTTTGTTTTATTTCTTAACGTAATGTGTTAACAAAGGGAAGAGAATCGATGAGTTACGATGAGTCTGGGGGAAAAAAAATCTGTTACGTTTTTTACAGAAGAGAGAGAGAAAGAGAGAGAGAGAGAGAGAGAGAGAGAGAGAGAGAGAGAGAGAGAAAGAACTTTTCAATGTACACCGTGTGTAGTAATCTCGACCAATAATAATTTTGATACGAACGCGCCTGGAATTTATTCGACTTTGGTGTGTCTCGAACGACAGCGCTTGGGAACAATTTAACGAAAACGCACTCTTATAACACACTCGTCCCCGATATTAATAAAACGTCACCTCGTGAAATAATCTTTTTCGATGAACGGATTCGGATTAACCGTATCGAATATATCTCCTTCAACCGTTTGATCCGCTTTACAATTACGATAGACTGTTACCGTAACGCTAAACGAAACGAACAAAATAGAAAAGAAAAGACTGTAATCGACTGCTCGTTGAAAATTGTATCGAACAATCGCGATGCATGGTAAATTCGCGTACGAAGAGGTCGGTGCACGAGTCGCGTGACTCGGTTTGGAACAATCTCTCGTATAAAATGAGAAAAGGAGGGGAAAAAAAAAAAAAAAAAAAAAAGAAAAGAAAAAAAAAGACACGGAAGAATAGCTCGTGGTAATAATTAGAAACGTTCGCGATATCTGTTAGAAAGATCATGTTACGACAAACATGTTATTACCATTATTTTTCTGTCGTCCTGTATTCCTTTTCTTCGCTTTTTCTTCCTCTATTTTTTTTTTTTTTTTTTTTTTTAAACAGTACTCCCTTTTTTTTCTCGATGTCGCGGCCCCTATATATATATATATACATTCGAACTCGTCGTTATACATACATAATTAAACCGCGCACAATGGATTTTCAATTATCTACGGAAATGCAACAAAGTTCTTGCAACATTCTCCAACGAAACCTTGCGAAAGTTTATACGTTTCGAAAGAAAATACGTTTCGAGAGGAAAGCTCGCGCGGCACACAACAATGGCCAATTATCGCGAAAACGCGTGCGCTAATTGCGGGAAACGATTGGTCGAGGCATCGAGTTTGAGAAAGGAAACGACGTTGGAAATGGTAACAAAATCATCTTAATGTAACGCATTCTAACGCGAGAAGTCTAACGCGGGGCGAACACCAGGCCGGGCGAAAAGTAAATTAACCGAATGGAAGGTAACTCGATCTAAAAGAAATACACTGGAACTCGAAGGAAACTCTGGCAACGCGATTAAATGCAAGAACTTTTGTTGAGAGGCCGTTACGTCCTGGACGCTATCGCGCATCGAATTGGCAAACTTCGCGAGCCGAGCTGCGCCCAACGAATGAAGTTCACCGAAATACTATCCATCCCATCTTCTCCACTCCACCTATTTGATAACGAGTTATTATCGACCCGTTTACGCGCGTTCAGTAACCCTACACACTATTTTCAACCGCAAACTTTTTTTAACGGCCAATTTTTGGAACGGACCATTTTGATTGAAAGTGAACCGGTATTTCGTTGACTAAAAAAAAGAAAAAAAAAAAAAAGAAAGAAAGAAAGAAAAAGAAAAAAAAAAAGAAAATAAATGAAATTAACGTTACGCACGCACGCCTTACAACCGATACTCGGTACGTTGGTATTTTGTCAACGAATCGATCGATATCGATGATCCTTCGACGAAACACGAACAGAAGTGCGCCAAGTGGATTATAGGATAAAAATGAAAAAGACGAGTGAAGAGAGGAATAAACATTGTGTAAATATTTCGAACGCTAGAGATTTGACTACTACGAAACAGCGAAAATCATCTTTTTTTAGTGTATACATTACTTTGTACTAATAATAGCCTAACAGAAAGGAAAAAAAAAAAGAATTTAGCTAGACACTTTTTTGAGATCTCCATAGATCGAAGAGCGAAGGGAAGGAAGAAGAGGGTCGTCGTTTCTGGGATTTTTGTTCTTTCTATCGCGCCGCCCGACCGAAAATCGAATCGCCGCGAACGCGATACGGGAAAAATCAAGAATCATGCCATCGCAGTGAATCTCGTAGCTCGGTAATTTTCGAGCGCAACAAGCGCTCTCTCCCAGGGTAACGGAACAGATTCGTACGCAGAATTTTCGATGCACAAACGAATCGATGTCATCGCTTTAACGATCTTTTTTTTTTTTTTTTTTCACGTTTCAACCAACAAACCAGGTCAATTCGTCGGAAACGATACACTTTTTTATATATATATATCCACATGAAAGAGATAAATAATTAGATAAATACAGATGGAAAATGTTCGCGCGCGAAAGAATGTACGCTTCGAAAATCATGGAACTTTTTTGATCGTCGATCTCCGTATTGGTTCGATCGCAATTCGATCAAAAATTCCTCGCATGTACCTGTAGCGCAAAGATCGGGCGCGGAAGCGAAGACCACGGGAAAAGACCACGTATTATTCGCACAAGATCTTCCGTTAGCGAGAAAACAAATTTTAATGAAAACAGAGAGAGAGAGAGAGAGAGAGAGAGAGAGAGAGAGAGAGAATGAGAGAATGAGAGAGCGCGCGTTTTGGAAGAATGAAAAAGAGCGAAAGAGAGATGAACAGAGATTTTTTTTTCCTTAGGAATGGAGGTACGTAACGCAAAAGAAAAAAAAGCTAGCCGAGTCTTACTCTTCGATATCGACAGTGTGCCAATGAAGAAAAAAAAAAAAAAAAAAAAAGAAAAAAAGAAACATTTTTATTCCGAGTTTAGCTAAAGTCTGTCGCATTTTTTCATTCATCTCCGATCACTTCGTGCATAAATGCATATATCGCGCGCACGCACGATATAGATATAACCGTAAGGATATGTAAGTACAAAAGAAACAAAGAGGGAGAGAAAATAAAAAAAAGAAGCTTTGAAATTTTCGATATTTTCCGCGTCGCGGCAGTCGATAGGTATTAAACGCGTGCCCTTATCACTGATGTACACGTGCTCGATAAAACTGACATTGGAATTTTTGTGCTTTCCGCTCAGCCCACGTTCCGTTTCCCCCCCACGCCACGCACACATAAACACACCCGCTCTTTGATCGAATTTCGTTTCGCGATTTTTTTTTCTTTCATTTTTCTTTTTTTTTTTTTTTCTCGTTTGATTCTTTTAATTTCTTTCTCTTTCTCCTTGGCCGCAGAACTAAATTTTACGAGACGGGATGACGTTCCTTTTCTTTCTTTCTTTCTTTCTTTCTTTCTCGCAATACGGATGACGAAAGAAGAAAAAAGAAAAGAAACGAGAAGACCAAAGAGACGTTTATTTTAATGTTGTGTATATTAATTGTTTATGTCGTATAATATTTGACGATGCATTTATCCATGCGTTACACCGAGTGCTTTAATTATTCTTTCTCCTCTTTTCTTTTTTTCTTTTTTTCAATTATTATCATTAAGCATAAGTATATATGTATATATATATATATATATATATGTATGTATATATATATATTCTTATATAACATGTATATTGGAATATGATTTTTTTTTTTTATATAAGTATCTCATCGTCTACTATCATAATCATCGCGATCGATCGGCGCAATATTTTATACTTGTGTAAGGTGTACATTTTGTTTACACGTGGAGTTGATCCATCAGGCATCATTATAACAACAACGATTTTTATTATTACAATTATTTATAGTTGATTGATTTACACATTAATTATTAAGCAGCCAGTGCCGTTTATTTTATATTTTTTTCATAGAGTGTAATGTGTATCACTGCTGTTATCATATTTTATTAAATCTTTGCCATATAACACTCCCTTAGTCTCACGATTTCACCCTTCATTATCAATATGAGACGATTTTTCTTCTTGTCTCATCGCAATTCTTCTCCCGCTGCAATCCCCTTTTCACCTCCTCCTTTTCCTCATATAACTCTATATACCATGATCGTAATAAAATCGATCCTTGATATATATATATATATATCGAGCTAACATACCGAGTTTTTTTTCTCACATCGTACTGCATTTGCTTTAATTTTTTCGCAACGAATTAATCAAAAGCAAAAATGAGCGGAAAAAGAAAAATAGAAAAAGAAAGATGGAATATTTACGGAGATAAATCATCGAAGAGATGAAAATTTTTTTCCATACGAATATACGAAAAAAAAAAAAAAAAAAAAGGAATACTCCCGGATACGCCGAAGAAATCGCATACGTTTTTTTCGACCGCCGAGTGCGTGCAATATCGAGTGATTTCATGTTTCTCGCACGTCTTAAAGCAGCATACATCGAGACATATTGTTGCTTTGCAAACCTTGTAAATGCACTTGAGCACGCATATCCTCTCGCGAGCGCCTCGTACTCTTTTGCTCCCCTCGTGCGGAAACAAGAGCGAACAACGCCTCGCGCTTTGTTCGCCAATCCTCTGGGTATAATAAGGAGTATTTCGCGTCACGCAAACCCGGGGTGTTCTCTTCATTTTCCTGATTCTCTCAGAGATGTAACTTCTTCTTCTTCTATCTAGCGTGATGACAATTGATTTCTCGATATAGCGTTAATTCTATAACGAAGTACGCCGGTTCCGGAGCTTGCAGCCACCCTATATACACGAAATTTAGAAATTCGACTATTTAGAAATAAATCGTGTTCCGCTCGAGAATATGCCGCAAGATCCGGAATCATCGCTTCCTCTGTTACTTTCTTACATTAAATGTCGGTGACTTTTGTCCTAGCCGGAGGGACCGACTTCGGGCAAAAATCAACTGTCTGTTCACGTCGAGGGAAATAATAAAATAGATTATTTCACATAGCACACAGTTTAATAAACTGTAAACGAAAGCAATGAAAGAAAATAATGCTATTTTTATATGTTGCATCGTCTGCCGTGGTGACCTAGAGTTATACGAACTATATTTGAGTTCACTCCTTTACTGATTCCGTGTATCAATTTTGGGCCATTTCGTATCACATTTCTGGGCCATTTCTGTTTCCGTTTCAATTTTTCAACGCGATAGATCGTAGATATTGTGTATCTTGTTCGGATATTTACCGAAGGAATCGCAAAATTTCATTTTCAATCTGATTTCATGATTTCGTCGATGATATTTCGTTATACTTTGTAAATGAAATTAATAGAGTATCGTTTGAATAATGTCGTTAGAAATTGTGAGAAGCATTCTCATATAATTTGATGAAGAATGTCCCTATAATATTAATATCATCACATTAGCAGCTTAGAAATAAATGACAGAAATATTTCTAAAGATGATCCAAAGGATGCTCTTGCTCACAATTGATCTAGATTACTACATTAAGATTTACTATTATTGTATTATTATTACTATATCTACATTCCTTTTAAAAATCTACCACTATTACTTTACAAAACCATCTGTAAATAAGTATTTTGTATTCCTGCAAGAATAAAATTACGAATCATTAATCGTGTATGTAATATTTCTACCATTATCATTAGAATCATGATAGTTTCAAACATAAATACAGGATTATGAATACACGTTATGTCTCGTAAAAAATTTTTATTCTTGAACATAGAAAAATTTTGTGTGCCACTGTTTCTCGTTATATTCTCCTGATACGAAATCAAAATTTCTGATAAAAAAAAAAGAAAAAAAATAGATTCGACAAATAAATCTTCAATAATGTCGTTTTTAAACATAGAATGTTTTAAAATTCCTTCCTACTCCCTTTACAAGGTTTTAAATTCCACCGCTATCGTCAAGCGGTGCCTCGCGTCAAAACATTCACGTCAGATATCAGGGTATATTATATTTTATAAGGTCGTTATCCTAAAGATATAATATATAAAATCGAGAATGTAACATCTATATTTTTTACATTAAAGGTTAAAACACATTGTAGCTTTGAAAGAAAAATAATGAAAATATATTCTATTGTTCTATATCGCATTTATGGTTATGCGCTAAGAGGAAGAAAATATAAAATAAAAAGAACAAATAATAGAAAAAAGACAGAAAGAATAAGATAAAAATTCAGGAATCAGCACCATCTCTTGAGTATCTTGAGAAGAGATATCTTTAGAATTCAAAAGATGGCGCAGTTCGCATCTTATTTTTATCCTATCTTTCTCTTTAACTTGCTATTTTCTAATTTTGCATATATTATTTAATAATATAATACTCTTATATTTAGTTTAATCATAGTCTTTAAAATTTAGTAAAATTAAGTTTTAAATTTCCAACCATTATTAATGCTATAATTCTTTTCTATACTGAAACGATATGTTTCATTATATAATGCATATAATAGAAATATTTTGTATTTTAAATAATATTTTAAATTTAAATTCATTACTACTTAAATATACATAAAATAATTAAACATTTTTTTTTTGATTCTAGTTTATTTTTTTTTTTTATTTTCACAAAATTTCACATTGGATATAAGATATATTTTATTTCTAATTATATAAAGAATTACATATGAAATATATTAATTTAAAATAATCATTATTTTCTAATTTCTAGTCAATATTTATAGTATGTAATAATATCATTCACGATTTTAATATTGACAATGAATAAAAATAAACTAGCTATCCAAATATATGTAAAAGTATTCAATCCTTTGAATTCCAATAAATAAGCAACTAATAACCAAACGCTTTGACTAAAGATCCAAATAAAACATAGAAATAGTGATCTATAAACGCTTAATCCAAACCGTGAAAGACATAATGGCAATAAAGATAAATACCAAAAAAAGTATTGCGATGTTAATACCGGATTATATGTTACTATTATCATGGCCTGTATAAACATTACAAATGGTAATAAAGATTTATTTGAATATTTATATGATAATAATAGTAGCAATATCAATTGCGGTGAAAACATTAAAATTTTTTCAATTATATTAGGCGGATAATTAGCAGATAAATATAACATGTAAAAATAAACAGAAAAATTATGTTTCGTATCTTTGCGTGTAATATGATAAATAAAACTTTCGTAAATATATTTATAACCATAGAAATAGTAATTAATAGTTGTTAAACAAATAATCAAGAAAATACAACTAATTACTAATTTTAACTGATTTTTGTTTGGTATAAAGTAATTTTTATCTTGAAGGGAAAAATATATAGGTATACTAAATACTATAGGATATAATCTAAAATGGATTGATAAAGCATGAAATAAACCTGTTAAAACGAATTTATCTTTTAAAAATAAATATAAAGTTAGCATAATTAAAAAGACTGTTACAGTGTCTGCATTTCCTCTGGTTGAAATTACGATCGTGAAAGGATTATAGAGCCATATAAAAGTACACGTATGTTGCTTATTAGAATTTTGTAAGATTAAGATTTTTTTTATCAAAACGGTTACCAAAATATCAACAAAAGAAAATAAGATTTTTCCAAAATTTTCATTTATGAAAATATTTGGTGTTAAAAGCAAAGCCAATAATGGCGTATAGCGATATGTATCTCGCTCAAATGGAGATGATCCTTCTATTATATAACGTGCAGCATCAGTAAATACCTTATAATCCACATCAGTGTACGGAACGTTGAAAGTTTTATCATGATAATTTGAATAAAAAACTAAAGTGACTCTAAGTAAGAAACCCAATATACAATGCGTCTTAAATGATAATTCATTCATTTTTAAGGTTTTAAATATATCTTTTAACATTAAATAAAATTCTACTTGTTTTTATAATCTTATATTATTTTTTGCAGCAGCTTTCATTAAACATGCCTTAAATTCCTTAAACTCATTTTTACAATCATCTTTTTGTAAGTTGGATTTTGCCAATACACATGCAGCATATTTAGCTCCAGATTCATGACATTGTGCAACAATAATAGGATACTTTTTAAATCGTTCTTTTGCCTTTTTTACTGCTTCCATTTTTAACTACATATCATATTATTTACTACATATCAATATATATATATATATTGTATATATATATTAAATAAGTAAATATATAAATCTACTATTTATGAGCCATTACTTGTTAAAATATTAAATTTACTTTGATTTCTTTTTTGGTGGAAGTTTTGGTACTTGTGATGTTTGATATAAAGTCCATAAAAATAGACCTACTGCAAAAGCATTAACACCTCTGATTAAGTTAGTTTTTAAATTTTCGTTCATCATGATGAATCCTATTTTTGAGCTTTTCTCTGAAACAAAATCAAATAAATCGATAATCATTTTTCATAGTAAGATGATTATAAATATATATTATAGTAAGATATAGTAATATATAATATTATTTATATTATTTATTTAGTAAAATATAATATTATTTTTTATACATACATAATCTACAGTATTATGCTCGTATGGTTTAGAAATATCTATACCATCACAAACTATTGAAGAAGCAAAATATACGATGCAACACTGTCTTATTTCCTCTAGTACTTTCTCGCAACGTGATGGTTGATATACGTTATCTAAAATTAATCAACTTAAAAATATATATATATATTTAATATAATTATATATAAAGTAAAATTAGAAATAATAAATTTATCATAACCTCGAACAAAATTACACGAGTGATACCTTTTAAGCACTGCTGTAATTTACATGCAAACTTTTTACATGGATCAGTTGTCGTCATGCGAGAAAATGAAATATATTTGTAGATTTATAAACGTTCAATGAAGTAATTCTTATGTAATCTAATATTACAATTAGATCGATCGTATCGCTAATGGGAATAAAAAATATTTTAAAATTAAATTTTTCAATTATAAAATGCGCAAATATAACATTTTCATTGAAAATTTAAATATATATTAATAATAATGTATTAAATTTTTACCTTTCATATAATAAGCTTGCCACAAGACATATAAAAATTGCTTGAATAACCTTATAACTCACATATGTGAGTGTAACGATATTAGATAGATGGCACTCTAAACATACTGTGTTATAGCAGACCAAAAACTTTCATACAGGTATATACGTATAGTGTCATTTAACGAATGTGTTAGGTTAAATTATACAAGCTTTTTGTTAATAACAAAGGTATAACAATGTTGGGAAAGATCAAAACAAAACAAGAGAAAGGAGGTAAATAACAAAATATTAACTATTATTTTTTCATTTATGCGTTCATTTTATGATATATACAAACTTTTGGTATTTCTTATAGGTTATGTTTTTATTCAATAATATTGTATATAAATATAAAAGATATATAAATTTATATAAAAAAAAAGTCTTAAGATTTTAATTTCATTATTAAAAATAATGTAATTTTTTTATATTTTATATATATTTTATATATACTTTATAAATGAAATAATTTTAGATTTAAATTTTTTAATTATTTATTTTCATATTTCAAGATAAATATATTTTCTAATATTAAATTTTTTTTTAGAGATTATTGCATATAGTGAATCTGCTGTTGTAAATAATGCTGCAGTAGTAGAATATTGTAGGATATCAATGGCAGCATTATCAGGTGGCACAGCTGGTTTATTAGGATTAACTGGATTATATGGTTTTGGTTTTTACATATTTGCTGTATTTGGATTATGGGTAAGAATAATTTTTAAAAATATTATTATTTAATAAAAAATTGTTATTATTTAATATTATTATTCAATAAATAAAAAATATTTGCATAGGCAATGTTATTGTTAAAAGCTGGAGGTCAATGGAAAAAATATTTTATAAGTAGACGAAATCTTCTAACTAGTGGATTTTTTGGGGGCCTTTTTGTATCCTTTATAATGTAATAAAAAAAGACAATTAATCACTAAATATTTATAAAAATGCAAATATTTTCCTTAGCAAAACTTATACTCATACAATAGACATACGTGCTGTTTTGGACGTATCCTTTCTAAACTTATCGAACATTTTTTGAATATTATTATTTGAAATTAAAGAAAAAATTAATTTCATATATTTGTGAAATATTCTGTGTCAATGCTACATATTTTCCTTAATGTAATATTAGATTTTTATATGGAATGGTACATGTATACTGATTAAAAGAATATTTAGATTTAAGGGTTTATATTTTTTAACTAAATATATCGTTAACTAATTAAATATATCACAAATAATTGCCAGTTACTGGTCAGAGTAATAATATTGTTGATAAAGCACTATGTGATTTATTGTATATGTATGTACATAGAACATTTTCAAAAATACATTTATTTCATCTGTTCCATTTGTTTCTCATTGTTCATTATTGTACTATCCCTAGAATATAAGTATATAATAATTGTAAATATAATTAATTTATATTTATTTCTTTGTTTTTATAATATATGTATAATAAGTAACATGGTATATAAACAATGTAAACATAAAAAACATAAAATCGTAGGATGAATTGTCTGATATCATAACACTTTACTGAACACAATTTTTTTTTTAAATATTCGAAGCATTCATTAGAATAAAACTTTATTCCATTATTAAAATCAATAAACGATAACACATATATAATCATAAAATGACAAGTTAAACATTGAAATTCAGACATAAATCTTATGTTTAATCTTCTGTACAATATAATTTTCAATTAATTTTTATCAATTCTTAAAATATTGCAGCATCCGCAAAAGAGCGATTCACAATGATATTGCTTCGTACTTAACATGCTCGCGTTTTTGATGCTTTGTATATCGCTATGTTATATTTGTTTTATATTTTTAAAAAATTCATGATCTATTAGAGTTTATTTAATTTTTATTCGATCAAAATTCCAAAATTTTGACAGCGAAAAGATAAAATTTTATTTCTGTCTTCTCAATCCTAATGGATGCCGATATTAGTTAAGTTAATTTGAGCGTATGAGCGAGCATAATTTTTCTTTTTATTTTATGTTACCGTTCGAGAAATTAAAGAAAGCGCACGAAATAAAGTCAATATTCTTGCGAATTAAATCTTTGTTTCGGAACTTTCCTGCGGAGCAAGTGTATCATCTTGCTGACAGCTCTCCAAAACATTTTCAAGGGGTGTCCCCATTTCAAGACCCTCTAATTTTTTTTCTTGATCCATTTTATCCAATTCAGCTTTGCTCAAATGATAAACTATTCCAGCCCCGTATCCATCGCCCAAAACATTGATCGAGGTCCTGATTCGATCCCTTCGAACAAAAATTTCGAAAAATTTATATTGTTCCATCTTGCGCCGCGTTATTAATTTTTAAATAACAAACTTACAACATCCAGTCGACTGCAAACAACAAAGAAATATCGTTCGTTGGTAAACCCAAAGCTGTAAGCACTATTAACATCGTAATCAAAGCCGCGCTGGGAATACTTGCTGCACCTATACTTGCCAAGGTAGCTGTGAAACTACGTAGATGAAGGCGATCCATAAATAAATAATAGTCGCATACTTCTGTGGTATCGATCATACAAACCTGACCGTTATAACTTCACCTATTCCTAACGAAATTCCATTCATTTGTGCGATAAAAATCGCGGCAACCGCTTCGTAAAGAGCAGTTCCATCCATATTTACCGTAGCTCCAACTGCTACTACAAATCGTGTTACACGTGAATCGATTTTATTATTCTCTTCGAGGCATCGAAAAGTTATAGGTAAAGTTGCGGCACTGATGGCATTAAAAAAGAAAAGAAAAAAAATATTACATAATTATTACGAACGAAGTAAAAGTACTTAAAAAAAAAAAAAGAAAAAAAAACAAATATCAATACTACCTCGATGCTGTTCCTAACGCTGTCATCCAAGCTTGCATCATACCTCTGAAAAATACGGCAGGATTTTGTCGAGTTAAAAACCAAAATATCGTTGGCAGAGTGATTAATGCGTGAAACAATAAGCCCAATATAACTGTCACCATGTATAGCCCTAACATCTGAGCAGTTGCCGTCAAATTGTTAATCGACATTATTTTACCAGCTATCAGACACATAATTCCGAACGGAGAGTACCTGCACGGAGAGATTAAGATTAAAAAACACGAATCCCAAAACACGAAATTAAATTATCATAATTTTGAACGCTCACCACATGATGATAATACCGACAAGTTTCATGATTATTTCGTTCAAAGCCATGAAGAAGTCGACGATTAATTTCCCTCGAGCGCCAAATTGTCCAGCAACAAGTCCAAATGTGATGCAAAACACTATCATGCCCATCACATTCATCCCATCCTTGTACACTAACGTTGCCTCTTGTATTTGATTAATTTCACTTCCTACAGCAACTTCCTTCGTCACGTAAGTAGTTTGCGCCTGTTGGAAGCACGCCTGCACCAAATTTTCCGGCACCATGTTTCTAGAAATGATATTTGCCGATAATAACCAACGCGATATCTCATATATATTTCACGTACCTAATTATATCGAGGATAGCGTCTAACGTAGAAATTTTTGTATAATCCGCCTTGTGCGCGGTTATGACAGATTTAATTCTAGGATCACCGGGATGGATTATTAATACCATTACGATCCCAACTATAGCCGCGAGAATGGTCGTTACGGTGTAATATAACAATGCCCTGTATCCCATTCTTCCTGAACCCTTAGGGTCCAATTGTGCCATTCCTAAAAAAAAAAAAAAAAAAAAAAAAGAAAAGGGAGAACTTAATGACCAATTGTTTACGATTCCAGTGTATGTTTACCAGAATATTGCATAATTACCGGAGATAAGCGACGAGACAATGAGCGGTAGTATGAACATCTTTAGAAGCCGCATAAGAAGTTCTCCGGGGAAACTGATAAGAGTAATGGATTGTGACGTGGGATTGGCTAATCGACCAAGAAATCCAAGAATAAGACCGACCAAGACTGCAGCGATCGTAAAGACCAAAAGCATGTTCTCCCTGAACCAATCCACCACCTACGTTCAAACGCGATACGAATGAGATATATAACGTAAAAATTGTCGAAAGAAGGAATAGATTGATAAGACTAACTCGTTGCAATCTGTCGAGCGGTGTGATCGCCTTGTGGCAAATTTTTTCTTCCTCCACAGTGGTTATCTTTTCGATCTCATCGGAGGTTGAGCTAGAAATTGCTCTAGGTTAAAAATCAATTCGCAAGAAAATGCGATGAAAATTCACAAATCTTACGTTTGGGCTTCTTTGACCTCGGAAGTGCCTCTGAGGACCGCGACGGCCCCAGATATACGTTGACCGAGAGACATCGTGGTCGATTCGATGATTACCTCAAGATTTCCTAAACAGTCTTCCTCCTTCCTTTCCGAGGAAGATCGCGTACAATTCGTACCCGTTCATACCGCGGCTTTCACCGCTGTAGCATGTTTAGTTTCAAAACTAGGCTCTTCACTCTTACGTAAATTCCCTTTGACCAAAAAAAAAAAAAAAAAAAAAAAAAGAACTTGGTATTCCTCTTACGTAGAACACAGGATCATTGTAAACGATAACAACGTCGTAAAACTGTTTATCAGTCGATGAAAAAAATAAAAAAGCGAATATCAACGAGGAATGAGAAACAGCGCGGTAAAACGCAGATGCGACACCTGAATATTTCGAGCTAGCTGTTGTACACGTTCAGGATCACAGCACCAATACGAGGGAATCGTATATAACAAGCTCAATGGTATTCGTAACCGTGGATCTTGGCAGGTCTTTTACGCGCAATGGACTGCCGAGAGACTATCGTATGATTGAATACCCGGGACTTGGCTAGGTATCGCGTCGTTACAATTTGCCATCACGTAGATAATATGCCCCATCCAGGAAGCTGATTAGAGCTCGTGAGGGGTCAGAGGGTGAGTACATCGTAAGAGTAAAGGGAGACAAATGGCAGAGTAAGAGAGATGGCCGGCTACAGGAAGAGGGCACTCATCACAACGGGTCGCACGGCACTGAATAAGCAGAAGGGAGACAAATATGTACCACGCGCGTATGTTTCGCAGAAATAGACCCGTCTCTATTGGATCTACGGCATCGACTAAATTGCTCTAAATGGAGAACTTGAACGATTCATCCCTTGACGTGCAACCCCCTGCCAAGTGATTAAAAATCTGTTACAATGTTACGTCTTATGAAATGTTTCGTTATTTGGTAATTATACGAGTAATTATACGAGTAATTATATATATATATTTTTTTTTTCGTAGAGATAAGATGCGTTTGAAAATGATTCCTAAAAAGTCAGTTAAGAGACGTCGTTGCAATTAGAAGATTGTTCCGAGTATGATTATTCCGGGTAAAGCATATCCGAAAGAAAATCGTAGTTGCAAATGTAAACGAGATGTGCCACGTGCACTTGCCAGTTGGAATAATCATTAATTTTATCGAATTAAAGACATCATAATTTACATTGTAATCATAGACTGAAGATTAAATTATAGATTATATCTATAGACATGAACGGGCCATGTGTTTAAAATTATTTTAACAAGAAATTTGAAATTCTGTTCTGGCTTGACGAATTCACGATTGACAAAATGCAGCGTTATATTGGAATTCTATTTATAAACGGATCGTATATTTCACGTTATATCCGTATTGAAATATGGTACGAAATTCGAAATTAATTAAAATATGATGTATTTTACTATGATCACTAACATGGGAAATACAGATCGGAATTGGAACGTTTATGATGGATTATTTTGAAAGCACATAGGATATGGACCAATTTGTAGGACCCCTTTGTATATCCGTTGGGAAGTAACCCAATTTCTCCAATAATGATGGCTATGAGTGACTATATGCAAACTAATATTGAGTTCACGGTGGATCGTACAGATATACAATACGTAAATCATTTGTCGCGTGAAAAAAATATTTAAAATTATATGATTTTTCGTTATATGATAACAGGATAAAAGGAAAAAAAAATATATTTGGGAATAAATTTTATTATTAAGAATAAAACCACGAATAATCGATAAATATGAATATTTTAAGATCAGTTATACTTTTTATTCAAAATTTATGTTTTATTTATAATTGAATAAATTACGAATTTGAAATACATTGCTGCAATTCCATACATATGTAAAATGCATTTAGAAAACAGAAATGATTTGCGAAAATTGAGAGAAATAATGTGATGTGTTGAAATAGATAACATCGATATCCATTTTAACAGACATATTTTCAAGATGGGGTGGGAGAATACGGTCCTTAAATTAAGAACTGTTGCAGACCGAATTATTTCGATTCTTCTTCGAGCCCGAGAAGTTTCATTTATCTCTCTCAAGTTTTTTCTCTTTTATCGCGACAATAGTGAAAACATGTTCAGTGAAATTATAACGAAAATATTCATATCATTGACGGTGTTTAACGTAATTTACGCCTATCAAAGAAACCCATGGTGGAACATTGAAAATTCACAAAGACAGGGGTGAGATTTGCACATAATTATACATACGTATTTTTAAATGTTGTTTGAATCTTAGAATAATTTTTATAAATCTTCGATCCGTATAGAATAATTTCATATTTTTATTTGTTGTAGACCTAATATATGTGCCGTAGAAGTGAATGACGATATAAATTATGCTTATTATACCGAGAATAAACAATGGTATCCTCGAAAAATTTGTGGAAAACCTACGTAAGCGTAATTTTATGTTACTTACGATATAGCTTCTATTCAAATACTGAAGTATTTTCGTTTGTATTATAGGTTTATAAAATACGAATGTTGCACAGGATATTATAAAGTCGCTGGCCATCCTGGATGCACAGGAGGTAATGGATACAATTTTATTAAGTCTTATATTTGTTCTCAAATAATTATGTTTTTATGGTTCGTTTCAGTAAAACCGCTGATAAATCTCGTAGAAACTACGCGTCGAGTGGGTTCAATGAAGTTCGCAAAATTGATTGAAAATTCAAATTTCGCAAAAGAATTAACGAATGGTCCACCCTTAACATTATTCGTTCCATCCGATGAAGCTCTTGAAGTATATATGTTATATTATACTATATTGTATAATTAACAATTTTTAAGTTTTACATTTTTGTTTAATTTTCAGCACTACTTAAAAGTAAAAGGTATACATCAAGAATCGTTGCACGATGGCAATAGATATATAAATTTGATCGCAAATCATATAATAGATAGACGTGTACTGTCGAATCAATGGCAAGCAAATCTTTTAATTCCATCACGATTACAAGGGAATGTTTTGAGAATTAATAAATTTCCTAGTGGAGTAAGTAATATGGATTGCTAACAATTGATTATTAATCAGACATGATAAATTGTTCAACGACTACCTTTGTTTGCGTAGATGGAAACGGTAAATTGTCATCGAATTATTCGCAAAGATCAAATTGCAAGTAATGGAGTTGTACATGTTATCGATGGTGTATTGGATCTTGCTTTGTCCGAAAATTCAGACATCATTGAACTTGTTTCGAAGGACGGTAGATTTGACATATTTATAAAAGCGTTAGAAAACACAGATTTGGGGAAAAGGATTCGATACAGCAATATACCATGTACTATTTTTGCACCTACTGATGAAGCTTTCCATCACATTCCAAGGAAACAATTGACCGATATATTAGAAAATCCGATCGCATTAAATGGTACGTAATATATTTATGCATTTTCTATGATCTAATTTTGTAAAAACTTATTATTTTGTATAGCATTAATTGCCCAACATATTGTAACACACCCTGTGTGCATGCCAAACATAATTTCGGAATATCACGCAAGCACGATGGAACAACAAGAATTAAAATTAAATTGTGGCCCACATGGACCCATTGTAAATAACGCAAACATAAAAAATGAAATGTACCATGGAAAAAATGGATTACTATATGTTCTTGATCGCGTATTACTTCCGGATCGGGGTAAATAAATAATTTTCATTTTAAGAATATTTAAGAATGTTTTAAAACTTTTATATTATAATTCATATGTATTTTAGCTAAAACAATTTTGGATGTGATTAAGGAAGAAAGATTATTGACATTTTTAGAAATAATTAGAACAGCTGAACTGGAAGAAAGTTTAAGACATTTGAAACATTTCACAATATTTGCCCCTTCTGAAACAGCAATGCATTGTACGTATACGAATTTTATTATTAAATATTATTAAAAACAAGTTTAATACATAAAATTACATAAAATTTTTTATAGCCTTATCCAATCAAAAACTTATAGAATTGCAAAGAAATCAAAAGAGTGCTCGAAATTTTGTTCTTAATCATATAGTTACGGGAATATACTTTACTGATGAAATTAGTAGCAATCAAGTAAGTTATGTTATATTTATTAGGCATTAATATATTTCTGTTACAATATAACATATTTAACTTTCAAGAATTATAATTTATATTTAGATTGTTAGAACACTTGAAATGGGAGTTCCATTACGCTTTCAAGTTTATCGTTATAATTTTGGAATAGAAAATGCATTAATTATAAAAGCTAATCGAGAATGTAGTAATGGTGTTCTACATGTTATCAGTCACATCTTACATCCTGCAGAAGAATCTTTAGATTATATTTTAAAAAAAGAAGGCAATTTCAGGTAAAAATTCGTTCTTAAAAGAAAAAGAATTTGAAAAATAAGAGAAATATGAATAAATAACTGTTACAGTATTTGGTTAGATGCAATGGAAAGAATCAAAAGTGTTCAACCGCAAATATATGATCAATTCAAACGGGCAAATTCTACATGCACATATTTTGTTCCCTCGGATGAAGCATTCAAACAACTCGGGAGTGTTAAACTTCAAAAATTATTAGATGACAGAAATTATTTAACAAAGGTAATATAGATTTTTTTTATAGATAAATTAACTAAAAAATAATTTTTTCATTTACTTTTAGACACTACAAAATCATATTGTGGATAATATGTTACTTGCTGAAAGTTTTATGCCCGATTTACAATATACTGTGAGAACTAAAGGAAATCCGATAAATATTATAAGAAAAAATAATAAAATTTTGGTGGCTAAGTTTTTCATAATTTAATGAAAATAAAATATCATATTATGATTCTGATGATTAATTTAAAAAAATATAATTTTTTAGGTAAATGATGCTACTCTTGTAAAAAGTGATATTTTAAACAAAGCTGGAATTGCACATGAAATAAATTCTGTATTACTACCGGATCAATGTCCACATGGTTATAAAAGAACATATGATGGAATTATAAGAAAAATGTGTCTTTAAAGCAAATAATTAGACACATTTATATTTTGCATTATTTATTTATTATATATATATATATATATATATTAAAAAAAATTTTAAAAAAAGTTATATATACTATATATACATTATGTACGTTACAATAAATCTAAATCTCTAAAAATTAATAATAATATAGATTTATTGTAATTAAAAAAATAAAACATGTTTAAAATTTATATAGTATTCCTAATATTAAAATTTTTTTTTAATCGTATTAAAAAATATAGTTCCCTAATATGATTATTAGATTTATATGGTTGGCTACACTTATAATACAGAACAATTCGTATAAATATTTACCGGCATTAATATATATATATTTGTATCATATTATGATTTCTGAATCGAAGGAAGAACGTTATTTTTATTTTAATAGTTTAGCTATTTTATTAAAAGCTGTTGAAAATGTACGTACAATCATAGATCTTCGAAACGAAGCATCAGTTTATGGTGTAGTAGAACATGCAGATGCGTAAGTGATTTTTGTTTATATGTTATTATTATTGATCTAATCTTGCATAAATATTTTGTTTTTTTTAGCCACATGAATATTGTAATGAAAGATTGCACCTTCACAGATCCTAGAGGTGATTCGTACAATTACGACATGTTCTTCGTACAAGCAAGAAATATCCGATTCGTTCATATTCCACCAAAAGTAAGTAATTTTAAAATATTCTATTATATTATAAAATTTTAATACAATTGATGTAAATACTTTTTCATTTTGGTAATAATATTGTATATTGGTAACATATGCGTTCATTTTACTCTAATCTTGAATGCATATATATTATTTAAAATATATTAGTTCGCATTTATTAAATTTATTATTATTATATATAAGTTTTAGGTAAAATTTATTACGGAATAAAAGATTATGAAAGATAATTCTTATTTTTTGTTATACGTATGCATATTATTAATATATTATCTAGGTATTTTTGTATTTATAAGTTGTGTTTACACAATAGATAATATTTAAAGTACAAATACATGGCAATTTTATTCTTTTGTAAACATTGTTTATTAAAGATAAATATATATACATAAATAGATAGAGAAATGATAAAAAATTGTCATTTACATTACAAATCATTAATTACATCATTTTTACAAGTGCAGAATATTTTGTGGTATAAAACTAGTGACAAATTAAAATTGTTTAAATATTTACATTTAAAGCAATATAATACAACAGCATCGATTACTCCATCAACGCAAGTCAGCATGAGTGCATTTAAATTCCTTGATTATGATTGTATTGGATTTGATTTTGACCACACACTTTTACGTTACAATATAACAAACATAGTGCATTTAATATATGAAACATTAGCTAATTATTTAATATCAGAAAAAGGATATGATTCTAAATATTTGTTAAAGCCATTACAAGATAAAGACTTAGATTTTATGCAAAAAGGATTATTCTTAGATTTTGAAAAGGGAAATATACTTAGAATTAATGCTGATGGTATAATTCAAAGAGCATGTCATGGAACTAATTTATTAAGTATTGAAAAAATTAAAGAAATATATCCTGGACAGAGATGGGAAATTACAGATGCTTTTTGCAATGATATGTTATCCACATGGACTGGTCCTCCATCAATGAAAATGAGAAGTTTATTAGATTATTTTGATATTTCCTCATCTCTTATTTTTGCAAGATTAATAGATACACTTGATGAAGAACAAGAAGAACCATTAAATGCATATAATGTTTGGCCTGACATGTTAGATGGATTGATTGAAATATATAAAAAAGAAAATTTTAAATTAGGCAAAGGACATTTTTATCCTAGTCTAAAAGAAAATCCTCATAAATATATGTATAAATGTACTGCAAAAACTATAACTTGGCTTCAAGAATTAAAAAGACATCGTATTACTTTCCTTATTACTACATCATATATAGATGTTGTTGACTTTAATGCTACTTATGCTTTAGGAAAAGATTGGAAATCATTATTTGATATTATTATTTGTTATTCAAGGAAACCTCGTTTTTTTACTGAAAAAAATCCATTTCTTGAGATTATAAATTATGAAGAAGGTAATATTATAAAAAGCAAAGATTTAAAACAAGGTGGTATATATAGCCAAGGTAATTGGAATGAACTTATTGAGTTTTTTAAACGTATATCTGGAAAACAAAATCCTCAATGTATATATGTTGGTGATAATCTTTTACAAGATATTTATGTACCAAATTCATGTGTACAATGTGATACTGTAGCTGTAATTGAGGAACAAATGTCTGAAGGAATGATTCATCAAAACTTATCACATCCAGATGAAAAAATATTAAATTCAATATTTTGGGGATCTTATTTTTGTTTAAAAGATTCAAAGATTAATATGGATTCGTTATGGGGACATGTTATTAAAAAATATTCAAAACTTTGTATACCTGAAGTAGATTTAATAGCTCAACAACCATTAGAAGAATCTTGGCTATCTTTTAGTAAAGATGGAAAGAAATATGATGGATATTATCCTGCAGTACCACTCAGTATATCAGCATTTTAAATTTGTCACTGGTATATGAAAAATATGTTTTTCATTAATTTGCTAAATAACATTTTTGTAATTTTATATTAATACATTGTTATAACATTTTAATACCATATAAGATATTCTTAATTCAAGATACGTATTATACCAGCTATCAAGGAACAATTGCAATATTTGTTAAGAAATAAAAAGGACTTAACATACACTAAACGTACATTTAAAACAAAACGTGCTGAACAAAGACAACGAGAAGGATTAGCAGCAGTGGAGAAAATTTTAGAAGATAGAAAAAAAGCAAAGCAGATTAAACAAAAACGAAATTAATTAAATATTAAGTAATGCAAATTGATTTTACAATATATTTATTTACAATTTACTTTTGTGTACAAAAATAACTTCTATATAAACATGCATTGCACAAAATACTGTATGAGTTTATTATAAAAGTGATTATTTTGTACAAATTGCAAGTACAATTGTTAAAAGCTAATATGTAAACAAATATAAATAAAATAAATTTATATAACTATGTTAGCTTCACTAATATTATAAGACAAATGCTATTATAAATTGTATATTTTTAATATACAGTCTTTTATATTTTTTATAATAGCATTAATCAATATTTATTACAATAATAATAGAATATTCAATAATTCAAGAATAACAAAAATTATATGTGATATGCCCATATATAAATATTCTTATAAAATAACAATACCAACAAAGTTTTACATTTGCAGAATAAATAACATTTAATTAGGTGAAGTGGTTGTTATTTTCTTTGAACAGCAATAGCTATTCCCATTCCTCCACCAATACATAAAGCTGCAATACCTTTGTTTCCATCAATTCTTTCTAATGAATGTAATAAAGTTACTAATATCCTAGCACCTATAACAAAATAATTAAATGTAATACAAATATAGATGTATAATGATATTTTTTAATAATTTAACTATTATACCTGATGCACCAATAGGATGGCCTAAAGCAATAGCTCCTCCATTTATATTAACTTTGTCTGGATTTAGACCAAGAGATTTTACACATGCTATTGATTGTGCCGCAAAAGCTTCATTTAATTCATATAAATCTACTTCTTCTTTTGTCCATTTTGCTTTTTGTAACTAAAATATTATTATATATGTATTATACATATTTATAAATGTTATACATATTTTATTATCTGAATTTATAAAGTATATTTAAACTTTTATATACTAACCACTAATTCAACTGCTGGTATAGGACCTATACCCATAATTCTTGGTTCCACACCAACTTGAGCCATTGCAACAATTTTAGCTAGCGGAGAAAGTCCTTTTTGTTTAGCAATGTCTGCTGACATAAGAACTACTGCTGCTGCTCCATCATTGATACCAGAAGCATTACCAGCTGTAACTGTACCTTCAGCCTAACAATATATCATTACTATAATATATATATATATATATATATATATATATATATATATATATATATATATATATATATATATATATAAAATTAAGTACTTTAAAATTAAAAAAAAAGGGAAAAAATACAACTAATCATACTTTCAAAAAAGCTGGTTTTAATTTTTGAAGATCTTCAATAGTTGTTCCAAACTTAGGATATTCATCTTTATCTACGATAACAGATTCTTTTTCAGTAGATAATGTTACAGGAATGATTTCTTTTTTAAAATAACCTTTAGTAATTGCAGCTTCTGCTTTTTGCTGAGATTTAACTGCATATTCATCTTGTTCATTTCTACTTATATTAAAATCTTTAGAAACATTTTCAGCTATATTTGTAAAAAGATTATATATAGTAAAAGAATTTTTTGCAAAATATATTTATAGGTAGAATTAAAACTCTTATACCTGTTATTCCCATATGAATTCCATGAAATGCATCTGTTAAACCATCAAATATTAAAGTGTCTATTAGACGACAATCTCCTATTTTTACTCCATTTCTAAATTGTATTGCATGTGCAGATTGACTCATACTTTCTTGACCACCAGCTATAACTATTTGACTTTCACCAGTTTTTATGGACATATATCCTTCCATTATTGCTCTAAAAATATATATCTTTTATCAAATATATTCAGATTAATAATAAATATAAACATATAAATTTTGAATTTTATTATTAAATTTGATTAATAAAATTATTATTATTATTATTATTTAACAAAAGCTGAGATTAAAGTTTATATTTACTTTAATCCTGAGCCACATAACATATTAATTAAATAAGCAGGAGTAGCTATAGGAATTCCAGCTTTCATTGCTGCTTGTCTTGCTGGATTTTGTCCTTGAGCTGCAATTAATACCTGGAATGGAAATTATTCTTTATATTTTAAGATATATATCATAAATTGTAGAAATATACAATAAAAAAAAGTTTTAAAATTCAAATGTAATTATATATAAACTTATAAATATTATATATAGATATACAATAATAAATATACCTTTAAACTTTTTTTTATTATGCTTATATTGATAATTATCTATATATAAATATAATTATATTGATAATTAAAGTATTAAATGTTATATAATATATCCATATTGTTTACATATTTCACATATTTTTTATTAGAGATTATTAGAAGGATAAATAATATTAAATTTAAAATTAAAAAAAAAGTATAATTCACATTTATCTATTATTAGCTGAGTATATTACCTGTCCAAATACAACTTCAGAAACATCCACAGGTTTAAGATGTGCTCTTAAAAGACTTTCTTTAATAACTATACTTCCTAAATCTGATGCTTTCAGCGATGATAAGGAACCACAGAAAGATCCTAAAATTAATAAAATTAATATTTTATAAAATTTTGAAATTTATTCATAGAAAAAAAAATTTTTTTAAATTTTATATAGTACGATAGAGAAATTAGCAAAAAATAATATATCTAAATAAACAAAATAATACAGTAACAGTACAATACAATAATACAGTAAAATAATATATTTAAATAAATGATATAAATAAATAAAAGTAATTATGAAAATCAATAATATTAGAACATATTTAACATATTTATTTTAAATATTTATATGTAGTATAATATATTTATTTCAAATATTTAAACTAAAGACATAAATAAGTTAGGAATATGAATTACATATGATTGTATAGAATTAAATTAAAAATTAATTTGTTAAAATATAATTAAACTAATATAAAAACATATCAAATTTAAAATTTTTCAATAAAAGACATTATTATTATATTAAATAAAAAATAGTTAATCAAAAATGTAATTATTTACAAGATTACATTTAAATTCGATTAATAACACAGTATAATATAAAATAGATATTATTTTTCACTCGTACACAGTTTAAATTTGCAAGTTGCAAAATAATACCTATGGGTGTCCTGACTGCTGATATAATTACAACGTCACTGCTACTCATATCGAAAATTTATTATAAATTACACCTCAAAACCTTGTAGAGAACTGAATGAAGACTACCGCCAGGAAAGCCGATGTAACGGAAATAAGTAGTTGGAGAGCTAGTGATATGTGCCAGTAACGGCTTAATGAAAGTATGTCAAACGAAATTTAGGTATATATATTCGTGAACAGTTCCTTGTGTATCTTTTTGTTAAAAGTTTGTTAATATATTTTATTCATTTTAAGATTATAATTAAGATTGATATTAATCTTATTATAAGAATTATCAAAATAATAGATTTACTATAGTTTGTTTTATTATTCGTTTAAACATTATTTATATGATCTGTATTGGGATCTTTACCATGTTAGATATGATACATCCCTGATCAACGTCATCGGGTGGCTAACTTCTAATTTGGCATACAGGTGGCGCTGAACCACCAATCGTGGTGTCGTGGTGGTGCTCGTTTGTTTTTACCCAGCATGCATTGTGAATAGTGACTGGTGCTAAGATGGCCGACAACAAGGAGGAGATTTCGGAGCTCGTCGAAAAGCGAGGTATTTATTACAATTGTTCAATTTATTTTTCGTGATCACAGTTTAGAATAAAAGCTCGATACACGACGAATATGTCGATGATCTTTGGCGAACGATATGATCCGTAGTTGCTATAAAAATCACGCCATCTGCACGCACGGTGTTCAGGAGGAATGATCGCGAAAATCGACGTGAATATACTAACGAATCGTGTCTGTTTTTTGAATTTCTCGCAATATTTGTAATATTCGCGATTAGTTAATTTAGGTTATGTTGACAGGAATATATCTGTCAATGCGACATCACTTTTGTCCAGTGCCAAACATTCTACCTTTTGACAGGCTATGTTCACATTCGGTTACACGATATCGTATAGTGTGTGGTACATGCGAGCAGACAGAATACCGTGCTCGTTCTTGTGTGTCCGCCTAAGCGCTATGCTCATTACTCATTAAGGTCATACGCTGACGGCCTTGCAATTCGCACCGTCGTTGAAGTAATCTCAGTCGAGATTACCGTTATCTCTTACCGCGAATTTATTGCCGGCTGATTTGTCTATAAGACCTATACTGTTGGCATAGTGTTGCGTGTTGTTAAAGGGTTAGGTTTCGAACGTCGGTTATGGGATCCAAACGTTGCAATGTTTTAAAAAGTGCAATGTGTTCGACTTATAATCGACTACTAACAATCATTCAATGTCACGATGAATTTTTCCTTTGGCAAGAATATCTCGATGATCGATTGCTACCTGATGTTACGTCTCGTGCCTCGTGGAATTTGGCCTTCGATATATATATATTATAGGAATATCATCAACGTTTAGATTACGTGGTCAATTTGCAAATTTTCTTGTCTAAAATTTTGATAAGAGAACGTACGATAATTATGCGCACGTTGGACATTTTTAGATTTTGTTTTGATATTGGGAAAATTATCGTGATCAGTAACACGTGGTGATGCGTGAGACAATTTGTAGACAATTCAACAGTCTCTACATACCGTATAAAATAAGAACCGTTTAATTCGTAATCTTTGTTTCTTTGGTTAGCGTATGTTTACCAGTGCAATACGTGTTTAATATTGTCATTCGTGAATGTATGTGTATATGTAGATTAGCGAACCAATCATTTGCTCGATACGTGATTATCGTTCATCGGCCGGCCATCTACTGGTTTCCACCATATACCGACCGTTGTTTCTTGAATCGTTTAATGGGTAATTCCTTTCTTCTCACGAGGACGATATTTTTAGCTATGCGGGCCACAAGGTAGAACGATCAGCCGGCACAATTAGCATCTCAAAGTGATCAATCGTGATTTTTGCTCGTTGCTACATAATGCGATTAACTGTTACATACGTCGCGGTATTATGCGTCAAGTCTTGCACCGGTGTGCCTCGTTGCGCATCGAACCAGTTCCCATGCGTCTTTATTAGAATTTTCTCGTGAACGTTTTTTTCTCAGCTGCGCCTTTTTTAATATGGATCAGTCCTGGCGTGCAGACATCTTGGTAAAAATTAAGGATATCGGGCGATTCATTTCGGCATGAATCGTAAGATGTGGCGCACCTAGATATCGCGTGATTGTCTGATTTCTCGTTACATTTTTTCGTTTAATCCATTCGGCTACTTCTTTTTCATTATTCGTTTCCAGCAATATTCTAGAAACATGGTGATGATAACGATCTTCTGCAAAAGAACAGATCAATATTCTAGCTTAGTATTTTATGTCATTTCTGCTTTTTGAATTTCTCAAGTGAGCTTTTATAACGAATAATTATATATTTTATTCTATTTTATTGTTATTACTTTTTTATGTTATTTAAAATTTTGTAATAATATTAATTTAAAACTCGAATTGAAATATTTATAGCCAATTGTAAATTTAAATTCATATTTCTTTCATATAGGAAACGATCAAAATTATCTTTTCAGTACATATTTTTATATGTTTTAAATATTATTATTAGATATACTCAAAATTTTAGAGATTATTCGGCTCTATGAATTTCTCATCATATTTATTGGAAATCAAATTATTTCAATGCGATCATAGTTCTCAAATCTTCAAAAAATGTCCATATAGATACATAGTATCGAATGTATTCAATCAACTATATTACATTCGTATATCATATAGGAAAATCTATGTACCGCGAACAAATAGTTTGATATAAGGTCGCCGAGTTTATGAATTGGCAGTGTTCTCAATTTTGTTAACAACCTAGTTAATAACCATATAAATTATCTTTTTCCGGTTTAGAGGAAGATGATCAGAATATTCAATTCTATCCATTTAAACATATCTATCATTAAATAAAATACTCTACATAACGTTTCTCTAATTTTTCCAATTTATCTACGACCTCTAACAATCAGTGTAGGGAACGCTTAACGAGCAAATAAAACGTCTAAGCTTAAACCATGGTCCAACGATTCGATTAGTCAAATTTGTTCTTTTTAATTAACGGTAACGAATGCAGAATTATACACAATTAAATCATAATACGGAATTACCATCGAACCCCGTTAACGATTGCATGAATGTCAGCAGCGTTGTACGAGGCACGTAATAAAACATAAACGTGACTTTCCACGCGATGATGTGGCGTCAATAAGCGAAGCCTCGATAGATATTCTTCGCTGATCTGCTCTATTTGCCGTCCCGTTCGTGCGCTTGGTACGTGCCAGCAATATCAAAAACAACACGGTGACGAACGTCTTTCAAATTTTCTATTAATTCATTATATTTGTCATTGCATGGCGCAGTTTCGTACACGACTCGATCCGTCCGCACAATGACGGAATCTTCCATCTGTTTAAAAAATTATCAGGCTTCGTCCCATGTTTTCACGTTTCGAGGTTTCCCCTTGTATAAATAAGCCAGGTCGCAGGATGCAACAGATGACTGAGGATACTCAAGTAGGTTGCATTTATTTATTCGTGGTGGCGTAGAACCGCGTTCGATAACGGTACATCATTGTTTTGGCGTGGTCAGAAGCCGCGTTTTCAACGTGGGCACGATGTAACCGCTGAAACAACTTTTCTCCCTGTTTTAATCCCGTTGCTGTGGTGCCGTTCTTCTTCTCTCTCTCTCTCTCTCTCTCTCTCTCTCTCTCTCTCTCTCTCTCTCTCTCTCCTCTCCTCTCCTCTCCTCTCCCTCCGATTCCGTATACATCGGGCGCATCCTTAAACGGGCAAATTATCGACTTTCGAGGGTCCGGCAGCATGCGTGCTGCAAATGATCGTCTCGTCTTGTTCCACTTTAGCTTCGTATGGTGTCGGTGTACGCGCGATGTATATACGCGAGAATGTATATGTTTATTATACCAGAATTACCGATAATCCGTCCTTTCGTATTGACATGTAAATAGATGCTTTTCATTCAGTCCCATTGACGAGCGATATCTTCGTTTCACGTTGTGAACATTCCTTTGAAACGCGAGATCAAGCTTTGGGTTGAAATTCATGGTTTAATTTTTTGGCATTCCTCTGTGTAGCCTAGATATATCGTAATATCGAGGACGACAAATGGTCGGTGTCCTTGTCTCGGTGACGTTTCCTCGCCGCTTCGCCACGGCCACGTGGGGGATGTTATAAACAGGAAACGATGCAGAACGTTTTAAATTGGTCGGCATTTGTGCGACACTGAAACATCGGCAAAGGGAAGGCTCTAGCTCTGCTCCATTTATTAAATCGTCCCGTTCTATTGATAACTACTCTAGCCACCGGGGAGACGTGGCGCAGTTTCACGCGTGTTCTTCGTGCTCTAGCAGAATCGATATCCGCGCGCCTCCCTTCGCCTTACGCGAATGCAGTTTCTACCACTTTGTTTCTGTAACTTACTTTGTCGCCTTCGATCTCGAGGGTATCGAGATAGAACGGGTATGTAAGTTTTCCATACGATGTATACGATGACGACGAGCGTGTAGACCCATAGACCATCAACTTATTATTCTCGATCGAGATCAACGTTTCGTTCTGGCTGCTCCGTGTACGACGAGATGGCCGTTAATTACGAGTGCAACGTTGCACTATGTAATACGCACTAATTATTTTAACACCGTTACGTAATTGCTGGCCGAACATCGTTTTCGATCAGCATTTCCTGTCTTGTTGAGCAGTTCGGTGAAGATCTCTTGGCGAGAAAAAAGCGAAACTCGAGATAATCGTCATGGTAATTAAGTCTGTAACTAGTATCGTCCGTGTAAGAATAATAATAACAACGAATTCTTCTTTTCACGCATCGTTTCACCGTTTCTGCTATTTTTCTACTATTTCAATGTTGCAATCTATTGTTATGCATACCGCATAATTTGGGGCATAAATCGCTATAAACTTTTCTTCGTGTCTTTTGCATCTGTAAGCATTTCTTCCATTTATTCCTCTTTTGTGTTATTCTTCAGTGACATGTCGACAAATACCTCGTCTCAATATTCAATATTTCATTCGACCGTAGTTTCGTCATAAACTATATATTTATGATTTTTTATCAAAGAATCAATACGTCTTGGTATTTCTCATGTAAACGTATCTAGAGGAAATGGTATTTTGGATAACCTTGATTTTTATCATTGTTTGATCTTTTATTCATTCTTCGTTCAAATGTTTTCAACATTATTCAAATGTGCCCATAAACAATTTTTTTATAGCAAATGTATATATATATATATATATATGTATCTAATTATTTATAAATCATTTTTCATAAGAAGTTTTATGAGAAGTTTAATCAATTTTTTTCTTTTAAAACGCTCCATCGATTCGTACATAAATTTCTTGCATTATCTAAATATATTCGTAATTACTCATTTTTCATAAACATTAATTAAAACCAACGATTATATAACCAGTTACCTCCGTTATCGCAACGATTAAACGACTCTTTCGAGCAATATTATCGTAAAAGTCGGGGCGTCCGGTTTTCGTTCGATGTTGTGTTCATGAACGAATTGTTATCAAGTATATATATCTCGCCTGATAAAATGATTATCGATCGACGAAAAGTCGAAAGAATCGCGATTGTAGAAAAGACCGACTGTTTGCACGAATTATTACGAGTTGTAAATTGGCGCATGCGTCATAACGCGTACGTGACTAACCGGAAACTCACGTGGATCATGCGGTATGCAGCGAATCTCTCGATCTCGAAAAACCAACAGAAGAAATCGTTGAAGAAAAGTTCCCTATCTCTTGAGAAATCTGTCTACGCTCACGTTTTCACGCGTCACGGTTGTTGATTATGACCGCCAATTTTTGTATCATTGATTCCATTTCGTTGTTCATCGTTTTTTGAAATCGAACGAAACGTTCGAGATTCTGTGAGTTACTGTTTGTACAAAGTGATTCAAAAGAAGCGTTGGTAAGGAAAATGGTCTCGTTCGTGCTTTATCTGGCGTATGAGTAGGTATCTGATAATTGATTGCGATTTATTATGAAACGTGGCAAGTCTGACATCGCGACGCGATATAAAGAAGTCGAATCGATTCTCTCGGTCTAATCTTAACATTTCTTGGACCTATTTTTCCTTAAACTTTTCCAATAAGCTTAAAAAAGATTAAAGTATATGTATAGTAGAAAAAAAGATGTCTGAAATGCGAAAAGCGAGATGAATGAACCGCTCAGTTTTACGCGGTTCCGATTTAAACGAAACGTCGCGATGGAATTATATTTTTGGCAAAATTTTTACATCTTCTATTCCGTTCCGGAATGTTTGGATATGGCGCGTCACTGAATCTAGCCACCGTTACGTAAGGTTATATTTAGGGAAAGCTGAATAAGAGTGGTTTGAATTGAACGTTAGCCTACGAACCCGAAGCACGCGATAATTATAGTCACCGGGATGGTGGATAGCCAGAGTTGTTGTTCGCTATTCAGAGTAGTTGACACTACTTTGCAACTTTTTCCTTTTCCTGCATAATAACAACATAACGTTTTCACTTCGATCCGAATGCATCGAAATCTTACGCGAAATAAGACAATAAACAAAAATTTCTAAAAATTTCGTAAAGATTCTTCTCGTCCAGATGTTGTCCTGGGGAACCGCGATTCGTCAACTTTTACGTGCTTCCTGCGCGCGTTCTTGACGCATTGCTCGACTCAGTCGTTGGCACGATGCCTGTTCAATGTCGTCACACGACGTCCCAGGCCTCGACTGAAAAAAGAGGAGCTCCCTGGATCCGCAGACGGTACGCAATCCGCTTCGTACCTTCCGGCCGCGCCATCCTTCTCATCCCTCCCTAAGTGCTTGGCCAAATGGAAATTCCGTCGAGAACGTTCGATCCTGAATTACCTCGATCGACTCTTTCCCTCCTCGTCCACGCGAAATCAACGGCCCGAATTCGATTCCTTCGTGTCCCTCGAGAAGCACGTCTATTTAAAAATCTCCATACGATCGATACGAAAAACGAAAAAGCTTAAGAAAAAAAAAAAAATCGAAAGGGTTCATCGATCCTGACAAGAATTCACTTACCTCGATCTCTTCATAAGCATATATACGAGGACGGAAATAAAAGACTAATTGGAGAAATTTATAGAATACACAGATAGAATCGAATTTCCCGATCTTTTGTTCGATCGTTTGTGGAGGATCGAAGTTGGTTAATCGGGCGGAATGATCGCGCGAGGATCAGGCACCTTGGTTTTACGAGGGCGGAGAAAGAATCGGGAAGGTGTCCTGGCGGAGAGTAGAGGGCGACGAAGCTGTTACGGGGTGTGGAAGAGGAAGAAAGAGAGAGAGAGAGAGACTGGAGGAAGGGTAGGGAAGGGAGCGTGGTGGATCGACTTGACAGGAGGGAAGGGGGTTGATTCATCGTGGAGGCCGCACTTGGCTTCACGCAGTCGTAGAACGAATCTCGTTCATCGCGATCCTGGACGAGCGGGACGAGCCAGTTACGCGTCTTCCACGCGAAAGTCAAGGACGCGAATTCCCGGCCCCGCATTCTCGAGGCACGCGAGAAAGTATACAGTTGTTAGTTGGTACGGAACGAGTTCGATGTTGTTTCTTTCTTTTTTTTTTTTTTTTTGTGCAGTTTCGAGTCACAAACGGAGGAAAGAGGAAACGAGACGACTTCTCGATCTTTAACCTCCGCGCTCTTTTTCGTTCTCTTCTTTCGTTTGGAATAATCGGTAAGGTTATCGGGACATCGAATTCGCGAAACTTGTTGTTTGTTGGACGGTTTCTATTGGTAATCGTTAGAGGTGGTTTCCGTTCGCCGAATCGATTATAGAAACGAAGAGTTCCTACGACAAGTAACGTGTATGCCTACACGTTATTCTAAGCGGATGATTCATCGTTTTCATTCGTTCGCTTTAATATTCAATTTGTCCCGATTACCTTTTTCGGTCAACCAGTTGCTTCTGCGCCGCATGTATCGAGATTTTCGTCTCCTCTTTTCTCTTCGAGGGCGAGGCCTTTGAACCTCCTCGTGTTTGATCCATGTGTTTACTGCCTTACTCGATGTTTGGTGTGAAACAGTTCTTCTAGGCTAGAGTCTTCGTGAGTGGTCAATAATGGTCGTCGCGATGCTCGCCGATTATGGACAACCTGATTTAGGTACGTGATACCTAGCAATGTTCCCATTCACCTCGTGCAAACAATTTGCCAGTTTCTTTTTGACGGTTATACCAATGAGTTATACGGTAAACGATGATTAGTTCAAGATGGAAAAACGAGCTTAAATACTCGTGACGTAATTATCTTCTGCGATGACACTAGACGAGCCAAGAAGCATGATTAATGCAACGTACAAGAAACTAACGTTACCTTTCACGAAAGTTTATTACATAGTAACTCTGTAATGTATATTATCGATCGTTCGCTAGTTTTTGCAACTTCACCGTCTTTGCGTTCTTGAAACACACGTGGTTCTTTCTCTTTCTCTCTCTTTCTCTCTCTCTCCCCCTAGAAAATAGCCAGCTATAACGTAAAGTTCACGAGAACACGTGCTCGGTAACGATTAATGTTTTCGAGGAACTCGATCGTTCCTCCGCATGAAATGCTCGATCAAAAATGAAATAAGAATATGGGATACTAAACGATACTTGGGTAATAATTATTGTTAGCGTTGTGGAAGTTTTTACCGGGGGCTGGTTGAAAAATTATCAATTCGTCGCGGCAACGTTTAACCGGTCTTATGGATTATGCTGTTAAATTGTATAAGAGAACGAACAACGGTATACGAAACGAGCCTTCTTTCATCGTTCAATTCACCGTGGTGACAAAAAAAATTCCACGATGCTATGAGACATCGCGTATTCCATTGATATTGTCACGAGGCAGTCACGAATTTACAGACACAGTGGCCTGTTCTTTATCCACTAATCCATTTCACGATGAAATTCATTGTGCGTGGCATTAGGAACTGGTCTCGCGTGGAACAAAGACCAGACGTTTGTGCCAGATTGGTTTCACGATAGTATCGCGTTTTTTTAAGGCGAGAGAGCCGAGATCCTTTGTCGTGTTTTCGATTCGGTTCCGATATTGCTTCCGCGATTTTCACAACTTGAGAATTTTCACAACTTGTTCGAGATCCTCTCGAAACGAATTCGACAACGTATTTATTAGAATTGTTAATAGAGTTAACCGGAAATCGATGAACCCTGTGAATTCAGTATCAACCGAATCATTGAAATTTTGCGTTTTGCAAAATCTGATCAAGGCTTCGTTAGACTAGATACGATGAATCAGCGATCCCTGGCTCATTGCCCCGTCATGGTTACGCGAATAACTCTCACGAATAATTTCGAATCGACCCCACTAATTATTCAAAGAGATCGCACGTGCCCTGCTCGATGCATGCACTCGCGCTCATAAACCATGTCCTAGGTCAATAACAGAAACCGTATTGCGCGCTTTTCTTCCTCTCTCTCTCTCTCTTTTTTTTCTTTTTCTTTTTTTTTCCTCTTCATCGTTTGCTCGGAGGGGCACGTTTTACGTCACTCGTTTGTACGTGTACACAATTGATCGCATTGTCGCGTTTACTCAGCGTTTACCATTGTTCCAACATCTTTTTCGCCAGCTGCCACCTTCCTTTGCCGCGCCGGAAAAATGGAAAGAATTTTTTGAAACCGAGAATGGCTCGACTTGGAATTCGCGCATTCACATTTACAAGGTGTCAAAGAGGCTCTCGAGGCCCGATCTCTCCCACGTGTCTCGTGTCATTTGACCGGCCAACACAAATATTTTGCCTTGTAACGTTCACGATTCCTGCTACTCTGACTCGGTTAAATTTGATAAGCGGCGAGTATCGCGTTCGCGGATAAAGAATCGAGCGCGAAGAATTCTGCGCGTTCAATTGTCGCGCCGCGCGTATTCACGAGGCATTGTTCTTCCCTGGTTTTTCAGGCGAGGCCAGAAAAGTGCAGCTGCCTTTTCCCTTTGTACGCTCGGTGCTAATCTAGATTCCACGAGATCATAGATTACACGCCCGTTTCAAAAACCCGGCGTTAATGTCTCCTCTCGTTCCTCTTCGCTTATATTACCCTTTTCCTATATCCTCTCGAGTAATCCATTCGTCGTAAACGCCTACTTCACCGTGAATTCGTTGCATCGAACCGATTTCCAACCGCGGATCGAAAGGTCGAAGCGAGCGATGGTTTTCTCTTTCCAAATTGCATCACTGTCACTTTCTGCGCACCACGATAATTAACAATCTCTCGTGGACAATCTCGGCCCGAAACGGGTGCATTTTATGCTCGAATTAATTCGTCGGATCGAGGAACCCGATGAACCATCACTGTTCTCGATCGTCACCTGCCCGCTACTCTAATTGCATTTGCATAACTGGCAATGGAATGATCCTCCCGCGATGATGATTCCCGAGCTTTGGAATTCAGACGTTCGCCAAAGCGAGGATTATTATTCGGTGGTTTGTAATGTACGCGCGTTCCGCGGCATGATCAGCAGATTCTCCGCGGCGCGTAATTGAATGTTGGAAGCGCGTAGTCGTGAGTCATGCGAGCGGCGTTAAACGAGTGTTTGCGATTGAAAGCAGCTAAGTCAATAATTATCGCGTTATCGTTTCCGATGTCGTTTAACTATAACGATAATTTAAGTAAGAAAATATATGTGTATTTAAATTAGTAAAAAAAAAAAGAAAAAATATAAAATATAACTCGATCGTATATGATTTGAGTCATTCCGGTTTTTACACGTGTTTCGACAATATTGATGGAACGTTTAGCAAAAGTTCGCAAACAATTATCTCAATTGACGCGTCAATTTCGAGCCGAGTGTAAATCTACATCCAATTATAGCCGAGCTAAACTAAGGCTATACTTGAGAGGAAATTTTCGATACGTGTCCCATCCCAACGTGAAATTCCATCCAACTTCTGTTCTTCAACATTCTAGTCGTTCTTTAACGTGGCACGGTTTAATTGCAATCAGACTTTCTCTTAAGTAGAAATGGAAACACGGAGAGAGAGAGAGAAGATAGATAGGTGTTCGCATATCCGTTGTATACATTTTCGATGAAATAGATCGATTTTGGTGTTGCACGGCAATATTCGCACAGTTATTCGCGCGAAACGCGCAACAAATTGCGCCTCTCTCGTTAGAAACAGGCTAATTCGAAAATGCTTGTTCGTGCATTTTTTTTTTATCGTCTGTCTCGTGTCTTCGTGATCCGTGACGAGACGTAACGAACACATTCCGAATCTCAAAGTCCAATCGAGCTCGATTTCCTCGTGCCGTGGTTCGTTTACACGCGAGATATATCGCATGCGTGAAAAATACATTGTGTATGGATACATTGGATCCGGAAACTGAATAAAATTCATTTCGATTTCGATATATGTATATATATATCTCAAACTTGGATATTCATATATTTCCTGAGGCCATTCGCGTTTACATCGAAGCATAGCGTGAAATTAAAGCGAAGAACTGACTCGCTGCGTGATTTTACGACGTCTCGATGGCTCCGTGTAAGGAAAGATACTGGAAAGATAAACGAAAAAAGGATCATTCCGATCCACTTTGATCCTCGTGGATTGTGCGGAAATGCACAAAGTTGCACGGCGAATGTTAGATAAAATCGTATCGTTTCTAGGATTCGTCTTAGCAGAAGAAATCGCGGTCACGATCGCGTAACGATTACCGATTGGCCTCCTCTGTCTGAGATATAGTAGGCATAATAGAAAGCACGATTATTATTAATTGGCGTTATTGAGCGTGTTTTCATCGCGTTTCTAATGGACGAGGCTTTCTAGATTCCGCGGATTTAATCTTCATCATCCTAGATCGCACGATATGGACTCGATTAGAATCCTAGGTACACCATAATTGTTCACATATCGTGTTTATTATACAGATTTCGATTATCGTACGTGTGTTAACACATCTTGTCTAATTTCAGGTAAGCGAACAGAAACACGATTTTCCAACGATGGTTCAAGTTTAACGGCCCCACGCGGTGAGTTTAAATCATCCATCTCGCGGGAACAATCGTCTTTTCTCTTCAACCCGCGAGTTACGGTAATCCGGTATTCGATTCCATTTTATAAGCCGGGACACAAGCGGGATGTACGAGTTGGCGGTTTAATTAAAAAGTTTCCTCCTCGTCGTTAATTTTTCCCGACGTTTGTTTACGTGGGAGCGAAGAAAGTTAATGCAATTATCGCGGTGTATAATATCTTAAACGATCCTCCTCTCGAGATTTCGTGGATCGATGATTTCGTGGATAAAAAAATCCCTCACCTATGGATCAAAAACCTATATACTTTTTCACTCGTTTCAGAGTACGCGCGTTTATCCGCGTCCGCATTCACGCGATTCGAATCGCGATGAAAGGCAAGTCGTTTCTTTTTTACCTTCTGCGCGTCTCTTTGATCCTTGATTATTATTGCTTTGCTCAACGGGAAGAAGACAGAAGGTTTAAAGCGGTTCTCGACCGTTTCAACGAGTTTCACCGATGAAACGTAGCGAGATCGAGAGATACATAGTTTGGTTCCCATGCCGAGGACATTTCACCGGAGGATTAATTCCGTGGTCGACCGAGATAGGTAGATCGAAGCCGATTAGAGCGCGGAGGGGTTAACGAACGCAATTTGCGAGAACCTCGTTGCCGTTTTTTCCCCCCTCTTTTTCTCTCTCTCTTTTTCTAGGTTGAGAGATAGGCGTGCATACGCGAACACGTGACAGTTAGGCAAAAGGTTGGGGAAGGGTTAATTCTCCGGGAAAGTTTCTCACGATAGGAGGTGGTGCGGCCCACCGTAGGTGCGTTTCTATCGGTGATCGCAGAATCCGTGGCGAGGAAAAACGGTACCGTGTTGCGGCCTGTTATCTCGGCCAATAATTTCTCGCGGTTATATTTGAACAGCTCCCACGTACCGATCCGTATCCTGTTCCCCGACTCTCGATATCGATCCTGAAAATTGCTCGGAATCAAACCTCCTCGATTATACAATTCCAAAGTGAATTACGAGCGATGAAAATTAACGAATACCACGTTAGAGATCGAGTCTTAATGTTTGCCCGATTGCATAGCTTCGAGCATAATTCGGTCGGAAATTAGGGCCGTTCGGAGAGGGATTGGAATACCGCGCTCATATTTCCAAGATTGAATTGATATTTCCTCGATACTTTCGACGATCTAACAAACAGAAAGATTTATATGAACGACAAATATGAACTCGATTGATTTTTCCGCGAAACTGTGGAAGGAAAGATAACAATCGTAGGTGGGACGATCTTATTAAAAAAGTTGCTCATTGAAACAGGAGCAAGTTATACAGATTGGCGTAAGAGAGACGCATTAAGTGGCGCAGCAAGCCGTTTCGTATACTACTCGTTAGTATACTAGCCAAGATAAAAAGAACTTTAATTATTTCCATTTTGAACGGAGCCGGAGCTCACCGTGACGCGGAAAGGAAATCGACTCTCTGGAAAGAAAGAAGCGGGAGGAATGAATCGCCGATGGAATTCTTCAATTTCGTGGCAGAGAGGTATTAAACTTGCCGCGGAAACGATGAGCTTCCTTGAGCGTGTCCGACTAATTTTCTGAATCGTACCTCGCTCCGAGATAAGGCGCTCGTTAAATTCCTTTTAATTGCTCGCCAACCTCGTTCCCGAACAATAACTTTCGTGCTTTTCCTCCAACGTTTGAACTTGGGGGCGTAATTTTTCGAAACATAGTACGTACGGAATTAATTGCCACCAGTTTGTTTCTCCCGTTTTCTCCGTCTTATTTTCATTTGAATGACACGTTGCAATAATTACAGGCACACCGTGGATTAATTAGAGGGTCTCGATAGATAGCGTTCGCCTTTAATAATCCCCCTTTTTCCCGATTTCCGATCGGGACGTCAGTTACAATTCTAATTAACCTTCGATAAGTCGTTTCATTCATTACGTTTCAACTGTTTTGTTTTCGAATTTTATTGCGCGCATCCAGAGATAACTCCTCCAAATGTTGCCAGCCATCTTTAATCACCTCTTTTCTTCGCCTCGTTCAATGTTCCCGATTGCTTTTTTAACGGCCGACAGTCTATCATGTGTCGAATCGGAGACAAAGGCTCATTGCTCGCGACATTTAAAAAAAAATCTCGGCGAGAGATCGATGTTGCCAGGTGTTACGTTTAGAACGGTTAAGAACACGTTTCGACGAATTCGCGATCGGGTAGGTCGATAAAACGTTAGGAGAGGGCTTAAACGACAAAAAGATACCCGATTCTCCTGTCGGTGTTCAAGACTCCGAAACCACCCACGAATTTGCCTCGAAGGCTCTCCCCCCTCGAACCAGAGCTTGCGCAATCATTGCGGCTCGAATGCTGACAAATTGAAGGAAACATCTGATAAAAACGAGAGACCGGGAACGATCCTCGACTGGATGGATCGTTATTATTCAATAATGGATGGAATACGATTATCTGGAACAACAATGTGCTAAATCTTCCCGAATCGACCAAACAGTTTCATCGGGATGGTTGCAAAGGATCGCTGATTTGTCGAAGAAAACTCGGTGTGTTCGCAAGGCGAGACGAGGCGCGAGAGAGTCGGTGCGTTCGCAATGATCGAGATGTTCGAGGCTCTTTCACGCGTCGATCGTAACGAATCCATTAAGAGTCGATCGGCTGTTCACGTTGGATAGAAGACACGAGGGAAGGCAGAGTAGACGACCTCGCCCACGTTCCATTACTCGATTACATATACCTAGACGGACACAGAGTTCCGTAGAACGCGAGGAACGACGAGGAGCCGGGTTACACAAAGCCGGCCAACGCGGCGACGTGTGGAGGCCAACGAATGTTAAATGCAAAGACCTACTTAACGTCACTTTAGTCAGCTGGGTGTGACTGCCTCCGCTATCGGCACGATCCTTCTTGTTTATGCTCCATGTCAATGAGCGATATGTGTTAATTTACCTCGTGTTTCGTCCGATCTTCTGTTTCTGATCCGATGTAGGGACATTTTCTTTCTCCTTCCATCGAGTATCTCGATGTCATTTTTTTTTTCCCAGTTCTACGATATTTTTCAAGAAATAACTCTTCGATACAAATGCGATAATATTTTACCGATGATGGCCACTGTGAGAATTCCACGGACGATCAAAGAAAATCAAACCGACCGATGATTTTTCTTTTCTTTTTTTTTTTTTTCTTCTTCGCGTTTGGTCGATGAAATTAGCTCGTTATCTTTTTGTTCACATTTTCATGTGCTTCATTCTAGCGCGTTGTTGTAAATCGCTCACCGTTGATGCATATCTCGCGGATCGTTAATCATTCGGACATTTGACAAACTTGCGCTCGATATTACGAAGCGTTATGTCGCGTGGAAGAAAAAGAAGGTCGCGTGCAAAGTGCACACGAGAATGGAGCGTTTGGCGAATGCAGCGTTAATTACTCGTCCGGATTCAATTCCCTTTCGACTCGTTCGTCCAGTTTATGGGTGGTCTTCGGCGAGTTAGATGCATCGTGTGTATCGTGTCGCGAGAGTAACTCGACACCTCTCGACAGCGCTCGTTCGATCTCGCGAAAAATTGAATCTCGTTTCCTTGGGAGGGGAGAGGAAAGTTTCGCGTCTCGGCGAACCGAAGTTCAAAGTTTGCATTTTATCGAGTTATATGCATATTGGTACAGGGAAACGAACAATGGATTATAATTTAAATACGATAAATAAAATTTTATTATATCGTCAACGTTTGTATAATATACTGGTTACTGGTTCTTCGAGAAAAAAAATCAAGGATTTCCTTATTTTTTTTTTTTTTTTATTTTTTGCGATGAGTCATTCTTATATTACACATAATATAATTTAAATATGATAAAATTTTATTATATTGCCAACGTTTGTATAATATATACTGGTTATTTAACATTGGTTCTTCGTTTTTTTTTTTTTATTTTGCGATGACTCATTCTTATATTATACATATTACGTGGAAAGTATTATTATCTATTAAATTACTTACGAGCGACATATGCTCGATAACGTATCCAAGTTTCGAAGTTTTATTTTCTTATTTGTTCGCATCGGTTTGTTCGAACCCGAAAACTTGATTAGCACTCGACCGTGTATCGTTCGTACGCCTAGATAATCGAGATAATGAAATCACAGGGACGGGTGATCGAGTGATTGAAAACGCTGGAAACCAGGATACCCGATGACCCTGAAAATGGAATGCGGCTGGGCAAGTGTGACTCGACATTTGAGGATGTTAGATGGTTAATAGTACAACTATCAAATATGTCAAGATCACAGGTTTTAAATTTCCTCTCCGTCCTACAATTATTAAAAAAAAAAAAAAAAAAAAAAAAATTATTCCTTTACATCATCCGCTACTTCAATTTTAATCATATGATAGATATAATATTATCTCTCACTTGATATTATTAATATTTTTCGCTGCTCTTCGAACTAATATTGAAAAGAGATGTTATTAACACACTCGCTATACGGTTAAATTGTGGATTATCGATGATTACGAAAAATTCTTGATAACCTGGATCGAAAAATTGCAGAACACTTGGTCGTGGATGATTCAATCAATAGCGGTCAACGAAGCGTTACCCGTATCGGTTCAGTCGTTCTTCCAAATCACCGTGTAATTGTCAGAAGTTTATTTTAAAAGGTATATATTACGGTCAATTGAAATCTTTTGAAATCGAATGATGGAAGTACGTACCGGCGTAAAACGTGCCTAATTCTAATTAAAATCCTTACAAGGATCGATGGTTGTTATATCAGTATATTCAGAATTTTTAGGGGAAAAGCAAAGGAAAAAAAAATTCGCTAGCGAAAGATCGTTCGATATGATTATTGTCTAACGAATTGCCGACCGAATTGAATCGAGAAAATCGTATTAACAAATTATCGCGGATAAAACAGGTATCGAAAGACGAAGAAGAAGAAGAAGAAGAAAAAGAAAAAGAAAAATAATGAAACTCCAACCGCGAGGATGACGTGTATGATAAAATGTTTCTGACTTACATAAGCGCGGAAATCGCGCATTACACTTACGTGTCGAGTCAGGACAGACACGAGGCAGGTAAAGACTCTCCGTTTGTCCGTCCGGTTCACCTTTGCTAGGACGGTCGGTGCTCTTCAAGGTCGAGGTGAAGGCCTCTCGTAACCCGTCGTCTCGGCACTCGGTCTAGGTCGTCGGACCGGATGGGCGAACCGCGTTTTCACCGCATTGTTCTGTCTTTTTTTTGCGTAATTCGATGCTGATGATAATCCTTTCGATGATGCGCAGCAACCCTAGTTTTTCTCGAACGATACTCGTCAGATATTTCGAAATTGGTATTATTCGGTCGAGGAGGAGATGCTACGATATGGCATATTCGGTTTCTTCGAAGCAGCACCTTCTCTAACATCTTTCCAACGTGAATTTCATCTGTTTGTTTTATATTTATCATCCGTTCGAAGCGTTCAACGTCAGATAAATAAGTCGGTTAGAATTATTCTTCGCGTACCATTCAACGTCATTTGCCACGTCGTGCCTTTTCAATGTATCCAGGTTTCTAGAATTATCGACGACGCAATTTCTCGTCGATGAACTGCTTCGACGAGATTCTTTTTTCTTTTTTTTTTTTTTTACTTTCCTTCTTTAATCAATTGATCGTACCGAAGAAGTACTTTAAAAGTTATCTCTAAGGGATAGATGATAGAATTATGTATTAATCGTTTAAACGTATTTTAAACATATAGAGAGAGATAAATTTCCACGTCGATGATCTTATTACAACGGAATTACGAAACGTTAATCCTTGTCTTGTCTCTAATTCATATTGTATTAGTTTCTCTATTACGTATTGCGTATTATATTTTTCCATCCGCGTTTATACATTTCCCTCTTATTTATTTCGTTCACGTTACGCGCCATCCACGTCGAGTTATTCCAGTCGAGCGATTCCTCCTCGTTTACGAGAAACTTCGATGAGTTAACTTGGCTGATTCGTCGACGGTAAAATTTATGTTCCACTCGAACGTGCAACGAGAGAGAGAAAGAGAGAGAGAGAGAGAGACGTCAAGTATCGGATTATGTCGTATATCGGGGATCGTAAAAAGATGGATTCTTTGCACGATAGAGATTGACTCGCGCGCGAAAAAGATCTCCGGGTTAAGAAAAGGTAATCGTGGCGAATTGTTTTACGCGCGGAAACTCGAAATAATCGCGGGAAATGGTAACTTTCTTCGATTGAATTTTTATAACATAACGATCGCGTGGCTGGCGCATCGTTGTTTCATTCCAAGGTCGTTTATCGCTAACTCCATTCCATCTTTTCATTCTGGTATGTCATCGACATGCCATCAGATTTTTTTTTTTTTTTTTTTTCTTTTTTTCTTCGCGAATTCGTGTTCACGGTTGGCTGGCGTCGTTCAGCGTTCATTCCACTCGACGGAAAGGTTTCCACTTGCTTTTCACCTATATAGCGCGTAGCGCGATTAAAAATAAACGCCAGGTATTTAAGGAAAAATCCGATAATCGTTGCCGTTTGACATTCTTGACTCGTCGAGAATCGGTATCGAACCCGATGGAATTCGTTGCTCGATCGGCAACAAGCGGCCGCCTCTCGACCTTTTCAAATCGCATTTCCACGAATAATAAATGATTATCGCCACTATCGAGTAGCATTAAGGGATTATGAAACACGGCGTTAAACTATGCATCGATATATCACCAGCGGAGAAAGCGTCCAACTTTTTCTCGTCTCGCTCAGTCGGTTCTCGCGTTTAATTTATCCTGAAAATAGTTGACGAACGATCTCTCCGTGTCTCGTTCCACGAATAATCGTAAAACAGGCGAGGCTCCCTCGCGCTCCATCGAGAGGGTTGTGTGCGCACAAGTGCGCGGCCATTCATAGAAATTTATGTTATATCGCGAATCGAATTCTTTTTTCTCCTTACTCTTCTTCTTCTTTTTCTTTTCATTTTTTCCCCTCCTCCTCCGCGAACAATATCTAGGCAGCGATGAAAACCGGTTGCACGCGTCAGCCAGTAGATCACTGTCGAGCGTTAAAGCTATTCTCGAGATTACGAATAATTTAAGCGCGGTGTGTTTGTCTTTGTACTTTCACTTCGGCATTTTACCGTTACGAAGCCTGGGGGAGAAAAATCGATCGGTCGTTCGGTGTTTGCACGCGCGGTGTCCACGAAGCGAGATGATTTTTATCGACGGAAAAACGGCACGGCTGATCCCCGACGAGAAACTTTGTCCGGCTTTGTCGATTTTTGTCTCGCGCACGAACGGAAAGAGGGGAGGATCGGTTAAGTAAGTATTCTGGTTAATGATTCCGGCCCGATTTGCTAACACATCTGGCGCTTGGCAATTGCACGTATCGTAGGTTAACGCGAACGAGATTAAATACATAGGGCCGGGTTTCACAATGAACTTCTGTCGAGTCATGATATAAGTGCTTCTCTTCTATCGTTACACGATAGAAATCTTGCTCGAAGAAACTCGATTCTTATAAAACTAGGACTATTCCGGTGGTAACGAGTTATGTGTACTGTTCCTCTCGTTGGACACCGAGTAGGAAGTTGGTTTAATTTAATTTAACACGCACGATGATAATACCGTTTTATGGAACATGTAAATCCACGATTAACTGGGTTATCGAAATTCCATTGCGTGTTAATTCCATCCGAAGAGAAAATCAACATCTGTCTGAGAGCGTTTCCGTTTCTGCGGCTCGCCTTGAACTTGTCCTCCTTATAACGAAACCTGGATACATTGGGAGAGAGAGAGAGATGTGAAATTCACGATAAAATTCCACGAAATCCTTGGAGATGAAATTGAAAAAATTTTTCTGGTTTTATTTTTTTTTTTTTTCTCCCTCAAAATGTTAAAATATTGAGAGAAAGTATGGGAGTGTCTTAATTTATTTATTTATTTTTTCTCGTTTATCACAAGTGAACGAGACGATACATACTATAAATAATATAAGCTCGAATAATAATAAGAAAATATTTCGTTCGTCAAAAAAATGTATTGTGATTTATAAATTCATAAAATAATTCATAAAACTCACATTTTTTTCTCAAGGTTTCTTGAGAAAATAACTTTCGACGCAAATTGTCATGTCAATGACTTCAAGGTTACGTAAATTCTTTCACAAAAAAAAAAAAAAACGTAGATTTCACCAAAGGAATTATTCATATAGAGCGATACATTCTTGAAACGTCCGCGTGATATCTCCTTCGATTTTTATTTTTATTTTAACATTTAATTAATATTTTCCAATATCTATTTTACGATAATATAAAATGAAAGCAACGATGATTATCCGATTTATCAGCTACAAAATTACATTATTATATCGAAAAATTGTTATATATTCGTGTTATATATTCGAGCGTGGAAAAGTGTTTCGCGGCCAATTTTTTCAGAAGCAGCGAGGCGTTCGTTGAAAGGAATGTAGTCGTCGGTGGGTCAGGTTCTGGAAAGCCCAGACGCGAAAATAGCCAACACGCGTTGCTTTTCACTGACATCGAGGTCCGCCATCGTCCAAGAACCGTTTCAATCCGAGCGCAATTCCATGCTTCACTTTCCCGCTTAGGCGTACTTAGGCGTTGTCAAGGTGCATTCATAAAAAAAAAAAGAAAAAACTTCTTTTTTCCAATCGACTATAATCGGCAATAATAAAATTTGATGTTGATGATAATTACTTAAGAAATTCTCAGCGATTAATTAACAATTTCAATTAAGAGAATTAATCAATCTGTTTTTTCAATAATAATTATACGACTAGAATTGACTTAACTATTCCCTAATGTAAATTTGTCGAACAGAAATCGACTCGATCTATAATAACAATCTTTCTCCAGCCTTGTCTACATCGATCGATTTCACATCTATCAATCTCGAGAACCTAACACACACATATATATATATATATACAGATAAACCATTGACAAACGAGCTCGATTCGTGACAAGACTTTATAGAGGGTAACGGGATTGGAAAAAACGATGGAAACTGGTAGTCGCAAGTTGCAACAGTACGTAACACATTAACGACGATTTACGAAGGATAATTATCTCGTCGAACGACTTCCACGAAGGAAGGAAGCGCGCATTCTCCTCGCGATCGAACTCTTGTTGCTCGCCTCTGGTGGACAATAGAGGCGAGCTCGGTTTCGTTTTCTTTTTTCCTTGTCGCGCGAGCAAAGTATTTTTAAGAGGGACGATCGGAACGGAACAAGAGCGGATGATCGGTACGCGCGTTCCTCGCCACTGCCAGAGGAGATATTAGCGGCGCGTGAAGCGCCTGATAATATATTAAGGGCGTCGCGAGTTCCGCGTGTTTTCGTCCAAGGCGACGAGATAGGCAATCGGTGGGACAGAGGGCCGTGTCCACGTCGATGCGGCTCGATTTCGTTGCACACATTACGATGACGAGGAATGCCGGATTCTTGCTCGAAATTATGCGCCACGCGCGTATATTTAGCACCCGGTGAACGATCCCTCTCGGAATCTTGTTAGATGGAGACATTGCGAGATTTTCCACCGACCTCTCGTCTAGATCCTATAATTCTTGAGAGGATCTCTTTGACCTTCTCGATACCGTGGAAAGAGAAACTCGAACCTCCGTAATTGACGCCTCGAAACGCCTCCCTCTTGACTCGATTAGTCGAGTTTTTCCCTCGTATTCCTTCGAGAATTCTTTCGAACTCCTCTAGAGAAGCCTAACTCGTGCCTCTCCAATTGGTACCCTCGTGTTATGCGTCTCGATGTCGATTTACTTTCTTCTCCTTCCTCTTTCTCGATCATCCTGTCGAGTTAATCTCCCACGACCTCTTTTCACGCGGCCAATCCTTTTTTTAGCCCCGTTACCAACGCGAAGATTTCGTTTTCGAAGCTCGGTGAACGACCTGTTCGGATCTCTAACGGAGGAGGAAACGAGTTAGGGGCGAATCGTTTCTCGAACACGTCGCGGCGTGAAAGGGAGAATTTTTGCCACGAGGATAATTACGCACGGGTCGAGGTGCAATAAATTAGGCGGAGGCCGAGCCGGCCAACTCCTGGAATTCACCGTGTCCCTTCTGCTTTATTTATTTTTGCCGAAATCCTCGGTCTCCGCTCCGTAATTTGCTCGTTCGATTCAACCACCTCTTCCGCTTTTTACCGTCTTTTGTAATCGCGACCGCGATTCCCATTTCTATTATTACCCTTTCTCCTATCCGATTGGATTGTTTTCAGTAGAGCGTGTAGATCGTTTTCGTAATAAATCCTCGAATATATCGCGAGGTTGATAACGGTCGAGGAGAAAATTTATGCATACCCTTCTCCGTGGAAGGGTAGGATTGACACTGTCGGTATCCCGAAGGAAAGTGTTTCGAGCAGATAAACGCACCAGATAAATGCGATCGCGGATATGCCGCGATTGTTCGGCTGACGTGTTGAAAGTGGCTCGGATATTGTACGAGACGTGTCGTAACCTTGCTCTCCGCGTTTAAACGAAGCACTTCGATGTTATCAATTGAACGATACCAACCTGTGTACCACCTTCCTGTAAGCAGGAAGCGTCGCTTGTGCAAGACAAATAAACTGAGATCGTATCGGGAAATCGATCTTTCCTTCTCGTCTCGTCCAATTTTCAATTTGTATATTTACGCGCGACACGCATCGAAATCGAAATGGAAAAGGCGAATTCCTTTAGAGATCTCGAGAGCTAAGAGCTCTAAGGTAGGGAATAATGTACAAAAAGAAAAAAAAAAAGAAAAGAAGAACGATGGCGAGTATGTACTTCGTGTAATCGATAACCGAGGGAATGGACAGTAATGGTACACGTTGGGACAGAGTGGATCGGCCCTATAAAAGGGAAGAACGCTGGTACGTTCACCTCGTCTTACGTCTGTTCGCATGCTTTTATGGTGTTTCGCGTCTCCCCTCCCCTTATGGTATATCTAGTTCTGCTAGCCTCCACTTTTTATTCCATCCCCTTTCTCCCTCGATATTTACGTCCGCAAGGTCGCTCATTCCACATTTTCTTTCAAAAAGAAGAAATATCCCGAACAAAACATCTCGAGATCTTCTAAAGCTTTCTGCATTCTTGGATTAATCTTTTATCGGTGAACCGGCGTTGCTTCGCGTCGCGTTAAATTACATTGCCTGAGCCTAAGTCGCTTCCGCGAGGCGAACGATTAGATTTCGATGGCGCGTTGAACGAGAGGAAAGTTAAAGTTTGGAATGAAAGAGAGGAAGAGGGAGAGGGAGAGGAATTGGATTTTTTTAAGGTCAAACGATCATTTTGCGTGTTATAATAAAGCCGTGGGTTGAGGCGAAGTTCACATAAATCGAGTTTCGTGGACATCCGATTCGTCGAGGAAGATCCATCTCGAAGCTTTGAGGTCAAATCTATCTAAATCGATCGATCGATCGACACGGTGTGTTCCGAGGCCTCAAAGGTGTATTTACCAAGCCTTCTCGCGTACATACGTACAGATTAATTCTAAAAGTGAAACTCCCATCGAGGTTAATGCTGCTTTTGCACGCTCGATTGTTCGTGAATTCCAACTCTTCTCTATCGTTTCGTTCTCTCGTATCGGATCTCCAGGGAAACCCTTCGACGATGCGATGTGCATTGTCGACACATTGGCGTCCTTTAATCGGTCCCTCGATCGGATCGATTCGCGAATGGGTTCGCAAATGGCGGAAGGGAAGAAAATCGATCGGCTGTACTGTACGAAGATCTTGTTGACGTCACAAAAATGGCGACACCCGTTACGTTGTTAAAGGGTATAAACCCGTAACGATGCAAAAGCGTAAGGAAACGAAGCCGTCAAGGTCCTCATGGCCGCCGCATGGCAGCCGAACAACACCCCGGCAACACCATCTTCCGGTTTCCCATACGAACCTGCCGGCCACCGCCGTGGAAACGGAGAAAACCAACCACCCACCGATGTGTCTATCGACCACAGACGCCATTTGCCGGCGCCGTGCTCCGTCGCGACGCCAAGTTCACTGCGCTCCCCCTTTCGACTGGCAGCCGGACTGTGTGTGTTTCCACGCACGAGCCGCGACACGACCTCCACGCCTCGGTTCATTCTCGAAAAGAAGGGAAAGAAAAGAAAAGAAAAAAAAAGAAAAGAAAAGAAAAAAAGAAACAAAAGAAAAAGAAAAAAATTTCGTTTCCTCCCGGATTTCCAACTGAATTTTTCTCTCGTTCTCGACTCGTCGGTGCAGGATGTGGTGTTGTAAAAGACTCGATTCCTCCGATTGGCCTGTCACTACCATCGTTCGAGGTAACGCTTCCTTTTTGCACGTCGCTAATTTTCGATACTTCTTCCCGCACTCGACAATTGTCCGAGGCGCGGGGGCTTTCCACCACCGCTTTTTTCTTTCGTTACTCGATTTCCACCCTCTTTTTTTCTTATCTCTGCTCAAATTAATTTATTCGATCCGTTGCGATAGCAACGGAATTTTCGAATCGACCGACCCGTCGAATTTTTTTTCTTTTTTTTTTTTTTTTGATTTTCGAATCTGGTGTTCAAAGTGTTCTTCGCACCGTTGCTTTCCGATTCCTTTCGTTTTGCCAATCCCGTATCGTATCGTATCGTATCGTATCGTTGGAGAAGCTTTTCACGAACGCTTCAGCTTTTCTACGCTGTTTCTACGCTGTTGCTATTATTGTGTTCCGTTCGGTCAAAGTCGTGTATCTAGGATAAATTCTAGGAAAGTGTGTGCGGACTTGTCGGTCGATGGGCTACTTTGCTAATCGCGCATCGCGTACGATACGATAATGCAACCAGCGAATAATATTAAGGGAATAGAAATCTTGGTGTAACTTGAGAAACGAACGTTTCGAAAAAAACGTCGAATTAGCGGTGTTTTATCGATCGATGGTGGAAACGAAGGTACACGCAGGCTAAGAGAAAACGCAAGAGAAAGAAAGAAAAAAAAAAGAAGCAAATTGTTCGATAAGTAAAAACTTAATAAAGCTCCGTTCGATCTTGCGGCAGACGAAGCCCTACATTAGAAAACGTTTAGTTGATCGCATCGTTCGGCCTAATTGCTTATTCGATTTAATCCCACTTGTGATGCAACCAACATCCGTGTCTTTGTGCCATGTCATATCGTGGCTCTTCAAATATTCTATAGATATCGATCGAAATTACAGTGCGATATCTAGTTCGCGTCGTTTACACGCGATAGCAATGATAATTTTTCGTACGAATCGAAAATCGAATTTGTCTTTTATCATTCATGAGTTCTAGAAATCGCATAGAAATCATCTCGATCAAGGTAACGTAGAATTTTTTGCTCCAAGATACGGATATAGAAATGTAAATGTAATATTTTCGTTCGTTTCAAATTTTATTTCCAAATTTTATTTATTTTTATTATAATATAATAAATAAATTCGATACGTATGATAAAAAATTGAAATTCGATGTATTGATATTAAAATATTCTTATTTTTTCCCAATGCATATTTCAACGATACTTTTTTCATCGAGTGTCGCGCCACGCTTTACAGTACAAAAAATTTTTCGTTAATTCCTTTTGGGAAAGATCGAAGCTTTGACGTAAATGAATCCAGAAGGAAGGGTCGAAACGAAACGATGTTCATTCAACGATGAACATCTCAAAGCAGAGCTACCGGATTTAAATCCACGAAACATCTGGGATGTCTTTTGGTTGCTGTGTCGTTTCACGATTCGTCGAAAAGAAAAACAACGGGCCAATGGATGCATATTGCACAGTCATTGCCCTGAGTCAGCGTTCAACGTTTGACGCAGAAACGGGTAGAGCTCGATGCCAATTTTTCAAGAATTTCAACTTCTTTTTCGCGCTAGACAAAATTTTTCTCCTAATCTTTTCCATTGTTCCATAGCGTTAATAAATTGTTGGGTTTCTCTGCGACGTAATCGATTCATACGTCTTTTTTTTCTTTTTTTTTTTTCTCGGTTTAAGGGCAATTGGCGATAAAAAGCGAAAAAAAAAAAACGAAACACGTATATGTATCGATCGGTCGCCTTGCAAATTTGAAGTGACTCACTGTGCTCTACGTTCACAATAATGTGACGCGTGTTATTGAGATATTAAATTGACATACTTCTGGATATCCACCAGTGGTCAATTACATCGGACGTGGCCGGTTGCATCAGGCGTAATTGGATGAAGACGTACCTTGGAGTCGACGAGTCTCGAGACGCTCGTGTTAAAAAATGTTCTCGAGTTTCTCCCTTCGTTTCCATAAGAGTTTTCGCTTCTAGAATGCTTGAGAACGCTTGAAAAATGAATATCGTCGAGATGGATAGAGAATTTCTGGAAATATTTGTACGTAAAAATCATCACTTTGAAATAGAAGATTTGAAATTTGGCATCTGGTCAAAATGAGGTGGGCGTGGGATGTGAAATTATGCGACGATTCGCTACGCGTCGATGTTTGCACGAATTCGGACGACCGATCTCGCTTCTCTCCTTGCTCCCATTCTCAATGTAATGTAAATCCCTCCGAGAGAGAGAGAAAGAAAAAGGAAAAATTTTATAGCCCGAGGATGGATTATGCGCGGAGTGTTAAAATGATCGTTGAACGTACCTGGACGAGGAAAAATATACATTGTGCAGAAACGTAGGCTTTCCATTGATTCCGCAGTACGGTGAATCCTCGTAGTGCGGTTCGCGCGGAGGGAAGAAAAAAAGTTGCGGTAAAAATAACGACTTCCGTTACGAGCCAACAACAGTATTTGGCACGCCAGTGACGTCATGTCCGTCGTCTGAAGCCGATGTCGTTTTTCACGCCTGGCACGTTTTATTTTTAACCTGCGAACGATGGCGCCACTTGTCCACCCTTCAAACGCGTCTTGTTTAAACAAATGTTTATCATTATATAATGTAAATTGTTACGTGTATTAAGTAAATGGCAATTTAAAAGGAAATATGCTTTTGGATTTGAAATAGCAACTTTTAATTTCCAAATCAAATTTGCTTTAAGATCCGCGGAAGTTTAAGATTGTTGATTTAAACACCGTTAATTATTTATCTCGATGTTAATTACATTCCAACAATTTTTTCCTTCGACTCGATTCGTTCCAACTTATCCCTCGTTTTTTCGTATCTCATTCGCGATTCGACCGAATCGTTGCCCCCATTCTACGGTGAAATCTTTATCACGTACCAGATATTGTTGCCCACGTGTTTCTTCAACCACGGCTCTTTGAGAACGGACTTTACAAGGTTTCTATGCAGATATCCCCTCGTGTCCGCCTACGGTGCACCGTTCTATTCATTGCATGCGTCTCGTTGCGTATACACGATCGATAGATTTCTACACGCTTTCGATCCCGTAGCTACGACCTGTAGAATCGCATATGGGGGATATCTCATTATGGGAGATAATTGTTATAATGGAATTCTCATCTTCTTATTGGAATTAAAATAATTTACCACTTTATTTAATTATTATTACTTATTATTATCTTATTATTATTTACTATTTCATCTACTTCAAATCAGCATCTATTTTATATATATTTTATAATTATATATCTTATCTTATTCAAATATTTTTAAATTTTGATGTAATCTTTAAACATTTTTACCGATTAAAAAAAAAAAAAGTGCAGAAAATGCGATGTTTGTTTACAACCGTCGCAGTTAAGCATTTCCGTTTCCAGCATTTATCTTTTCTATATATTTTCATTTTTCTCTTCCTTATAAAAATCAATAAGTTTAATATTATCTTGTTCAAATATTTTTAAATTTTAATCAAATTTTTAAACGAAATTTTTACCGATTAAAAAAGAAAGTGCAGAAAATACGAGATTTTTGTTTACAACCGTCGCAATTAAGCATTTCCGTTTCCAGCATTTATCTTTTCTATATATTTTCATTTTCCTCTCTTATAAAAATCAACTACAACTCGACTATTTTTCTACTCCCGCGAGAGTGGTTAAAAACTGAGCTTTTCGTCGATCGTTTCATCGATCATTTTTCACGGGTTTCATTTTCTCGAATTATACACGTGGATAAGAACAAAGAGAAATGAAAACGTTTTCAAAGATACGATTGAAAGAAAAATGGAACGTATTGGGCGATGTGTAAGTTGACGAAACGGATAGATCGATCGGACGAGTTCAGGGAAGGACGTCTGTCTCTGCCTGTTCACCGATACGTAATAACAATTATACCGTGACAACGCGAGAAGGATCGAGGTTAATGGTTGGGTAGAACGATCTTGGAAGCGTCGATCGGCACACGATCGTGTTAACTCATGGAGAAGGTCACGATCGATCCTTCCATTCTGATCATTAATCGGCGAACCGTCGATCGAACGTTGATGACCGCTAATCGACCGTGTTATGATCGTCGAAAAATATGATCGTGTAAACGCCAACAACTCCCGTAATCTCACTATAAATCATTAAAGATTGTAATTATTAACGATTTCCGATCGATACACGTTATATCGATAATTAATATCTAAACAGGTATAGGATTCTAATCAAATGGATTCCTCAAATATATAAGCCGAGTTTTCTTCAAAAAATAATTAATAATAATAACGTTGGCGCGTTTTCCATAATTTTTCATTCGTCGAATCGTTTTCAGATGATCGATAGAAAATTTATTTAATGTAACAAATAAACGAACAAACGATGAATAAATGGAGAAAAAAAGTCGTGTTTCGAAGAGTAACAAGTGCGAGCAAACTGAAAATTGTCTCGTTATCGTTCCGTTTCTACGTTCCGCAAAATTTAGTGGTAGCAATCGATCGAACGATATAGCCCACGCGTGTTTCATTCAGTCGGAACAATTTCTCAAAGTACACACTCATGGGTATCGAATTGAATGTCGTTTCGAAAGCCGGGATATAATGATACGGGGTTCGGTGAAACACGAGGAAAGAGTCGAAAGTTGTATCCACGTATCTCGATATGTGGCGCGTTCTCGCGATAAGTGCATAAGTTAGTACGTCTGGCCGGCCAGACCAGATGAAAGGTCTTGTCTAACGCGTAATTGTGCGGTTAACGGAGAAGTCTCGACCGGTTTGTAATTATACCGCTAATGAGTTAGATTGCCACTCTAAGGTTTTCGATCGCTTCCTTCCTTTCGTCGCAATCTGTCGCAATTTGTCGGCCGAACCGTAAGATCTCGGCCATCTCGAGAACCGAGAATCTTCGCGTTTTTCGTAATCTTTAATAATAAATTCTATTTTAAGAAAGTTGTCGATTTTAAAAGAATTAGAATTTTTTTTTTTAATTTTCGACTCTCTTTACGCGTTTTTTATGACGTCATCCATCTTCGCATGCTAGGTAATAAATTTTAACGATTCGTAGACTAAAGTCGAATCTAACTAGTAAACAGGAATTCAATGATATGGTTGAATGTCATAGTGTAAAGGTTAATTTGGGCCTGTCGTAGATTCAATTTCCACCTTGAAATTTACTTTATCTTCATTTCGTACTTTATCTTCATGTTTTACTAATATGCTTTGTTTAATAGCGGATGTTTGGACCTTGATTTTTAACTATTATAGAATCAAGTACCGGATGAGCATTTACAGAGGTCTGTAAAATTTCTACTTGACGATGTTGTAAACCGGTAAACGCAAATGCGACTTGGTCGTTAAATTATGCAGACGCAAGAATTTCCGATAGGAAACAACCAAAAGCATTCAGTGTTCGTTTTGTACAATCGGCCTTGCAAAATGGCAGCGAGATTATGGTTAATTAGCTGACCTCGGGAACAAGAGGTCGTTGCAATCACACATGAGTCACGATCCTAACAATAATCGTTAGAAGGAACAGGAGACAATCTCACAACGTTAATCTTTAGCATATTTCATTCTTATTTTCACGTCGTTTCCTTATGTATATACGATGAAACTCGATTTTTAATCGTTCCTCCGTTAAACCGACGAGAGAATCGCGTAACTCGTTCCTTAATGTCTGTCTAATTAAAATAGCGATCGTGCTCGACAGTCTATTATGGATATTATTGTCAAGAGGGGGGAAAGCTTTAATCGCGCGCGTAAATCAACCCGTTGCGGCAACGCACCAACCTCTCCTAGAATCCCCTTCTGCTGAATATTTTCGAAAGTGAAGAAGGAAAAAGGTCAGTCCGTAGTTAATTCCAAGGATCGCGAGTTGCGGTTGTTGTTCGTCGTGCCTCTGTTTTACAATCATTAATTATCACCGTTCCACCTTGCATTACGTTTCGCTCCTTCTTTCCTTCCTCTTTCTCTTTGTCACGCGGCTATTGTGCAGTCACCATTGCGAATAATTGGTCCCCCAACTTGTTCGAAGGATTATTACAATTTGCCCTCTCGCCATTTGACGTTAGATAATACTCGCGAGTAACCGACGTCGTTTGTAACTTTGCGCGTTTATCAGATCGACCAACTTTTTTCTTCTTTTCTTGCTGAATAATTGGCAAATTTGTTGAAATTGAGTTTTTTTTTTTTTTTTTTTTTTCGTCGAAGCGCATCGACATTTTACGATTTTAGAAATTATTAAACCGAAGAAAAGAAAGAAGCAAAGCGATACGAAAATAACGAAATTTCGAATCGATTTAATTGTTGTGCCATTGCTACATTTCAGTTTAGTATCAGTGTGGCGTTCGTTTGCCTACGTTGGCTATTAGAGAGAAACGTCAGTTACTAAATCCACAACCGGGTCACTCCGCGAACGTAATACCAGAGTTAACAGATTTAATCATAGAACGGTAAATGGAGCGTCGAGCTGCGTTAGGAATTCCATTCTCCAACTTCGTTCAGAATTCATAATCCTTCGTTTAAAAAGCATCCCATTCTGTTCGATCCGTTCGAGCTCTGTGTATAAAGAAAGAAACTACGAATTAATTCCGAACCGAATTAAAAAGAAATGCACGCGTCGTTTATTTCCACGAAGTTTTTTTTTTTTTAATTTTGGACGATCGAAACTCGTCGAACTCCGTCATCGCACGAACTCGACCCTGTTCAAACGCCTTCGTTTTGGCCGGGAGGTAAACAAAAGCACGATGAATCGAGCGTCTTCGTGGCACTGTGGAGGAATAGGATAAACGAAGGGAACGCGAACCTCGCGCAGCATGTAAGTTCTAATTTTACGTACGGATGGGTCGTCTTTCTCGATTTCACCCAACAACGGTCGCTCTAAAAGCGGCCTCCTGGACAGAGGCGCGATGGCGCGCGCCACGTTATTCAAATATGTTCCCGAGTTCGCGTTCTTTCTACCGTAACATTCGTGGCGTTGTGTACAACAATCGAGTTACGCCATCGAAGCGAAGGATCTCCAACTACGTTACGAAAGTTTCTTCAACTCTGTCGGTACGGCAGAGCACTGACGTGTCGATGATCGTGTTGCACCGACGGTAGCCGGCAAACGCGCTTCTTCGGTTGCGCTTTATCGAATGGGGGTTATCATTTTGTTTCGCAATCATCGATCTAGATGCGGAAGAGGGCACGTTTTCGATAAGAGAATTTTGTTTTTGTCACGTGTACGAATATCGGAAAAAGTCACGTTTTCTTACATTTTTTTTTTTTTTTTTTTTACAACAATTTAAATGAATTGCAAAAAAGGAAAAAAAAATTATCACGAAGAGTTATCTCGAATAAATCGAAAAGAGTATTTAGTCGGTAAAGGAAATAATGAACGGAAATTTTCGATCCCTTTCGAATTACGTCGACGTTTATATTACTTTAAAAATAAAAAATTCTTTTTCAATTTGCCAATTTTATAGATTTCAATAATTCAATTCGATACGATTTATAAATTTTTAATCTGCAATGCTTAAACACAACGATTGTAATTTTGTTTTATTTTAACACGCGTAAAACGATCGGTCTATCCTCCTCTTAATTATACAGAAACATTTAATGGTAATCGTTAAAAGCGTTAATTGATATTAATTAACGAAAGGCCTCAAACAGTTGTCGTGACATTCTCCCTTGCGATACGCGAATTAATTCATCGTTTACGATACGTTTCATTTCGGAGTGACACAAAAGAGAGAGGGAATACCATACGTAATTGCGAGCTGCGTGTTTCTTCCCTCGGTTAATTGCATCCCTGCGATCATCGGACCACGACATCTCAAACATAGCGGTTTTTCCAACCGGTTTGCCGGATCGACAAGTGTCCACCAATGATTCAATTAAATTTCTCGTTGGAGGGTGGTTGCACTCCATCGATTCGTCGAGTATAAACCGCGGTCATCCTCTTCCCTTTTTTCGTTACGTCCCGCTGGCTCCGTTCGCTATTGGCAAACGTCGAAAAGAAACGGCGCGCATCGCATCGTTTCTTTCCTTCGGTTTCGTTTTCCAATTTCCAATCGGGGAGAATCGTTCTCACCGATCCGCTCGACAGTTATTGAATCTTAAAAACCCCATTACGCTTAACCGATTTAGAAACGGTCCTTCGCACGGACCAACTCCTTTTCTCTTTCTCATTCTTTGTTACAGGTGAGTCCATTGTTGTTTCGAATTTAACGATTTCTACGTCCAGTGATCGATGGTTAAACGATCGGTCATACTTTCACTGTAATAGGATATCTGTCCAGAAGTCAGGTAAAGCCACCGTGAATCGTGAACGCCGCGTACGTCTCCCATGGAACGTTATAAGTAAACAGCTTAATCGAACCGACTACGCGTGTTATTATCATGGAACGATGGAAAAAGTAAAAGGGACTGGCGCGTATATACGATCGCACTTTCACCAGGATATTCTGATATTTAGAGGCGCGGAGAGGATACTTACGGTGAAAATAGCCGCTGTGGCGTTTGACATTTATGCGTTTCGTCCTAATAAGCGTAACGCAATAAATACTCGCTTGGCACGAAACTCATCGTTGGAAACAAATTGCAAAACGTGCGAGCGCGCGTTCTTCTTCTTCGTTCTTCGCTTGCTGCCAGCCTACGGTCGTTCAGCATCCGCGCGCTCAAAGTTATTACGAAAATGATCCGTAACCGTGAAATAATGATCGTGTCTTTTGTAATTCCAAAATGCTACGTGATCCTTCGTTTTCATCCTCGAAAGCAGAGACGATCGGTTTAACGGACGGGGCGATTAACCGGCAGAGATAGATTTATTACGATAGATTTATTGCATTGGATTCGAAATATAACCGGCCTGTTAGGATTCCACTTCTATTATGTTCCATCAACGTTCGTGGAAAGCGTGCTATTAAGCGCTATTTCAATACGCGTTGCATCGAGTTTTCTCTCGCAACGTCGTTGATTGGTCGTGTCGGTAAAATTGGTGTCAGAAATTCGTGTAACGCCAACTTTTCCTTTTAATGTTAGTGTTCCTAGTCGCGGAATTCGTAAATAAATCTCATGGCTCAATGCTCTTTATTATATCATATTGCAAGCTAGCTTGTTCGTTCGATACAGTGCTGCTCCATTCCGATAAATTGAAAATCGATTAAAAATTATTCGTAAATGGTTAAATTAGAGGTCAAGGAAGAAAGTGGTTATTTTTCACAAAGTGTCGGCAATCGAGACCACTTGTATTATTTCGTGAGACGACGATATTCCGCGGATCGTTCATCGTTCGAGACGGATACACTCGCCGCTTTCTTCTATTTTTCGACCGATTCGTAGAAGCGACGCGCTTTTTTTAGAAAACGCGAAACATATTTTCGATGTTGCATGAATTTTACTCGTGTTGGAAAAAGCGACTTTCTCTTCTGCCCAAGAAAGATAAAAATACCGTTCTTTTTTCTTTTTTCTTTCTCTTTCTCTTGCCATTAATAACAAACCGTGATATCTTCCCAACCCCTCGTCGAACGAACGAAATCAGACGTAAATTCTTCGTTAATTATCACCAGGTTGCGGGGAAACGATTAATACCGTTATAAACGGCCAATTAACCTTAATTATATTCGTTAATTGCCTCGTTCATCGACACAACAGCTCGTTTACATTATACGCGAAGAGATATTTAACGAGTCTTTATTTTTCTCTCCCACGAATATCGATGTTTCCTTTCCTCGAGTATTCCTTTGTGCTCTCGTCGTTTGCCTTCGCTTTCCTCCCTCTCCCTTATGGATTTATCGCGATTTTCCAATTCGTATCGACCGAATCGTATCGCGACCACCAATAACAGGGCTCCTCTTGCCTTTCTTGCATTCGAACTCGGTCGTTTCGAGAAAGCGAATTATTTTTCTAGATTCTGCGCTCCCGATTCCAATCCCAATCGTTTCTGCTCCTCCGTGTTCAAACAAATCCGATTCTTATCGCGTCGAAACGAATTTCGTCCTTTTCCCCGCCAGTCTCTTCTCCAGTTTCGTTGCCGTTAATCGCAGCCACGATGATCTCGGCTCGTTAAAACGGGTCGCCGAGGAGAACGAAATCGCCGAGGAGGATTTCGTCTGAAAAGTTTTCACGGTAACGAGGCGCCAGTTGTTATCGCTCCAATGTCGTTTCGTTTTAATTGATCTTGCGATTTAATTAGAATGGGAACAAGAATGGTTTCGAGGATTCATTTTTTTTTTTTAAATATCGTTCGCCGGGAGAAAGAAATCTCGAGCCAATTCCTCCGAACGCTTACTCAGAGAGAAGGCGACGATTGAAAGCGATCGACTCGATTCCGCGCGTCATCTTTCGTGAAAATAATCTACTTCAAAGCGTCACCGTGTATCAAACGCTCGCTTTTAGCTTCTTAATAACAAACCCATTGTACGCGGTTGGATTGTTTGGATTGTGTCGAGCACCGCTTCACCGCCGACAGTCGTCGATAGAATTTTACTTAACCACAAAGCGCGCTCCTCCGTTCAATTATATCACCTTTATATAATCGAGCGCTGGTATTTCCAAACACGTCGGTGTTTGTACGTCGCATCTCTATTTACCTGTACTCGTTTCCTCTCCCTCGCCGGATCGATCGCCAATAACGGAAATAAACAGCGGAAATCGCATCTTGGAAAACGCTGCGTATCGCCGCTTCTCGATATAATCGAACGTAGAAACCCTTCGTTCGTGTTTGGCCGGGGGCGGATCTATCTATATCTCGCGCGAAGTTCAGATCAGGACGTGTCTTTCGCCTCGTGACAAAAGATTGGACGAAATACGAAGTTTCTCCAACCTCGTAAATCACGCGAGGAGGATTGAACAAATTGACCCACTTCGAACGATCGGATCTCGAAAGATCGGATTGGTCCAAGGAAGATTGCAAGCTGGAAATTGCGTTTCATTGCATAACTCTAGATAGCTCGTCATTTTTGGATGATACGATGCGAAGAATGGAGGGCGCGGAAAATGCTGAACTTTCCTCGCGGAGCCACGTTTCTTCATCTACGTCCGCCGGCTCTTCTCCACTCTTCGCTTCGCTTTGAAATATTTAAGCGTTCCCCCTTTTCTCCGGATTTTTCTTCTCGTCGTTATGATTTTGGCGAGTTCTCGAGCCTCTCCCTGTTTCCTCTCCTCTCTCTTGCCACCACCGATGACACGTTTGACGTATCCGAAACGAGTCGGTAATAACGAGACTCGCCGAGTAAACGAACGCCCTTCACGCGTGACGAGTGAAATCAGGTCATATTTCTCTCTCTCTGTTAGCGATCGCTAAGGATTCAAATATTATAGGGAAGGAGAAAATGCAATCTGTTCATTTTGGATACACCTATCCCCTTCGTTTCTCCCTTCCTTTCCTTTTTCTTTCTTCTGTGAATATCGCGAACCGAAGCTCGTGACGCACGGCTATATTTTCGTTCCCTACGCAATTCGATCTATTACGAGACACGAGCAATTCCAAGTCACTCGCAATCGATAATAGGTGGTATTCTCGTCCCTCATCTCTCCTAATTGCACATGCGCGTGGAAAGCGCATGTAGCACCTTTACGAGAGATAGGTCACCGCCTCCATACGCGTGTAACACCGCTTTCGACACCTCGAGATCGTTTCCATTTCGAGGCTGTCCGCGCGATCAACCTTACCAACTTTTGACGAGAACACCTCTCCTCGCGAGTGAATTCGATATCGCGGTTTCTCGGGATCAATTTGCCGGGTGGCGCATCGAAGGGACGCGAAATCAATTGGAAGATTTATTCGGAAATTGGAAATCCCCGCGATTTTTCTTTTATGCGCGCGAACGAAACCTGGCGTCGTAAAAGAATAAAAGCAATTTGCGTATGCACGATATCCACAGCGCGCTTAATCGATTGCTATCGTTTCGCGAGTCTTTCCTCCTCCTCCTCCTCCTCCTCCTCCTCCTTCTCGCTTCGATACGCGTTCCGACGAAATTTTCCTTGGCTCGCTTCGTTCAACACAGTTCAATGCATAGTTTTTCCATCGCTTTAACACACTTCTTGCTTCTTGTTTACTGTCTTTTTTTTTTCTTTTACGGTCGGCTCGAAATACGGTATATTCGCGATCTAGTTAAAATCGATGAAAACTGTACACTTCACGGTCCACTCCACTCCGGGGTTCTCTCTCTCGACATTAGTCGCAAACAACAACGATAGGAGGGTATAGACGGCCCGTATCTCATGCACGATCCGATAAAACACATTGTTGCATCGCGCCAACTTTCGAAAACTGTCTAATTAGTTACACTTTCAGCGAGCATGGTAACTGGGGCGGTGCAGCGGTGGCCAACCGCGCCGAATTTAAGAGGGTGTATCGCGCCCAACACTTGGCACGATTCGAATCCTATTTTATCCTTCGTCTGTTCTCTGCTCGATTCGATTTCGTCTCACGTATGAAACCAAGTTCTGCTGAAACCGTGACGATTTTCCAAACTGGGACGAGATACTGGGTTGCAACCGAGAAAACTTTCGGAGAGACAGTCATGTATGCATATATACCCTTGTAACTCGATTTTTCTTCGTTGATCGAATGCGGGCCCGAAATACCTTTTATTTCGCAACTTTGGCGATATCCCTTTCGAGAGTCCATCGAATAATCGAACGCGTTGATTCCTCTGTCGTTCAACTTTCTAGACGCATCATCGAACATCTCGCTACGCGTCTGACTCGTGCACGGTCACATCTACTTGCTTCGCAGACTTACAGCGCTGCTGCGGCTAATATTTTCTTGGCGGTTTCTTACTCGAATAGACTGCGAGACATTTGTTAACCACGGAACTCGATGATATGTAGCGTTGCTCTTAACGAATGGTCGTTCTCCGTTTAATTGTTGGAACGGTGGTTGGTTGGGAAGAGGCATTTAGAAAGATGAGAAACGATGGCCAGACGCTGCAATCCCCTTTTACGAGCGAGATCCTGACCTCGTTGGTTCTTATCGTAGCCCGAACCGCGGGGAACAAACGAACGTTCATCACCGGGCTGGGGTATCGTTCGAACGAGCATTGTTCTCCGTTGACCTTGCGTTCTTTCGCCGTGTTTTTCACCCGGCTGCGTCTTTCCCGCAGGTGGACACGTACGATACATATTTCCTTTCAACTTACCCGATCACGCGCCCACTCTCTTATCCGACCTTCTTAAAAGGCCGAACGTTTCTTCTATCTCGATCCGGGATACGACGTCCTACTTTGTACGATCGTTTCGAATAGAAAGTTCCGCCAACCGTTTTATCCTATATGTATAAAATTAACAGTTCTTTTCTCTCTCTCTCTCTCTCTCTCTCTCTCTCTTTTACTCTCGGACAATAGGAGTCGCAGTAGAAATTGTTGCAACGACAATGGGGAGGGGACAGAGATAGGGATCGACGGTGTCGATAAAGTCGGATATTATCTTTATGCTTCCTCGTAACAATGGGTCCGTCGTTACGAGTGTTTCGCGGGTTACTGGGACACGCGGTGCTCGTAAAATCGTGCGCGATCGAGACTTCCGCGGATCTTGGCTCCGATCGGGGGTAATTTTTCCCCCGCATTCGTCGTCGCTTCGTTTATTTCGACATGCTATCGATGCGCATTCCGCTACTCGACAATTACGAACGGATAGTCGAAAGTTGGAGGATCGAAGTTTTCGTCAAAGGGGAGGGGAGGAGAGTTTCTTTTCGTTCGACCGGTGGTTTGCTCTCGAGATGATCGTCTGGTTTTAAATATGGGTCAGCTTAAGGTGGGAAATCCGCTCGAAGCATTTAGACGACAGGGGAGTTAAAGGATGCTAGCTTGTTTTTTTTTTTTTTATATATTATATTCCTCGTCGTAATCCCCCCGGGGGCTATGTAACCGGGTTCTAAGACTCTTCGTTTCTATTAAAATCGTAGTTTTTAGGTTTTAACGTTTTAACCCAGTTCTGGCTTCCTTGGCGGCTAATAATCGTCTTTCCTCCCATACGAGCAAGCGTCGCGTGTGCGATTTGCCATTTATTTTTTCCCCCCAAACATCTTTTGTTCTCCGCTCTTCCGTGGAAAATCCAAGATGAAACCGAAGATGGAATCGTACAGCTATGTAGGAGCTGTATATACACGCTTTTCTATTCACCGGACGTTTCGCAAACAAACCCCCGGTTTCAGGGTTGCGTTTGGCGCAGTTGTTGGTGCAACCGAAATTTCTGGGATACGGAGATTCCTTTCCCTCAAGGACGCGAACGAAGCTGGTCGAGGGAAGAAGATGCCGGTCGAGGGAACGAATCGGTGACGTGGACGTGGTCGTATCGACCCTTGCTCGGTCGGGCGCCGGCTGCCGTCACCCTGGCAACCCACGTCCATTTCCTTTTGCATAGGAAAGGCCAAGACGTGGCGCCGTGTGTGCCACGCGATCACCACACTTCCTCTCCACTCGCTTCTCTTCGTTAGCGTTACGATCGAGAGCACATGCCCTCTCCCCCCCGTGCTTGCGAAAACTTCCACCGAAACTTTTTTAAGTGAAAATGTCGCGAGGCGAAGATAGATACGAATTTTCTCCTCTTTCCAATCGGAAGATACGAGTTTTATACAAGTGGAGATATTTGTCGATCCGATTTTGGAAGAGAGAGATAGTTCGAACGATGGTCGAGGCGAAATAGTTTTCCAGAAGAAAGAACCGATCGATGCGATAATGAAACCGAGTAAGAGGCCAAGGAGAATGGAGAGTTTCCACCTCGTGATCCTCGTTCATGTAAGCGGAAAAGAACGTAACTCGAACCTGATCGATCACCGATCGAACGAACGAGTCTGCCGGCGAACGACTGTCGTGTAAATTCCTCTGACGAATTGTTATAATATCGGTCTCGCCAAACAACGCAACGATATCGCAATTTGCCACGATAAGGACAAGGATCGTTCGACGATCCCTCTGGGTCGAGTTCGAGGAGAGTCACGAGCGATCATCCGCGCGTAATCGGAAGATTATTTATGGTGGCGGCGCGGAGGTAGGAGAAAACGTGGATCGGGATCCGTTTGATATCGGACACGATTCATTATTCGTGCTATTGTATCGCCAATCTAGGCGCACCACCGTTCCGACTTATCGTCGGAACGCATACTCGCCATTGCCTTACCTCTAACTGGATCGTGCATTGTTCCTACGCATAAATATTCCGGGTGACGTTTCGTTTCTCTTTTTCGACGAGAGAAATTCCCGATCGAGAATTATTCTATCGCGTTTTTAATCCGATAAATAATAAAAAAGCGTATACGCGCAGGAGAATCTTTCTCGCGTGGAAAAGTGGATCATCGTAGCCTCCCTTCCCTCGAGACTCCCTTCGAGGATGCAATTTACAACGATGCCCCTAATTGCTTCCGATCGGACTGTCTCCGAGACGGGAGCCCAACCCAAGCCCAAGATTCTCCGTTCGAAGCGAAACACAGGTGCAGCAGGAAGTCGATAAAGCGAGACCTGCACCTGTGTGTATCGAGTTCGAACGTGAAATCCGAGTTCGCACGGTCCCCCCCGGCTCGAGTCGATTTTATTTGTCGATCCTCCTCTGCTTACACATTGTATGTATGCGCGCGCGCGTGTGTGTGTGTGCATTGTTAACTCGTAACATCGATCGTCAGCCCTCGAGCGTCACGCGAGCCTCCAACTGTCGCGAGCTCGTTCGAAAGTAGCATGTTACGACTTGTTTATCCACGACGCGGGACCGTCGATGACCCGATGACCCCGAAAGCAACTCGCCGTCTTCCTTCTCCAACGTTCCTCGACGTTTCTCGTATCGTATTTGTATCCGATTCTTCCTTTTCCCCTCGATTTCTTTCTTCTCGACGCGAAAATGATTTAAACGGAGATCGAGGGAAACCGTGTCTCACGGATCACCGCCTCCGCTCGATCGAATGTTTACGGGAGCGCGGACGACGATCTCGCGTCACTTTTAATAGAGATAGACGCGCATCGCCGCGCTCGAAACGGGAAATTGGCGGTGGCATGCGCGCGCGCCTGGAAAATTTATGATAATTCCATGTCGGTTACCGTCACGCTTCGATCACCCCCCCTCGTCTCGTGTACGCGACATTTCTTTCGTTGAATTTTTTCGATACAACTTCGTATACCAAGAATCGTGGTGCATTTCGTTTTTTTATACGCTTGCAACGCTATCGTTACTCGCGAAAGAATAAAATTTATTTCGTTAACTCGTGGACGAGTCACTCGGTGTAACGGTAAAAGTTTGGAATCATGCGTCTGATCGATGTCCGGGGCGATCTACTTAAAATAATTTATAACAGTAATTCTGTTATAAAGTGTAATTGATATACGATCCGGGCGTTAATTGGTGATCACCGGCTATAAGGATTTCCTAGATTAACAGGTACACACGCATCCTTTCAACAATGATGCAGCATGCTTTGACCCGATGAAGTGGTCGGATGGGAAGCCCCCCACGTGTAAGGTCTGAACTGGAATGCAGCTCGGGTAGTTACATAGCGTGACAACCTTAATCCGTTTAGTCCAGCATCCAATTTCTCGCGTACTTAGAAAAACGATACACTTTCGAGTGGAGATTTCGAATAAATTGAGCAACGCGCGTGAACGACTCGCCTTAATCCCCATTCGATCTATATATATACATACATGCATACGTGCATACATATATAATGATCAGAATTTTCGAGAGAAACTCGCCAATTTCGCATCGAACATATTATATAGTAGAACAATCGTAGAACGATCTAGCTTCTACGAGTCGTTCCAGGGAACGAATTTCCGGAGAAAGAACGAAAAGAAGAAGAAGAAGAAGAAGAAGCCCGCAGAGACACGTGGCGCTAATTAAGTCGCGGCAAGGCAACCGAGCCCAAGAGGCACGATGCACGAAAGCCGAGGAAAGTGGCCGAGAATCGCGTGTCGCCGCCTCGTCACGTGTTGAAATGCAAACGTGAGGCGAGACTCTCCGTTTCGTACGGGCGAGACATCTCGTCTCGAGATCGAGCCGTGCCCTCTTGTCTCATTTCAAGGAACTCCGGATGGAGCGTGTCCGACCGCGTGGATCTTGATTCTCTACGCCAGTCACCTTTCACTGCGTCTCCTTTCCGTTTAAAACGATCCATCAATTGTATTTGCACACCGCTTCAACTCTCTGTCTGCTTGATTAACGCGGACCCGACCCGACCCGACCCGACTCGAGAACGGGTGTATTTCTTTTTCCTTCGTTTCGATTATCGGAAAGGAAAAGAAAAAAAAAAAAAAAACGAAGTGAATTTTAATATAAAAATAAAAGAAGATACGTTCGACGTATTTGGCCGACACACAGAAGAAGAAACAACACTGTTGTTCGCTCGGCAAAGCTCGTAATCCGCATCTTTCCATCGATCCTCGGACGACTCTCAGCTTCGGTCACGTTTCCTTCCTTTTTTTCTCACAGTTCGTTTGCCCCGTCCGTAGGCGCTAAATTCAAGCCAAAGGATGCCGTCGATCGATCGAACCTATCATCTGGGTCAGCCTCGCGCTTGTTCCCCACGCCATCCCCTTTTATTATCCCTCTCTTTCTCTCTCTTTTTTCCTCCCCCCCCCCCCGCGCTCCAACTTGTTCAGAATTCGTGTATTTTCACTCGATACGAACTCACCGAGAGAGGAACACGATTAATCGACAAACCCGAGGAGGAATTCGCTCGGTCGCCTCGTAATTAACCTCGATACGCAATTTTCCGAATTAAGAAACGGAAACGTGTTTCCTGCGCGAGTGGAGATTTTCAAGCGATAACGATCGAGCATTTCAAAGATTCATGCTAAGATCCGCGAGTAAATGGGGAGAAATGGTGTTCCGCGGGCGCAAGGAAACTCGCGGTAGCGAGGTATATTTCTTGTAACCGTGGTGTAATTACGCCGAGGAACTGTTATCCAAGGCTTGCGATTCGGTGAAAGCCTAAAAAAAAGGAAAAAAGGGATAGCCGGTCACGCCTACATCCTGCACGGAATGCTTGCTATTTAACGAATTATTCGGCTCGCGCGTTATCCTGCGAGACGTTGCAAGGAGAATCGAATTTACGAACGTTCGATAAGGGAAAAAAGTAGCGGTCCACTGCTCTTCGATAATAGCTTTCTTTTTACGCTCGTCGATTTTTATCGTCGAGGAGAAATATATCGTTCCTTGTACTCCGTAAAACGACATATCCTTTTTTTTTTTTTTTTTTTTTTTAAGCAAGGAACGCGAAAACGAGCAAAGAGAGATTTTTGCCAACGATAAAGGCAGGGAGACAAAGGGTGAAGCGCAAGAGTCAGGGCAATTTAATCAAGAAGATGGAGTTAACGAGCCCTCTCTGCCTCCTCCTTCGATCCTTTAATCCCTCCCCGTGAAAGAGAGAAGGGACGCTTTGTGCTCGTGCGTGTCTTGACGAGAATTGAAAAAGAAAGGAAAAGAAAAGGATCTTTCTTCGCGATAAGCAGCTACGGTCAACGAACGTGGCCGTGCTTACGTCCACATCGGGACAACGTTGCTGGAATTAACGTTATATTTATTATTCCACGAATAATTAATAATGCTATACTCGAATCTCGTGTTGCCACTTCTTCGATTCGTCGTTCAACTTTTCTCAACGCCGATCGGCACGCGATAAAACTCGGTGTATAATTCGATTCTCTTCTTAATCTTTTCGTAATCGGGTGGAATACGAGAAAGGAAAGTCGATCGGTGCTCCCGATTTGGGTTAAAGACTTTCGCGGATCGTCTATTCTCAAGTTATTCATCGAATCGATTCCACCGCGCGCAATCATTTTCCATCGTCCATTTATTTGTTCCCCCGGCGATGATAATCTTTAGACCCAACTCGCTTTGATCGCTCGACTTTCGACGAGGGGGAGGGAACGGGATACGAAGCCGCTGACCGGGCGAGATGCGATACCGACGGATTAATTCACCGAGATTAAAGACACGCGGGGACGATTGTCCGTGTTTCTCCGTACAAACGCCCTCTTTTGTGTCTTTCTAAGAAGGAAACGCACCCGTCTATATCGGGTTCTCTCTTTTTTTTTTTTTTTTTTTTTTTCAATGAAAGGAGAAACTGTTACGGAGCCGCGGGCAAATCCGGTGAGATTAAGAATTCGAGTAAGAAGAGACGTAATATCGATTATCGGTGTATAGCGCGAGGATGCGGCACCATTTGACGAGACAAGAGAATGTCGCGAAGAGCGTGTTGAAACGTACGGGTGTAAAAAGTTATTTTCGAGGTTGGAATTGGGCGAAGAGCAATCATATCCCGTACGATATGAAGCAATTCGAGTTTTCGTCGTTTTTTGTCGTCATCCTCGTCCTTGGTCCAAGTGTCCTTCCTCGCGAACTCGTTTAAATTTCGCCAACTTTTCGTTCGGCAACTATTAACTTGTTCCAATCGAGCGGAAAATAGAAGGAATAAAAAAAAAAAAAAGCATGGATATTGGATTCGCGAACCCATCAAAAGGATCCTTCGTTTATGGGTTTCGCACCGTTTCGCAATAAAAGATAGCGAGGAGGAAGGATCGTACTCGAGCGGAGAATTAGAACGCGTTTCGCGCAATCTTCTCCGTCTATTTCTCATCCTCGAATCCTTCGATTCCACGTTGCGGTGCCTCTTATATCCGGCGACCTCTTCTTCTTCTTCTTCTTCTTTTTCTTCTTATCTCCCTTCGAAGATCTTGCAACGAGTTCTAGAATCGAGGCGCCGCGAAACATCCAAGTTTTTCCTTGGCCCTGACTGCTCCACTTTCGCCGATCATGGCCTATCGTTTAATTTACAGAGAGGCAAGAAATCGTTTCGCGGAAGCTTTCGTGATCTAAGCAGCGGCGGATTAAGAGAGGAAAAGAAGAAGAGGGAGAGGAAGGAAAAAAAGGAAACGAAGATGAGAAAAAAGGGAGGAACGAAAAGGTACAAAGAAGGCCGCGTAGTCTTCTTCTTTTTAGTCGTGGGTGCCTTGGAGCCGCTCGATATATTTATTACAGCGGAACGAAGTTATTGCCTGTCGAAGCCACGATCCTCGCCGACGATCATCGGAACGAAATTATTCGCGTTCCTTTTGCGCCTTCTAGGAATCGGCTTGGCCCAATTCCCTACCACGCGTCACCCAGCCGAGTCGACTCGAGTCTTCTCGTCAAGAATCATTCGCCAACGATTACTCGTACTATACGATACTTTCTTCTCGTCGTCCTGCTCGATCGTTGTCACGTGCGAAAAAGGAATCGATCGAATAACGAAATCTCGGACAACGCGAGACAGCGTTTCGATTGACTCTCTGTGATTTTAACCGGAGATCGAACGCGAGTGGAGTGCAATTCGATCGATTCACCGAGATGATCCGTCGATCAAAACGGGATCCGTTTCGTTGTTTATAAAATCGGCTCGACCATATCGATTCCACCTCTTCCTTTTTTGAGTTTCCCGCCACGATGATGATTCACGCGGAAATCTCGCGGCTCGATTAGGAACGGAAATCGGCGTTGATTGCCGGAACGCGTCCCCGCTCTGTTAAATTCGCGATTCCTATCTTTTTCCACGCCGCGAAATTGACTCATTTATCACGAGGGAGAGAGAGAGAGAGAGAAAGAGAGAAAAGAAGAAGAAGCACGCTAAGAAGACTATGCATCCCATTCCACCGGGCCAAGATTGCGTATCACTGAAAAAAACGGCTCGCGTAGCTTTCACCGCGTGCCATCTGCTCGCAACACGAGACGTCACGTTTTTTTCTTCTTTTTTTTTTTCCTTTTTATTTTTCTCATTTTAATTATTCTCGCGTCAATGTTAATTGCGAGCGCGATCGCCTTGGAGAATTGCATTCGCACTTCTCCGAAGGAAACGGATCGATTCTAATCTCGAGCGAGCGTGGATTGCCACACGATTTCGAGGTTACGACTTCTTCAAGGTATCTCCGAGTTTTAATGCGTGTATACATCGCAGAGCGTAGGTATGAACGCAAAGGAGTAAAAAGATGGCGAGATTGCCGTGGAAAGCGGATGGAAACGCGCGGTTATGACACATCCTCGTAGAAAACGAGCACGAAAACGGTTATTAAAACCGTTTCGCGGTTATAAATAATAAGATTGGACGTTGAAACGTAGATCGTTCTCCGGGAGAAAGTCGCGTGACGTAATTTTCGTCAGGACCCCCCTTTCCGTCCAGTTACTCGACGCGGAAGAGAATGTTTTTCTCCTTTCTTTTTTTTTTTTTTTTTTTTTTTAACGAGCCACGTAGTCCAACGATACACGACGATTCGATTAAAGACAAGAGAGGATACACCGCGGGGAGAGATGGATAGATTTTCGCGCCAGATGGACAGCCGTAAAAAAGATGGTGGTAATACTAATACGAACGGTACATACGAGGCTACTTTTGGCTACGAGGACTGGCTGGATTGCCGTCACGTATCGACGCCGTCCCTTTTCTGCTCGATCGTGTATCGGGCATCACAATGCCGTAATATCATACGCGGGGACTGCGAAGTAACGGGTGTTCGCGTGGATTTAGCGATGATTTAATCCTCCGCGCCACCAACTTTTCTATGCAATCCAACGCTTTCGTTTGTCGGCGAGTAGCGGTATTTCGGATCATTGTCGTACGCTTCCTGTATTCACTGTCCGCTATGAAAATGCGTCTCGGAAATTCCGTTTTATGCGCAGTTCTCGCGGCACAATCCAATCCTCTGGACACACATATATATTTCGAAACGTTGCATCACGCTAAAATGTTGTTGAAATTTTATTAACCTTATCTAACTTCTCAAGGTTATCGAACGTTGAATTTCTTTTTTTTTTTTTTTTTTTTTTTCCACGAAAGTAACGCGAAAAACACGCGAATTCACTCGATCGTATCGAAATATCTGGGAGGGGATGTCATCGAAATCTCATCGTTCAACGAGAGTTCAAGGTTAGTCCGAGATTGTTCGAAGTTTATCGATATCGCGACGTGGTTTAATAAATAGTCGCGATATAATAATTATTTTACAATCGATCCGAGACGTTCGAAAGCGAATCGTTGGAAAGATCATCGTGAAAACCTATTAGCAGAACGATCCAATTTAACCGTGGAAAGTCCAATTCGTCTTATCGTGGCGATACGACAGGATTACGGTGAACAAGTACGAATACGATCTCTGTCAATCGTCGGGCTGTCGGCAGGCTGTCTGCGTCCGGTTGGATCGCACGAGGCTATCGGACAAGTCGACTTGGCATATTAGTCCCCATAAAAGGGGCATCGATCGCCATTTGAGCGAGTTAGTACACGAGGCACGCACGCGGAAGATCAAGCCGCAAGAAGCTTCTCCGCAGAGCGGGTAACAGTATACGATCGATGTAGCTTGGCTCGGTTCGGTGAAGTACAGCGGTTTAACTTCTCTCGGTCGAAAGAAGTTTTTCTCTTCCGTGTGATTTCATCGTGAGATCCATCGGAAGTTTGAAGTTGCCGCGTTCATAACGCAAGCCTCGGATTCGAGAATTCGGAATCTCGGAATTGCGAAAACGAAAACTTTTTGCGAAAGCCGGGTAACGAGGAGACAGTTAATCGAGCTCGATCGAACTTGATACTGGAAACTCGGTGGCGGTAGACCACTTTCATCGAGCAGATAACTGCCTCGATGTTGTAACACGATTTTAAACGAGGCATCCAATTATCCATTCGTAAGTAGCTGGATCAAAGGTCTGTGCAATAAACTTGACAAAATCTCGAGCGATGGTTCCCCCCTCCTTTTTTGAGTTTTGGCGCATATGATTTAAGTATATCTTTATATTTTCGAATTTCTCTTAAAGTTCAATCGTTTAAAATCGAAGCTATAAATAGGAATATCCGAAAAAAGAAGAAAACAGAATCGAGTCACGTTGACTGTCTGCAAAACCGTTAAGTCGACCGTTATCGTGAACCTTAAACCTGATTTTCAAACATTTGTCCTTTCACGAGCAAATTAATTAAAAATCGGCCCTTTAATAATAATTCGAGTAATCTCGAATTGAAAGATATACACGATACGATAGAACAGGAGCAAATACTTGTGCTTTTTCAACAGGACGTTTCTTTCAAAATGAAAAATCTCGAGAGTCTTTACAATCCTTATTTCGATCAAAAGTTATCATTTCATTCTTGATCCGTTCGTTTTCCCAGATCATTCACTGCAATTTCGTAGAATGCGATCCGAGAAAAAGGTTTTAACGGTGGTCACGTTACGCGAGATAGTTTGGATGCAGTTTCGTGAAACATTGTTCAGCTATAAAAGCGAGGTTCGTGCAAATTGTTAAGCGTGGTCGGCCATGTCGTACGCTCGAGATATTCTCGCATCACGAGCTTTTCTCTCTCGTCCGGCTCACGCGTCTCCCATCCTCCTCTTTGAAACCGTTTACGCTCGGCGAACGCGACGGCTCGGTTTATCCTCGGCAAGAAAATCGCCTCGAACGAGCCGATCGATCGATCGATCGGCATAAAGCGTTGTCGTTAGTTCGATAAGAAACGCAATAAAAAGTTTCGCCAAGTATCTGACGCGGCTCGAGTCGATGCACAGTTTATACTACTAGGCGAGGTGAAAGTATGCGTTCAGTTTGCTTTTCGATAAGAAAGATGTACGAGAATTTGTGATGTTAAGTTTTTTTTTTTGCTAAAAGTCAAGCCAGTCAAGGATTAATTAACTGAGTTTTAGCTGTTAAAAGTTAGCCAGTCGAAGAAAATTACCGTTAAAACAAAATTCGCCTTAAATTTCATCTACCATAGTTTTTAAGGATTACTCCAATTTTTTTTTATTTTAATTGTAAATTTTTATTGAATTCGTGAAATATTAGAGGATATATAATTTTTTTTTTTTAATGATCTTGTTTTTCAAATATGTGGTTCTAGAATTTCGTTATAATTCCGTTTTTTTATTCCTTTTTTTTTCTTCTTTTTTTTCTTTTTCGCCGAGTCAATGCGCTTATACCATTTTCAGAGCTATATCCGTTGCACTTGTAGTATAAATATGTATTTACCTGACTGTATGTGCGTATTAAAATGCACATTAATGATCGCAGCTTAAAGATCACTTCCTTCGTTGTTCAGTATCATGCTATAAACGGTTGTAATTACCGTTTAACTGTAATTCTAGACGTAAGTAATTGCCTTTTAACTGTGCGTAGAATAATGTTATAATCAGATTTTTTTTTTTTTTTTACGATCCTGTTAAATCCTTCGAGCGTATACTGTTAAATTGGACAATCGCTCGAGGAAATAAAATTATACGTGTTTAACAATCGGAAAGACTTAAAAATCTTGGAATTTTAAACAAGAATGTTTAATTCTCATGTTTAAAACAAAGCGTTAAAAAGCTTTTAAGCTTTTATTTAGTTTATGGGGCACAAGGGAGGACAGAGAGAAATGGCGAATGAATGGAACTTCTTTTATAACGCGCAGAATATACAACGCGCAATTGTCCTATTGAGGCAAACAAATCGTAGGCAGAGGACATTTACGCGCAGAAAATCCATCAGTTATTAGAACTTCTCGATCGATATCCAGAAATCAGGCGGTTAGAGAATTTTTTTTTTTTTTTTTTTTCAAATCTCCCAGTTCAACGATCTAGTTCGCTCAATTTTATTTTTCCTCTCCGTATGAAACGAAAAACGTATATTTCGTATTCCATCCGTTCCAACGTGAACATTTATCCGTTCAGTGTCAATTCTCTGATATTGAGTCGCAATTAAATTCGAGAAATTATATTCAGCCGTGTAGATGTGAGCGTCGATGAAATATATAGATTAGACGCACTATGTGTCTTCCGATGCTTTTTAATCTCGGCTCCGACGAAACGAAAAATCCCTGTGTCTACCGGCCGAATCGTGCGTTCGGCAATTTCCGACATCCCTCGGTAGAACTCGCAAGCGCGCCGCATCGCAGCGTCATTCAGTCGAATGCTGACCGCCACGCGCAAAGGATCGTGTTACGCTCGATATCCGTGTGTCGTCACGAGTCACTTCTGTCTGCTGCTTTGACAGCCAGTCACGTCTTACGTTTCTTCACTGTGTTTACATTCGTGATGTACGATCATCGATCGAATACGGTTCGTTTGCTCCCCGCTTAAATCAATTGTCCGATCCGATTCGGTTGTTGTTCGTTTCTTCGGTATCTAATCGCGATTTCTCCAGCGAGGGCACGTGTTACGTCAAACGAACCACGGATCGAAAGTGTTGCACAGTGCGTTCAATTATTTGCCGTGGGCGATCAAAGATCCGTGTATGCAAACAAGATTATTGTGCTTGGGGACGTTTCTGTTGGCAAACACGATCGATATAAAGAGAATACGACATAGATGGTTGTACGTTTGATTTACGTTTCATCTCGAGCGCTACGCTAACTTTGAAATCGTGTCTGAAATTACATTCAAGAGAGGACATTGTCGCGATCGAGCTATCTCGGAGCTTCTTAACCAGGCACCCCGCCTTTAAACGAATTTAACGAGACCACTCGTCCGTACGGTCAATTCGTGGACCAACCCGCGTGGACTGATCCAGCCGTCCCTCCCGTCTCCTCACTCCATTAGGGTTGACTGACCGACCGAGACGCAAGACCGTACTCCGGTCCCCCGGTGATCAAAGATATACTCGTCGAGCGTGTACGATGCGTTCGATCAATCGCGACACGGTGATATATCGGCGAGGATAAACAACAAACTCGAGGCCGAGCGAAAGAAGATTGTTGTTGAAGCAAAAGGAGCCAAAGGACGAAGAAGGAGCGTAACACCGATCGGTGGTTGTTCGCCGAGAGAGAAAAAGAATTTCGTTAAAAAGGATTCTCCGTTACGTGCGAATCGCGAGCTATACAGACCTATTCCTGGTTAACGATCGACAAAAGTGGCTGGTAATTAGAGCCGGATTAATTGGACCGCGAAGCAACTCGCGCCGGACGCGATGAAAGAGAAGAGGAGCGCCGCGAGGAAGAGAGGGTTGCTCGAATAAGCGCGTGGCTTTCGAGGATTTTCGTCTCCTCGCCGACCGAATTCCACCTCGTTTCTACGTGTAAATATTTACGAAACTGTCAGTGAACCCCGAAGCTGCCAGTGATTCCCAGAATTTGAATCACCTTTCCAGTGATTTGTTACGAATCATCCATGTAATAACAGGCTCGCGCGAACAGTACTCGTCCTACTCAACTATTGGTCAACTATTTGTTCGAAAGTTGTACAGTGTTTGTGGTCAGGTCACGGCTCTCGTTGTTTTCCCCCGCGCACTCGACACTCGCGGAGAAGCTCGCGTAGTAAGTAAAACGCGAGTGGAAAGAAGAGCGATCGGGGGGTTGTTGGAGGGTGGTGGTCGATCGGTCACGAGCGAGAGGAAAGCGGCGGCGGTCAGCGTGTCGGGGATCGGGTCGGATAATGCGCCATCGCGCGACAACGCGATTTTCGGCGATCGTGAGGATAGAATGTTGACAGCCCGTTCTGGGCCTCTTGGGCTCGGTGTCCCGCGAACCCTGGGGCCCGCCGAAGGGAGCGACCACCTCTTCCTTCTGCCCGAAAGAGCGCTGATCATGGACAGCACCCACCTGAGACAGGACCTGGCCGGTCTCGACTTCAACTTGCACCTGAACCTGCTCCACACCGCGCCCCGCGGCAACGTCTGGCTATGTGAGTCGCCACTTTGTACCACGGGTCATTGTCTGATGATGGAATGGTGGAGCACGCCGGCCACCATGCGGTTTTTCTCTCGCGTGAAAACCAAAGAGGGGAGGAGAGATTCCGGTTCGATGGGATTTATCTAGTTTTCTCTCGTTTCTTTTAAAGGTCGAACGAATTGCCGCGTTTATGGTTGAAATGCGGACAAATTGCGTAGGTTGGTCGAACGATTTCGTTCCTTCTTATAAATTATTCGACGTTTCAAATATTAACGGAGAATCTTTTGTTCTTGGAGGATCTCTCAATGGATCGTTTAATAAGACCGTTTTAACGATCACGAGCGTAGAGCGTAATCAAGATACGTTTGTCCGAGCTATTCTGTTTCCGTCCGGAATGGAATGATAAAAATACGCTTTATTGGAAAGCGTAAGCGTGTATAGAATGTGTACGTGTTTCTAATTGTGCACGTTTGCAATTTTTTAATACTTTATTCCGTAGAGAATTCATTCTTACTATAAACAATTACCGTTGTTCGTGCACCGACCATAAATCTTTCGAGCTCTATAATATTCTTGCATCGTGGCTCGCTGCGAGTTTTATCGCTCCTTCATCCAAATCTTTACCGGTTCATTTCTTCGCGATCGAGAGACGATCGCTGTTAAGTTTTAGTCAACGGAATAATGAATTATTGAGCTCTCTGCTCCTGCGTCGAAATCTCATTAAATCCCATCCATCTTAGGTCATAATTTCCAATTCAACTTCTTCTTACCACGACCTCGTCAGCCAGCTGTCACGAATAAGAAAAGCTTTTTCTCGATCGATTCCTCTTTCGCTTAATGAAAGTAAGCAGTAGTTGGAAAGCCCCTTCATTATTTTGATGAAGATTCCGATATCGATTCGAGATGTATCGCAGTTTAATATAATATAGTTTTTACTTCGCTTCTTAACGTTACACGTGTTTCTCGAATGATAAACGAGCTCCGTATAAACTCCATTAAACTTACAAATTCTCGACGTAATCTAATCGTTTGACAATCGTTTTTCCAGAGACTCTACTGCTTTTCCAAAAAAAAAAAAAAAAAATCCAATAAAATCGTCACTGGCGATCGTCTAGATTCGACGAAAATGTCGGGCAATTCCCGTCACACGGAAGTCTCTCTCTTTCTCTGTGTCTCACAGTTTTTCCGTCTCTTTTTTCCGTTTCGATCATTCGCGTAGCGAAACAAAAGGGCATAGAGGAAGGGAAAATGGGTGCTCGAGAATGAAAATCCTTGCCCTCGCGATGACGACGACAAGGGTTTGAAAAACAAGGGTGCGCGTTATTGGTCCATAAAAGGCACCCGTACAACGAGTCTCGCGTTTCATTTCGTTTCGCGAACTTTTGAACCTGCCCTCTTCGATCAACTTTCCATCGCGCGTGTATTTTTCACAACCTTACGTGATATATAAACGCAATTATACACATATAATCCTGCAACAAACTATTTATTTATTTTACTTTTGAAGAAAGTAAATCGCCCGTTGTAATTGAAGCAGATCAATACTCCTCGCTCGTTTCTAATATTTATCGTTAGGACAGCTAACGTGCTCATAAAAAATTAACATATCACTACTGGTGCTTCTCGTTAGAATATTATCATTTGTATTCATCGCTGACCCTGTCCTGCCTATTATAGTTTTCGCTCCAACATTTGTTCACGATGTTACTTATCCACGTTTGTCGGGGATAGATAATTGTAATAACGCAGCTATAAACACTCCACTTCTTTTTTTTTTTTTTTTTTCCTTTCTTTTCTTGATTGCGTCGTTGAGGACAGTGGACTTGGCGGTGTCGTCGTCAACCATTATATCATCTTTTCAGTTGGTACAGTTAGATCACTTATCGTACTAGGACGATCTTTTCCTAGTTTTTAATGGCGTTCATCGCATAGGTAGCTGTTATTCCAACCGTGGTCTAGAAACTCGCAATTTAACGAGACAGCCGGTAATTTCTGTTTACGTTTCTGTCCTCTATAGAAACAACAAATTCCGCGCCGCGTTTCTTAATAGCGCGTGGCGTTCGGACAACGGTGTTCTAATCTTTTACTTTTTGCTAATTATAGTTATATACCACTTTCATGTCCGCTACAGTGTCGACAGATGGAACGATAAAAAAAGGTAAGCGCGTAATTTTCGAGCGAGGTCGCCACCATTAATATTTCTCTATTTTTCGCGTTACACCAACAGTTCTCTCTCTCTCTCTCTCTCTCTGTCTCAGGCTTTCAATCTTGCTCCACTGCTTTTTCATCAATGACACGTTCTCGAATTATTTTCATTTTTCGTTCCCAGCCAACGATGTCAGTGTCGAGAATTCGCATGAAACACCGTTGCGAAAGTCGGTTCCGCGCAATCTGGCGTAATTTTCCACGTTCCATCGAAATTCATCGAAATTCGATGGATCGTTATGTAGGAGGGGGGAGAGGAAAAAAAAAAAAGATAAAAACGCGAAAAAAAATCGTTTGAACGTGTTCGCGCGTTTTCTGCGCGTTTCGTAGAAATTAATTGCGATACGTGCATATTTCGAGACTGTCGAATGCGCTCAATTCCACGGCTATACGCCTGTATATACGTAAGAAGTCTGCTTGATTACAGATAATGTGGCCGTGCTACGTTCTTTTTCCTTATATAACGCGAGAAAGGTGGAAACGAACCGACAACTTTTTTTCATCTTTTTCCGATTGTAAATAAACCGTTGGGCTATGACGCGGTTCGGAGCACGCCTTTCCAACACGTTCTGCCAGAAATTGTAGCCAAATAGTTTCTGTACGAGGTTCTAATCATTTAAATTATTACTTTCGTTTACTTATCATATAATCAAATTGATCTTTCACGAGGATAATTTATAATTTTTGTCTTTATTTAATTTTTAAAGCTATTTCCTTTAATTTTTCACATCCAACCTCGCAATTCTTTCCCCTCGTTAGTCACGGTAATAAAAGCAGCATCTTTTTCGAAAAAAAAATTTCGAGATCGCATCATCCGCAACGAAGAGAATTCTCATCGCTCGTCTCGAAGAATAAAAATAATTGAGATAGCCGTGTTAAGCAATCCACTCGGTACTTACGTTCGAGCGTAATTTCTCGAAAATATCCGAACGTTTATCCAATTTCTAAGCCATTGTTGTATCCTCCAATGTTGCGCCACGCTTCGTCAAATTATCATATCCCCCTCGTTCCCACGATCGTTCTCCCCAATCGATGAAAATCGCGGATGAAAATCCGGGAGGGCGTTTCGTAAACGGACCAGAATTATTCGCATCCGAACAGCTGTGCAGATATTAAACCGGGTGATGCGTAATCGTAATCACGTTTTCCGTTATTACGCTGTCGTCGCGGAATTGTCGAGGCCTCGTCGCCGATCGTTGGTCGCCGACGTGGGAACGCGATAATGATTAACAAAGGCGCGTTATTAGCCACGCTGCAGAAACGTGAAACGAAGTTAACCGTGCACAGAGCCACAAAGGCACGAACCAAAGTGTGCGGATATATTGTTTTCCACAGTTCGGGCGCGGTCACGCCGTCGTAATCGCGTTTTTCAACTCGCGCTTACCAGATGTTTCGGCCGTCTTGTTCTTCCTATCCCGCTTGATAAGGATCGCCGCTTCTGCTCGTTCAACTTGAAACGCTTGTTTCAATTGGATCGTGAAGGATTTCGTTCGAAATCATTTTGATTTAGCATCTCGTGCGAAGTTTGGTTAATTGATCGGAAAGGAAATTTTGGAGGAGGAAGATTAACGATTAACAGTGAATTGATTTTATAATTCTCTCTATATATGTATAATTTAGTATTTTTAACAAAATTTACTTTTGGCTTTTTTTACGCTCGTAATTTAATACGTAATTTTCATAAACTATTTTAATTATCTACGCACGATATATTTAGCTACATATTATGGATCGATACTTTGAGGTATTAAAGTTAACAGGTTCTTGAAATAAGTTTTTATCTCTCGGTGAATCGGTTAAAGTTTTATACAATTTTAATTGATAAGTTGATAATATAATTTTTATTCGTTGGATTATTCCATTAGATTAATCGAGGTAGTAGTATTTTTTTTTTTTTTTTTTTTTTAACAATCTCGTTACTAAAGCGGAAGGAAGGGATGAAATCGTGGTAACGAATAATTGTACTTTCCTCGCGCGGAACACAATACGATACGATTAGAAAAATTGATCGTAAAGGTTTATTTTGAAAAAATAAAATCGTTGCACTTATCAAATACAAGCAAACGATGAGATTATCCGTATTGCTAGTCCGTCTTATCTTCCAGTTGTTTCAACGATGTTTGCCGTCGTCGACGTTACGTTCGCGATAACAGAAATTTTGAAATTTCTTTCAAATTCAAACGCACATTGAAACGCGCATATCTGGGTAAGAAGAACTCTTGCCAAAAATTTAATATTTTCTTTCTTCCTAAGAGAGATTAAAGAAAAAAAGATATGGATTCGAATTCGAGAGATGCAATTAACGTGGCGAAACGTCGTGAATTTTCATCACGAACTTGCCTCGAATCCCAAATGCAGACTAACGTCCTCGCAGTCTGGTTAAGCCAGGTTTCTACTACTTACCGCCGTGATTTCTCTCACGAAACTTCGCCCAAAGAGTTAATCTCGGACGAAATACGGGTATCGTTCGTTAGCTCGTTCTCATTGTACCCGTTAATTCAGTCCTCGATCACGGTTCGCTGAACCGATAAATCGTCCGCACGATTTCTCGAAGATTCGAGTCGTTGCGATTATCGATCTTTTTTCTTTTTTTTTTTCTTTTTTTTTTTTTTTTTCCCGAAGCTTGGTGTTATCTGAGGTGGCCGCGTCGCCGTTACCATCGCGTATTTACACAACGTTGATTCCATAACACCTAGAATCGCGATACACGCGATGAAGGGAAAAGAGACGGATAAAAGAGAACTTGTTGTCGGCCAGATTGAATCGCATTAATTATTTTTAAGCCGCGGTCGTGTTAATTAAAGAGGCGACCTTACCTTGAAGCTTGGTAGTAGAACAGGCCACGATTTACCAACCGTGCACGCGTTCATTTCCCGTGTCCTTTGTCGTTTATCCCACCCGATTGATCGTTGTTAATCCGATCAATCGTACAATAATTAACCGGTTAGGCAAGATTATGCTCGTTAAGCTATCACGTGGTTCGTGTCACGTCGACTTATTAACGCTTCGGACCGATCGATAATTTTCTTCCTTTAAACGATTCTCTTCTTTTTTCTTTTTTTCTCCCTCTCTTATTCATTGGCCGGGATGGATTTGTAGCGCGAGTTCTAGAGTGTTGCAACACGACACAGACGTTAATCGAATTAATTTCGAGTCGTGGGCGGCGGCGACGACACAGGGGAAGAGCACGAAAGGCTGATACGTGCCACTTTTCCACGGCTGATTTCCACGCGAAAACGCCCGATATCGAGCGACACCTTGCGACTCTTGTGCCACGCAACAGACTAATCCTTGTCACCTTGGTCGAACACCCTGGTCGATACCACGATGCATATCCGTTCGATGCGTAATTGATTATGGAACGTCGAGCATTAGATCGAGGGCCACGATATTTCGTGTAATTCCGTGATCTCGATTCAACCGAACGACGAAGCAAAATTGCAGCGGTGACCCAGTTATCCGTATCTCTCAAAATAATTAGGAGACGGTCTGCCGGAGAGTTTTTTTATTCCTCGAGTATCCGATCTGATAAAACCAGCGATTAAAAGTATATTTCCTGGGAATGGATCACGATTTCAAAAAGAAAAAAAAAAAAATCTCTGATAAACGTGTGGGACTGTTTCCATTTAATATTGAAAATTGACCGACGTCTACTTTGTTTAAGATTGATTTACGACATCGGGTATCTTGATCTTCGAAATAGCATGCAAATGTGTGTTACAACATTTGGTTATCTGATGAAAGCCCAAATTTATGATAGGTACGGTGTCAAAGTAGTTGCCAGTTTCGAGGCAGACGCGAGAAAGGGAAATCATTTTATCGTTGGAGAGGCGGCTCGAGAGTGGCGCGCGGATCTTGTCGCGCGTTTGCGTTACCAATGCCTTAACACTCTTGGCTATCGGCGTGTCATAATCCCGAGGCTATGTCACGCTAAGTAATAGATCCATTAGGCGAGTAGGCACGTCAGACTCCTTTGACCCCTGCGCCAGACCTCACTCCACGCTCCTCACTGGGTGGTATTTGCATATCCGATCATCGACTCGAGGAAAATGGCACGCTTGTTCAATCGGTTTCGATAATTAAGATGTGGATCAATTTTCAATTGAAATTATTCGTCTCGAATTTGAAATTTTAAACAAGATCACACGTTCTTATAATCTTTCGATCGCAAACAACTTGTGCCAATAACTTCTAAAGTTGAACGTATAATCAATCGATTTTCTTTTGATTTTCAGGTGAGTATCCTTTCCAACCGATCTAACGACATTAAGCTGCCATGACGGCTCGAAAGTTGCACGTGAGTATCTGATCCATTCGTCGCGCATCTCACTTCTCGACAAAAAAACAAGAGAGGGAAAATATATAAAACAATCATCGTCAAATTTTTAACCATCGTAAAAATTAAAGGTAACGAACCGTGCGAACCAAATTTCTCTTCAGTTTTTCTCGCAATTAACGCGCTCAAGGGTCAAAGCGATGAAACAGCTTTGAATCGAAATTCCGTGACTAACGATGTTAATGAACGTATCCAGTGGTTTAACCACGCCCCTATTGACGAATCGATGCCCGTGTCTCGGCCCGAAACGGTTCGAATCACCGGAAACGCGCGTGTGCCCTAATGACGGAGCCACGTGATCGATGAATTCGTTTCGGTATCCTTGATCGCGTATCTCGTTATACAATCTCGCGTTACGTGTACGAATCTTTGTTGTTGGGATTAACAAGGCGCGGTACCGAAATGATGATCGATTCGCCACCAATTCCACGGGGAGATCGACGGGGGAGCCTCTTAATCATTCGAAATTACGACCGTGTGACGTCGTCAACGCTTATTTCCCCTCGTTTCCCTCCCTTTTTTTAATATCGTTCGAACGCGACTCGACTCGAGGATCCAACTGTTTTAGCTATATATATATATATATTTTTCTTTTTATTTCCCCCCTCCCCTCTCGTGTTCAATATCATCGAGATGGAATTTGGACGCGTCGAACGAGAAAGAATTCTACAACGCTCACGCTTCATCGCGATGGAATTCTAATTAAGTTTGTCATTAAGAACGAAGTTTAATGTTTGGATAGGCTAATACGTCGAATCGCTAGTTACTCGCTTCGAGAAAGCTACCCGAGATAGAAACTACAGGAGATTTATATGCGATAAATCGAAAACAAACAATATTCACCGGTATTTTTTTAATCAACCTAATAAATTTTCTTCTTCGTAGAGTCGAATAAACTCGAGATATAGGAACTTACTAGAGGATTCTACTTATGCTTCTGCTTTCGTTTCAATCTTTAAACAGTGGAGACTTCGAAACAGTCTCGTTAAATATTTAACATTCCTTTCGACTGATTCTACCTCATCGTATAATTTAATTCGAATCGTACGTCGTACGATACGCGTCCTTCCGCTCGAGCTGTCGATATCCAACGAATGCAATTCTCGAAAACCTCGACCCTTTTAAAAACCCGCTCCATCGCGCGGTTTATTCAACGCGTATTGATAAATAAATACGAAGCATGGAATAGAAGTCGATCTGTCTGAATTCTTCGCGAGTCAATCGTCGCGTGGCGACAATCGAATCTACGGATGGGATCATCGTAGGTGGTGGATCGTCTTCCAGATAGACTCGGTGACATTTGGCGTTCACCTTTAACGGCGAAACGTCGTGTGTCGAAACGTCACGTAAGATAGAAACCATTGTACGCGTTATCAAGATCGCGCTGTGTTTTTCGACTCGGTGAAAGAAGTTAATTCGCCTATTAACGCGACCAGGCTAACGAGAAACGATGTCAACGAACGAAATCGATGTTAATTTGCGGAATGGCGATTCCCTTTGATGGCCGCCTGTTAATGACAGATGTTGAGAAGTGTGGGAATTTAGAAGTGCTCTCGTCGATATCGATCGGGTCCGCTTAACTCCAGTCTATAAAATCACGCTGCGAGCCGAATCCTCTCACTAATTAATATCTAAACAAAGTTATCCGGGATTTTCAGGATAATCGAACCGCTTATTCGAACGAAATGGAAAATGGAAAATCATTTCATATATATATATATATATATATATATATATATATATATATATATATATGTGAGAATCTTCAAAATCTCTTGCAACAAAAGAGACAATATTTTCGAAACATCCGAATCGCGTTCTATTCTTCGCGAAAGGTGTACTCGATAAAGCGAAACGATCCACCATCGCGTATCTTTTTTCTCGTGAGAAATTCAACCGAAATCGACGAACGAATTGCGAATACCACAGTATTTACAATAGTGCATCGCGATAAAATTTTCTTCGTGTTTTGCGATCTTTGAAAGATATTTAGACTTGAACTTGCGGTTAATTTCGGAAATTTCGTTTCGAAACGGCTGCCAAATTACGTGGTGCGTGCGGGGCGTGTAATCTGATTTATAGATCAGAAATTGGGCGAGGCGACCTAGCACCGCGGATCAATACCTTTTCTCTGTTTGTCCTCTCTGTAAAACGGACTCGTGCTACTCGTGGAGAAAATTTCTGGATGGACAGGAATAAGAAAATATCCCCGGTGTCGTTCTATGCAATGGAATCTTGAATTCGTCGATGTTTACCTCGAATACTATTCTGTACTTCTCTGTGCTCTTGAAAACTATGTTTTCAAATCTATCGAAATTGCGAAGCCCGAACGAGTTTTTCTTTTATCCTACGTATCGCCTCTTTATTCGATACGACAAAAGAAGGTACGATTTCCCCGATCAATTCTCGTCCGTTACTCACCGGATGACGAACGCCTCTCCGATCATTCGTATATGATTCGATGTTGATATACTCGAGCGAGAACAATAATACACGGACGTCTAAATGACGGGGAACTCGGTCGATCGAGACCCGGCGTCGCTTGAATCGAGGAGGAGGAGGAGGAGGGATGAAGTGGAAACGATTCGCACGTAGTCAGACGTGGATCGTTCCACGTTTATAATTCCTTTTGGCGCCGTTAAAAATTCCGATTCTGAATGCCACCCGTAATGTACGCCAGTCATACGTACAGCTATTCTTTGTCGTTGAATCCTCGATGCATCGGCAATGAGAAGGAGGTGAGTCACTGTTGAATATAATAACGGCGCCAATAAAAACGATCCTGACTTCTGGCTTTGGTCTTGATTATTTCTGTCAGTTTAGAAAAGGAAAGTTAATTTTAGTTGACATTATTATTGTAAGGAACGTTACGCAGAGGTTACATTTATAAATAAAATAAGAGTAGTGTAACGAAGGTTCGGTTTATTGGGATTGGAAGCTTGTCTCTGTTTCGCTTTCATTGTTTCCGTTCCGATCCGATTTGATTCCATTTGATCAACGTTTCGTTTCATCCTCGACGCCCGGCCATTAGAAATGTTGGCAAGCGATTCTATATTGAGAGAGAGAGAGACGTTTCGAAACTTGCCGAGATTCGAATTCTTGGGAATTCTCGTTCGACAAGTAAAACGGATGTTTCGTCGTTCCATCTTTGGTTCGCGAGATATCGAGAAGAACAGGATAAAGTCTTAAGCCTCCATTTTCACGACTTCCTCCCCTTCGATTTCTCAGACGTCAGCTCTCCCTCGATTCCTCCATCTCGACGGAAACCGCGCGGTTTCCTCTTCCCTTTCTCGCTTCCATAGAAATATTCAAGACATAGAAGCCGACCGGTAAACCCGAGAAAGGAAACTCGACGTAAGGATCCCTACGGCGTCCTTATTACATCTTTTCTCCTCCTTCGAATTTCGAACGATGGAACAATGAATGTTAAATAAAGAGCTTATTCAAGCCAAGTTCTTATAAATCCTCGCCAATCGTTATCTTTTAAGTCGGAGCACGGCTCGAAAAGGCGCTCGATAAATCTCCTCATTACGAAAGCCACTCGGCACCCTGCCAGCGCGTTGTTCTACCGGCCCCCTATTCCCTGTTTCGACATCTTCTTTCCCTCGAAACCACCTCGAAATTCCTCGATGCGTGGCCAGCCTTCATTTTCCGATCCCGTGCACACTTTTCTATCGATTTCTATCTCCGCCCCGCCCTCTTAAACCCTCTTAAACCCTCCTCCCCTCGAATCGCGTGGAGGAATCGTGTTTTTCGTTCGGCAGGAATCGGTCGAAAGCATTTCTGACCTGGAGCACCGTTTCTTTCGCTCGTCCGTTTGTTTAAGAAACGAGTTTAGCCGCGTTCCTTCTTCTTTCGTACGCGCCTAACGATTTACGCGGAATCCCAGCGATTTTGCGCCGGCCAGATTCGTCTCGGAATTTCCACCGTTGCGTTCGCTTTTTCCGGGACACTTTGCTCCCGGAATCTTGCCTATCCAACCCCTCCTCCTTAACGGTCCCCTCGTCCAACGGATCTCTCGACGGATCGATCCGCGTTCCTCTTGGACGATGCCTCCTCCGCTCTTTCTCTTGCCGCTGCAAAATTTTTTCATTATTCTCCGCAATATTTTTTGCTTCTAAGAAAAAAAAAAGAATATATATATATTCGTGAAAATATCGCGTTAGTCGTTGCACAATACTTGGTCCAAAAACGATCTTGAAACGTTTAGATAATAGCGTGGTGGACGCGAAAAAAGCGGCGGAGGAATAAAAGCGTTTTCTCGACCTTAGAGAGTCAGTCGACTCGCCTTCGTCCACCGTTTCAATATAACCGAATATCGCAAAAAACCCTGCTCGCTGCCAGTGCAAAAAAAAGGGGGGGGGGGAAGAAAAAGAGAAGCCTGGTGGACCTCTTTTCCCTATAACGGTACACGTAAAATCCAGCGAGAGAACGAGACACGGTTAATGCGACCAAACGGTTGGTCCACCACCGTGCTCGTGGAAAAATTTAAACGTCAATTCGCAAAGTTCCTCCGGGCAAAGGATAATTCGCGTCCAGTCGAATATTTCCGCATTTCGAACGAGCAACCGGGCAACATTTTTCACAAAAGCCAATGAGAGGGTACGTTGCATCGTCGTGCAAAACGGTTGTAGAATTTGGCTCGCGTGTTACACGTGCGTTCTCGTGGTCGGAAATTCCATTGTGGCCGTCCGATCTGTCTTTCTTTTTTTTTTTCCTGTCTCTTTTTTTCCTCCTCCATTCCTAAATTGTTTTAATTGGATAGGGTAGAGACACACACAAGTTGAGAATCCTCTGTACGTGTGTACGCGAGGCACACGTACGTGGCGCTTTGAACGGGTGCGTGTGGGTGTGTTGAATCGATAGTGCTTTGTGTAATACGCCGTAAATAAAACTAGAAACGTTTCGGGTTACCGGAAAATCGAATGGGAACTCGGAATTAACGCGAGGATACTACGAGGGTATTAATGGTTTCAGTTTGTCGCGTGTGATCCAATTGGGTGGCTAATGCATCTCTTACGAGAGAACGCAACAGAGGCTTGAACGGTCGTCGTTTTCTCCTTTATCGATTCCCCTCTTCGATGTAAAAGAGAAAATCTGTTATAAATGCAAGTAACTAATTATTCGGTTTATAGCATCAATTGCGATTCCATGATCTAGAAATTTAATATTGAAATATGTAATTATTTGACACGTTCCTTTGCCGTCGCGTAGGCCGAGCCAAAGAGTCTCGAAAAGAAGTTCGAAAGTTTGAAATCTATTTAGGAATCGATCGGCGAGTAATTACGTAAATGGTTGTACGCGTTATACTTGTTAATATCGCGAATGCAATATTCCAGGATGGAATTAGCCAAAAAACGGGGAAAGACCGACCTTCGAAAATTAATTGGACCGTGACAATGAGCCTTTTCAATAGAGGCGATAATTAAGCCCAGGTATAAAACGACCCATTTCCATCGATAGCTGCAATTGAATTCACGACCTGTCGCGAGATATTTGTTAGTCAACCAAGCCTTCTCTATAACCCTTTTTCATGTTCCAACACGCGTATTATACGAATCAACTCCCGCCTGTGAATCTCTCTCTCTCTCCTTTCTATCATAATAAAAGTCTCTGGCATCTTTCGCGTGTTTTAATCGAAAAAGTATCCTGCTGTTTCGTTATTAATTCCAACATCAACTCCGCAGTTCTTTGGCAACGTTTCACTTTGATCACGGAAACAGCTTTGCATATTTGAATCGGACAAAACCGGTGGTGGTATCGGCTGTTCGTTATATAATCGTCATAAAAAACGAACACGCACGAACGCGTACTCTATATCCGCGCGTAATTTTGTTTTTACGCGCAAAAGCAGTCCGCACGACGGCGATAATTCGTCAAGGATCGATCGTGAACCCGGTTCGGAGGATAAAAACGATAGTCGGTCGAGTGGTGAATCGAAAACCGGTTTGCGAACGGGTCCAGCACGTGCCGGATGACGAGGCGTATTCGTCTCTCCAGGAAATCTTCCCAATTTATTCCAACTTCTCGTTTCGACGAACACTAGACTCGATATACATGTGTGCGATCTCGGTTGAGGTATACGTGTGCCTGATCTTTGCGTTTGGGTTAGGTTGGGTGTTCTATTCGTCGAGTGCAAGGTGAATAAGGAGGAGAGGTGGTCGACACGAATGGAGAAAGAACTTCTTTTTCTTTTTCTTGAGGAGTGGTGTTGTTCGAGATGCGGGGGCGAGACGTTCCGCCTACGTTGTTGCGCGTTTCGTTAATCCCCTTATGCGTTTTCCTATTGACTTTATCGCGTCCGAAGAAAGATTAAAATCTTGGTAAAAGTCGTCGAAGTAAATCGCGACAAAAGAATCTTTATCAAATCTGCGAGTAAGGGACGAAAGAAATATACAGACACTGTTAAGCGCGATGCTTTTTAATTTTGTTGACGAGGAAATGCGTGTGGGTGTCTTTTTAGGAAATCTTTACTGAACGAGAATTCTGTATCGTCGGTAAGTCGGTAAAGGAATTCTCTGTAATCTCTCTGTAATAATTGCGATGATATTGATTTTATCCGATGTTGGTAACTCGTGGAAACCTTATCTACGGTACATAACCGAGGAGATTGTTAACAGTGGTAGGTAAAGTAGAATTTCTGCGATATGCAATATCGACGATCAGAAAGATGCATTTCGGAGTAAATCTTTATTATACGAAGTATAAATAGATCGCTACCTCGTCTTTACCAGTCGTTGCATTTTCATCGCAGTCGCAAATATTGTTTATCTTTATTCTTTACGTACACGTCATAAAATTAATCGACGTTATCCTTCGAATAATTTTATTTTACGCAAATTGCATTCAAACATTAAAGTATTGGTCTTCGAAATCCTTAAACGCGTCGAGATCGTGCATCGATGGCCTCGATTCGTTTTTGCTAGCTTGCGCAATAGCGCCTCTTCTTCATTATGCATAATCCACATCAACGAGCTAATTAACTGCAATTAGCGAGCGTCTCTGTTATCCGTCCTGCCTGACCTCGTGTGTCTCTAGAAGATTCCTATTTTCTTCCCCCCATACAACGACTGTTCTCGAGTGCGACTCCTCCCCTCCTCTCTTTTCTCCTTTGTTCATTCTTTATTTTCTATATTTGTGTCTTTGCTCGTCGTATCTTCTCTCGACTTCTCTTCGACGTCGTTTCCGCGCCGCATATTTCAAGAAAATTAACGCGGGTTAACTCGCGTCGATCTCGTTAGCGTCTCGACCAGGTATCGTGGGGATATTAATGGTATTAAAATCGTGCACGTAACCGCGATTCGTTATTTATCCCCGCGGCCACGATCTTTTGTCGAGGGAACGTCTCCTTCCTTCGCCCTCATTGTGTGTACCGAGACCACCACTCGTTCCCTCTTTTATTGTCCGAAGAAACTGTGTCTCTCCTTGAAACTCGTGACGTGCGAAAAAAACTTTCCAAGCCCGACGTGTCGTGGAAGCGCATCGTTCCCCTCTTCCACCAGGGGATTTCCACCACGTATTATATGCCGCGCTGGGCGTGCTTATCACGTCGGATTCGATATCGCGAAATTAAAATCCAAATGTAATTTCGCTTTTGCTCGTTTTTCAGTCTCGTCAATTTTCCCGATTTATCACGCCTGCGTGGGTGTTTCGAATTATCCTATCACGAATTATCCTCCGCTACTCTTTCAATGCATTTTATTCGTTCCAGATTTTCATTGCAAATCGAGCGAAATAATCGACGGTTTGGAATAGTAAATTTAGACACGTCGCAACGGTTTGATCCGGAAGATGTCGTTCGCGAGGTATTTTATCACTTAGATGCATACGCTATTATCGCATACAGAGGAAAAGTTGAAACGACGAGTAGTAAGTAAAGGGTACTCTCACTTCCCTCGAACGATCACCTAGCAATTTTTATCATCTTCTTTCCACCATTTGTCAAACTCGGCCGAGATCTTCGCACGAGTTAACTCCTCCCTCGAGCGTCCCCTTATTTATATATATATCTCGTATTTCCCGAATATCAAAGGATTAACGCGAGTAGAAAATTCGTTCCGCGAGGGAGAACCACTCGAAAACTCAAAACTCTTGTTCGTTCCTTGTTGTTACCTAGAAAAAAATCCTAAAGGGAAGAGGAAAAAAAAAAAAAAAGAAAGAAAGAAAAAGAAAATACGATCCATCCAAGTTCCGGGGAATTTTTTTCCGAATCGTAAGCGGAGGCGGAGGCGCGCACGCACCCCGCGCCAAGGTTGACCCACATTCCTTGCAAAGCCTCGGCTGCTTTCGAGCACCATCACCTGGCTGCCTCCGCCGCGCCACGTCACGTGGCGCGGTGGCCGCGTATTCGCGCGGAGAGCTGAAACGGAGGAGAGGATTGCGTCGGTCGCAACCTCGATTGTTCGCCACTGGTGCATGCCAACCCGCGTGTGCAAAAAGAGGGTGAATGGAAGGGGAGATCGCGAGTCGCTTCTCGACATCAAAGTGGCTTGCTCGCGACCACGTTTTTTTTTCTCCTCTCTCTCTCTCTCTCTCTCTCTCTCTCTCCTCGATCCGCGTCGCGTCGATCCGTAAAAAGCTGCGTTCAAATTATTCCGGATCGTTGAACGAGTCGCGAAAAAGAGAGATTTCTCACCGTCGATTCCGTGATTTTCCCTCCTTTAAATCGTTGTCGTTGGCTCGATTAAACAGGCCACTCGTAGGATACTCGTCGAACGCGATTTCGAGATAGAAGGGAACTTTATTATATTACGGAAAGTGAAAATAGAGAGGTTTTTTCCTTCCTCCTCGTTGTTGTTGTTGTTGTTGTTGTTCGCTTCGGTTTCACATCGGTGCAATTTACTCATTACCCCATGTCGTAAAGGAAATTGCAGGAACTTTTCAAGGAGAGAAGCTCGAGATAGAGAAAAAGAGAGGAGGAGAAGGAAGAAGAAGAAAAAGAAGGAAAAAGAAAGAGAGAGAGAGAAAAGGAAAAAGGCGAAGCCGAGGCGTGCTACGTCTACGTTCTGAGAAGTTGGTAACGCGATAGTAGGTTGTCGAAGTCGTAAGAACGATCGTCGTAATCCAATGCGCGCTCCAAGACATTTAAACCGCAGCGATTCCGTTCCAGTCGAACTGTTTTCTTGTTCCCTTTTCAGCCGATACCACCCATCATTAATACCCGCCGTCTGTCATTTTCCCCTTCTCGCTCGCCCTTCTCCCCCTCTCTTCCGTCAATCGCCGGGTTAACTTATTAATTATACCCGGCTGACCTCCCTTTTCGAACCGATCGTGTATCGACCTTAATTGGATCCGTTTCGTCTTGTTCCTCTCTCGCGAAATTCGGATCCAACGAACGTCCATCAAGCCTACGAAAACCGTCCGTTGATTCGTTCGAACGTTCCTCGTCGTTGACGAGGTTAATCAGGATGCAGGAATACTTTCTGGCCAAATAATCGTTTCAAACGATCCACGCCACCCACGTCGCAATCTGCATACCTTCGTGCATGCTCGTTCTTCTCGTTTAAATTCCGACCGAATTAACCCCCGCACTTGTTCCAACTCGCGTCATTTCTAAGAATACACGAAACCGTTCGGAAAACGTGAAGGAAGAAAAGGAAGACTTCTACTTCTACCTCTTTGGTGGAGGAAACGATAAAAGATAAATTCCAACAATTCCTGTTTTATCAATCCTAGCCGCGAACGAGAAGATGATCGATTACGCGTACAAGCGGAAGAGAAGATATCACGGCCTTTCCGTGCAACATTGATATACGCCTACGATCTCTTATTTTCTTCCCCTCTTTACGTCGATCGACTGGGAATCGATAATTTTCCGGCAAATTGATTTCTTTCTCGTCATCGCGCGCCGATCTATCGAAATCCGATGAATTGAAAATATTTTCGTGGTTTTTATTCTTATTCGTATCTTGGAGCAAAGGATCGCAAGATTCTTTGACGAGTTTTTTCTATTTTAATTTTTCATCAGTTCCTCTTTATCCCTCGATATCGATTTAACGAAAACGCACTGTCGTTATCGTTTCTATCGTTTCTATCTAATCGTTTAATTATTTTTAAACGTCTCTCCTTAAAAAGTGCAATTCAACGAAACTGTGTTCCCAAGTTCAACGCCTCTCTCGATTACCTTACAAATTAGCCGGTTAATATTTGAAGATCCGTCGAGCATTTAGCCCGCGGATCACAGTTGGCCAAAACTGCGCTCACAACTTGTAAGCGTCCCGAAATCTCTCGTTACTATATCCATCCCCCGGTTTCATCCCGAGTTCACACAATTTCGACCTTTATCATCCGGTGTGTTGGTTAATTCGCGTGACAACAAGGCGAACGATAAAGGTACCGATAAAACATGGTTAATTTTCTTTATTCCGTTCGGTATATAGTTGCCGGTAAATAATTATGTGCCCTGTCAATTCGCAAACCCCGATCGTTTGTTGTTCGTCGGTTGTTCCATCAATTCGTTGTTGCAACGAATTTACTTTGCGGAGTTTCCAACGAATTTCGACCGAACGAATTTTAACCAATTCTTTTTCTCTCTCTCTCTCTCTCTTTCCTCTCTCTTTTCCCTTTCTTGGGAATGCAATTTGCGCGCAGACGAAAAAAAACCTTCTCATTTCGCCGACCTACATTTTCCGATATACCTATAGGGACATTTTCGATATTTCGGACGCCATTAGTCGTTGGGTTAACGTCGGGTTTGAAAGGTCTTTCGTACAGGAAGTTGGATGTCGCGGCACGTTTCAATATCTCTACGGATATTTTCGACTAAAAATGGCAAGATGAGTGGAAGTTCCATTAAATTTGAGGGTTTTTGGAGAAAGTCTGGTTGGATAATCACGTCCATATAATCGTTGGCGCGATGCGTTAGAGAAGTTAATCCATTTCACGAAGGAGAAAAAAAAGTGGTTTTTTCCCAACGGGGAAGGTCTAATTGAATCGGAGCCTAAATAGTTCGATCTGATCGTGTGGTTAAGCTCCTTTTGCTGGAAAAAAAAAAAAAAAAACAGGACTGGAAATGAATCAAGTCTTGAATCGATGTATCTCGTGGATAAAAAAATTAGTAATATCAAAATTATTTCATTCGCGCTTCTCAGATAGATTAAACGTGTTAGAACAATATTCGAATATATTTCCACCCGGTTTAGCGGTTAAATAAGAGAAAGAGAAAACGCGACGAGCATTTATCGAAAGCGATTGATCCGAAGTTTACGTTTATCAATTTACGATAAACGTAAGTTGTCTTGATTTTTACAAGAGAGACTCGCGAACAATTGTGAAATGTGATGATCGCGATTCTTTCTTAATTATCGTTTCCAAGATTTTAACAATTCGTCATAAACGAGAAGGTTGTTGGAGAAATTCCGATTTCAGCCTCGACACTGTTCGTCGAATACGCTTTATGAATCATACGGAATCATTGCTTGATTATATCGTGGAAACGATTCGTATTTATTCCAATCGCTCGATATCGACGTGGCGAATCGATCGAGCGTAATCGAATCGAGTCAAAACGAAAAACGCATTCTCAGGCGAGAATGTGATTAATCGATGGATTTTTACCTTTCTTAGTCACCTTCTCGAGATATTACGCGATTGATAAGCGCGAGGATGGAGAACAAAATCGAAGAGAAACGAGAGAGAGAAAGAGAGAGAAGAAAACCTTAAACCGCCCACAGCTGCTTAGAAACGAGAAGTCTAACGCAATTATACGGATCCCGTGCATTTGCCGCAACGGCTTCCGCCTTTTCTCGACCTTCCGCCGAGATGCGAAAACCACGATCGAGATTCGCCTTCCCTCGAACCCCACCTAGCCTCTCGTCGGTGACGTTATCGCGCACAACGATCGTGGAACTTTACACTTTATATTTTCTGACATCTGACATTTTTTTTCTTCTTTTTCCTTTCTTTTTAACGATAGCATAATGAAGATAACGTGACTACGCGTTGAAAGGCGAGGATTAATCAGGCTCGAAATTAATACAAACGGGGAGTTTTACAGTGGGAAAACTTTTTTAAACGTTGGTGCGCGAAATAAAGGAGGAATCGTGGAGGTTGGTTCACCGATCCGCACCACCTTGTCCCCCCAAGCATAGTTTTACAAACTTTTAAAAAACTTACCCTCTCCGAAAAACTTTGCCCGCTCTCCGATAAATACCTTTGCCCCTCCAGACCCGAGAAATATCGGTAAAATTCGGCGGTGGAACAAACGGTGGAAATAAGAGATCCAGAAACATTTCGTGTTCCCCGACTCGGAACGAAAATATCGGAGGTGGTGGTATATATATATATATATTCGTTTGGAAAGGGAGAGGAGGAGCCACGAAACGAGCGGAGGAAATAAACATTGAATTTCCAGTTTCCGCGTGGCAGGAACATCTGACGGATTACTGGTTGCACGGGTAGCCGGTTCCTCCGAGTAACACGAACAATGAGAACTCCGGAAGTGCACAACGAACGGCCCGCTGACTATTAAAACTCGGCCTGTTTCCTAGCGTTTGGTGGGATACCGTTTTTCGGGCAGAAACTTCGCCCTAATATCGTATCCCTTCGCGATTTCATTGAAACCGTACGGATTTATACAGACTGCTTTTTTTTTTTTTGTTTCATCATCCTTCCTCGTTTCCTGCTTTTGTTTTCCACGACTTTTTTTCCCCACAGAGATATATATATATATATCCTCGCGGATGGAACGTATCGATGATTCCAGGGAAGAATAAATGAGCCTGGCGAGGAGAGAGATATATTCGGTATTATAAACATACCGATCGATGGACGATGGGAATGGCGAATTTATTCAATTTCATGTTTCTGACGAATGATTGTTTAATCATTTTTTTTTTTTTTTTTATTATTATTATTTCTATCCAGATTAGCTCCATTTCGAGAACTCGTCAATTGAAAATAATTTGTGCCACGAAATATAATATTCATAGCGGTTTTTCAGAGCGAGGAACGAGGCAATTTAGTCGAATTTCATTCGGACGTGATCGATCGGACACCAGCCTGGAATGAAAATGACTTTGTGTCTTTGGACGCGTTTTTACGCGTTTCCAGTGCACGGTTACAATTGGTGGTAATGTGTACGGTGTTTAATAACACTTGAGCTGGGATTTGCTATTGAGTTACACGCGGCATGCCGATACCGTTGGAAACGTCATCAAGTTTTAGTAAACGTTATCGTTACCGCGTGGCGTTCCATCGCGAGGAAAAAAAAATCGCGTGCCTACTTTTTTTTTTTCTTTCCTTTTTTTTTTTTTTTTTTTGCGATAATACTCGTTCTACTAACATTCCATTTCAAACAATGAATTTTTCGTCGCGTTGCACAAAAGTGAAACCGTTTCTCATTTTCTTTTTTAAACGCCACGAAATTCCTCTCTGCGATTGTTCCCCATGTAAAAACAGTTTCTGCAGACACAGTGTTTTTTTTTTTTTTTTTTTTTTTTTTTTTCAAAACTCGATCGAATCGTTAAAACGAAGATAACGTAACTACTATTAATTTTAGAAAGCTCGAGCACGAACTTTGCTCGAAAATGTTTCGAAACGATGTTTGCGAAAAACAACGGTCGCGGCGAGCAAACAACTTCTGCGTTGATCAACGATTACGAAGCATGGATGCATAAGAGACCCATAAGATTTCCAATGCATTCGAAATTAATCAAACAGCCGCGAGATCAACTCGCGTTAAAATCTGGAAAGCTCACCTATCCCCGGCATGTAGGCTTTGAAATTACGCCGCGGCGAGAGCAAACAACAGCCCGACCTCGCTCCTACTACAACCCTCCCCCGAAAAAGCCTGCATAATACGCTCTCGACGCTCTCAACCCCTTCGCATTTTCTCCGTTAACGAACCTTTTGCCTGCGTAGCAGAATCGTCTCTCTACGGTGGTTTCCCATCGTTCAAGCGAATTCGTCGAAACTGAAGCGAGAATGGAAATGGATCGATTTTTTGAATTCGATGAATTTGAAAGAATTCGATTTGTTCGAATTACGACAGAGGCGTGAAAAATTGATTAGCTTGATCGGTCGTCGAAACGGCCTTGATTTTATTATATCATCGCGATATTAGAGCAATTAAAACCGGTTATTATTGCACTGTTCACGTTGCGTAAGAAAAAGAATTTTGTTATTTTGTCGCGTTGATAGAGTCGGTGTTTAATTGCGACGTTTCTTACGTTTCGCGTTTCCGCTCGACCCGTTGCTTGCTTCTCAGTTATTACGATTTAACTGACCTATCCGCGCAAGCTTTTCCTCCTCAAACAGGAGAAGAAGGAGAGTGCGATACAACGAGAGAGAGAGAAGGAGGGAGGGAAGAAGGGAAATTTGCATAGTTACTCAATTTCCTCCGCGGCTATTACCCGAGATTGTCACTCAGCGTTAACTTAATCCGATTCCAGGTATTCAGGGGGTTGTAGACCCGTCTCGAAAGATCTACGCTATTAAATAGACGCTTTTTCCGATACACACAAATACTCTGCCAGCGAATTAACGTGCGCAATCATCGCACCGTTTCACCCATTAGAAGAAAAGCTGCGTTTCCTCCAACCTTCGCGATCAATTGGGACGAGGAGCCACTTGCTCCACGACTAAAATCTCTAATAATCCGTGTTGTTTTTCCTAATGAAAGAATTCGTTTCGAGATTACGTTGGAGGAGTTCGAAAACGGAGCGAAGTCTGTTTACTCTGTGAGAAACTGAGGAGGTATCTGTTGTAAGAGGTAATCGAAATTTCGAGTAAAGCTACTCGAAGCAATAATTTCATTTAAAACGTTCGAATAATAATATCTATTCGTGATCGCTATAAAGCGGATAAATCTTCGTATAACCTGCTTTCGATGCTTTTGAATAATAAATTGTCGGAAGTAACTGGTCGAAGTAACTCTACTCTTAACTTCGACTGTTAAAATTTCACCCGTCTCGGATTCTACGTACGCGAAACTTACTTCTATGTTTCCTCGCTTTCATCGAGATAATGTTACTCCACATTATTCGTCTCTTCTCCTTCCACTGCTCGTCTCTCTCTCTCTCTCTCTCTTTTGCACGAGTTTTCGCGATTATTGGCAAAAACGTGGAATCTTTTTTTTCTTTTTTCTTTTTCCTCCGTGCGAACTACTTTGGGCAGAGACGAGAATCATCGAGAGCACTCGAGTTCTCGGGATGCGAGATCCCGTCACGGTATAGTCGTGAGAAACCGACAGGCTCATTGGCACCTCTTACTTTCCACACGCGAGAACCCGATATCCTTCGAATTCGCAATCTCCTTTTCACCTGCGACGTCCTTTTCAACGACACGCTCGCGTTAACACAACGCGTCGCTGATCAGACGACGTGCGGTTGCGCAATTCCCTTACCCACTCCGAACTGAGCGGCCGAGAAATCGTGTAATTATCGAAGATGCGTCGAAGCAGGGATGTAAACCTCGATTTTTAAATCTTTTTTCATTCGAGCATTTTTTTTTTTTTTTTTAATCATTCGGGAATTCGCTCAATTTGCGAGAAAATTTTTTTTTTTTTTTTTTTTTTTTTACGAAAATAAATCTGGAAGAAAAATGGGCATCGAATTATCCGTCGTTATCGTTTGTGACCGAGTAGCAATCTTGCCTATTCCCGACCATCCATCGGTTTTGTTTTCACTTTCTTGTCATCCTCGACTCTCGAGGACGACATTCTTTATTTGGCGGCGTTTATTCCCGCCAACTGCGCGTTTTCCAACAATTCCAGAACAGGTTCCCCGCCATCGTGTCGGCATTTAAGTCTCATCTCATGGGAGGGAGAAAAAAGAAAAAGAAAAAACGGACGAATATCCCCTCTCAATTAAATTTCACGAAACGACTATGGCGAAACGATGATCGGTTTTAATCGCGGATCGAACTTTTTCCTCTCTCGTCATTCTCCTCTCGTTCCTCATCATCTCGTTTGCCGGTATGCAAATGACAGTCGCGTTGACATTGGGATTAGAGAATCCGCATACGATCACGCGGATCCCTTGGCAAACGAAAAAGCAACCCGGTTCGATAACTCTTACGAGTCATCGCTGCGAGTCACGTTTGTACACGATGAACGGCGCGCGTAACAACGTCAGTTATTCCGTCATTACGTATCCATCGCGATTCTTTATCCTTCATTTACGGTATTTTTCATATTTGTTATTCATATTTCGATATATTCTTGCTATACCTTTGCAGATTCGAACCAACGTTTCGATTCAATTCTTCTTCGTTGATATGTAATAAGCATTTATTTTATTGTTAGTAAAGACGCGTCGAATCGAGTTAAAATCGCGAGAGTTTCCGCCCTTCCTCTTTTTTTTTTTCACTTCCGTTTTTCACCGCCTCCTCTGGCGGAGGAATCGAGAATCGCCTCTGGACATTTATTAAAAGAACATTTTTAATCATCGCGGACCCCTTTTAAAAATTCACTCGGATTCGGTAGACCGACAATAGAAAGAGGTTAATTTTAAACCTGGGCGATAAAAAGGAGAGATTCCAACCGAATCTGGCTCTTCTATTAATCCCCGGTAAAGCCGGGAAGAATGATGTTTATCGGCTGGTTGATAAAAAAATTTTTACACCAGTTACAAAAAAAAAAAGAAAAAGAATCCTTTCTCCGCCTAATCCGCCTACCTATCTCATTATCCGTAAAAATTGAAAGAATGGAGAATTGGAGAGAGAGAAAGAATAGTTCCGCGTTTCTTTCTCAACGGTTAACCACCACGTTGATCGCTCGAATTCAAAAGACTCTTCGCTCTCTATTCGCCCACTCCATATTCGAATTAGTAATAATCGTCGGTCGACCTTCGAATGGAAACGATAATTTAATTCTCCAGCTAGGCAAAGAAAAAAAATATCATATCATTTCTGCAGCCAGAAACGACGGTCGCTCGTTAATCAGAATGACTGCTCTATTCGCACCGCTATCGTGACACGAAGCTCTATCTAACCGGCGATTGCCTACGCGCAGTACTCGATTCATACCGGCCAACACTTGGTGGAGCGAGGCATACCGACGCCATTCTAGAATCCGCGCAGCTCGTTTTTTTTAATAGGTCGGTTACGTAAGAAGCGACTCAGAAGCGAAAAAAGAAAGAAAAAAGGAGGATGATTACGCAAAAGCGCCGTGGAATATATTTTTCTTCGTCCTTTCGTTCGTGGACGAAAGTTGAAATTGGTTGGCAGCTGGTTTTGGTGGAAACGAAACGGCGTTTCGTGCATTCGTAACTGGCACGCGCGGAATAATTAACCACGTGCACGCGCCACGCAACCGATCCGACAGGACAAATTGCACCTGATTCCGCTTTCACGCGTCTGCCATGAATTCGCTCGGATCGCGTATCGACTCGAAAATCGACTCGCTTTTAAAACAATGTCAGAATTTCAGTAGAGAGAAGTAGTAGGAGATGAGCATCGAGGTAAGATTCGATGATCAAGATTTTTCTTTCCTTCTTGATCCTTTCCCAAAGGGATTTAAAAACTCGAGATTTTTCCCTTTGACTGTAATCGTATCGTTCAACCCGTCGGCGGATAACTTTAAAGGTGGAAACTCTGTTATAACGTTCCAGCCAGTTTCCTCGTGTCCGTTACAGCAGCGGAATTTCGAACCTTTTCGCTCGACGATATCGTTGCTGGAGGCCAAGTTGCTCGAGTTGCTAAGTTTTCTCGCGTAAAACGTAATTGTTATGGCGGGATGATACAAGATTTTCCCGAGCGGTATTCGTCTCGATTCGGGTGCCATTTGTACGCAACAACAACAATAACAACAGGGTGAAAACAGTCGCGGATTAGAATTTTAAACGATGGTAATATCGACGATCCGGGGATGCAGGAGGAGAGGTGGTTGGTGGTGGGCCAGGCTTCGAACTTGCTAATGGCTCTTTTACCAACTTGCCGATAGATCTCGCCAAGTTCGCACTTAACCACTCGCGTTTTCCCGCATTTTTCGACGCCACCCCGGTAATTACGTTGATGGCCTTTTGTCACCGTTCCAGCGAATTTCCTTCGGACCATTAGCATCTTCCCCCCTGGATAACGTAACGTTAAACGACGTGTCTTCGATCGTCGATCAAACTCGAACGAAAGTTCGCTCGGACGAACTTCTTTCGAACAAATTGGTTCGAACAACGTTTCGTGCGAGATGGAATTTCGAATTATTCGTCGCTCGTTAAATATTAACGATTTTAGAATTTTAGAATGTATTAATCCCTTGCGACTCCACGCACGTTTCACGCGGCAACTCGAGTGGCCAGTGATTTATAATCCAATTAATAAGAGCGCATCTCTTTGTTTCTCTGCTAACAAGTGTGTATGAAAATTATTATTATCTGTCTAAGACACATATAAAAAAAAGATTTTCGCGGATCAAGGAAAAAACATCCCGTGGATATTAAGAGTTAAAACACATCGCAAGTGTACACACCTTCGAAATAGCGATGAATCTGGTATCGCTTCGGCCTTGAATCTACAACGAGGTATGCAAAAGAAAAAAGAAAAAATCGCATCAATCTAACATTACGTTGGAATAAACGTAAAAAGGAATTACAACCAATTGATCGGCAAACTACATTCTACCGGTTCCATCGATCGTGTCGCGGATATCGTGTCGACGGAATATGAAGGAACGAAATCCTGGGGATATATAATAAGGCGCGAAACCGGTTCCGATCGGGAAGAATTAATCAGGAATCGATAATACAAAATCGGATCGAGGAGGAGGATAAAAGCAGCGGAGCGTTTTCTCGGTCGAGTCGATAGTCGCGACCACAAAGGCCGGATGCCATCGGCGGTGCTCGCAGGTGGACGCGAGTTCTAATGCCGGAGCTGCTTTGCATCGCGAGCGGCATTGCAAGGCCAGCCGGCCGCAAGAATATCGGGCCCTCTGGCCGACTAGTTTCCAACCTAGTGCTGCGAATCGTCGATGGCGGACGCGTTTCGTCCAAGTCGGTTGCGTAATCAGCCGCGATATCACCGCCGATCGTCCACCACCACCGCCTCCTGCATCTCGACAGAGACGGGGAGATCTCGTGTCTTTTTCTCAACGAGTGGGCGGCGACTTCTTTGACGATGTTTCTGCTAATCGTTCCTCTCAAATCGAAGAGGCACGCGATGTTTGCCGATGAAAGAGGAATTAATAACGTCTCTCGATTCATGTTCAGCTTTTTCAGATTGTTTTCGCTGTTGCAAAAAAGAATTTAACAGTTTCTTCGACACGAAGCAAGCAAACATCGTCGGTTTCGAGAGAATACAGCTCTCCTTGAATTTGCAGGGATTTACTATTTCCCTCGATCTCCTCTTCTCCGCGCGTGTTTTCGAGAACGATAAACCGTTGGAAAACCAAAGATTTCTACGTCACGCGGGGAAATCGCCCGCAGGTTCTGCCGAGTGAATGAAAAACGGGGTCAGCCTCTCGAACCGTTTCCTTTTCAATCCTCAAAGAGTTGGACTCCGACGAGCTTCTCGCCTCCCTGCGCACCTCGGCATTTTCCCTCGAGTTCTTCCATTCCAGGCGGTACCACTTTTTTCCCCGACAACTCTCCCTCCCTCTCTCTCTCTCTCTCTCTCTCATGGTCATTATCATCGAACGAGAGCTCCGTTGTTAATAGTTTTCTCGAGCTCCAACTTAGTCTTATCGTCTTGGGATCGATTCGAGTTGACGTATCCTTCTCCTATTTCGATTTAAATTATACGTGCGATGCGATTATCTTTAATTGTTGTACTCGCGACAAGTTCAACGTTCTTTTGGATCCGCCGAATGGATCACCGATCTATCGAGCATGGATTCTTTCCGTTCTTATTCACGGTCGATCTCTCCAAGTTCACGGATGATTTCAGATTTCCACGCATCGACGATCTCCTCGCCCAATTCCCGATAACCCAATCAATCCGCGAAAGAAAATGGCCAACGATTGCTTCGTATTATCCTTTCGGATAATTTTCTGAAAATTAGAACATATATATAGTAGTAGAAACTACTGCTCGAAATCGAGGTTGTAAATTGCGTTCGTGGCCGGTCGACAGGGCGGGGATTGAGCAGAGGAAGAAAGGTCGTTGGATGGAAAGGAAGGGGAAAGGATGGATCCGTTTCCGTTCTCGTTCAGAAGAGATCGAGGCAACTTGATTCGCGCATTACGGATGATTTACGGTATTCGAGAGCCGATGCGTTGCGTCACGCGTGGGACGGCTTGATTATCGGTAGCAACATTGGTTGGCTGCTACAATGCGATCCGTCCATCGTGACTATGCTTTATGAAAATGGGCTTAATTGCCTGTTAATCGCGCGGTGAAAATGTCGGTGATTAGTTTATCGTGTTGTTCGTTGCGGATCGGGTAGAAAGTAGGGAAGGAGAGTGAGATGAGATTTAATACGACGTGGAAGAAGTGGGTCGACGAGTGGGTTACGTGAATGAACGGGCAACGATATGCTTCTCGATAACTATGCTTTGATTTTCTATACTCTGGATCATACTTCCAGTTTCATCTCTTCAATGATCTCTTATTCTCGAAATCTCTCGTCTGAGCTAAGAAAAAAATAATACGCGATATTTCGATCCTGTGCACGTATCGTCGATCCATGGCTGGTGGGAAGTTCGTACGTCGCTTCTCTGCAAGCGTAGCGATTACCAAACCAAATTAACGAGCGTCATGGCGTCGATTTCTCGCTGCGAATTATCTTAACAATTAACCATCAGCCTTGCTACAAGTATCCAACAAGTATCTTTCCACAAATCGAGCGTTACGCGCTTTTCCCTCTGCTGAGGTTTTTTTTACGAGATCGATGTTTAACCAAGCGAGGAGATAGCAGCAAAGGATCAAAGGATCCATCAAGAGCACGGTTATTTGCCTTCGCGGTCCCGCCGGTATTTCGAGAATCGTTTCGCCGGTTGATACGCGAATGAATAGGCTGCGTCGTCGCCTTTTAAGGCGCCCTCTCTCTCTATACCGCGGGGAAAAAAGGAAAAACGCTCGTCGAATTAGCCGACTTTCGTCCCTTTGTATCTCTCGATTCGAGGAAACGTCTTTGAAGGCGAGGCGACGTCTCGTTATCGGTATCTCGGGGAAACGACAAACACCGTGTAATCGAGAAACGTTAAAGACGAGAATGGCGAGAAGTGTCAGAGTAATTTGAATATCGGTGGCAAGGCTTCTCGTCCGCGTCATCTCCTTTTTTTTTTCTTTTTTTCTTTTTTATCGACTCGCGAGGTTGCCCGTGAATAATGAGCTCCGTCGATCGATGGAATATTCATCGACGACCACGGCCGTGTGTGTTTCGTCTCGTATCTTTAAACAACCGAGAACCGCCACGTCCGCGATGAATTTCAATGTTATTTACGCCGAGAACGTGCCCGATCAACTCTTTGTCCAATAATCCACAGTAGCAGAAACTGTGTCTAATTCTTGTCACGAGTTTCCCGATCGGTCGAGAAACGCGTCGTTATCATCCTACCTTCATCCCTCGTCTCATCGATCGGTCAACGTTGGAAGAATCGCGAAACTGTCGAGCGTAAAATACGCAACTCGAAATAAAATCGATAATCGATGGAAACGAACGTTTCCTTCCATTTCCCATTAAAAGTGGATGGATCTCACCAATCGCCACGATTAGGAAATTAAAGAAGAAACGGCGCAGAAAAAAAGAGTATACATATATATATATATATATATATATTTTACCTCCTCTGTGTGTTTCTACAATGGCGTCTAGAAAATAAGTAGTAAACAATCGTAATCTATTTAAAGAAACCGGGTGATTACACAACCTGGATTGTTCGTACGTTGCATAGGAGATACGGGAACGATCGTGCATATCCCACTCCCTCGGAACGCTGTCTGTGTCGAAGGTGCACGCTGCCGAGCCAACAACTGTCCGTCGTCGAATCAGACCGACACCGTCGAGAGTGGGAGAGGCTCGAAGAAGGAGCAAGAAAGAGTTGCGAGGGACCTGTGGCTTCACAAGTCAGTCACACGGTCGTCGAGCATGCTCCACGCGGCCCGATCGAGAATCGACCGCGTTCGATAAAATCCCTCCTCGTTCCCTTTATCGAATCCAGTCCAAGTGCACACCGCACCATCTTCGACGCGTTTCGTGACGAAAAACTCGCTGCTCGCTATTCACGTGGCTGCTCTCGAGCGTGTGCGTGTGGTGAAGGGGGGGCTTCGTCGCGTGCTCGCCCATGTTTTCCCGGGAAGCGGAAGGCGCGGAATTTGTGAATCCGAGGCGAGGAGAGAGGAGCGGTTGCAGCTACTTTCGAGGAAGCGGTCGAGGAGGATGGTTCGTCCCCGAGGGGGGCGAAACGGAGCAGCGAGCGGTGGACAGCAGGCGGATCGATAGCGCGCGCTTTGCTCGCTGCACCTCGTGAGCGCACGCGACCTTTGGCGCGAGCCATCACCCCGCTTAAACACCCGATTAAATTTACATGGTGACGCAACCGCTCTGCCTATCTACGATGTGGCAAACTGCGAACAAGAAGCCAGTTACGAACTCTGTTACGCGACGATCGCGTTTCGCCACGTTTCTCTTCTTCCGTTGATCCCGTTCCTCGCATCTCGTGTTTCGAGAGGATTGGAAGGAGGAGGAGGAGGAGGAGGAGGAGTGCGTGATATTTTCCTCGCGGGGATCGAGTCGCTTCGCTTCGACGAAGCGCGCTTCGCCATCTCCGCATCCGTGGAACCGTGGTGATCGAGAGGAGGCAGGGGAGGGGAAAAAAGAGTGGAATGCGAAGAGTGGAGGGGGTGGTTTTTCGACGGTGGTGATTAAACGCAAAGAGGATTATGGCGATGAGGAGGAAACTCGGATGATATGGGAGGCGGCAACATGAACAGAGATATTCCGAGCAGCACCCTCGCGACTCTCAGGGGGATCCTAGTGAGCTCGCTGTCGAGAGAGAACTTGGGACCTCATGATCTTCCTGTGCAGGAGAATGGCAGGCATCGACCGTACAGGAAGGTGCACTTTCGCGAAGGTACATCCGGTAGTCGATGATCATTTAAATATAAACGGAGGAAGTGGCGCGCCCATCGTTGCCACGGTCTCTCTCTCTCTCTCTCTCTCTCTCTCTCTCTCTCTCTCTTTCTGCAACGTTGTTGCACGATTATCGAACGCTTCTGGGGCGGGATTGTGGAACGATTCGTTCGAGATTAGTGGCATCCAAGATAGGAATCGTGGATATTCTGGGATCCTCGAGGATCTTCTCTATTTGCTCCGATTTGATCTAGAACATTGGCGAGTTTACGAATCTATCTATATTAGTTGCAACTAATATGTTTCGGACTGAGAGTTTGTGTACGCATTAGTTGGAGGAGAGAGAGAGAGAGAGAGCGAGGGAGAAAAAAAGAGGAACAACGGGAGAGTTCGAGAGAAAGTAGAGAAAATTCCTCGGCGTTTCGATCGTTCGACGGTGAAAAAATGGAAAGGAAGTGCTCGACGAACTTTTATTTACGAGTTATTTGTTTCGCCTAATTTCCCGAAGCGCGATTTTCTCGAAACATCTTCGAGTTGCAAACGCGTGGCGTCATCGTCGAGGCTTCGAGATTGGTCATCGTCGAATTCGTTATTCCATTCACGACCTTAGCACGACGTCGTCCTTATGAATCGATCATGCCTATCCAACTTTCTAACAGACGTTGAGAAACACAGACGCGAGGTGTGGTTTGCGTCGATCCATCGGTCCGACTCGTTCCTTCCTTTTCGTTAGAGGAGCGACTCGAATATTCAAATATTCGAGTAAGGATTCTCTCCTTGTCGGATTCTCCGTTCTTCGAGGCTTCAACCAGACGAATGTACGCGCCATCGAATCCGGATTAGATCCGAGACACGCCCACGATCGGATATTTCTTTGATCATGCTTTCGTCGACGAGATCGAATTTACTACGAGAATGGTCTATAATAATTAATAGATCTTTTTCATCGCGGTGACGACAGCGACGAGAAATTTCGTAATTTGTTTCTTCCTTTCCGACGAAAAGACGCGTTAATTCGCGCGCGTGACGAGGTCGCGAACCGGACTTCTCTCCAAGTTGAACTGCGACGAAAGGTTTCCAGCGCGGTTAACTTCGGCCCTTACGCCGCTTCCTTTCCAGATTCCACGTAATTGCCGCGCGCGGCCACCGCGTTGTGACTAATAGATCTGCTGATGTCACGCGCTAAAAACTACGTTTCCGCGCTTGATAAACGACTGACGATTCATTCTCCTCTTTTTCCTCTCTCTCTCTCTCTCTCGTTCTTTAATTATCGAGCGCTAGTTTCGATTCGTTGGAAACGGAGTATCTCGGTTTCGAAGCGAGAAGAGACCCTTTTCCATCTACCCTTCTTTTTCCTAAACTTCTCTCCGCCGCGAAGCTTTTGATTGCTTCGCTTTTTCGCCTATCCGGATTCGCGGTTATTTCCTTTATCGAATCGAGATTCGATTACACCTGGCTATTGGAAATCTCTATTTTTCTTCCTTTTGAAAAAGTTTTATCGAGTTTCCGCGCGTGGGAAAAGGTCGCCTCTGTCACCGATTTCGATTACCGGTCTTTCGGAAAATCGGGGGAGGCGTGAAAATATCATCGCGAACGATACACGTATACACCGTCGTATGATGCGTACACCGATCGAACGCGTGACATTTCCTCCGTCTCTCTTTCAAAGGTTGATCGAAATTATTACCGAGACTTGCTGCCACCTGTCTCGAATCACGTTTTACAGAAACATGGAAAGATTGTTTCGTTCTGGTTCGGGGTCACCGTACCAACCGGAACGATCGTAGGAAATGAAAAGTTGGACGGTGGAAGGGGGAGAGTAAAACGGATTAAAACGGAGTGGGGGAGAGATATAATGTCGTGGGGATGAATCGGATCGACGTGTAGGTAACTCGATGGGATTGCGTGAATCGGAAGCGATGGGATTATTAATCGTGGCGCGCGTTGATTTACCTGATAATTAACAATTATCATCGAGCGATGTGACGTAATCAGAATGCGAAAACTGTTTCTGGTTTATCGTCGCGCCTCCATTTACATACATACGATAGATACGTCGTTCCTTCCTCCATTATTCCCGTGGAATAATTACGGATAAAATTTTCTATTCTTCCCCCCTCCCGTTCCTTTCTCTGTTTCTTTTTTTCCTTTTTTTTTTTTTTTTTTCCACCTTTCTGCCATTATTCGAACGCGATAAACGAGCGGAGGCAAGCTTTCTGAAACGGAATTTACGACCGCTTTGCGCGGCATACGTGCACTCGGAATCGCAATAAAACACGTTGCACGCGTGCGCGCGTTCCGCTACGCTAAATCTCGAGGCACGTTTTAATAATAATCGACATCAACGTTTCTTTTCTGTTGCAGGTGAGTATCTGATCGTAAAAGGGAAGAGGGTATGTGCACGAGCCAGCGATTGTTTTGCGTTGCGGTACGTAGAAAGGGAATGGCAGGGGATGGCCGAGTTAAATCCCTACCAGAAACTCGATCGAGTGATAAATGAATTCGTTGCATTCATCGCGCTTGATATTAAACATTGGGGCGGGAAATCGGGCTAATTACGAAACTTCGCACACTCCTTGAAATTAGAAACGAACGTTCCAATCGTTTCTTTCAATCGTTTTTTTTTTTTTTTTTATCATCGCGTTTATCCCTTTTTTCTTGAAATTCGATTACCGCGATGATATCGAATTCTGTACCATGCTTGTAATCGAATTTCACTCGGAACAACAGGTAAGGGAATGTTAGAGATCGGAGGGTTTTTTTTTTTTTTTTTTTTAAATTTCTATTTTTCGAACTCGCGGAAACGATTGTAAAATCGAAATTGAAATCGTACATTTTAGACATTCGTTGAAAGAAATAACTCCAAAGAGATATCATTTTCTAATCCACTAAATTGGAATTCCAATTGCAATACGATTTTTCCAAGCCGACGATCAACGATGCTCGATTCACTTTTAAAGGTATCATCCGGTATCAGTGTTGCGATGTTTGACGGCATCTATTATATAATATCTACGTCGAACGAAAAATATTTTCCAGCAGCAGGCCGCCTCGTTTTAACGAGATTGGCGATGCTTCGATTAGGGAATATACGTGACGGAGGAACGGTAAATTCACCCTGGTACTTGGACACCCCTCCCTTCCGTCTCTTCTCTCTCTCTCTCTCTCTCTCCCCCCTCGCCCTTCGAGTAATAACGTGTTCGTGCGAAATTGCGGCGCATCCTGCATTCTCGTTATATTTCATATGCACTTTGTCAAGCGCGCGAAGCCTCGAGATGGGACGAGAGGATTTCGCGGGCGTGAAGGAGAGGCCCTCCTCCTCGACACTTTATCCCAAGCCCTGCGCGGCAAAAGGGAACGGGCCGTGACGAGCAATTAATTCCCTGCTCGTCGAACATTTGACGCCATGAAAATTTCCTTCTTACTTCTTCCGTGATATTTCTTTCGCGAGAAATATTTCCTCGCCATTCTTGTCAAGTAAAAGAAAGAAAGAAAGAAAGAAAAGAAAAAGTCTAACTTTTCCCTCAGGTGGAAACCTAATTCGTCACCTTCGATAAACGAACGAAAAATACATTGTCGAAGCGTGTAACTCGCGTAGGCCGATAAAAGCGAATCGCGAATCTAACGTGTAACCGCGAATTTCGCGACGTTTAATTTGCGATAAGAGGCGACCGATAAAGCTAATTCACCGACTCGTCGGTCACAAGTGGTGGGGGAGAAGTAATGCTTGCCTCATATTTTATCCGCCGCAATTTATGACGTCCGCCGTGGTAAATAATCGCGCGAGATTAAGATACCTTATCGCTGACTAAGCGTTCTTCTCTATACTCGGCGAATTCGTTGTATCGAGCCAATTTTTCCAATACGACCTTATTGTACGTTTTTTTTCTTTCTTTTTTTTTTTTTTTCCCTCCCTCTCTCCCAATCCGTTCTTGGAGAGGATCTTGCAATAGAGTTAAGCGATCTGTCGATTCTCGAAACGTAGTAATCGGCGATTAATATCATAGCGTTGGAAACGGTTCTTGGTAGAGGCGAACCCCATGGAAATTCTGATCGATCGGATAGGATAGAAAGTATCGTTTCGACCGATTGACACCGATGGATGTTACGATTGGCACGGTGATTGACGCCTATCCGCTAGATGAGTTGCTCTATCGTGTCGGCGCAAAATCTGCTGCCTCTAACGATGATTCATCGTAGTGGAAAATTCCATCCATTTTGAGCCGCGCGATTAACGCGTCCCACTTTTTTCTCTTTTCTTTTCTTTTCTTTTTTTTTTAATGTCGTACGCTTTCTGCAATTTTATCCACCAACTTTCACGCGTTCTTATTTCGTCGACCGTTCTTCGTTGCGGCCAATTCTATCGATGATTCTATCTTCGCTCCGATCGAGAAGAAGACGATCCCCGGCTCGCCTTTTACGGTTCGATTCAACGGCGAAAGTAAGCAAGCAAGTAAGTAAGTAAGTAAGTAAGTAAGCGAGTGAGTGAGTGAGTGAGTGAGTAATTCCTTCGGTCGGAAATTTATCAGGAATCTAACGTGGATGAATTATTCATCGGCTTCCTCGATTGCGTCCATCATTCGCGTGAGACCGTTTCTTACGTGCGTGCGCCATTACGCGTGTGATAGACCCATCGTCGTGTAATGCTTTCGCTTCCATCGACGTATAAATACACGTCCCTCTTCGCGTCTTCCCTCGCGTAAACTGTCGCAATTTCAACGTCCTCCCGTAATCAACGTCCCTTGCGCTGCTCATCCGAGATTGGACGCAGGTCTGAACGCAAGTTTACGAGAAGATTTCGCAAAATAGTTTATCGATTCGAATTAGTATGCGAATAACTAGGCTAGAATCGAGAAATTAGTAGACCCTCTATCGATACTCTTGTCGAATCGAACCCTCGTTCAGCCGCATCGAATCCCACCGATTTCTCGAATACGGGATGATTCCGTTTCGTCGGAATTATTCTTATCAGGGAGAAGCCGCGATGGGCGCGAAATCCGCCAGCGTGTCCCGTGCACGAGGTGTGCAAGTTCATGTTGGTGAATGAGGGATTGATGGGTTCGTTTGCGAATCTTAATCCGGCCATTGTTGTGCCGCCGAATCGTAAACGGGGACACGATATCTCGCGAGACCTTTCCACGCTGGATCGAAATCCACCGGCATAAACGGATCAAGAAGATTATCCCGGATCGTCGTCGTCCGCCCCTTTCATCCTTCCTCTCGTCAAATCTGACCTGTGTAGTGTCTTCTTTTCGTAAACTTCTCCCCGCTTTCTCGAGAGAGGAGCCTTAGTTGGTTCGTTACCTATCTTTTTTTCCCGCTCTCTCGATCGTTCAACCGGGACTCGAGGTGTCGGTGAAAGTTGTTTGTCGTGGAGGATGAGGAGGGAGGGTTTGGTCTCTTCTTAGAAGCAATTTCGAAAACGATCGCCGCCCTGTGGTGATTGAAAAGTTTCGAGGAGATTGTTCGCCGACTACTTAGCGACCTACATACAGCGAGCTACCTTCGAGGTTCTGCTTTTTTTAGTTGGTTGGGCGGCACCTTGAAATTCTTTGCACCGCCTATCGGGAATATCCAGCGTACCCATTTTTCCGTTTTCCAGGACGATGGTTTAATTTCGACGTTGGCCGACCGAATTCACGCTGCCGCGAATTTCACGGGGGTGGAGGGAACGACGAACAGAAGCCGGCCGAGAAAACTTGCCGATTCATCTTTGTGTTTGGCAAACTTTACCAAACACCTCCGGAACAAAGGCGCCACTCCCTACGAATAGTAAGAAAAGTAATCACGGCCCTCTAAACCAGTCCGCGAAACTTTTCTCCCGATGCGGGAGAATCGATAGCCGAATTTTTCTCTCTTTCTCCCTCCCCCCTCGAACCCGCTGTAAAAAACGTGCCGTGTTTCGCTCTTTTGTTCCTTTCGAAATAGAATCGTAGAATCGATCATCTGCGAGTTTCGAATTCGAACCAATTCGAACGCGTATCGATCGTGAGGCTTAAATTTTCGAGACGAGTCTTCTTCTCTGCCCAGGGAAAAGAAGAAAAAAGAAAGCGAGCAAGCCAACTCTCGACTTGAAGACAGGCCAAATTCTGGAGCGTGCCGTCCGCGGCTTGTTCGCGACCGTGTTTCAATATCATTGGGGAAAAAACATCCCTCGGTCGGGGGATGTTGGAGGGTAATAAAATTTTTCGGCGGTGCTCCTCCTTTTTTTCGATTCGCCGCATGTAGCTTCGGATGTATTCCGTTGGTACGGTTCCAAGTGGGCACCGTTGAAAAAACTCGTCCGACGACCGCTAGATTTAGACGATGTTCCAACGTCGACCTCCTCCTCCTCTTCTTCTTCTTACTTCTCTTCCTTCTCCTGTCGTCTCTTCGCTCTTCGAGTAAGACGTACTGTTCTGGCCGCGGTTCCGAGTTATTAAAGCGTGGAACTAATTCCCTCGAAATTACGAGTAGTTGGAGGTCCATCAGGCAGCAGTAGTATATCGTTTCACCGATAAAAGCCCACTCGTTTCTTCTCCAACTGAGATTCCCTTCGTTCCTTCTGTGATCGAATCGGAGGGAAAAAAAAAAAAAAAGGAATCGATCTCTCTACCCTTCTTACATACGTTCTCTTCTCGAATAATTTAGTAAATGCTTCGTCAAATTCTAATCGCCTAATATTAACGCGTTTATACGCGCCTTTGATTCTGGATCATTCGATGAAACGGGGACAGGAAGCGATTATCAGGAGACTCGTTGTTGTTGAACCGATTATTATTAACCTCGAGTTCCCTCTTTTTCCTGACTCGATTCGCCTGGAAAGTTTCTCCGTGTACACCACGTGTCTCGTGAGAAAATTCCGGATGGATTTTAATTAATCGGCGAAGAGAAAGGGAGAGGAGGTCGAGAAAAAAAGGAAGACGTTTCGACGAAGCAATTATCGTGTGGGGAAGGCGGTGTTCCGGGTACGACGAAGCGTGACATCGGCCGCGCATCGAGCTCCTCCTTGGCTCGGAAATCCCCTACGTGGGAGAAGGAGGAGGAAAAGATCGGGGGGGGGGGGGGGGAGTTGTTCGATAACTCTCGATAACTCGCGGTCCGCGACAGAATCGTCTGTGCGGGGGAACAAAGAAGCTGCGACGTCGACATTATCTCGATCGAATAAAAATGGCCGAGTCCTTCGATACACTTGACATAAATCTCGCCAACGATAAAGCGGGGGCTGCTGCGGTAACGAGCAATACGTACGATCGTTAATGCCGGCAACCGCGATGGAAACGACTCCCTTCCATTCCAACCCTCGGCCATTTTGCGAAACCATTCTTTTTTTTCCCACCCTCTCTTTATTCTGTTCTTCTTCTTCTTCTTCTTCTTCTTCTTCTCGTTGTCTCTTCTCCTTCGATAGATCTGAACCGATATCTGGGTATCCAGAAAAGGGAACGTGAAAATCGCGAGGCACGTTTCCCTCCAAACATTTTATAGGCTAAATAACGAGGCCTCGTTCGAATCCTTGGATTTTTCATCGGAACCGCTTTAAATCTAAATTTCGAGAACCCTCCCTCGAGGATTGGCTGGAGGGGCGAATTTGGGGGAAAGGAATAAATTACGAAGCGAGAGTCCAGTCCAGTAATTTTGACCTGGAACCGTTCCACTCAGCCTCGTGTGCACGAATGAAAAGTTCTCTTTTCGCGTATATACTATAGGCTAGAGGAGGATCGATAATCGATGATCTTTTCCCGCTCGTGCACGATTTCCCCTCGTTGGAAAGATTTTGGCAATATGGAGAGAGAGAGAGAGGGAGAAAAAGATCGGAAGCCTTCGACTTGGAGATGGAAGATCCGATAGCGAATCGAACGGTGCTTTTACCTGGAATTCGTTTATCGTGTTCGTAGCGCGCCGTTCTATGTAGCGCGAACGGGGTGGCTCCGTCAATTTCATCACTGCGGATTTGCAAAACGCTACCGCGTGGATACCACGCTCGAAAATCTTTTTTAAACCAGAGACGGACGAGTTTTTCCCCCTCCTTGAAAAGGTGGCTTTTCGTTGCCCATTTTTCTATTATTATGGGCTCTATCAAATTGATTAATTTTTCAATTAATCGAAGGATTGATCTTTTTTCATTTTCGCTCTCTTTTTTCCTTTTTAAACTTGCGAAAAGAATTCATTCATCGTTTCTACGTATATCTTGGACGTAGTATTCATCTTACGGATTCTCCACGGAGAAAAAGGCGATCGTCCATCGCGTGGACGAAACGCCAAGTCACTAACGACGTTCTCTCTTCTCGCGTCTTTTCTTTTCTTGGTGAAATCCCAGCCGGTGGGAATTGTGTACCCAGCCGGGGCAACAGGAATCTCTCGTTTATTTTACCTAGACCTGACTGACGGACCTGACTCACTATCAGGCGGTTTCAATTTTCTCCGCGAATTCTCTCTCTCTCTCTCTCTCTCTCTCTCTCTCTCTCTCTCTCTCTCTCTCTCTCCCCTCCCTCCTCCCTCCACCACAGGGGAGAGAAAAACGCGCGGCTCATCTTCGAAATATCATTCTGGCCGGTGTCCAAGAGCCGCGTCCATTCCGAGGGGGCATTTCTTCGGTGTAATCAGAGCGGCGTCGACGATAAATCGGATTCGAATCGGGCCAATAGGCCTGCGGAAATAATGGAGGGCCAAGTCGTGCGTGCGAGGCGACGTTGGGGAGACAGGGAGAATCGTGGATTTCGATTTACCCTACATTCCCCATTGTTGGTAACCGGAGGCTGGCCGTATCGATAAAAGTTCTCGTCGCGCGTCGTATTTGTCGTCCCGGAGAAAAGAGAATTTCCCATCCGGTTTATGAAAGGGGGATCGATTTCAGTGGCTTTAAATGGAAAGTGTACGCAGGCATGTGTCTCGTCAAAGTCGGACGAGCCAGACCTGAAAGCCTGGCGGGGCTCTCTATCGAGCGGAAAGAACGCGTTCGATCCGACTCGTCGTCGCACGGGTGTAAAAGGTATACCCGTTGAAAACTCGAACGTTTCGGCGCCAAGCCGGCGAGTATACAGCCGTGTACATCTCTCCAGCCAATGAAGAAGGGAAAGATTCGTCGACAGGATCGTTACGCGTGTGACCGATAACGAATTGAACGATAACGAGCGGAATAAGAGTGGAAGGGATCGTTACTACGCGCGTAAAACGCGCGCGAATGACGACTTATCGATATTTATTCCACTTTCCTTTTTCGCTCGTTCGAGGACGACTCGTTTTTCGTAGCCTCGGTCGCGAAGAAATCGGCGCGAAATTCGGGGATATCGAGGATATCCAGGCGTGTAGTAAGTGTGTGTGTGTGTGTGTGTGTGGAGAAAATATGGATAGAAAGGCGGGAATCGTTTTAGGCGCGTAAACTTTAATTAGGGGGATTAGAGGAGGGGGTGGTTGGAAGGAAATGGGAAATCGATGGGTGGGAAGTGTGCGTTCGGGTTATGTTCGAGATACGGCGTGTTGGAAATTACGTTCGGATCCTTCGTTACTGTTGTACAGGCATTAAATCGGATTGTATTCCGGGATGAGACTCGAGGAATTTCGATGATCGCGAGGAGGCACGATCGAAGAAAACGCATTTGCAAACAAAGACAGTGATGGAAATCCGCGATAGAGAAACTATCGTTGGAAAGGAAAACACGATTAATCGACGCGGCACCATCTCTGGATTTTTCGCGTCTCTCTTTGTCTCGATATCGGAGTCCAACGGGCGAAATTAATCCCCGATAATTAACCTCGTGCGACTGTTTGCCTCGAGCAAAGACCGGTTCACGCCTCGAGCTTCCTCTCGATCAGATTTCTGACAAGTTTTGCACGAGTGATGCCGACCGTGGAGAAAGACCGTGGGTGGAGAAAAGTTTGGAAATGGATATCGCGATAACTTGATACTTGGGAACAATGCTGCAGTATTTCGTGATCATTGTCGAACTTTTTTTACGTAAAACGTTTTACATAATACCATCGACTTGCGATGGTAAATATATTTATCAAAGAATACTTTTGAGGGGGAAAAAAGTGTACAAGATCTTAAATCTTGATTAACCATTAATCAGAGGATTGACAATTTGGATGTAACGAATGAAAATAAAATTCGTTTAGAAAAATATGTTAACTTTTCTTTCTTATCAAAAATCAAGACCATCGTTTCTTCGAAGATTAAACGTTCGCGTGCAAGAATTTCTCGAAATTGCAAAAGCAAAAACTGGTTGGCGAGCAAATATTTAAATAAAGCAAAAGGATCTAATTGTTTTCGACGTTGTACGAACGTTTATTTGATCCGTGTCCCGAAAAAGAGAGAGAGAGAGAGAGAGAGAGAGAGAATGGGAAATCCAAAAATCGTGGAGAATAACACGTGCTTGGAAATTTCTTGAATTCCATCCAAGAAAGAAAGAAATCGGTGAATGGATTGGTCGGGGCTGATATTCCCCGAGCGAGTGGCTTCGTCTGGATCTCCTATTACTCCAGTTTCTCGAAATGGACGACGACGTCGAGAACCTATCGAGCCAGACACGCCCGGAATTTCGGCAGAGGACCCGTATGCGGATTCCAATCGCGTCGCTCTCGAGAGCAATGTGGACGAGCGGGAGCAAGAGACGTGGGATCGTCGAACGAACGTACGTCCGTCCTCCCTCCGTTCGCCCTCGATCTCTCGACAAAAGAAAGAATCGTACGCCTCGTTCCGAATTCGCTGCGAGTGTTCGCCCCTCGTCGCACACGCATCCTCTTACGTCGTGTCGAGTGGAACGATCGATTCGAACGTTTCCATCTTCCAACGTGGAAAAAGGTGGCGTAGAAATTTCATGTTCCTTGTTCGTTAACCTTCTCGCGTTTGAAATTTACCGATCCACCGGCCGATAGGCATTCTGCCAGACTTCTATTTGCTCGCCATTACATAATAGTGTATTTGATCGATATTGGAGCACGAACGGGGTGCAACGGTACGAGGGAAAAATTTTGATATTTGATAATGTTCGTTGGTTCTCGATCGAAAAACGCAGCGAAATGCCAGTGAACAAATTGAAAAATTGCCACGGAATATTTGACCGCGTTATTATCGAATCGATGCGCACTCGCGTTTCATTATGCCCGGAAGAGCGGGATTCCGCGTGCGTGTGCATTTGGAAAAATCGCGAAGACGCTAGATTCTTCCGAGAAGAAAGTAAGAAAAAAGAAGAAAAAAAAATCTGTTGCCAAGGATGTGGAATTGTCCATACTCCGATACTCGTCCCTTTGTCGTCGCGTAGGATTCGTAGGAAAAAGATGTGCCCGTACGACGGGTTCGACGAAGGAATCGAGGAGAGGATCCCTCGAGAGTATTCTACTCTCGTCTTCAAGGTTATCGATCCTCGAGAACTCTACGGTGAAAGAGGATGAAACAACGCGCTCCTCTCGCTCCTTTTCGGGGTGAAAAGGTTCGCGCGACCCTCCCCAATTCCCGCTTCTCTTTCTCCTCTCCGTTTTTTCAAGGTCACCCTCTCTCGCTTCGCTCTCGAAAAGGTGCTCTTGACAACGAAACGAACACCAGGTACACGGAAGACGAGGAAAATCGGAGAGGAAGGATCGATCGAGTGGGGTGGCGAGGTAGGATCCTTCGAATTTTTGCCCGAAATCGTAGGTTCAAGGTCAGTGGACCACCGATCGCCAAGTCGGTTACGGAAACGGTTAATAAATCAAATTGGCGTATCGTCGATGCGAAACAAAGTTTAGAAGAAAATAAGGAATGGTGGAGGAGGAAAGGAGGTGGTGCGATCGAAAGGCAGAAAGAAGGAGGAGGAGGGTTGACCATTTCGGGAGTGTCGGAGGTGGCGGCTGATCGATGCAACAGCAGCGCCGCTACGAGGCGTATGGTAGGAGGAGGGAAAGGGCAGAGGGTAAGCCTCCCTTCCACCCTGCGTCGGCGGCCTTCTCTCCGCTGTATCCCTCCCTCTCGGACCGTTGCACGCGTACTAACCGAGCGGCGCGCGTTCGGCTTCTCCGCTCCAGCCATCCCCCTCCAACCTTTGCGCCTCCGCTTCTCCACCACCTCCACCGCCGCCGCCGCCAATTTTCAGAATAGGGGTTGCTTCGACGCGACGCGACGCGACGCGGACCGCCGATGCGCCCTTTCTCTCTCTCTCTCTCTCCGCTCCTTTCTCCCTCGTGCCTTCCTCTCGCTCTTTCTCCCCCTCGCGCTCCCTCCCTCGCAGCCTCAGTTCTCGCCTGAAGACCGTGCGGTGTACAGGTGATCCGGCTCGTGCGTATTCACCCTCTCTGCGCGCTCGAGTTTGTTCGCCCGCTGCTCGGGATGACGTGCTGCTGCCGCGTTGCCACGAGGAGGACGCACGCTCTGTCCTGCCGCGTCGTCGACGAGGTGCGCTTCTCCTTCTTCTGCCGTTCCTTTCTTTCTTCCTTTTTCTTTTTTTTTTTTTTTTTTTTCGTTTCTTTCCTCTTCTTACATTCCTCTTTTTTCTTTCTCGCGTTTCGTCTCGATCGTTGCGCCTCGCGCGCTCGTCTCTCGCGCCCTTCAACGATGAACGAAATCATCCTGACAGATTCCTCGTTTCGACGTCGTTCTCCTCCGATATGGGGAGGAAGGATTTTGTAACGCGTGGCGTTGCGCTCGTTCTTTCTGCTTTCACGACTCTCGACGGTTCTGTTTCCTTCCTGTTCGTTTCTTCCACGAAAGTGATTCGACGACGAGAAAAATCTCCTCTCCCTCGTCCTCTCCACGAACCTTCTTTCTCTTTGATATTTCGAAAGGAGAGGAGAGGAGTGCGCGATGTGTAATAATCCCATCGGAGATGAGTTTTCGATCACGTGGGTGGACGATCTGCTTCCATCGATAATCTTTGACCGAAGAATATGGAGAATATCTCGTTGCCAACGCGACCAGGGTTTACTTACTTCTGTCGTCCCCTTTTATAATCTCGCTCCTTCGAGAGGGATCCTTTTATCGTTCGCGAGGTAATTAAAAAGTACGTATTACGTTATTCGTGAAAACTCGTTCAAAGTTCTTCTCTCTTTCTCTCTCTCTCTCTCTCTCTCTTTCTCGTCGATCTACATGCGACGCATTTACATACGATTCCTCGATCACGTGGTTGCCTCGTTCACCGTATCCACGCAAGATTATCGGGATCCTCTTCCGCGGTTCTCCTCAATTAATACGTTAAAGGCGTTTCTTTTCAAGGGGAGGGAGACGCAATTATTAACGTGATTAATACCCTCGCGAATATAACATATTCGCATAACTCGGGACAGAATGATTTATCCTCGGTGTGCACGCGGTAACCATCGGTATTAAGGTGGATTCTCACGGTGCTTCTAAATAATAGGGAGCGTTAAATTGGCTCTCGAGTTTGTGGGATCTAGCGGAATCCGAGTCTTACGTGAGTCTCTTTCTCGGCTGTGAAACAGTTGCCCCGTCCACGTGTCTTCGAATTGGATTTACCGCGAATCTCGTTTCCCGGTTTATAGATCCCGTCCTTGTACTCCCCTATTTCGCACCGTAATATTTTTCCTTTTTTTTTTTTTTTTTGTAAAACTGATAGAACGTTGGTTTCTTTTGTTTTTTTTTTTTTATTTTTTTTATTTTTTTCGAATACAGTATCGAGAATCGAGGAGCGAGAAAAAACAATGGGGCTTAGCCAGAGATAACCGATGAAACGTCTGGAAAACGGGAATACCGGTTACACGCGTGACACGTCAAAAGAACGGTGGTAGCATTGTGCTCCATTTCTAAGGCTGACGGAAGCTCGATGATTCGTTCGCCAGCTGGCAAGGCCGGCTGGTCGCGTCGATGAGTCTGTATTTAGCCGCGAACACGTGAATTACCTATCCTCCACGCTTTTCAACTTCGTTTAACTCTCCGCCTATCGATTTCGCCTATTTTTCCTTTCCTCGATGCGAACGCGTTTCGATCCATCCCGAATTCGATGACGCGCGTCGACCGATGAACGTTCAAAAAAGGGGAGGATACACGCTCGAAAATTCTCGACATCCTCTTTCGCTATAATTGGTGTCGTGGACGATTCAGCCACGATCCAGCCACAAAATCGTCAAACGGCGAAGGTCACCGAACGCGTAGTACGAATTGGAACGATTTCTGGATCCGCGGTGGTTACACGGCGGCCTCGTTAACGCGGCCACGCCGCAATCCGATGATCGGATTTGCCGCAATTCGCCCCGTTCAATGGGATATATAAGCGCGACATTTTTCCAGTCGAGCGTTGTCGCCAGATCCGCGCGAATCCTCATAATTAATCCAAACCCGATTGGTCGCGCGAACGAACAGAGGGAATCGCGACGAGCGGTTTTCCACGCGAGAGAGTTTTCCAAATACCCTTGAACGATCGTTATTGGAGCGGTGTATACACGGTGTGTGTATGTATACGTGTAGTAGAGGGTTAGAGGGAGCAGCAGGGTCGAAAACGGCGGAGGCGCGTGCATTGTCCGATGGAATCGGCAGCAGGGATTAAACCGACAATTGTCTCGAGAATTTCCGGGCAAATGGGGCTGCGACAGAAACAACGGGCATCATCGCGGCTGCATTCGGCAAGCGGACAGTTATCGGGCATTGGATAACGCTTCGATGCCCGTAATGCGACGCTGTCTCGTGTGTCGGTCCGCGATTTTATCGTACGATATACATATATATATATATATATATCCCCATCGGCGCATAATTCTTTCGAATCTGTCCTTCCTCCTCTTCGAAATATCATCTTTCCTTATTTTTATCCTCTGTATCCTCGATATCGTTCCCCGCGTTCTCGAGTGCATTTTAAATTTCGTACGGATTTTTTAGCTGGCGCGATAAATTGTGTCGACAAAGGGAGAGCTAGGAATTCGATTCTAGGAAGTAATTTTCCAACATCCCTTTCGATACATTTAATCTCGACCTTTTGGAAGGCAGGTTCCCCGTTCGATCGCATTTCTTTGCAACGTTTCGACTTTGCAACTACCACCGACGATACTCTTCCTCGACAATTCCTCGAAGAAAAGTGGCATCGCTGGTCACGTTCCATCCAACGGAAGGAACTTGGATATCCTAGATGGATGGAGAGAGGGATCGTATCGTCGAGATATTCTCGCTTATTCGTCGAATTAACAGCGTAGAGACCGAACCGTTGAATGCAAACGAGTCGATGCACTTTCGTGCAGCCCCCGCACGCTTTGTTCCGGGTTGCACGACAACTGCCGGTTGTCGAGGCTGTCGTGGCCGAGGGCGGCCAGTAAATTTCCCAACGGCTGGCAACCGGCCAGACATTTTTATTACGGCCTACGCCTCACGGAACGTTTCCTAGTCTTGGCCGCCGCTAACTAACGCCATTTCCCGGACGTGTATCGTTTCCCTCTTCGCGCACGCTCGCTTTGCTTGGAAACGGCTCGAAACTTCTCCACCTCTCTTTCTTTATCCATCCTTCTCTCTCTCTCTCTCGTATATACCCTTCTTACAGGGGATTCTCTGGTAAAGGCGTTTATACGTGCGAGGGAGATTGGTGGCGAGCGTGCAAATCAAGGTCTACGTGCAGTTTTTATCCACAACTATCTTCCCGCGCCGTGTTCCTCGAACGCTGGGATCATCGCGTAATACCGCGGCGCTTAATTATATCGAACGGTGGCGCGCAGTTAATGTTCTTCCTCGAGGAATTTCGAGGAATAATAGTAGTAGAAGAGTCGGGGCGATGAGGATAGAGTTGGATATATCGTTTAGGAGAATTCGAAAGAGAGAAGGAAAGGGACGGAACGAGGCTGCCAGGATGAGGACGTTATCGACCCGTAGCCGATTTATACCCGACAACGTTTTTTACACTCCCCCCATTTATTTCGTTGCAACCCGTTGTTATAACTCCCCCCACCCCTGTGTAAAGCTGTAGAGACGAGCGACGATATGTAGCGCGGAAGGATTCTCGCGACCGCGAGAACTACGCTCTCTTCCTGGCCTCTGCGGTGCAGAGGCGGATACGAGGATGTCGAAGTGGTCGGTGGCACGTGGCCGGGATTGGTGAGAAATCGGACGATCGAAGCGAGGAGAGGATAACAATCGAGGGGAGTGAGCGAGTGGGTCTCTCGATCGAGGCGGTTCGATCGGCGTTCGAGGGGTTAAAGGGAGGTTAAGGGGGGTGGTGGTCCGCAAGGGCCACGGCCATGGGGGAGGCAGCATGTTCTCCGAGCTGTGCAGGGAGACTTTGCGGAAGGCAGCTGTGTGCTACAGTTCTGGTCGTGCAGGAAGTCCATCACCATCGCCACCAACGTCTCCGCCGCCATCTCCCGCCAAAGAAGCAAAGGCTACTGCCAACGTTGACCTGGCAAATGTCCGTGACGCCTGCCACGAGGCCAGAGATCCAGGGACCAGCGGAAAGAGAACGGTGCCGCATCAGCAGCAACCGACGTCGTCAGGAACGGAATTCCGCGACTTCACCGCCGCGGGAAGGAGATCGGCCACCGCCTCAACCGACTCCAGGGAGTACGTTTACGCCGCGGAAACGCTTCCCTCTCTGGTATACGATCGCGATTCCTTCTCTCGTCTCGACTCCGTTTCTTTATTTCGACACGATCGTCCAAATCTTCGCCAAATCGAATACGGTGTAGCATCGGATCCAACGCGATCGATCCGATTCTACCGTAAAAAGCCCGAGGGGGGGGATCGTCGTCGAGGCAACGAATCGGAAATTCGATCGCTCGCGCGGTTAATTTAACTTCCTTAATCTTGAGAGGGATCGAGAGAGAGATAGAGAGAGAGAGAGAGAGAAAGTCGGTTTAACGATCGAATTGGCCGAAATGGAAGCGCGTAAACGTATTCCCGTCACGGAATCCTCAGGAAGCGTTCAACGGTGGCCGGCGACTTCGGGAAAAGATTGGGCTGGGCCGAGGCGAGGGACGGGAAGCGAGGCTCGTTTCCGGCAGACACGAGGGACGGACGATCGGTGTCCCCCGAAAAGGGACGACAGTGCGAAGACAACAGGGGGTCAAGCGGAGGATACGAGTATGGCCGACCAGACTCGAGACTCGGTAGACAGTCCCCTGGGTCCCCGGGATCGTCGCCCGAACCAGAGGACAACTCCTCAACTTCTGGCGACGAAGGTATTGTTGTTCTTGTCTCGCTCGTCTTTCTTCTTCTTCTTCTTCTACTCGCACGATATTTATTTTTTGCGAGAAAAGGAAGATGAAAAATTTTTCTTTTTTTTTTTTTTTTTTTTTTTTGCGAACTTGAAATTATTCGTTTATAAAATTTAAACGGAGGATCCAACAAAAAGGAAAAAGAAAATGGAAAAGTATCGAGCGGAAATTTTTTCTTTTTCACGAATTTTAAATTTATTCGCGGCGATGCGTTCGTAAAATTTAAGTGGCTCGAATCGAAGGATTCGTTCCTCAAACGCTTCTGCCAAACGCACGGTGTTTATTTATTTTCAAAAAAGAAAATAGAAAATTATCGAGGGGAAATATTTTTGTTGCGAATTTGAAATCGGTCGCGGTGAATAAGAAATGGTCGTCGAGGTAATGCGTTTAACAAAATTCAAGCGATATAATTGATGGGAGCGTTATTAAGTTTAAACGGAGACACAAGTAGTTATGTGGGACAACTTGTTCGTCGTATTCGTCGTCGATACACTTTAATTAACGGGGGAAATCAAGTTTACCGGGCCACTGGCGGTCGTGATAGTTCCATCCTGGCAAATTAACGGCGCAAGGACATGCAAATCGAGTTTTCGAATTTATTTCGGAACAAATTCTTGTTTTTACAGGCATGCATTTGTTCGAAACGCATTCGCGATGGATAAATATTAGCTGTTCGTTAAAAGTTGGAGGGATTTTGGGGAAAAAAAAAAAAAAAAGAAATAAATAAATAAGAACACAGGGGACAGGTGTTTATCTTACTCGTATTGGTCGTTTCGCAGTCGGAGAACGTCCACTCCGAAAATTTTCGCCGTCGTGCGCCAGCTTATAGTACTCGTGAAGTTTTCCTCGACTTTTTGAAAGAGCGAGGAAACGCGAACAATTTGTGACTTTTTACTCCATTAACGTGATTTTCACCCCGTGGGACCAGTTCCCGACAAGAGATGCATCGAAACTTTTACACTTGCAAACAAATGCTTCGAATACGATACAATGTGTACTTCAATGTACAAGTGCGAAATTCCATTTTCAAATTCTTCTCTCAAATTTTAAAGATGTCTCGAGAAACAATTCAATTTTTTTTTCTTCTTTTAATAACCGTTGAAAAAAATTTATTAAAATGATCGCTTAAATAAGATTTATTCGTAGCTGTTATAATTGATCCGCTTTTCATATAATCTCGCCCTTTTACAATTACGATTATTTCCGATTATTACTCGTAATTTCAACTAATAAATTTTGTTGCCCATCGCTTCCAAGGTTACACTCCCTCTTGTCTCGAATAAATTTTATCAAATTCGTAATTTTCTATTTTCGCTAATTCATTACCGAACTCATAATCGAATCAAACGGCGTTAATCCAACGAATCTTTCTCCAAGATCAGGCGGGATCACGGACGGTTAACCCGTTGTCGACTCGACTTCTCTCTGATGTCTCTCTTTCTACCGTGGAAATTCGTTTGCAAAAGAAGAGCGCGACTTGCCACGGCGGCGAGTGAACTTCCTTTCCCGCTGCCTTCTTTGTCAGACTTTCAACGATTTTCCTCCCTTTTATCGAGCTTCCCGTCCACGATCTCTCCCTCGCCGCGAAAATTTGTCCCGTGGCGGGAAGCAAAGAATTTTGTTCGACGAGAATAGCCAAGATATTCCCGAGACGTCTGAAACCGCTTCGAGCTATCAGCTATCGATCCATTATGGAATCTCTTTTGAACTTTTTTTTCACGTTTCTCCCTCGCTTCTCGCCAGATTTTTTTTATCCGCGTTCAACGATTAATCGTAAATTAACATCTTTGAACAAGTTTCCTTCCAAATTTTCCTTCTTTTAATTATAACTCGACGACTTTTCTTTTTCTTTTTTTTTTTTTTCCCCCCCCTAAACTTTTATCCTTTTAAAGTGTAGAGATTTTTCATCGAAACACGCTACTTTTCTCGATACTGCTACTACTAGTACTCTTTATATAGTTATTAAAAGCGCAGAGAAAAGTTTTCACGTTTCAATCACGAATGATATAATACCTTCACCCTGGTCTGCTAAACTTTTTCCATATCTAACTGAAACGATCTCCCTCCGCTATCGATACGCGAGCGCAACTAATCAACTCCTCGACTCCTCCTCTCCGCCTTTCCATCCGACAAACGTTCGCGCGCTGTCCCGAAACAAATCACTTTCGATATGACGTTCGATCAGCCCGGATAGAAACGGAATTGGAGACTCGCCGTTTCGTCCTCCAGACGAGTGAATCTTCGTTTGCCCCAATTTTTCGAACCCTGGTTGTAGCACCAACGAACGAAACGAAAACTTTTCCTCCCCTCCTCTCGCCTGCCGATCCAAAATTCTTCTCGATTCGAGTCGACGATCGTTGGCTCCTGATCTTGCTCGAACAAGTTGCCGAGATACAAAGCGTTTCTCCTAAAAGGAATTCTGGTTCTTCGACAAACAATTTTTTATCAACGCGTCCACCGCGTATCGATTTTGGCTCGTAATCTCGGCGGAGGATTATGCGGAAATGAGCGATACCCCCGCGTGGTGAGGGAAATCAATAATATCGTGGACGATGATGCGGCAAAGGTACGGCGATAACGCTCTGTAATTGCTGGGTACCGAGTCGCAGCGTGCAAATTATTAGATTTTACGTTCGAATATTTACATTCCAATTCGAAACATTTATTTGACAACGTTTATTATTTGCTTCGACGAAATTAAAATTGACACATCTCCAAACGAGATAGGTATATATACGTACATATGTACGCGTTATACCCTCGAAGGATTAAAAGTTTCATCGAGAATTTTATTTCTCGTTTAATATCATTTCTCAAGAGCCTTGCGTGCTCTCTTCGAAATCGTCGGCTACGAAACAACTGTAATTTTCGAAAACGAAAGAGAACGGATCTCTCTTACCACGCGATCGTTTCTTTCCCCCTCCCCTGACTTGGGCGCACAATCTGCCAAGGGGATTAGCGAGGAAACACGGTAGATAAACGGCGTTGAGATCGTGGTCGTTCGGAAACGCGGACAAAGGCGACCGATGCTCGTCCCTGATCGGCGTAATTGTTTCGAAAGAGCGAGTAACCGAAGGCTCGCCCTGTTTCTGACGGAAACCTGATGGGGTGTTGCGCCTCTCGAATATACGCAACGGTGGAGGACGGAGAGGAGATAGGAAGTGGGTGAAAGGGGAAAGTTATAGAAGCCCCCGTTGAATTATGGCCGAGTCGGTGTAATGCGGTCTCGCAATGCGGTACACCCGTTTCCTACGATTCGCTTCGTTTAACGAACCGCCGTTTCCATCGATCCAAGGATCCATCATAATCCGGGTGTCGAGCGAGTAGGATAAAAGTGGATAATGCTTCTCTCTCTCTCGGCTGTTGCCAACATCCGACCGAGCAAAGTCTCTTCGAACACGTCTTGCTCGCGCGATCGCTTCTCGGACTTTGGACGATTCTGTCTTTGGAATGCAAATGCGTCAATTACGCGCACGTTGAATATTTATGGATATATATATGCATGCGCGATGACTATGGCGAGTGATGTTTTTTTTTCTTACGTATTTAGGATACGTAATTTTTCGAATAAAAAACTTTTTTTTACGAATAACAAAGTTACTTGTTACTCGTTTGATTAATAAAATAAGTGGACTCAGTAATACATAGGCTATCGACGATTAAAGAGTGAATTCGAATCACGAGACCTTAACCTTTTCGCTGCTACGAGCGACTATAGTTGCTCTGCATAAGATATCGTACGATATGACGAGTTTATTGCACATCGAGTCTCTTTCTCTGGAAACGTAGCATCGATATTTTCTTTCTATTATCAATTTTTTTTTTTTTTTTTTTGCAATAAATATCGTCAAAGCAACTCGAATTGCGGCCGCCGACGATCTTTCTCGAGCACATGCGGCCCGTAGCGAAAGGGTTAATATCGATCGCCGTGGAAGCGTTAGCTTAATAGTCAATGGGAATCGACGATTAAAATCATATTTCCCTCCAGTTTGGACAATTTCCTCATTCGATCCCTCCCCTCTAATTCCCCAGTTGTCGAAGTTTCGTAGGAATGTTAGGAGGGTATACATCTGTGGGTATCGCGAACAGAGATGGAAAGTTTTCGCGCAGAGTTCCATCCGAGAATTCCATCCAAGTTTCCGTGACACGGAAGGGATCGTGATGAATTATCTGGCCGAGGCGCGTGGAAAACGTGTTTCCCGCGCCTTATCTTCCAGCCCGTTTATCGTACGCGTTTACGCTCTTTCTATGATCGCGCGAGAAAAGAAAAGGAAAAAAAGGAGAAAAAAAGAAAGAAGAAAGGGAGAAAAATGGGACACGCGATAAACGGTGGAGATGGTCGTTTACACGAGGATCGTCCGTCCTCTAACTTGCCTTTTCCTCGTTTTCCATTAGGCTCTCTCTGAAATCGCGACGCGTTTTATCCTCCGCATACAACGTCGATATCCACACCACGTCGCCGATACTCGTTTTTTAATTGCATCCTTCGCCTGTATTAATCCTGTGTTAATTGCGTGCGAATCGATCGAGCCGTAATCCTCGCGATACCGTGAAGGTAAAAAGCGTCTGTCTTTTGCTTCTCTTCTTCCTCCTCCTCTCCCCCCTGTCGTTGTTACCGATACGATTATTATCGAATACCGGTTGGGAACGCGAGTAACGCTCGAGAGGCGTAGATATATCGGTCGTATCGATGATCATAGAGACAGATGTCAGGTGGAGGTCTCTCGAGAGGAGAGGAGACTCGAGATTCGAAAGATGGAGGTTTGCCCCGATAGGAAGCAATAAGTTGGCATAACCGGTATATGGACGATAGGAATCCGCTGACTTCGGTCTGGCTTCTTCTTCTTCTCCTTCTTCGAGAAGAAGGCGAGGCGAGGCGAGGCGAGTCCTTACCGTGCACTTGAAGAGGGAAGCCTTTTTCTTTCTTTGCCGTGCGATACTCCAGCCGCGAAAGTGCCGAAGCTACCTCGCGGCTTGCCAACTTGAAACACTCGAGACCCTCTTCACAGCTTTGCTTTCGTATACGCGATTTGTCTCTCCTCGACCGTCGCTCCTTCCTTCCTTCCTTCCTTCTCTCCTTCGCGATTTTCGGAAGGGAAATTATTCCTTGCTCGGAATAAACGCCCACGCGTGTGTGGTTCAGACTTTCTTCGCGTAACTCTTATCTGTCCCCGCAGCTTTTAAAATGATCGGTGGCCAACTATACAATTTACGCGAGAAAATCGGTATTGCAGAGTTCTGCTTTCATAAAAGGTTTTTCGAATCAGCGATATATGTCTGGCAATCAGATACACAGTGCAGAATTATTTTTTTTTTTTTATCTATACTTTTGATAGGAAATTGATTGGAATTTCGAGTATTATTTGTTATTCACGAAGCATTTCGAATTGTTTTTTAATCCTTATCTCTTACGTTTTCTGTTCCAGGTGAGTATCGCGCGAAACGGATACGAAGATCGCTTTAATCCCGACAAACGATGAGCCAAGAAACACGAGCGTTTATAATGGAGATGGTAAACAGCGAGCCAAAAAGTACTCGCGTTTCTCGTCGAGGCCACTTTATCGTTTCCCTTGCTCTCCCGCGCCACGCTATATCGCGCTAAAATTAAAATATCTCCTCTTCGAGGATTCTTGGAAAACGCGACGGCCTCGTCCGTCGACTATCTTTCGTCCGGCATTTTTAACGAAAATGGAACCCATTGTTCGCGCCGATGATCGTCGTCCCCCTGGTGGACGAATGGCGTCGTTCTGGTAATTGGAGCAGACCCGGCCACGGGAGTACCAATTAAACTTATATCTCGCGATGTCTTTATTGTCGCCGCTTGAATGCGGTCGCGTGCCTCAATTCCTGGCTAAATGAGTTTCCCCCTCATTGATTCGGTAACGATATCGCGGTGAAAATTCCCTTCCTTCTCTCCTGACATCCGCTCTCCCTCTCCCTCTCTCTCTTTGTCGCTTGCTCCTTCGTTCTTTTTCGAAAGAATCATATTCGTTGGAAAAAAAAAAAAAGGAAATTAATTTGAAATGGATTTTCGATGGAAATTTGAATTGAATTGAATTTTCACGCGGAATTTAATAATAATTTATCGGATTTCCCTTTCCGTATCTGTTCGATCGAAAGTGTCACTTTCGCCCCTGTTAAACGAACCGCGTGTCGCGCCAATTTCCCGTTTCGTCAACATTTTCCCCCTTCCAAGTTTTCCCCAAGTTACGTGGGCAACCTTATATAACCATCGCTCCACGATAAACAACATTTCTTAATCGGTGTTTCGTAAACATTTCTGAAGAGAGATTCTCGCCTCGGAATAATAGAATTACTCGAACTGCCTCGAATGTTAATTAACTATATATAGGGGGATTCCAATTAACGATCCGCGTGTCGCAAACTAAGTCTGATCTAAGACGATCTATTTAAGTTCGTTGCATAGAAGAAATATTATTCTCGCTTTTTCTTTTTTTCTTTTCATCCAACTTACAACCTCTCGGTAGAAGAGATTTCTATCAGGAACGAAATTGCAATTCTGCGAACCGATCGTCGCAGAGATCATCCGCATCGTCTTCAAACGTTTTGCATGCGTAATATTTTATATCCGGCAAATTGCGATATCGGGATTGCAATCTATTCGCTCGGCGATCAACTTTATTTGTACCTCCTTTTTTTTTTCGATCAATCGGGAGATCTTTCGCACCACGCTCGATAGACAACATGTCTTTCGCCCGATCTTTCACGGAATCTGCATCTGGTGGAAACTACCAGTAATCAAATTCACCCGGTTTCCGCGCTGAATACCGGTAATTACTAATTGCAAATGGATTCGACGAACGAAACACAGATGGCACAGATGAGGAATCGCGTGGAGCTTCTTCCTCGCCGATCGATCGATCGATGGACGATGCATTTCGATTTGATAGTTTATATATACTTCCCTTCGATGGCATTTACGTAGCTGTTCAAGCCGACCTTCGACCTCTTCGACCATCACCAATCTTTTCCAATCTTCCAGCCTATCTTTCCTATCTTTCTCGATCGATTTCTTTCTTTTCCTCTTTGGAAAATTGCTCTTTCTCCCTTCTTCTCGTACGCGTTATCTGCTTGTGGTGAATGGAAAAAAGGCTTTTGCAACGATTGTCGAGCAAGGTGTATCGTTAATCTTTCGTCTCCAAGACCAATGTCTCCAATCCTCGGTCGTGCATTCTTTATTATTTTCCTCGACATTGTGTTTCATTGTTCTAACATGTTCGACGGGAGGGCCACGTCTCTCCACGACTTAATTGTGCAACGTGTTTCAGCGAATTTATTAACAATAGTCGCTCTATTGAAACTTCTAACGTGGGAAACGCCATTGTTTTCCCTTTAACGGTAGTCTATCTTTTTATTACACGTTACACGTTGCTCGCCCAATTCTTTTAATAAAGAATCGTTTATCGTAATTTCTAAAAATTGCAAATATCGTTACCCTTTGGTTATTATTTCCATTTGACCCCATACAAAAAATAACGATATTAAACACTTCTCGATTTTTCGATGATCTCTGTTTCTTCCAAATCCTTAGCTCTACTTTCCCTCGTTATTTCCAAGATGCATCCATCCACCACGGTAAAACAGAATCAACTGCTCGTGCGGGAATCCACTGCTCGAGATTTCATCTCGACAGGCGTAGCGCATGATCCGACGATGTTTTAATTAAATTCCAGCGGGATACACGAGGAGGTGCGTGTTTCCTGACACGTGGCCAAACCACATTGCTCGCGAAACCTCTCGTCGCCCCTTGCCAGTCCTGACGAGAGTGGTCCTTGGCCCGGCTGAAAACGCGGTGAAAATGCTCGAAAACGAGACATCAAAGACACCGTATCACGCGTTGTTGACCGACAGACCGTGCAAGAAGAGGGTCTAGATTGAGCGAGGCGAATGGAACGAGGAGCGTCGTGGTCTGGCGAAAAGTGGCAAATGTGGAAAATATTTGGAACGTGCCGAGAGCATCGTTTCTTCGCCAAGCTCGTTCGATTCTCCATTAGAACTTGTTCCAATTCGAAGAAACTTTATCGCGTTATTTCCTGTTTTCGTCCCCGCGCTCTTCCTCGAACAGTTGTTGCTTCGTTATAATCACCGAGCGACGCTGTTTCCAAGTGACTTACGACTTCGTCCCTTCCGCAAAATTAGTTGTAAACTGTCACAGCGTTTTATTCGTATCGTTGGACTGACAGGTGAACGCTCGGTCGCGTGAGACACTGCTAATAAATTTCCAACGACACGCCATTATGGAATGCATAACATGCGCGCAGGAAGAGTGGTCTGCATGGCGATTAATGTATTTCCAGGGGACGGGGAGGAGGGGATTTGAGCTTAACGATTGGACAAGGGCTCGCTCGTGTTTATGGTGAATCGCGTAAACGAGATCGTCGGGGAAAATGGTCGTCGTAAATTTTTGCGGAGGGAGAGAGAAAGAGAGAGAGAGAGAGAGAAATATAATCCTGCTCCAACGGGGATAACGAAATAATCGTAACGAGGAATTAACGCGAATGGATAATACACCGTGGTAAATTCTCGAGAGAACCGCCTCAAGATGGCTATCTATCACTTGGAGAGAAGCATAAATGTTCCGCATAATAATTACCACCGTCTTTTTTTTTTCTTCTTCTTCTTCTTCTTCTCCAGGGTTATCAATCATTTACGTAATACAACAGATGCGGTAAACACGGGACGGGCGTGTGTTATTAGCTATGAGAAGATATAGACGCCTACCAGTTGATGCATAATTCTTTTATTCGTTGATTCGAATCGTTAGCTAATAATAATAATAATAATAATAATAATAATGATAAATTCGTGTTTCAAATTTTCCATTGCCGTCTGAATGTGCGAATGTCTTCGTCTACTTGGAAACCGTATGCTTGTGTGCCTCTTCAATTCTTTCGTCGAAGTCGGTTCACGGACGAGAATTTCTTGGACTTTGATCTCGTGGCCAGGAATCGTCGACGACCGTATCCCGGATGAACAGGGAAACAGAAACAGACTCCGCTTAATTTCTTCCCCCTTTCTTCCTCCCCTCGGCATTATTTTTATCAAGAAAACTTCGCGAGCCAGCCTCCTCGGCTGAAAAAAAAAAAAAATGGAGAGATATGCCACGTTGGAAAAAAAGAAGAAAAGAAGAGGTCTTATCAACCGTTCCTCGGTCTCCTCCGCAATTATGTACTTGGCCGAGACGCGATAGAGAACACGTTCCTCGGAGCCTTTATCTCCTCCTGTCCTCGAAATAATACCACGGAAACAATACCATTTTTCAATGTACCGATTTCTCCGTACCGGAAAGAAACACCGATGTTTGCAATCGCTTCGTCGAATTTGGATGATTTCCAAGTCGAGAGGAAAAGTGGACGAAATTTTGAAGAAGATAATCGGCGCGTAATAATATTCCGGGAAAAGGAAAAATTCCAGGTAATTGACGTGGAATTGGCCTGGAACGAGCGTGGAACAAGATTCTCGAGTTTGCGATTTTCCTTTCTGTTTTTCATTTTTAGCAAAATGCTATTCGCTTCACATTCGAATTTTCGCGCGAATTAATTGTAGATCGATCTATTTCTAGAACCTCTCTCTCTCTCTTTTTTTTTTTTTTTCATTCATACAAATCTAGGATAAGCAAGATATTATCGTCAACTTCGATATTTGCACCTTGGAGCTTTCATTTCGAGGGATCATACGTATCCATCCGTTGGAGCGTTCGTGATCTTCGAGTCCGATCGACGAGGTGGCGCGTTTACGGTATTTTGGGCCAGCGAGTGGAAAGAAGGCAATAAGAGGCGAGAGGAGGGGCTATGTTTGAAGCATTCGCATATTGGACCAGGCAGGAAAACAGCCCTGGTGTACGCGGGACTTGTAATGAAATTCTATTGCGTGGTAACTCTGACCGCAGTCTCGGTATCCTTTGCTCCCTCTTTCTGATTAACATGCGTGAACACACGTGCACGCGACATGCACGTGTACACCCTGTTTACAAGATACACGAGCGTGTCGCCTGGTAACATGGCTTAACTCGATGCGTTGTTCGTCCTTGGATCAAAAGGAGATTGACCTTTATGGCGTCGTACAAGCGGATTTTCACATTAATCTTTTTGATCGCGGGAAAAATGATACGGTCGCAAATATTCATCAACAACTTGGCAATTAATTCGAAACATTGAGGATAATTTCGGTAATTTCGTTGCTGTTTAATTTCCACATCTAAAGCTAAAGTGTTTGCTGTGCGCAGAAACCGAAATTCTCGCGAATTCTTCTTCCATTAATTTTTTTCTAATAGTTTCTCATCGCATCTTTTCCATTTCTTCTAACTAATTTCCCACAACAAAAGTAACCCGCCGAAAGAAATTGCCCCGTACAATCGTTCTCGAGCAAAAAGTCGTCGAATTTCCTCCAGAGATAAGATACCTTTGAAAATATAACGGTGTTCGGAAAGTCGAAGCGATCGATCATCTCTCTCTCGGAGGATCGTCATCATAAACCTATCTCGTAACATTTTATAGGTTCGTGGCAGCAATCGTGGCGATGGAAGCAATCGGTCGTTGTACGACGATCGGCGAGAGCTCGATTATTAGTATCGACACTACTTCTCCCCCATTCGTAACGATTGATAGGAGCGGAACGATAGCGTGCAAAAGGGGTATTGTGCCGGGGAGATATTGCGATCCAATCGTGCGTAAAATCAGCCGCGATACTTCACCGATACTTTTCCATCTTCAATAGTATCCGCGGCTTTCTCCCCTTTTCCGTATCGACAAAGCGCAAACCGATATATTCCATCCTACCGTTTCCGTGATCTCGTAAAAAAAGAAAAAAAAATTCGCGCCATTGATCGCTCTCGTCCTCCAGATTTTTATCGGGACGCGCGCTGCTTCCAGTGATTGGCCGTAATTTATATGTAGATCGTGTGTACGACCCCTTTCCATCGAACTTTCCTCGGGGCATTTCCTGCTACGCTCCTCCGCAGGGCATTTACAACCCTCTCCTTCTCGCGTTGTCCTTCCTCGAATTTCTGTTTTTCGTCGAAAAACGCGCGCGAAGCGTGCAGTTTTCAGTGTGGCGAAATGACGAAGCTGTATACCGATACGAATCTAAGAATGTATTGGTACAATTTCGAATCAAAAAATCGCTTTGCTCATCTTCCCTTCCCTCTATTTTTCCTCCGACTCGATCAATTCTTCTTCTCGCCAAGTCATAAATAAGGGAAACTTTTTATTCCAGTCTAGCAGAAGATTCTCTTTAATCCTCGAACTTGGAAACGCTGCTAAACGTGGCGGGGGGGAATTTTCGCGATCGCTCGAAATCTATTGTTCTTCTTCCGAGAAGCAGATCTTTCACGAATAAATCATCGAAAAAGAATATCTATCTTTTTGACGGCGATTAGGTTAATCTCGCGCTCATCGACACGGAACAAAAATTTTTCGATGCGTCGAACGGGTCGAAAATTTCTTCCCACCTGGCGGTGGTTGTTTGCATCGTTGTTCGATAGCCATTAATCAACGAGACGGCAGGTGGGATATGGCGGATGGAAGTTGGCTCGCGCGGCAGACCGTCCGTCGCCGCGATGCTAATGACCCGACAAATTTTCCGTGATTGTTCCCTATCGTCGAGAAGATCTCGTGGCGCTTGATAAACGACCTTGATCACAATGGCTCGAGCTTCCGCCGCGGAAACAATCCAACGCCGGTTCGATTTTTCGCGCCGTTCGGGGCTCCTCCCTCTCCAACGAGGAGAGAACGATCGACCAATTTATAGGAAATCGGAGAATGGAGAGTTTATCGGTTTTACGATACTCTCGCAATAATTATCGCGCGCCTCTTCTCCGCTGTTGGCTCGTGCACAGTGTCTCTCTCTATCTCGTTGTTCACGAAACGGAAACAGGCTCGAGAGATTCAAGTATTTTTCTTCTCGCGGAAGAGAAGATTCATTTGAGAGATGCCAGTCGTCGCATCGTTGATTAACTTCAAACCAATTTTATTTATTATCGGTAACGCGAGAAATTACAATTGTTTGTCGATAGATTTTCAGGCTGATATCGTCGAAAATTGAACATCGCTTCCTTCGCCAAGCATAAATATTTCGCGTGCCTCGAACTTCTCGCGTAACATCAAGTTTTGATTTACGTCTGAGGTTGTGTACTCGACGTTGCCCTCAAACGAGACTATACGGGACAGAAACAATCGAGCAATTAGGGGACACAAAGGGCTATATAATCTAAGGAGAGAACAGCAGGAACAATGCATTTTAGAGGGATCGAGACGGCAGCTCGTGACAGCCGCTTCTTTGAACGTGCGCAGGCGCGTATGACGTCCCATCCCCTATAACGCGACCCATCATATCGCCTCCGGATGCCATTTCACGGTTATCGATCCCTCCGCTAGAGATCTTGCAGCACTACCATACAACTATTCCAACCTTTCATTTTTCTCCTCGTTAGTCGATCTTAATCAACTGACCTAATTTCCCCCATCTTCTCCCCGACGTTTTGTCTCCGTCGGATGGGAAGGGGGTGGAAAAAAAAGGGGTGGTTCTTATGGTAGCAGCGTCTTGCCAATTGAAATCCACGACAAAAGAGGACAGAATGAGACTTGGTAAAGTGAAAAAGGGAGGGAAGGGGAGGAGAAGGTGGCAGGTCACTCCTTTGTGAACAGGACCGTCCCCGAGTAATGGTCTCATCGGGAATCGTCCATCTCTCCTACTTTTTTTCTCCCTCCTTCTTCTTCTTCTTCTTCTTCTTCTTCTTCTTCGAGAAGAACCAAGGTCTTTGAATTCTAGAGAGAGAGGGAGGGGGGGAGAACGAGGAATTCTCGATGAAATGAAAATCGAAAGTAATAATCAAGCCTCTTTAAGCGCGGAGGATTGATCGAGGCGTCGAGGATAAATCGTGGTCGCGATTCCGATCGATCCCTCGTGAAAAGATCTCTACCCACTCGAATCTACTCGTGTGTCGCCGATTCCCACGCGTCAATCGAAACTTTTCAACTTCGTTTCTCTCCCCGGTTTGCTTCCCTTTCCACTTTGGATTCGCTTTTCGAGCGGACCGAGAGCATAGGCGGTGGCAAACACATCACAACTCCCTCGTTTTATCCCTCGTCCAAAGCCACGATTCTTTCTCTACTTCCGCGCTCTCGACAACTTTCAACCCGTTTAAGATAAATCCGTGAATATTGCCAAGCGCATGGCATTTCCACAGAGACGGAAAAGAACTTTTCTTTTTTTTTTTTTTTTTTTTTTTTTCACGCCTGAAATTTGGAACGCGGATATAGATATAGATATATATATATACAGAGAGAGAGAGAGTCGGTCGTCTTTCTTCATTCGCGAGCCGACGCCCCAGTGAATAGGTGTTTGTGTTTGCGATTCGACGATGACGCGCGAAATAGGTGGATCCGTCGCCCTGATACGTTTCGAGATCCGAATTCGTTGGCAAGGAATAAGCCATCCTTTGTTTCAAAATATGAAACGATACGCGGCGCAGTTTCCACGTCTTTTCTTTTTTTTTTTTTTTTTTTTTTTCATTTCGTAACGAATAACTCTTCTCACGAATGGAATGGAAACTGCGCAATTTCCATCGCCGCGCTCTATCGGTCGCGAAAAATCCATTCGCCTTGACTTTTGTCTCTTGCAATTAAATTTCATATTTCTCTCCCGTCTTTGTTCCCCTTCCCTCTCTCTCTCTCTCTTTCTCTTCCTTTCTTTCTTCTCCGGTTTATTGTTTCCCCGTGCGCGGTTATTTTCCCGCATTTCGCACCACGGCATTTGTTATCGAGGAGAAATTTTCACGCGGATGGAGGGCGAACGACAAGGTTGAATCGTCTCGTAGGGGCTATCGAACGAACGAATAAGCGGGGCAGGATTATCAAGTGTCGAGGATAGTTGGAAAATGAAATTAGCCGGTCACTTCTCGAAGGACAATGCATTTAGCCGCGTGACACACAGGCGGCCGGAAGATTGAACCGAATCAGAGCACAAAATTGACGTGCATTCAATTAGCCGGTAATCGCGTTTCACGATTCCGGCCAATGGGTGGATTCACGCATTTCGCTAAATAATTTCACCCCGTCTCTTTTAATTAAACAAATTGGCGTAAACGAGCTTGGAGGGAACGTTCTCCACGCGTTTCGACCACTTTCTTCCTCTCCTCGTCCGAGAAAGCGTCGAGAGGATTGTTCCTTAAGGATTAAATATTTAGTGCTACGCTCTTTCAGAGATTTACTCTCTGCGTTTCGTGGACGTTTGCGATCCCCGGAGTGCTACGTTTGGACGAGCAGCGAGACTTCTCCTCTCGTTCACCCTCGAACGTGGCGAGAAAGGAAACTAACCGTGACCTATTTCGCGACGAATCTCCATCTCGTAACTTTCACCTCTAGGGGTGAAAGCCTTTCATTTTTACTTTTTTCTAAATTTGTTAATTAGCGAAAATAAGTCGCTCGTTCGTAAAATACTTTCATCGCGATTAGAGGAGGAGAGTCGTGTTTCGTTGGCGGCTGTGTTACTCGGACCGGTGAATTAAACCGTCATTAAGTTACGATCAAGATCAAACACATCCACAACTAACAAAGTTCCAACTTGTTCTTGTTAAAGTTTCGCGAGCACGATAGCGTGAGCGAAGAGAATTATTCTTCTTTTTTTTTTTTTTTCCTCCCCTTCCTTCCTCCCCTTCATTCCCGAGAAACTCGCAAAAAAGTTTAATCGCTCGGTCCCGTTGCATCGAAGAAATTTGAAATTACAATCCGATGGAGCGCAAGCGAGACGATGCCTAAAAAAAAATTGCACGTCGAAAGTGCCGCCTTCGCCGGTTCTTGCCAGCCATTTGTCATTGTACGGTACGCGCGCAATGCTCTCGGCATAGATAAATGTCATCCTCCTTTCTTTGGGTTTCGCTCTGTCTCTCCACGTTTCGAGAGACGCTCGAACCTCGCGTCATCGTGGCAATTAAAAGAAGGACGACTCGTGATACCCTCGTTACGAGATGCTCGAGAGAACGGTCGATGGTAACGCGAAAATCGTCCAAGTGGCAACGGTAATTAAGGGAATCGAAAGGAATGCATAATTGAATTTAATTTAACCTTCGGTACGGAAGGAAAAGGATGGATGCTGGATCGTCTCAATGACGATTTTTAACGATCGACGTTTAATTCTTTTCGTTTTTTAAAATTTATAACGTCTTGTAAATACAACAAGTCGAAGATCGTTCGCGATCGTATCATCTAAAGAGAAAGAGAAATTTTGCATAAACGAGAATAATCGAATCGGTCACGTTCGAGGTACCTTCACCCTCTGTTATTAAAACAGATGCCGGTATTGAAACCCGTGCATCGGCTTGCGCCACATCACGCCCCGTTTACATGGCGTAATGAGAAAGGAACGAGGGTTAATCAGCCTAGCGGGGGCCTATCGTTCCGTTGCACGCGAGCACCGGACGAATGTCCAGCGATCTTTCTCTTCCCCTCGTTGATTACAATTTTCTTTGCTCTCGTTCGCGAGAAATCCAATAACCGATTCTTTCTTTTTCTTCTCGACTCGGTGGTCATCGAGCCACCGGTTCAATTGATGCGATCCGACAGAAGGACTGTTGTAAGTGTCGTCCTTATTTCCTCCGCGATAATTACGTCACCGAGCTCGTTTTGCGGTCATACTCTCTCGCCTTCAACGTTCCACGACGCGCTCAAACGACGGTCACTCGATTCCCCCTGATCCTTGGGAGGAGGGGGGGGGGGATTCAGTTGGCGAAACGAACACAGATTGAATCTCTCGGATTAATTACTCGGCTTCATCGATCAACTGCGATACAACAGCTCCTCTGATCATCGTTCTGACGCGTATTCGATAAACGATAGACGTCGCTGAATGTACGTTGATTGGTGGCGAAGAGGAGGGGATGTTTGAGAGAGAGAGAGAGAGAGAGGAGTCGATCGGTTTTTCGGAAATCGAGGTCAAAACTTCGAGAATAAATACTCTTGGCGTGGCGATTACGTTCGTTCACTTTCATGAATCAAAAGGGGGAGAGGGGAAAAAAAAAAAAAAAGAAAAGAAAAGGTTGTTTTCTCAAACCAACCCCGCTCTCCTCCCATGATCGATGCCCGTTGTAAATCTTTCGATTCTCGCCGAGAATAATTCAATTCGAGAGAAGGAGGAGGTGGACTGGTCGTTGGAAAAGAGTTGGAGTTCGCGTGCGCGGATTCGCGACTTAAGCGGATTTCCACGAAGAGGAAGGGTGTGCGTCCTCGATAATTAAATCGGACGCCCGCGGCGCGAAACCCTCCCATCTTTCCCCATCCTCCCTCGATTTCGAAGAGTAATTAACACCACTACCGTCTGATAAACCGACCAATCCCTCCCCTCCGTTTAATCGTTTCGACTTATTTTTTTAATATACAACTCGATATTCGAGTGTTTTTAATAATTTTTTTCGTTGACAATTACTTTTTATCGCGTTTGGCGCGAGTTCGAAGAAGAATTCGGTATTCGGTTCGTTGATTCGAAATTACGATGGCGAGAAATTATCGCGTTAACTCGACGATGAAATCGCAAATAGTCGCTTGTTAAAAAAGAATGGCAAGGTTCGTGCGCCTTTGTACGTTCCTGCATAAAATTTTTCGCCCGAGGGGGAAAAAAAAACTTGGCCGAATCGATTAATTTCTGTCAACCGACAGCGGCTCGAGAGGAGTCTCTCCCGGTTTCCCGCCACTTATCGATACTTCTTCTCGTGCTTCGAAATATGGGACACGCGTTTAATTGAAATCAATCTCGTCCGCGATAAAGTCGAATAGGAGGGGAAAAAAAAAAAAAAAAGGGAAAGAATTATAATTGTTGCTCCAGCAAGCACTTTGTTCGACGAATCGTCACGGGTTCCCGGGAGCGTAACAGTTTCGTGGTAAAAAAAAAAATGTTTATCGATTCGATGGAAAACGTATTAATAACACTTGTTGATGATTGAAAAGCTTCCTCGATCTCGATATCGTTAAAGATAATTTATCCAATCGTCGCGTGAAATTCTCGAATTTCGTAGTGGGTTCTTCTCGAACGGTTAAGTAAACGGTTCGGAATAAGCTTTCGTTATTAATTTTTAGGGGGTAAAGAAGTTTTTGCGAGATTTATGCTCTGTTGATCTCGATCGAGTAAAGGCTACGTTGCTAATACGATAGAGGAGATCAATTATCCGAACTAATTGGGTCGCGAAATGAGTTGGGAAAATTGTTCGGATAATGAAGCACGCGTGTACTTATCCAGTTTGTAACTAGGGATTGCGCTTAAAATTACTTATTAAATGGAAGAGTAGCGCGCGCCCGCGGTAATTCGAAATGTAACGCATGTATCATGCAAAATATATAATTTATACGTTTTAAATAATTGGAACCGAGAGTAATAGTAGCGGCGATGTGATCGGATATTCTATTTATGCAAAGAATGTATTATTATTTTACGAACGGGATACGATTGAAAGAGGGCATTATTCGCGGCGACGCAATAAATGTTTCTATTAAAAGTGCGACGAGCGATCGATCCCTTGGTCGATGACGTTCATCGACGAGACCTAAATCTCGTTTCGAAACATTCCAACGACGAAGATCCGTCTCGAAATAGATCATAGACAGGAGTCCCTTCGGGCCATCGAGAAAAGTGTGTACCTTAGCCGGGGAACGAGGATCCTCGAAGGCCGCAAGTTTAACTAACGCTCCGCTAAACGCGTTAACCCGTGTTTGCCAACTAATTAAACGGTTGATATTTGCTCATCCGTCCCTGAAACATATTCGAGGTACGTACGTACGTGGAAGAGCGTGACCGAGGCGCTGGCGAGGCGTCGGGATAATCACGAGGCTCTCGTAACGACGCGCAAATGGACTCGTCCCCCCTTCTCGATCCGGAAATGAAACGACGAAGAATTAACTAGTCGCTGCGCAACGTGCTCTCATATCCGTGCCCCACAGTCCGTGTTTATTGGCTTCATCCCTTGTAGCCCGCCCGCCTCTATGAATATTGGACCGAAACTGGTGCACACACACGACCTTTCCATTCTCCCTCTTTTTTTTCTCCTGCTTGATTTGTTGCGAGATAGGAAGGAATTTTGAATGATCGTCTCGTTGAGAATTTCTAAATATTCAAGAGTTACGTTACTCTTTTTCTCGAGTGCATGCGTCTTCCACGGCACGACAAATAATTGCGATCGAGAGCGGAATGCACGCGAGGTGTTGGATGTTGTTCCAGGGGTGGCGGGAGGATAGACGGGCATCGCCACTCGCTTGGCCCCAATAAATTTCTCGCGAGCCGCGATAGGTTGCATGCGACGGTTGCATTAACGCGGGCCACCGCTGCGGAACACGTTGCGACATTCGATAGTTGTGGCCGTGGCTTTGTAAATTGGAGCCGCGCGAATGCAGATTCGACGAGGCGGGAGAATCGCCTCCAGCGATACCTCGTAAGGGATCCTTTTGTGACGCGACACCAATTTATGGAGCGCGAGCCGTTGTCGTGGAGCGAGAATTACGAGCTTGCTGCTCGCCCGGCTGGATCGCCACCATCTCCTTTAACGGACATTTATACCCTCCTCCCCTCCCGCAACGTGTTATTACCTTCGATACGCGTTTTCTCTCGGGCTTGAAATTAAAATTATTTGTTTACGTTGCACGATTGTTCCACGATTAATCGTGGAGCAGATTCGCCATTTGTAATTAATATCCCGCACCGATTTCGCAAAACTTTGTCGAGGACGAGAAAAAAAGAAAGAAAAAATTGACGAAGTTTTGACGCGCAAAAATTACGCGTAATTCAATCCGCATTCGCGAAAAGGCAAAGGGAAATCTTTCGGTTTTAATTCTAGCGAATTATTTCAGTGTCGTTAAACATTCCCGTGGCGGGAATTAATTCCGGAAGGAAGGGCGCGAGAAGCTGGCTCGTTCGTGCTGTCGCAAAAGTGAACGTTGAAGTGGCGAGCCGCTATTATTTGCGATTCGTGGCACGAGGCGGTAAATCAGAAGATTATTTAGCGCCTCGAAAGTGGTTCGCGAAGGTGTTCACGCGGTGATGGCGGGAAGTTGAAACGAAACGTGCTCGTTATACGAGTGGTATCGTGTTTATTCCCTGGTGCCGTTTCTTTTTATTCCTCTTCCCGTCGTCCTCTTCGCACCGCTTCTCACCGGCGCGTGGCTTCCTTCCTTCGCGCGAGTTTGATACGAATTCGATCCAGGACGCGCGGTCTCTCTCTAAAGAGAATTTATTCCACTCTCTTATTAACAACGTTTTAAATTTCTCTTTTCAAGGGTTGGTAACCCTTTCATTACTACGATTCTGCGCAAGATGCCGCGTATTGTACGATATGATCGCAGTTATTGTACTCGTCGAGTATCGTTTTTTGGAAATGAATATAGCATCGATATTTTTAATTATCGTCAAAGCAATTTGGATTGCAGCGAGACGATCTTTCTCGAGCACCGTGCACGTTTTTCGTGCGGCAGAGAACGAAAGGGTTAAACTCTTCGTTCGTTGTTATTCTCGCATGGAAACGCTTCATTTGGACGGAGCGTTTCCTTGTTCGTTCCGTATCGTTCGGTCGTTAGTCACATTCTGTCGGCACCGATAACCAATGTAAACAAACGAATCGAACGTTCGATTTAAAGGAACGCGTGTATACACACACGTATCGACTCGTATATACGATGTTGTTAACTGTCTCTCTCGCTCTCGTTATTCGTATTGCCGCGATGAATCTATCCGCGCGAAAAAGAGCGAACGTTAATTCTTTACTCTCGAAGAACGAAGGATCGGATGGAAAGACGCTTTTTCCAACTCTTATTCGTTGAAATACGACGTTGAACGGTTGACAAACGCGCGGCCACCCCTTTCGAGAGAAATAATTCCCACTGTCCGTCTTTGCGGACCGGTGATTTGTTTTCAGGGACGACGGCCTGAATTGGCTCGAGTTGTTGGCACCCACGGACGAGTAACAGCGGCCGATTCGCTCGCGCGAGTAATAATCTCCTCGGCCCATCCATTGAAATTACTGCCGCGCCTTCGTTCGAATTACTCGAGCCCTCGGTCTTCATTATCGTACCACGACGATCCACGATAGTGACGTTTTAATAGCTTGTATCTGTGCTCGACGGTGGGGAGCTTGAGAACGATTTCTCAAGAAGGAGGAGAGCTAACCTCTCGATAAAACGATTTTCCCTTCGATGTAGCCTCTGCGTTTCTTCCACCTTCGATTTCTCTTTCTCTCTCTCTCTCTTTCGTCTGTCGATATCGCGATCCGTAAATCAGGAAACGAACTTCGAGGCTTTGGAAGGACGATACGCCTTAAGAGAACCGGTGTAAATTTTTAACTTTATCGGCGAGAAGTTTCTCATGGTGGTGGTTTATATTTAACTGTGGCGAGTCGAATATTGAGTCGTCACGGCTCGGTTTACGCTGGAATCCAATTTACAACGGTAACCTAACCTAATGTATCTACCCTAATCTTGCCGCATCCACGCTATTATCCGCGAACAACTCACGAAACACCGCGGTATAGACACTTGAACAAACTTGGAACAAATTGCAGCGAACTCTGTGTGCAATGTACTTGCTAGGTAGGAGGAAGTACGTCGAAAGATCGTTGCAATGCTGCCGTTTAGTGGCTTTGGAGATGTTCGCGAGATTTGAATAATATCAACACGTATCTCTCCACAGAAATTGAAAAAATTCTAACAGCTTCTGTTATCGAACGAATGTGTGTACATATTCGAATTATAGATCGACAAATTAATGTATCAAGATTCTTCGCGCGGATGATAATTGAAATTCTTGCCTCGCTGCAAACCTTTTATTAGATTTAATTCGATAAGAGGAGCAATTGGCGCGATCGCTTTTAGGGGAACAATAGGAAAGAGAGAGAGAGAGAGAGAAATTGGTCAAAGGGATTCGTTGCGTCGTTCGTGCACGCCGTCGTGTGTGCTCCTCTCCCACAGGCGCCAGCCGGTCGCGTGAAACGCAGGAAATGGCAGTCGCGACGAATTGCATTATTAATCAGCAGTTGAGGCCATCGTTGCAAATTTTTTTGCATCCACTCTATCTCTCGCGGACCATATAATATATCCTCTAAACTCGCCGCCAATTTCCGGCCGATCGATTTCGTCCCACGAAATCGATCTTCTTCACGGTTCACGACACAGCCGACTTGTGCGCGATTCGCTTGGCTCTCGAACGCTTCCGGATAATGGCGGAGGAGAATGTGTTGCCAATGTTTCGATGCCAACGCATTCCCCAAAATTCACGCATACCTGAACCGAAACGGAGCAACTCGAAAGATCTAACATTCTGAAATTTTATTTACAAAATTCTATTAATGAGAAAGAAGTGGCAGTGTAAAAAAAAGGGGGGGAGGGGACAAACTATCGTGCGCATTTTCTTTCGCACACGCGAATAGATTAATGAATAGAGGAAATAATCTCTCGATTATGGGGTATCGTATTACACGAAACGAAAATTAATTAATATTTAATACGGCAGGTTGAATCTCATGGCGGGTTATTAACTCGCACAAGTGTAGCGCAAAATCGCATAATTAATTTCTGGCGTTGAAATTCTTTATATACACATGTACATATATATATATATATATAGCGAGTAATGCACGCCGGTGGCATCGTTTCACGAGCAATCGAGATCAATGGAATCGTGGCCCGTGTCCATTGTACCCCGATCAATTGACCGAACTCCCGATCACGGTTTACAACGAGGCCGTAGACGAAATATCGAACGCTTCGCCGGCCAATTTCCGCCCGTGATGTACACGCGCGATCGAGCTTTCGAGAAACCCGAAATCGATTGCCAAGAGAAATGACCCGCGAAGTGTAAGCCGTCTGATCAAATTATCTTATTACATACTGCCAGCCGTGAAACTGGCCATCCACGACTAAGCTACCCTTGCTTCCAGATAAACCTGTTTACGGTTACGGTGGAGAGAATGGTGTGTCTGCAGTCTTTTGTGGATGCTCGCATTCATATTGAGAATATTAATTCTCAACGATCAAAATGGAATGGGATGGAAGCGAGTGAAAATTTGTCGGATATATCGAGGTTCGATCGAGGTTCACGGTATATACGCGCAATAATAAAGCAGAAAAAAAGGAGGCTGGAGCGTAAAAATGAGGAAAATCCAACGATACGTATATTTACACGGCTAATTTCACATGGTGGAAAAATAATTGGGACGGAGAGCTGGCCGTAAAGTTGAATTTCTTCGCTCAAGGTGTTTATTAGCGGTTAATGAAGACAGAGTTAATAAGCTTGTTAGCAACGTGGGCGAAAGACGCGGGCATCGCGATAGTTGGCCTTACGTGCAAGTAGTCAATGGATGTGTGTCCGCATAAAGGGGAGCCTATTCTCTGCGCCCCTTCTCCCCCTTGCCTCCCTTGCCCACTGGTGGGCAACTTTGATGAATAGTTAGCGGCGAGTGGCCGACGCGGGCACGCCATTCCGGCGATATTTATCCAGAGACATGCGACCTAACGCGATGAAAAGGAAATGCAAATGTCAGCGGAGAAGTTGGTAACGGGTGGTGGCCAGTCTCCACGAGGACATTTTCGAATGGACACGTTATAAGTGGGACACCTTGTCTCTTTGTCTCGACACTTTTTTTTTTCTTGCGTCTGATATTTTCAAAGGTTGATTTCTATTTATATAATCTATTTTAAATTTTACCTCTACTTTTTCTTTCTTTTTTTTTTTTGAAAAGTTTATCATCATTGCGAATACGAAGGCGCGATGAATATATAAGAGATATTTCCAATTTCCAAATTATCGTATAAAATTGAAGATGGAAGGAATCAAAGGGAAATGAATATTCGAATATTTGTGTTACAGCTGGAGCCGCTTCTGAGGAAACTAACCAAAGGTCCAGTTCTGCACACAATCGCCACTCTCTCACGAAGGGTAAGCAATCGAGCGACAGATCACCACGCAACGTAGAGAAAGAAAGAATCGACGTAGAACGTACTCGGTCGATTATTTCGAACACAACCCCCCGCCGATGCTATGTCGCTTTTTATCGTTCTCGTTTGCGCACAAGTCACACGGATATCGCGACAATTATACGCACTTCATGCATGCTCGTGTATATATATATATATAAATATATATTTTTAAACGTGTGAATCGCGAAAAAGGTTCTCTCGTGTCGCATTTCGGCGGGAAAGTATCATCTCGTTTCCCTTTTGTCGCGAAAAGCTTCTGGCAAATGTTTCTGTTGTGAACGCTACCGCCGCACAACAGCCACGAATAATCCTTTCTCGTTGATCAGTAGCTGTAAATTCGTGAACAAAAGGAACCGTTCGTTCCCGAATATAAAGGAAGGCCGGTATAAAGCTTACCGTTGTTATTCCGTATTAAAACGAGTGAAACAACGGATAGAGATATTCGGTTCACCGATCGTTACGCAATAACTATCCTCCCTTGGATTATCGAGGCATTTTTTTCAAGGTTATTCCGCTATCTACCAGATATTCGAATCGAAGCGCGTAATTCCAGCGGAACTCGAAAGAGGAGAAATATAAAAAAAAAAAGGAAGAAATTCCGTACACGATGTTACGAACCACCGTGTTTCGCAAAGTGGAGTAAAAGAAAAGAAAAAAAAAAAAATCGACGTGCATCGATCCCGTATGTACGGATCCATCCGCAACTGGTCCACGATAGATAACAATATCTGCGCGCAAAACGGACAAACGGATTTAATAACGTTTTAATCCTATCGATTGATCCGTACCGCAAATCCGAGTTCGCGCTTGAAAAGCCAGAAATTTAATCAACTGTGGCGAGGAACGTCCATGAAATTGATAATAACGGGGCCATTTGTCTGGAAGAATAACGAAAAATCGGCGAGGCTTGAAAAATCCGCTCGTAGGTGGGTGAACCTTGAGAGAGAGAGAGACGATATCCAATTGTTTGCTACTCAAATTTTCACAAATTCCACGCAACGAACCACGCATCGTTCTATAATGTAAACGTACAAACGACAACGATTCTTCCGCGCGTTAAATATCGCGACGAAAGAATTTGTTGTCTTCTTTAACAAATAATAAAACTCGATACGACCGACATATCGGCGAAAGAAATATAAATTGAACGTTAAGCTTGGCAAAATTTCCACGGAGATGGGATAGATTGGAGGAATCGGAGGGCTCGTCCCTCCATTATAGATTTAATTATAGAGGTATGATGGAGGAATATCGGACCGCGGATGGGGGCGTTAAGCGCGAGGACAATTATCAAAGCTCGGGGCCAGAGAGAGGGCCGGAAGCAAAGTCGAGCGGAATCGAGCCTCGTTCGCTCGTTAAATATTAGTAGAACACTCCGATGGTGCTGGGATGAGAAAACCAGGACAATTTCGATCGTCACCCTCCCGTCACGTGCCTCCATTAAAATGGAATACGAGCCACTCGACGGGTTGCGTTTAAACGCGTCTACGCGTGTTTCAACTCCGGCTGAAAACCTAGATTCGACGAATCGCTCCCCGTTTGTCAAACGGACCAACCTACTTTTACACGTGCTTGCGATACGTAACGATAATTGGCGCGATATCCAAGAGGATGAATAACGATAGAAGAAATAACGAGAAGAATTTATATAAATTTTTAATCGTTGTCGGTGACGGGTTCTCGCCATTGTGCATTATTCGAGAAATAGAGTGAACGTTGTACCGTAGAGAAAGAAGTAGCTGAAGGAGGTGCAGGATGAAGGAAAAAAAAAAAAAAAAGAAGAAGAAAGGTGGTTGAAGTGGTGGAGAGGTAATCGACTCGAGAAGTGCCGCGAGGAGAGAAAAATAGTAAGAACGATGCGGCAAGGTGGACGGGCAGAACAGATTCCTATTGTTTCCCGACCCACTTCCTAACGCTGGAAAATTAACAGAGTTCCTTGGTTGTATCCACTGACAGATTTTTCCCAACCTACAGCCTTCCGAGATGCTTTCCGCGACCTTGCCAACGCGGAAAATAGGAACGCGTCGACCTAGAGAGATCCACGTCTCGAGCCAACGTGTTTCGCTCGGATCGAATTATCGTTTTCAATATTCAAAAATACGTTCCTTCGATTAAGACGATCTCCCGAAGGGGAATAAATATTGGACGAGGGGGATTTTCGACGATGCGTGCCCCAAATTGTTTCCCTTTCGCGATTGTTTTCGAATCGAATCGGCCACTTGGTAACTGGGAACAATTTTGAGAATATTCCAGTCGAAATGATATACGTACGGTATCGAAGGAGCGAGACTGGAAAAAAAGAGCTATTGTCCATACGTATTCCCGAAGATTGAAGATAATACCCGCTACGTTGTTTCGCGCAAAGTTGCGTCGCATTGTAGTGTAGCGAGGCGCATTTCTATTGGTAACAACAATAGGCCGGTATACGGATGTTCAATTGGCAATGCGGTCTTTGTCGTTTCTTTTCCGTGTGGAGAAAGAGCACGTGTCTTTTCCTCGGTTAAAGAAACACGCGTTTTATTTGCACTTCTTGAAATTACTTCTCTCGCCGCGCCGTTAAATATCGTTAAAGAGCCGTGAAGAAAACTGAAACTGGCAAATTGTACAGCTTATTTAAAGAGACTGAGAATTTTTTTTTTTTTTTTCTTTGGCATCGATTATACCTGGGATTATTCCACTCTCGACCCACTTTGCGCTTCTCCTACTTTCGTAAACGTTCATTGTTCAACGTTTGCGAATCGAATAAGGGATTTTAACTTCTCGTCGAGGCGATCGAAGGAATCGAAAAAAATAGTTTTTCCAATTCTCGAGCTCCAAGTCTCTCGAAATCATCGCGATAACGCGACCGGTGGCCTGCTTCTCGAGGACAAAGGGGCACCACCAGGCTCGATCGAGTAATAAGTTTGTAATAGTAGATTGCGGATTGGTGTCCATTGAAGGGATCCGGCCAAGCTCTAAATCTGCAGCGAAACGTTCCCGTGGAGATAAGGGAAACGATTCAGAAACTATCGCGGATCCCTCTCGCTCCTACAATTGGGTTTCTTCTTCGCAGCGAAATTTCAATTCCATCGCGAGAGCGGATGAAAAGGCTCGGATTTCCATTGTTTTCCGACTCACTTCCAGGCGACGGAAGATTAACAGAGCCGACGTGTGTATATCCCACCGCCGAGGGCCTCTCCACGTTTTTCGACCGTTTTCGCGGGAAGTGGGACTCATTGTGGCTCGAGACTGCTGTAATTTAAAATCATCGTTCAAAGTTTTTTTCCCTCGGAATTTTTCCACCCGCCATCTTTCTTTTCTCTCTCCCTCCCTCTCTCTTTCCCCGGGTAAATCATCTTGAAGAGGGCTCGCTCTCGTTTATTCTCGTTTATTCTCGTTTATTCGCATCTATATATATATACGCGCGGATATCCAACGAGGAGAGTTTCTCGAATTTCCGTTCTCGAAGGTTTTTGACGCAAATGGTATTGATTCGCAATCGAGACTGCTCTCTATACATTTCTCGTCAAGCGTTGGTATTAATTAATACGTGTCGCATTTGGAGCGCGCATCCTTTCACATAAATATATATTTTTCTTATTTTCATTAACGCACGTTCGTTTATTCATCGACGACAGAATCTATCCGACACAACTTTATATCCGTATAACGTTATCGGTAACGTCGAAACGCTTTCACCCTGTTTCCCTTTCTACCTTCTCGCGTTTCCTCCCGCGCTTCCACCATCTCCTCCTCCACCTCTCCCTTCCTCTCTTCTCTCTCTCTCCCTTCCTCTCGTTCCCTCGATTCCGCATCCGCATTGCTAATGAAACGTCCAATTACCATCAACGGTTGCCACGAGATGGTCCATCAGGCAAGACTCCTCTCTCTCTCTCTCTCGCACTTTTTCCTTCTGACATTTGCAATCAGCAGCCGGAAACAACATCGGCAGGTAGGCTTTCCTCTTCTGCCTGTCGTTGGACATGGAAATAAACCGAATCTATCTCTCGCGAATCGTTCGCTCTTTTTTTTTTCTCTCTCTCTTTCTTTCTTTCTTTCTTTTCAAGCGATACGAGCCGCGATTAATCAGACGATACGAAAAGGTGTAATCAATAAACGGAGGTGTAATTCCATTTAAACGCGTAGGGATCGATCTCTTGCCTATATCTTCTCCCACTTTCGATCGTTCGTTCCTTCCATCTGGTCGATATGGCCATTAATATCTCGCAACAACGGGAAAGAATGGGTGTTTGCCGGCGATAAACAGACCCGGCCTCGGTAATACGATTGTTCGAGACGATGAATGAGGAGGGGGGAGGGATGGATGGAATTCAGAGGATTTATAAACAAGAGCAACGATGGAATAATTGACCGCGCGATAACGCGAGGTTATCCACCGTTTCCATTTCTTACCGTGCGAGAGTTGTTTGTTATCGAGTCGTGATCGTTTAACCAAAGGAAATCCCCTTATGCAATTACTACGCGCGTTCACGGCTACCACGGTTTTCCAATTATCAATTATAGCGAAGGCGCGTTCCGGCAAGCGGGTGAAACGTATGCCTTCCGCTTCCCTCCCTTTCGAACGCAGACGAATCGAATCGTGGACAAAAATAAGCGAGACGGTGTCGCAATTAACGAGAGAGATGGAGAGGATCCGTGACTCCCCTCCCGTATCCCCATTAGAGGAATTTAAACTCGTTTGAAAAGATCGGCACGCGTGCGTATCCCTCGCTGATCCTATCTCTCTGCCGTTATTTTTAAGAAAATATTTGCGGAAATATTTATGAGACTTTACGCTCTCTTGAATCAAGCTTCTTGTTTTCTTTTTCCTTTCTCGTACTCCATTCTTCTCCCTTTCGAAATGTTTTTTTTTTCTCTCGCGATTGAATTAAAAAATTTCGAAAGTTTCGATAAATTTAGAAGGTAAATCGAGTCGAGACGTGTATCTAAATATTTGTTTCGCGAGGGGAAGCGCGCGACTTGCTGATAAATTTAATAAATCAATCGAGCAATCGAGGGTGTCTATCGCAAACACGAGGATTCGCCGCGAACATCGGGTGGTTTCTGTTTGAACGGAGAAAAACCCATAAGAACGAAGTTGGAATTTATGTCCCGCAGAGCAAACGATGCACTGGTTCGCCCAAATCGGAGGTGACGAGGCCTCTCCCGATTCGTCAGGTAATAATCAGTTTGGTAAATAACGGGCAGTGTGCTTTGACAAACTCGTCGCACATGTGTTTGATCAGAATTTAACGCGTCTCGTAACGAGTGTGTATTAATAGTAACCCCTCGTCGGAATTGGATATAACCGCATTCGTCGGTTGCTCGCGTTCCTAGCCACGCGCGCGCGTGTGTGTGTGTTTCTTTAACAATTACGATGAATAGACTGTGGAATTTTATGTCGTTATATTTTCCATATTGACGTGTGTCCATTTTAAAAGACCGTAAATAAGGTATTCAGAAACGTCCGTAAAATTACGAAACGTGGTTAGTAAGATCGTTGTGAGGCAATATTCTTCCAGAAATGAACATAATTTATTACGTAATTTGCTTTAAAATTGAATCGCTATCATTCTGAAGATAGTGACTTCCGGTCAATGAGATCATTAGAAATCGATTAGTGAGAAAGAAAAGATAATTTTTAATCGTTTATCTTACGCCTGATTGAATCTTATTAAAATTTGGGAAAAAAAATTTTTGAACCGCCATAAAATAATGGCTTCCGCTCAACGAATGAACGATCTTAGAATCTTTTGAAACGTTTTTTCGTTTATTCTAATACGAATCCCGATTGTCGAGATAAAATAGCGAAAAAAGAAAAGTGTGTATTTTTTTATTATCGTTTATTATCTTTTTTCTTATCAAACCTCTCGCTCGCATCTCATCTCACTGACCTATCCCGAACTTCAGAATTAAACTATAGATTATATAAACTATACGATTCGTAGAAGAAGTTGCTTCCAGGAAAAAATATAGAGTCATCCATTCGTAATCACTGTCTCAAACGATATGGACGTTTATCCTTATATCTCGTTTCGATATTGAGATATCGAAACGAATCAAAAAGTCACTTCGACGTGGCATTAAGAATTAAAGTTTTCATTTATCATTTTGCGTGAATGCAATGATCTGTTGCTGGTGATATAAAGTATATATATGGGGATGTTTTCTTAATGTATTAATTCAATATTTTGAATACGTTTTAGTTACATAAAAATCCGCAGTCTATATGACGAGATACTAACAGAGAAATTGCGAGTCAAACTTGCACGACCGATCCAGAAGCACGTGTAAAACATCAAAAAGGTTTGCATTGAATATTTTAAAACGTATTTTAAAACGTAAAAAAAAAAAAAAAAAAAAAAAAAAGAACGGTCTTGCGACACCGACCACGAATACATAACGATAAATCGAACGTTGCCGTCCGTACGAGCGGAACACACGCCTTTTACAGTGTCCTATTTTTAATAATCGCATTAACCGAGCAAAAAAAAAAAAAGAGCACGAGGATATCGCGAGGAATGGACGATTTTTTCTTTCCCCCGCGAAACTAGAATAGGAGAGGGGAGAATCTGGCGAATCGAATTTATTTCTTCGCTTGATAAAACAGCTGCAAGGAGAAGAGGAGAGGAGGGGAATATTTCGCGGAAATTGATTATCTTCGCCGCGGTAATCGAATCTTGGCGATGAAATATTCCCATAGAGGTCACGGTTTCTGACCTTTCCCTCCTGTCGTAATCGTATTTCGTTAATTTCATTCGGTCGGAAGTTGGTCGTTGAACACCGAAAGGAGGAGTTGGTGGCGCGTGTTTCGCCGGAAACCGAAAGGAATTTCGCTTATCCATCGCGTCGCGTCGACCCCGATTTTAGACGCTGTGTATGCGACCGTCGAGTATGCATGACGCATGGACGTTTGAAAACGTGTCTTTGAGAACCGGTGTCTACTACTAAAACCGCTTTGAGAAAACCTGCACTTACGTGTTACGTGCATATGGTGTGTACGCAGCTGCATGCCTGTACGCAGTGTGTCGCGCATTGTGCTCGTAATTATTCTCTCCCCCCCCTTACCCCCCCCCCGAATCTCACGTGCGTACGCACATATTCTCGCTTTCTTCTCGACAGATGTGAAGCGCCGGCAGAGTCTCTACGACGAGGATTCCCTCGATGGCGATCATCCTAGCGAGAACGAAGGTATCACGTTTTCAAGGGCAGTGGCGTTCGAGACTTTGATCTTTCCTTCGTTCACAATTTTTTCGTACGAATAGTCGTACGAATTTTCAGATTTTTCGAAAACAGATTTTCACGTTTAAATGATGTAATAACGATATAACGATGGTTAAAAAAAAAAAAAAAATCAATGTTTTTCTCTTCGATCTATCGTGTAAATTACGGGGGGATTAAGATTCGTTCGTTTCGATGAAGACGATTTTTCGCGAAACAAGTCAAAGTTTTTCGAAAGCGAGTAAAAAAAAAAAAACACCAAGTAATTTTTATATTCGAGAACTGTCTGGAAAACGGTTGTTAAACGTTGGCGTGTTTCAAGCGGAACAAACGCTCGACGAGGAGAAGTAATCGATTCTCGCGGTTGTTCTCAGGACGGGAGTCGACGGGAAACGCGAAAGACGTGGACAGGGCGAAGCTCGTCCGTGAGAGACAGAACGAAGAACGGCAGCGGAAGTTGGAAGAGCTGAGACAGCAGGCGTTCGCCGCGCAACGTTTCCGGGAGCAACGGGAAGAGGAACGTCGAAGACGCATCGACGAGCTCAGATCGCGCGACAATGACAGGTTTGTGATTTTTCTCTCTCTCTCTCTCTCTCTCTCTCTCTCTTTCTCCTCTCCCCCGTTATTCGCTCACTGCTGTGTGATATAATCGAATAACACGCGTTCAACGATACGTGAAAATTCGCGAAAACGAGGTAAAGGAGGTAGACGAGTAGAGCGAACTCTCACGCTCGAATTCGAGAAAAAGACGAGCGAGATTAATTAGATTGAGAGAAAACGAGAGAGAGAGAGAGAAGAGAGAGAGAAAGTTGTTGAATTTCATTTGAAATTGGGTTATTTAATAGGAGAGAGAACGATAACTTCACCTTGAGTTTTAGTTTTTTTCCCCTCCCCCCTCTCTCTCTCTTCAATCTATGACACGCGAATTTAAAACGACACCGGGCACCGTATTAATGTGTTTAAACGCTCTTTACGAGATTACGTGCTCTTTACGAGGTTATAAGTTGACCTGGTTAATACGATGCCGGGCTAAACTGTTTCGCCACCGCAGAGAAGCCTGGGAAATTACCGCGACACCTGCATAAAGTTCACCCGCGGCAAAATCGCTTTCCTCCCCGTCTAAAAAAAGAATCGCACAGCCTATTACGTAGACGAGAAGACGTATATACACTCGTGTTCGTGTACGTGCCTCGTGGTACTCGTGTTCCTCGAGAAGGCAGAAAGAGAAGGAGATAGAGGTGGTTTTAAAAATCCTGTTTTAAAAATTCACTCTCCGATCTATTCGCAGACGAAACCAAGTAGAGGAGAGGAAACGGTTGATATGCGAGGCGGAAAGGGAACGAAGGGAGGCGATCCTCCGGAAGAATCAAGAGAGAGAGGCGCGTATCGAGGCGAAGAAGAAGAACGAGAGGTCGCACATCGTGTTCGCTTTTGGAAGCTCGACACCGAGGATGTTGGAGCCGGCCGACACCGGTGGTTCCACTTTCTGGGGTACCCGTCGAGCAACGTCCACCACCAATGTCATGATGTTCTCCGCCGCTCAACCGTTGACCAGGAGGTCTTCTGAAAGAGAGCTCGATGGCAGCAAGAAACGAGCCACGTCCGCTGGTGGACTCGATCGGAAACCTGGCGAAGGTTAGTGGAGATTTTATTTTCGTTACCTACTTGGAGAATGATTCTAAATTCCATTAGATATACGTGCAATTCAAAGTACATGTATATATATATATAATTTATTCGATCGTCGTTCGAATATTATTCGTTATTATATTCGTTAGGAAAAAAAACTCTTCCTTTTCATATGTAACGTTGATATTATATCGATCGAAGCACGTAATATACATGTAGAAATTGTTTGACGCCGGTTACAAACGGCGGCGAAAGTATATACGCGTATGATCGCGAGAAAATTCGTGCAAAGAATATCGTTAACGAATATCGTGTCGTTGGTGTAACAATACTCCTTTCCCACGTTGGCACCGAGAAAACCGTGGAAATGGTTGAGACGTACAGCGAAGGCCGCTTCTTTTCTCACTGCGTTCTGTCTACACACAGCGCTTCTAGTGCTCTATAGTTGCGTAATCGATGCGCCGCAGCGATGTAACGCATGGATGCACTACGTCCCAGAAAGATTACGCAAAAAGCGAACGAGATATAATTTATATTTGCCGTGCGTTGCTTGCCGCTACATTTTTCTTTTTTTTCAGTTTTTGTTTTTTCATTTTCAAATCGTTGGCGATTAATTCGCGTTGGAAAGTTCTTTTTCAAAATCGTATTAGATTCGCGATCAAATCAAAGGAAATAAAATATATAAATTTTGATCAAGACGTATTCGATTACCGAACACTACACATCAACCACCAACACACGTAATCAATTGTACACGATATTTTCACGTTTACGATGAAAAGGAATTACCGTGTTACGAAGCATGAGAAATCGAGTCTCTAGTAATGCTCGAATAAATGATTTCGTGATCGTACTCGTAATGTGTCTTACATTTCCTGTGTCTTTTTTCAGATTTTTCATGTGATATTTTTTTTTTTTCCCCTGTCTTATATATTTTTTGCAGCCAAATCCACCGATTTTAATTTCGCCGAACATTTTATCGAATGCAATTCAGTTGTTCAATTATTATTAACGATACGATCTCAACCAAATTTTCTTTTCTTTTTTTTTTTTTTTTTCTTTTTTTGCTACAACGTCATATTCTTTTGCCAACATAATTTCTCCTCATATACATACACGAGAAGCACCTCATCTTCGCTCGTTGACTTCTCTCTGTAATACCGTATACTTTATTACAAGATACAAGATACGAGAGAGAGAGAGAGAGAGAGAGAGAGAGAGAGAGAGAGAGAGAGAGAGAGAGAGATAGCTATTTGTAGCGAGAATATATATATATATATATGCCTGAGTAAATATAATTTCGCTAGAGTTGTAACATTGAGAGAGAAAAACATAGATTTTTCCCTTCGTTCGGTAATTAAAAAGACCTTTATGCATTCGCTATATTTATCTCTGTACTTACTGGTGGTGGCTCTGTCAGGCAAATTGTAACGTAATTTTCGAATATCTGTGAACCGCACTATGTCTAACTCTCGTGCTAATTTCCGCCCCCCCCTCTCCCCCTTTTGTTTATTTATTTCAAACGAACCACCCACCCCTCGCCCACCCTTGACTAGAGAGAATTAAGAAAAAGAGAGCAAAAAAGAACGAAAAAAAGAAGAAAAAGAAGAGAGATACGATTGGAAAGTAACCTAATGTTGCAGCGTTGAATGGTTTGTTTGCAGATATGAGAATGTCCTCGTCCATGTACGAGGTGTTCAATTGGAATTCTAGCCCTGATCCTCCCTTAACCCCTGCCAAACATAAGAGAGCCAGCCTCTCTCTGCCTCCTACAACTGACATCTTTGCCATCGATGATAAGTCTGATAGCGACACTAGGCGTCCGATGATTCAGCGGGCTGCCAGTGGTGAGTCCTGAAGTCGAACAAAAACAAAAAAAAAAAAAAAAAAAAAAGTCTGCAACGGGGAAATTGTTCTGTTGTCCCAGAATGAGCTATCGATATATCCTTGTCTCTCGTTTATTAGCACATATCGGAATATATATCTCTTGCAAGCATGTCACTTTCATTTAACGCCATAAAAAAACGTATCTGTACATTGTTTGGTAAAGTCGTGGAACACCGATGAACGGCGATTAACTTTCGTTTTTCAGATGTCGCGTCGAAGCTGTTGCTGCTATCTTTGTATCGTGCGGAAATGGATGAAAATTAATTTTATTTTCAACGAAGGATAATCGGTGTTGGACGACGTGTACCGTTAGTTAGTCATATGCATCCTAACGCTATTAAAAGTTTTTATACTAACAATACTAACATTTACATACATTACGATGGATTTGTTTACTAACCACGTTAGAGTAATATTGTTACATTAGAAGAGCTAATTATCGGATCTAACCGTCGTTCCTCTTGTTAATAATATTTTATTTTATTCGGATTCACGTTTTTACGTTTTTCTTTATCACGAAATGGAAGTAAATATCGAGAAGCTGAGGTGCATCAATTTTCGAATATACGAACTTTTTACGACACACGACTATCGTTCGATTGTATTTTCCTCGCATTTGTTTTCTCGTTGTAAAGGCGCGCCATGCATACATCCATATCGTTCATATATAAACCGATTACATCACTACATACTGTATTCCGAATTAAATTTCAATTCACTACTTTGTAATCGAGATGAATATATATATATATATTTTTTTTTCTTTTTACAAACGTTTCAATTACTCGAATAAACACGCTTTTATTAACGATATCAACGAAGATAGATTCGAATTCATTCCTCTTCTACATTTCGCTTACTTTTTTTCGCAAACTTTCGCTTCTTTCATCATTTCTCATTTCGATTCGCAACATCGCAACACAACACGCCTTTAAATCGAATAACACCGGACATTTTCTTTATATCGTTATGCATGTGTGGGATTTTTTTTTCAACGCTTTACCGGATTTTTACCGGATATCATTCGCATGTTCCGTTTATTATTACACCGCTTCCGTAACGTCGTTCGTACACGTTCCCAGTTCCACGTTGTTTCCCCTCTCCGATCACACGTAATATCGTCCTTCTATCGGTATATCAATTTGTCCTCGTCTCGAGGGTTGTTCGAAGTTTCGTTTCTGGTAGCGTTGTCGAATGACGTCCAAAGCTGTATATTTCGTAGCACACAACGATTCTTTCTATATTCGCTTCGCACCTACACAAAGAACGAGTAGCATACACACACACACACACACACACACAAGAACAGCATGAAGAGCAGCGATGAATTTTGAAAATTTGAGTAGGCAAAAAAAAAAAAAAAGGGAATGTACACGCGCGCAACAACACGTACACACACACACACACACACACAGAAAAACACTGGATCCATGCAAAATGGAACGACTTTTTATGTTGCGATGTTGAGAGGATGTGTACGCCGCACACCTTGTTACACACGTTGTTACAAGTTGTTAATAAACGCGCAGTTTCCGGCGACGCTTTGTGGCGCTTCGCTTCTAAGGGAGACTCGATTGCAGGTGAAGAAAGCGACGGAACGCCGGGAACACCTAGCTCGGTTTATCTGCGGGTGAACAGGAGGCGCACCGATCTGATGCCAACGATACCGTCGCCACGTGACGGACCGCCAACATCCGGGCGTAGCTCGAGCGCCAAGGCCTTCACACGTTCGCCAGGTAGGACTTACTCCATGTCCAGGCTGGACCAACTTGCGCAGCCTAGGAAACGTCCGACAGAACTTAGCACATTGACGGAACAGCAAAGCCAGCCTCTGAGCGCTTCTAGCATGAGTCGCAGCATGTCACATTTAGCTGCGTCCGGGGGCAAGAGCCTCAAACGCTCAGATAACTCTCGTAGCATGGGTACATTGCCAGGCGCGGTTCCGATCCCGAGACCAACGAGGGCCGAGAGACTCCGTCGCAAAGCCCGCGAGCATCAGAATCAACAGCAACAAGGTAAGATCGTTCTTGTGCACTCAACTCGATGATTCTCTCTCTTTCTCTTTCTCTCTCTCTCTCTCTCTCTCTCTTTCTATCCTTTTTTTAACCAGATCCCTTTATCGATATTATCGGCGATCATCGAGATCGACGAAGTAAAGATCATCGAAATCGATGCTTTTGCGTTCGATACGATGTTATTGTGACAAGTATCGTCCCGAGTATCGTGGACGACAGTGACGGACAGATTCGGTTTGTTTCGCGCTAACTTCGACTCTCTCTCCTCCCCCGATAATTTCACGATTCAGACGTGTATGTATTTTAGAATCTCGAACGAGGATCTAATCGGATTAGAATCGGGCTGTGCTCGGGACCGTTTGTCGATGTTCCGTATAATTTGAGTTGGGTGCACATGTGCATGCGTACGAATGCAGTGAGGAGCTATTGTGAATCAATAAGACGGAAAATCCTTGTACACTTCGGATACTTTTCGTGCGATTTCGCGAGAAAAGATCTCACGCTTAAATGCTAAGACTAACCGAACGTTCTTCAAAGCGTCTCACGCTTCAAATATTTTTTTTCTATAACCAACGTTTGCGTTCTTTTTTTTTTTTTTTAACAACGATATACACACGAATGCATGAAATTCTTTTTTTTTTCTTGTGTGTGTATATTAATTTACTTTACGAAACGAATTGATTAACAAAACGCTCCTGCTAAGAAAACAAACTGAGATCTCAACGGCTTTTCGGTACCCAGGGGTGAAGGTACGCTCTAACGTTCTCTGGTAAGCCACACAAAATTTTTTTTCATATGTATATATCTATTTTTATATATATATATATATATTATCACGTATATATATACACACGTTTTTTACGCACAATAATAGACTGTGTACAGACGAACCGCAATCGTATTTAGTGTGCAATACATTTATCGCTCCACTTTCGTTCTTCGATTCTTTTCTTTCTTGCTGCGTTACCCGAGGTATCATATAATATCTTTCGTTCACGTTACGTCTTGTTTCTTTAAATTATTTATATTATTTCTGCCTCTTTTTTTTTTTTTTCTCTCAATTCTTATAATACTCTCCGATGTACATACATCTCACACATACGACACGATCCAATAATAATAATAATTTTTTGGTGGCGGTGCTTGTTTTCTATTTAATTTCGCTACTTGTACCTTTTTTAATATACATACATATATATATATTATCCACACCTTTGCTCGAATGTTATCAACAAAAAAAGATGAAAAAGGAGATACAAAGAAAATACGATTAGTTTGTCGAGACGAGTGTATAACGAGTCTCTATACCACTACCAACGCGTCAGCGTCGCGCTCGATCTGACGCGTGTGTACGTGTGTATGCGTGAGACGATCGAACGACGTGTTGTAAACAGGGACGAGAAAAGGAGAAAGATACACTTGTGAAATGCCGCGGCAACACGAAGGCCCGCCGCATTTCACGGCGATCTCACTTACTCGCTCGAACGTTTTTTTTTTTTTTTTTTTTTTTTTTTTTAACGCGTGACAAACGCAAATCCATAAAACACACGTAAATCAAGAGATGTTCACCTTGGGTGGGTACGCGTAGGCATCCGCAGCGGGGAGGTGACACCGAACAGCCCATCACGACCGCACAGCTCCATGAGTCAGCAAAGCGCCAGCAGTGTGGGCAGCAGTAACGTCAATCTGCGTCCTCGTACAGCTGCCCCGCGTCGACCGCGACCTGCTTCTATTGCCGGTACCGGTGTTTCGGTCACAGAACGACACAGTGAGCATGCCTTTTTTTGAATACTCTTTTTTTTTTGTTATTTAAAAGAAAAAAGAAAAAGAAAAAGAGAAAAAAAAATAAACGGGTAAAGTTGAAGAAGAGTGGCGCTCGAAAGTGCTCGTTTCGCACGGGCGCAACGAGCGTGCGAATCCATTCGACGAGAAGAAATTCTCTTTTAACCGCGCGATACTTGGATACCCGAATACTTTGTTTGCCGACACTTTGTCCGCGTCTCTTTCCTCCGGTTTTTCTATTTTATATTTTATCTCGACTCGTTGATTTTTGCGCCATTTTTGATTTTACTGTTTTTCTTTTTCTTTTTATTAGGTCGCGGGTATAATTTTTCTCCCTCATTGATTTTCCTTGTTTTTTTTTCTTTTTTTTTTTTTTTCATTATTATTATTGACGATCTTCTTCCTCTTATTGTTATTGACTCGAGATTGCACATTTAAATACCTCGCGTGTACGTGATATTAGAAGAATCGATGGAAGGCGGTTAACGTGAAATAAATTGGTACGATGATCTACAGATCTAGTGAGCGAGACGAAGTCGCCGAAAGATTCGAAGCCGCCACTGCCAAAGGTCCATAGCACTCCAAAGAAAACGTCTACACCGAAATCGGCGGAGATGAAGAAGCCGAGCGAGAAGCTGGTGAAGAACGCGAAGGCTTCGCCCCGGATAACCCCGAAAGTGACACCGTTGCAGAGTCCTGGCGCCGAGAACGCTCCATTGATCCGCGGTAGTACCGGGGAGATAATAAAAAGCGAGGGGAAGGAGGATAAATTGGAGGATAAGCACGAGGAGAAGAAAGACCAGGGCAGCGAGAAAACACAAGTAATTAATTTTCTCGTTCATTAACGAGATGAAATAAGCGTGGCTCCGACGCGCACCCCGACCGATGATCGATCGCCCGATTTATATTCTCGTTTCGTTTAATTAATTGCAGCAGGAGATAAGCGCCGCGGAACAGGGTAACGACGAGGTGAAGAAGCCGGCCGTTATAGAACAATCCAATATCGTGTCCAAGCAGGCGAAGGACGAGACTAATTTGAATCAGGAGAATCAATCGGCTGTGCGATCTCAAGAAACGGCCAAAGCTGCCAAGAAGGAAGCCGAGGCCAAGTCTGAGAGCAACGTGGAGGAACAGGTCGATATGTCTGGTAAGTTTGTTCTGGACCCTTTTGAATATTGGAATATTGAAATTCAGAGGATCGAGGAATAAATTTTTTTTCTTCCTTCCTTCCTTCCTTCCTTTTTTTCTCGAAATTTCTTTTTTCCAGCATCGATGATAGCAAAGATCCGGATCACTACGGAAGAGGAAGCCAAGGCAGCTATAGCTGAACGTAGAAGATTAGCTAGAGAACAGGCTGAACGGGAAGCCGAACTTGAACGCCAACGACAGGTGAGGTTTTAAATAGGTCCTTCGTATGAAAGATCGCATTGTTCGATGGACGATGAGAGAAGGAAGGACTTGACAAAGAGACTTTTGTTATCCTTTTACAGGAGGAAGAAGCCCGTTTAGAGGCCGAGAGATTGCGCGCCGAAGAAGAGGAACAGCGACGTTTGGAGGAGGAAACGCTTCGTTTGGCTAACGAAGCTCGAGAAGCTGAGGAACAGAGACTGAGACTGGCGATAGAGGAAGCGAAACGTCGCGAGGAAGAGGATAGGAGGAGAAGGGAAGAGGAGGCTCGTCAGAAACAGGAAAAAGAAGAGGCTGAGCGGAAAGCGAGGGAAGAAGCGGAAAGGTCAGACGATTTATTTGAAATGACACGGTTTTTTTATTATCCGCAAAGTGTGTTCATCGATTGAATAACGATCCGATGTTACAGACAACGGATCGAAATGGCAGAGCGTGTTAAGAGAGAGGAGGAAGAGAGACTCGCTAGACGTAAACGCGTCGAAGCAATTATGCTTAGAACTCGTGGCAAAAATCAGAGTAACACGCCTACGAAGGTGAGATCTTTTTTGTAAAATTCTCTGTTGATTACATTTTTTTATCGATGAATAAGGGATGTTTATTATGTATGTGTAATTTGTAGGGTGAAGGTGGTGATGGCGATAAGTTGAAAGAAGACAGTCCTAACGATGAAAATAAAACAGCACCAGTTAATAAAAGCGAGGATGTTATGACAGCCAGTCTGATATCCGAGGCGACTCAACAATTCATTAGCGGAGAGCAGCGTGCTCATCACACGGAAAACAATACTACTACGGACATTGTGCATAACGGCACGCATAGTAATGGCATTAATGAAAATAAAATTGTATTGGATAATAATCAGGGTAATGTGGAAGGAGAACTGAATGGTCATCATACAAATCATGGAAACGGTATCAACAGTCAATCAATTACACTGGATAATGCCACTGTGTAAGTATAACAACTTACTCAAAGTTACAGATTCGTAACGAGCATTTATATTAGCGTAAGAGTTATTATACTGACATTTACCAACCATCATTAAAAAGAAAGAAAGAAAGAAAGAAAAAATCCAAGATATAACTGGATTTCTCATCGATAATAAGAACTGAAAGATAACATCGAAGAGCATCTCAAAGAATTGTAAGTTCATTTGGTTTTTAGATCATTCGACAATAATAATATTATGAATGCCCGTACAAGGCTTATATCAGATTAGCGAACATTGCTAAAAACTCCTTACACAGTGTACACCCACGCATTAGAAATTTTCATAACATTTTATGAGAATATATTTATTTCATTTTTTTTAGTTTTTTTCTTTCGTCGCATAGAATAAGAATATTTTTTTGAAAAAAAAAAAAAAAAACGATCTTTTTAATCCGAAAATAAATAAATAGCGAATTTTAGAATATCATTTCTACGAAATGCATATTTTATCCAGAATTTTGTGCGAATATGATATACAAATATATATATATATATTTAACTAAACTTAATTGTAGTTTCGTTTAGAAAGCAAAATTATGGCTAATATAATTAATATAATATAAATAATTGCACAATACTAGCCATTATATATAAAAAATAAATTGACTGATTTTTAGTGCCGTTCATAAATATATATGAACGTATTCGTCGTATAAAATATAATTAAAAAAAAGATAAAAAAAAAGGTTAAAATGTGTTGAAATCATAAAAAAAGGAAAGAAAAAAAAAATCAAAATATAAATATAAATCGGAGTACGAATCATATGTAACAACTACAAGTATCATGAACGTACATGCTAACATAGAATTATACGTGAAAAGTGCATTCGTAATCATTAATACTAAATGTATTCTTAAATTTTGATTTAACATGAATATAGAACAGTTCATATAATGAATGATTCAGGGTACCGCTCTAGTCATTTGTACAATATAAAGAAAGTTGTTTATAGATTCACAAAGAATTAATAGACACGCACATGCATACAATGTGAACTATAAATAACAATTTTTAAAATTTATTTAATTAGTTAGTCTATTTTCGATTAATAATCGCATAATAATAATATTACTTTTATCTATGTAACTCTATATCATTGTTGCTACAGATTTAATATCATTATTTTTTATCGTAACCTTTCGTTTTTTCAACGCTAAAATGTAAAACATTGAATAAAATGGCTAGAGTGTGAACATTGTTTTCTAAACGAATATATATATATATATATACATACACATATAATAGAAATAAAAAATGTGCCACATTAAATACATACATATTAAGCATAACATATGATTTTTTGACCATAAAACAAAAAAAAAAAACTAATAAATGCATTGTTTGATTGTTCTAGAAAAGAACAATTAAGAAATATATGTTGAAAAATCATAATCCTGCAGTACGATTATACTGAATCATAAAGGCACATGGTATGTTGAGAATTAATATAAATTAATATGAGAATCGTTAATATGTATATAATGAATTTTGTTGTTTGAGATGTTTTTTGTGATACCCGTATGATAACGGAAAAATTAAGTTTGAGAATATATCTACGCTATATGTACACTATACATAGTTATTTAAATAACAAAAATTTATTGCGCTTTATCCATGAGTCACATCGGAAAGAACTGCTTATAAAATTCCATTTAGCTCGGTAAAAATTGCTTTATAATAAACTATCATTATAATGCAAACGATTTTACATACTATATTGTACATTGCAAAAGTAGTCAGAGCAATGGTTGACAAATATAAAAAAATATTTATGGCAATTATATATTGCTAATGAAAATTCATCTAATCGCACGACTATATTAATATAACTAACAAATTATATATAATATTATATTATCGGTAACTCGAGAGGTATGAGGAATGTATATTGTGTATTATCCATTATACTTATATATATATATATATATATATATATATATATATATATATATATATATTTATAATTTATATTTAATCGTGTGCTAGTTTAAAAATATACTATTTTTAGGTAGACATCTAAAGGAATAATGAAAAATTTAACTTATATTGTACGCCGATTCTTTTTAATAATATGTTAATGGCATAAAAAAAAATGTAATGTTATACAAAGCATGGAAATGTTAAGCAACTAACAGAGCTATAGCGTTAAATATCAATTAATCAATAATAAATTCAGTGTACATAATGTAAAGAAGGATAAATAGCATAAATTTAATGACTCATCTAAAAAATTTTGTCTATAATTTTATCACAAAAGTTCATCAAAGATACACTGTTTCTATATATTATTATGTTTTCATATATTTTTATATTTATAGAGTGTAATCTTTGGTGAGCTATTACTTTATCTTTCCTCCATTACTAGTTACCACTCAAGCTCAACGTGTATGCCTTAAGTACAATGTTCGTATTAACATTTCTTCTTATCGATTTTATTACCACCATTGCATGTTGTGAATTAATTGTATCAATATGGTGTGGCTTCTACTTTTCTTTGCTCTACTTTGTACATGTTCTTTATGTTTGCGTTGTATATCATCCAGCAGTACGTGTCAACTTACTGTCTACTTTTGCTATGTACTATCAACCTCCACACATCTTAAAGTTATTCTTTTGTTGTAAAAAAAAAAAAAAAAAAAAAAATACATATATATACATATATATATTTCACACAATCCATTCCACAATTCCTATAGGAAGTTAACTATACCGGGCATGAATGTTTTTCATCTTATTCTATCTATGAATGAGAGAAAATGAGAAACTACTAATGGTTCAAAAATCATTATCGATAAAACCTGCTGTATGGTAATCATCTATCTATATTACTTAATCTATAATTTTATCGAAAAGAGAAATTCTTTTCTATGTTAATTGTGTTTCTTATACAATTTACGTTATGCCATAAAATTTTTTTGTGAGTTCTCAAATATATAGAAATGCTTTTTTTTTTTTTATAACTGCTTTACAGTATTAAAGTAGCTGCCTTACAAAATATTAGTGAGATATAATAGTGCTGATGCAAGATTAAATATTATCGCAAATTAAGTCGATTGTAAGTTTTCAGGATCAATGTTTGCTTTCAATTTTTTTTTTTTTAATTATAATTTGACACGAGACGAATAATTTGAAAAGATTCAGTACATAGTCTGTTAATTCTTTATTTCTCCTTCATTGTTCGTTAAAATCTTTTAGACATATTAGATACTTAAAAAAAATATTATACATATATACATATATATATATGACTTTTAAATTAAGATATAAAAATAGTTACTAACAAATAATTGTACGAGTTAATGCAGATATTAATATTAGCAAAATAGTTTCTCTATACGAGTCGTCTATGATTGGCTTGATCAATTTAGTGATTATAATTTTTATCTTAGAAATTATACGATAATACGCTGATGCGGTAGTACCTAGTATTAATCGCCTATTATTTAGTATTTGTATGTTTCCTTTCGCTGATTTTATAGCAAACAAAACAACGTGACCAACAACCTGTTAGACCTAACGGAATTCGACTCTCTCAGTAATAGCAGTAGTGGTCCAATACTCCAACTGACATCCAATTTGGCCAATGAAGACACCCTCAACTCGAACCTAAATCCAGCAGCTATACCTTTCACTCCAATGGCAAACACGTATATGCCTACCGCTGCTAATGCCAATGTAAATCCGTTCCAGGATTCTTTTATGAACAACAAACCACAAGATAATAGTCAAGTACCAGGTACGTTTGCGTATTACTATCGCGATACTGACCTCTGATGTATTACGATATGAATGTAACACTGTTCTTGATCTACAGATCTTTTATCATAATGCGCGTATTAATCATTCTGGTGAAAGGAAGAAGAGAGCGATTGGATTGAAAAAAAGAATAAAAAAGAAAGAATTAAAAAAAAAGAAAAAAAATGAAATACCTATGCTTTGCAGCGAGCAACGGGTATATAATATTCGAAACGATGTCATTTATGAAATAATGTAAATAAGCGCTATCGATGTGTAGAAATGGAGACCTAAGTAGAGAAAAAACGGGGGGCACTACGTCAAAGAGAAAAAGAAAAAGGAAAAAAAAAAAAAAAAAAGACTACTTTGTCCTTAAACGTCACGAGAAATGTAAAATAATATATAATGTTAATTATTAATATTATGTAACAGCAAATAGGCAACTCAGTCCGTTATCGTATGCTATTAGGTATAAATCTTTTTAGAGGAACCTTTAAAGGGAATAAGGCCTGTTTATAAAATTATTGATTTGAAATACGCGTATATATTTTATTGTATTAAAAAAAATTTCATTAAATTAATTTCACGCGTAATTACAATTCGCCCATAACGTGTCGCGTTTAGAAAAGTTTTTATCGAGAATTGTAATGGAACGAGATTTTATCGAATTTTGACGACGCGAACAATCGGTACAATGAAATCTTTATACGTAAACGAACGTGTAAAACGGCTTGACAAACATAGATAGCACAAGATATGATGAATTGGTTGAAATATTTTACTGAAACTTATATCTGCCAAAATGACGTAGGAGGTAAGCTCCAATGATTGTCCTTATATAAGAGATAGTATAATATTACCTATAGAATTTGAGTATAGAAAACGAATATATATATTATATACATATAGTCATATCTAGTAAGATCTTCTGCAGATATGATGTAAAGGAAAAAAAAAAAAAAAAAAAAAAAAAAAGAACACATTTCTTCCATACTACATTTTGGGGCGTGCGCTCACTAGTCAAGCAATTTTACTGTTTTTATCATATTCTCCTTTTTTTCTTTATTATTATTATTTTATTATTATTTTTTTTGTTTTTTTTTTTTTTTTTTTTTTTTATATATATTAGAAAACTCACCTAATATTGGTACTTTAGGTATCCACTAGATTTCATTACTGTTACGTTTTCGCGAATCTAACATAAATTTTCTAGCTGTGATGATGATAATGATGATGATGATGATGATGATGATGATGATGATGAATGCGACGACGACGATGACGAAGACGACGATTGCATTGTGAAATAGCCACACACACACACACACATACGTTTATAAAATAAGAAATCGATAGTATCGTTACTTTGTTTATAAATGATGTTTTGCTAGTTACGATAGAAAATGAAACACAAATCTACGGTAAAAATGTTTCAATAGAGGATAATACATTAGCATAATTATGATAGAAATTTTTTAGCAAGGAGCTCGAACATTCGTCGAATATTTCGTGAAAATTGTGCGAACAAAATTCCAAGCTCATGTTGCGTTATCCATTATCGTAGTGGCTATTCATTCTAGTGGTATCATACTCTAGTATACAGATAGAAGATGATAATTTTAAAGCCTGATGTTATTGAACAAACATTGTAATTGGTGTCTATGACATGAGTTTATTTGTTACTATTGTGGCATACTATTATGAAATCAATTAGCATGCTTTGTGTTTAACACTTGCAAAAATTGCAAGTGCATAATATTGTCCCATATACAAGGTTGTTTATACGAAGGATAATAATAATAATAATAAAGTATAAATTCGAATAACTTGGTTTTCAAGTAGCAGAGATGAAAGAAATATAAAAAAAGAAAAAAAGTCATCGACATGAAAAAGGATATCACGATTTTATGCGAATAATCCATGTACCGTTTGTTTTCTCTTTCTTTACTTCTTTTTTTTTTTTTTTTTTTTTTTTTTTTAAACCTTTTCATGTTTGTGCTACGTACAATATTAAGAGTTCTCTTATGAATTCTTTCCGCATACGTTCTATTGCGATCGATTTAAAAGAAATTTCACGCTGCATGCTTGTTACCGGTTTTTTTTCTCCCTCCTCCCCCCTCAAAATTGTTTAATTTAAGAACGTCGAGCACATATATACATATATATACACACACACACATACACACATGTATATACATGTATATGCGTGTGCGTATGTGTGTAATGCCGCAGTGTTTTGTATCCCAAAATGATTTCTCTTACGCAAAACCTAAGAAGTAATATTTTAACGATAACGAAAAAAAAAAAAAAAAAAAAATATATATGTATTTTTATCGAGAAATTTTAGCACATTGCTGTACAGAAGCATTACAATCCTAAGACACTTTAATCGCCTAAGCTTCTTAAGCGCGTAGTTAACGACATCGATACGAGGATTCAAATCAGTTTTACGTATCATAACTCGATAATCCACGCGGATTATTTTTAACCATAAAACTGTGTCGTTGCTTTCCGAGACAGAATTTGACGCAATGACTTATATTATCGAGTTTATTTATTCAAACTATTCTATTCGGTCTAACTAAAACTATTCTATAAGGACACGTAATAATAATAACTATAATTAATAATAACAATAATAATAATCCCAATACATACGAACAAAATGTTTCTAAACATACAAATACTGAGAATGCTAAATATCATCAGTCATGTCTAAAAATACTTCGTATTGTATAAATGCTTGTATGTAATAAATACTTAATATTGAAAATAAAGGAAATATTATTTAATAAACCTCCTTTGAACATGTTTCCATTGTTTCTCTGCAGCTTTTATATTCGTTGCTCACGCATACGTATAAAATTGTGAAATGCGATTGTTCTACATGTTCGTACATGTTCGCTCGTTCCATCCCTTTAAAAATCGTTACTCGAGTTCAAGTCCGCGTTAGAAGGATATGTTGAAAGTTGCACAAGTGTCTCGTATATATTTTTCTGTTCATCGTTGCCGTGGAAACACGTGCAACATATATTTTCATTTTAAAGCGTAAGAACTAACATATCCGCAACGTAACGCGTGTTGAAAGCAACAGGGTATGAAATATGGAGCACCTGCGAGCATACTTGGTGGATGAGGCTCGTCTCTGGGGTGTCACAATCGTAAAAAGTAATGCCCCCGTCTGTGAACATTTTCTTCGTGATTATCTGACTGACTGGCTACTATATTTGACGAACGCTCGTTTTCGCGCGAACGAATCGAATCCATAGAAACGTATTTCATCAAAAACTTCCTAACCTCAATCCCACCCTACCTTCCTTCTTATTATTATTATTCACGTCTATCCCTTTCGAATTTTTTTCGCCCCTCGGTCTCCTTTATTTTCTACTTATTTTCCAACATCGAAATACGAAATATATTTCCACGGCGAAGCGCGATTCAATTTTAATAAAACTCTTTCGTACTTTTTATTCTGCCACGCGAACAACAATTTCGATATCAAATTAGAGAAAAATTTACGTTCCAATTAAAATTATGACTCATCGCCGCGAGTCATGGTCCTACTTAAGGGATCCCATCAAGTTCGTACGTAATTTTATACCGCTTCCCGTAAGTAAGGGGGCAAGTAAGGGTCGGTATACACACACGCACACCTTTTTTTCCTTCCCTCTTGTCCGTGTTACGATATCTTTTAAGACGGGGTCTACTCGAGAAGAATGAAATCGTTCGTGAGCCCGGTAATCCAGTGTTGCGCCTGGTGTAAATTAATTAATGAAACAAGGTAATACCGCGAGTGCTCTCCCCGTCGCGTTATTACGGCCGAAAAGGCGAAAAGGATCGCCGGTGGAAAATGAGGATTTCAGATACGCGCGCATTTCCAGCGGGTGCATAATTCCGGAAAATTAAACCGCAGCGCGAGATTACACGCGGGAAACTTTCCGCCTTCTCCTTCCCCGCGCTAATTTTTGGCCGACAACTTGATTCTCCTGCCCTTCCCCTTCGCCTTAACGCGACAAACGTTTAACGAAACTCGATTCTTTACGAGCCCATGCTTTTTCGCCGTGCACGTTTTTTTTTTTCTTTCTCTCGAGCGTTTCACGAAGTTTAATCGCCAGCCCCCGGATTCTAAATTCAACCGGTCCCCGATCTATCCTCATTAAAACGGGGAAATTTAGAAATATTATTCGCGTCGCGATGTTATCCGGCCGATTAAAGGAGAGCCGCGGAGCGTAGTAACTCATCGTTTGGGAAATCCGCGGGTGTAATTCCGTAATGAATTTCCGCCAACTTTCCGCCGACACGGATCGGCGAAACGAGAAAGGACCGAATATCGTAATTTATGAACAACGAGCACACATAACACGGGGATGATCACGATCTATATTCATCTTCGCGAAAAATCAAATTTTTACGCCTTGATAAAAGAATATCCTCCAGGATATACGATCACCGATTGGAATCGTTGTATACTCGCGATGAAAGAACATTTTCGCGCTTTGACCCGTCTAAAACGACAGTTAATACTCTTAATATCCCCTGATTCATTCGTGGAAACCCGTGGATCGTTTCGTTTTCGAGAAGGGCAGAGCGGTATTTTGTTCGATGGAAGGTTTCGCACTGGCGTAATCCAGCAGTTTTGGGCTCGCACATTCACGTGGCAGGAAAGGATGGTGGCGGGGGTGTAATTTGCGGCTTGTAATACCGTGGCCCTCGTTTGTAACCTGTTCGGGATACGCAAGTACGGTTGAGGGGGAGAGAGGGAGGGAGAGCGAAAAGAGAGGTGGGCGCAAGGAGGAAACCGACGTAACCGCATCGCCTCGTCGAGAGGGATGGTTTTCCACGACTGAAACTACCCCACGTTCTCCATTTTCTTCCCTGGAAATACACTCGTCCATCCCTTCGTTTCACAGGTTTTCGACTTGGGATACCCCCCGCATCACCTGACACGCGCGTTTTAATCGCTCTGTACCCGCCGTTCTCCCGGTAAATTTCCATTTACCTCGAAGGACGATCGTTGGAAAGAGGAGGAACGGTGCCACGCGAGAGACATTCCGTTGAGTTCGTGCAATCTCTATGTAAATACATTTATCAAGCCCCGTTGCTCTCTATTTGGGTGAAGATAAAGAATAAATAACGAGGATGGGGGAGAGGGAATTGGGTTGAAAGGTGGAGGGGAAGAGAAAGGCGAAAGATTCAAATGAAATTTCGTATTTCGTTTTTACGGATACGCTCGATTTAGCGGATGGTTGAATAGTGGTGAACCAACCCACGCGGAGGATGAAAAGGATGCAGCCTGTGAGGGGATGCATTCATTTTGCACGGGTCATAAGACCTTCTTGCGATGTTAGAGAGAGGGTCCGAGACTCTTGTGCCGAGGTTACTGCACTTCAGGGACGAGTTATCCTCCTCATCGACCACCAGGAATTCTCGCAGAACAAATTTCCCGACAAATTTTCCTGGAAACGTACAATTTCCGAAGGGTTTTCGCCGGTGAAAGCGGCCGTTGTCGCGATTTATGCCTGGAACGCGATTATAAATTTTACCGGGCGCAAAAATCGGTTTCTCGGGGTGGGCTCTCGTGTATATAATTTCATCGATTTCACGTTTTTACCGCGATACTTGATTTGACGAGTTCTCCCGTTTAATAAATATTCGTTAGACGATGCGAACGTTTTCCCTGAATATCCCATAACCGATACCGAAAGCTGATTTCACGTTTCCCAAGAAAGTGGAACGTGGGCAAATTAATAAAAATCCAATTCTGGATATTTATAACGTTGCGAAAATAGCAAAAGCGTTTCGCGGACAAATTAATTTTTCCACACAGAGGTGCACGATAAGATAAATAATGAGGTTGAAAAAGCGACGAGAGATGAGAAGGATCGCGGAAAACGAAGCTGTAAAAAAGCAAAGCTGCATCAAAGAACTTTTTCCTATTACGTGTGGATTCATTCGTTTAATTATCTTTCCGGGCGGCATCGCGGTTGGCAAAACATTAATTGTTCGGTTGATTGAAATGTCTAACGAACCCCTTCGAACTTCTCGCTTTATGAACGCGTCTAAACTTTTTAATGGATCCGCATTCCATTTTTTCCCCTCTCTCCTTTCTCTCTCTCTCTCTCTCTCTCTCTCTCTCTCTCTCTCTCTCCGTTTTCATCAAGGTAATAACGAGTTACAATACTATCTCTCCTTCGTCCAGAGACCACTCTCGCCACCCTCTTTTAAACGCGGACCCGTCTATCGTCCACCGTCTATCGATCGCCGGTTAAATCGGCGACAAAACAAGCGAACGTGCCGATTCAATTTGCTGCCGGGGAAATATTTTAATCCTTGAACCGCCCGGATAAATTAATTCACCGCCACCTCTGGGGGTCACGAATCACGCTCCATTTCGAGCATTCTCCACCGGTTAGGATCCCTATATACGATTCCATCGATTGTCCCGATTTGACGGATTTCCGGATAATCCGGATAACACGATCGTACCCCGCGCAGAATCGGCGGGAGGAGTGAAGGGGAAGAGGGGAGGCGGGAGGGAACTTAGTTGTATTGGATGGAAGCCAATCCGGGCTACTGGCGATTGACAATTGGGGGTGTGGGAATGATTTCCGACGAGCGAGGAACCGAGAGAAGCGATGGTCGATCGTTGAAGGCGGGCCGCCCGCACCGAAACGAAAGAGAACAATGACGCGGAACAGAAGGAGCGCGGATATTAAAGGGGAAAATATGAAAAGGTTTCGGGTGTGCAAACTTCTGCAAACTGGACCGACTTTTTTCCCCTCCCCTGAAAAAGAAAAAACTCCCGATTTTATACCGGCAGATAGAGAGAGAAAGAGAAACTTTTCGAGTAAAACTAGCTTGTAGGTAGTGTGCGCCCTCGGGGATCGGGATCACCGTAAACCGACACCGCGTGTATCGATGAAGAAACGTTGGTCGGTGACTCGAGTGTAATGTAATGGTTATATTTTCGCCCATTTATTTGCAGGATAAACCGGGCCACGAGAACGAGACGAGACGAGACGAGACGAGACGACGGTTATATCGGTTATATATATATTCCGAAGGATATAAAAATACTACTCGACCGAGTACTCGTTCGAGCATTGGTTCGGTGGTGTGTGGCAAGATGCGATTAACGAATGCAAATGTTGGAAATGTAAATGTTGGACCGGATTCAAAGGACGTCCTTTATGCTCCGTGATGCTTTTCGAATAACGGAGAGATAACGCGTTTGCGCCTGAGCCAATCCGGTGTACCACCGGCTGACAATTGGCGGCGTGGCAATGATTTCCGATGAGCAGAGGGTCGAGAGGAGCGAGGGGGGAGGAGAAGGGGAGGTGTAACCGAGGAAATTTGACGGGGGAAGGGAGAGGAGGAAGACACGCGCGGATAAAGGGAAGGGAAAGAGGAAAGGGACGGATATATTCGTTCGGCATTTGCGGTTAGCCGCGCACGGATTGCACCCGATTTCCCTCTTTCTATCCAATAATTTTGCGAACGGCCATTCAACCTTCGTTCGTCTCGCTTCTCGCGTTCTCCAACCCTCTCTCCAGCTTTCCGTTCGGGCGTGATGCTCGGTTCGCAGTCGTTTAGAGGGAGGAGTGAGAAAAATTCTGTGAGAAGAGAGCGTGGAAATTTTTTTTTTTTTCGCGCTCGCGTGTTTGTCGCCGTCGACAACGATACACCATCGACGTGGTTAAAATCGGAGATAAAAGCGTCGTTGATAGTTTGCAAAAGATTTTTTCGTACAATGTGCAGAGCGGGATTAATCAAGCGTGTATTCGCGTGGCTTCGTTCTCCTCCCTCCCGATAAAATTGAAATATATACACGAATCAGGTTACGAATCATTTTGCGTGTTTACGCAGCACGAGTTTCAATTAATCGTGCAACATTTATCCTATCTTTCGTTCGGGGGGGAGGGAGAAGAAATTGCCGTGAATCGTTACCTCGCCTTTCCATTTCGAACGAATTATACATCCGTGCGTTGTGTATAGGATAATGAATTCGAAAATGAATTCTTAAACTCGAAACATGATCGATTGATTAAAACGCGAGTTAAAACGTGCGCGATTCGACAGTTTGAATTTGAGGTCGTTGGAATTTCATGGAAAAATGTCACCATGATAAAATCGTCTCGATGTCAAGATGTTGTTATTGTTGTTTACGATACGAGTGAATTATAAAGGAATTATACGAATCTTGTATATCAGACGGCTCCAATTCGGCGGGGTTTCGAGATAAATCCATTTACGGAACGAAATGGGTCACCCTATGCGCAAAACAAGGAGATTCGTTGGCGTAATTACACGTCTAAATCTTCCTTCCCGGCTAGATGTTGGCAGTCTTTGTAACACAGCGATAAAGCTTATTTCGAATCGTGGGCCGGAAATGAAAAGTGAGCGGAGGGCGAACTCGTCTTTAAATTACATTTTTTGCATTCTCATCGTGGCCGCCGTAGGGGTTTAAAATAGGATTGGCCGGAATGATAAATTCATATCTCGGCTTCCGCCGGTTACTTACACCGCGGGATAAAAGCGGGATTGGCAATTAAGCTCGATGGCGCGATAAAAGATCCTGACTGAACGACCTGACCTGCCGTTCTTACTTACTCTCCCGACTATAATGATAATCTCGCGAGATCGAGGCGGCGAACGAACGGAGAGACGAATCTGCTCGAGAATTCTGCGAGAGAAATAAGTAACGAGACATCGATTGGGGTGGCCGTAAATTTAAACGCGCCGTTCAAATCCACGGCTAGAAATAAATTCAAACAAAATGGCCAGCCCGAAGGTGCGGGATTGGAGAACGAAGGTTCGACGAAACTTTCTCGAAGGGAAAGTTAGTTTCTCGCGATTAGACTTTCACCTCCCCTTCCCATTTCCACCACTACTTTCGTTTCCTCTAGCTCTAAACCGCCTCGAGGATCGAGATAGAGGAGCTCGGTCTGGCCGAATGAAATTTTAATTTTTGATAAGACGCTCCCCTCGCCAAACTCGTCCCTCCATCCTTTCTGCTGTAACAGCACTACTGTTCCACTACTGTCTCCCTTCCCACTGTTTCCTGCCTCCTTCTCTTTCTGTACCGTCGGCATTGGTTTAGAGATGATATTAAATATCACCCAGACGCACAACGATTTAGGCGAAGGAGATATTCTCAGAGAAGACACAACGGGAACAAGTGTTGCGAACGTTTGAGATTGATTGCCGAGGGAGGATTACGCAATTGTGCAGAAAGAGATATGCATCTATGAGAAGGAATAAATGGGTGCCGCGCAAAACTTACTCGCAGAATTAATTACCGAAGAAGCTATGCGTCAAAGATAAAGATGCGAGTTCGATTAAAGGAATAATTCTACGGGCGTCTACAGATTTTTAATGAACGAACTTGTTCGAGGAGATAGAATTTTCGAGATTCGCGCAATATATTTAGTTGCAATAAATAGTTTGTTCCGACAGTTTTTTGATAAATTGAGACACGATGAGCCGTGCAAGACGACTCTATCGATCATCGTTCGCGTTCATTTCAGCGCAACCTCTTGATGAGGCAAACTCGGGTCGACACTTCACGCGTGCACAACGGATAAACGGAATTCCTGATGTCGATCACCCTCGGAGTAAACGACAACAAATCTCGCGCGCCTGCCTAATTTCTCGCATCACCGAATCTCTTAGTTATATCCGCCAGGCCTATCAATGTCGCCGAATTCAACCGAAAATCCCAATCAGTCGTTGATTACAGGTATGATTGAGGTTCGACGAAGGAAGCTTCCATTAGAAAGCTGACACGATAACGAAAGGAGGAGCCGCGCGGAATCCTGTCTGTTAAGAAGCAGGATGGAGCAGGAGACGACAAACGAAGAAGCCAAGTGAGAAGAATAAAGAGAGGGAACAAAGGATTTTCCATAGATTGTGGAGAATAGATATACGTATGGTGGACGTACGAAGGCAAAATACAACGGAGAAGCGAAGTGACGTGGTAGAGGGATGGTAGAAAACGTGGTGGTAGGGGGACACGCGTTACGTCATGTGTGAAATTACAATCACCCACCCCTAATGCGCTTGCCTTGACTCACCCCATTCTGTTCAGGTACAATGATGCGAGCGTGCACGCCCAACATCCGGGTATTAGGACTATTTCTATAAGTACGTGTTATTATTGCACACGTGTAATGAGGCACGTAGGTATATATGCACGTGTCTCGTATACGAGTTACACGGTCACGTTGTTTGGTATTCCGGGTATAGGTCTTTATACGGGAGATAATGAACACAATGTCTGCGGGAAAGTGTACGCCATAGGATGGGAAGCAAGTCCGGTGCATCGGCCCTGAAGAACCTTTGGTAAACTTTGACGTGTAAACTAACTAGGACTCCCTCCCCCCCCCCCCGATCAATGTGCTCGCTTGTACGAACCGGAAAATATAATCGTTTAATGTCCGTGGACGGTTTCGAGCCGGGCAGGTGAACCTAATAAATTGATAGACCGAACGATACAATGGTTGTTAATTCCCTTGTCGAACACAGCGGGACGTTAATTAATTATGCGCAACTTTAATACACTGCTATTTGCTTGTTTATGTAATTATTCATATATTGTTTACAAAGTTCTTAAGCGTCTTACATAATGATGCACAATTCGTTCACGACAAATAATAACGGGCAATCCCGAAGTATCGGGAAATCGAGTTAACGATAATTTAAATCAATTTGTATATCTTTGTTGAGTAGAAAAATTCTTGGAAAAGTTTTCAATCGGTCGATAAATATTGGATCGAGAAAAGTGAATTCGATATCACGCTCGGATTGTAACTAACTGAATGTTTGTAAAGTATATGCGGTCAGCACGGATGAGATTAATAAATATTAGAGGGACAACACGGAGATACTCGAGGGATGCGCGTGATTTAAAGAGGTTCGTGCCATTGAATGTTAATAAATAAACGAACGCCGAAGTAACAGCACATAAAATTACTTGGAAAATTGTACTTTTTTCACGAGTCGACGGGTAATCGTTTCTGCCCGACCTACCGGCTCGGTATAATTAACACGTGTGGAATCCTCGAATGTTTGATGCCAGAAGCAAAGGTAGCCGTACGGTATGGTAGAACATAAAGTAGAATATGGTATTATTTCACATTTTATGGTATATTATGTTTGAAATGTGACGTATTCTATGAAACTTTTTTTTTTTTTTTTTACTTCAACGACGAATGATAAAAGGTAATTTTAAATGACCTACACTGTATACATCAAACGTACGACTTAATCACGATGAACCAAGCGTCGAGTATCTCGAGTTCAACTTTCCACGAAAATATTGCGAGTAATTACAAAAAAAAAAAAAAAAAAAAAAAAGGGAAAAAAGATGGGATCATTTAAATTAAACCGGCATACACGTGTATATGTATTTCTGTGTAATTACTTCATGATATTTTCTCCTGATGATCTAATGAAAATTTCCAATTTAATTCAACGTTTGATGTGAACGCTAGCCTCGTTATTTTTATGGTGTTTGAATTTAACACAATTTAACCTCACCCTCTGAAGATTCACGGTCGGATTTGCTTAGCGAATAACTACGTGATATCTCAAACCATTTCCTGTAGTTCGCACTTATATGAAACGTTGCACGGTGGTTTTATGTAGAAAAAAAAAAAAAAAAAAGGAAAGAAAGAAAATGATGCAAGATATGCGCAAATTGCGAGTACACGTAACCGTTCGTATTGATTTTTGTACGCCTGTCGTAGGAAACGTGTGCCACGACCCTGCAACTCACTTTTGTGGCCCTCCCTTCTGGCAAATACACAATTACACATACTGCTCGTGCCACGCTTCCTGAATCCATTGTCTATTATAATCATTAACGGGATTTCGATTATCCGGCAGAACGCCTTGCCAGAACGAATGCACACGTAAGCTTTTTCATTTTCTGATTGTTAAAGATTTTATCGATTATTCGCTCCCTCGTCAAAGGTTCATTCTGTGCTGATACAGATTATCATTCAACAATAGCGATATCTGATTTTGTTGCATTTAAAGAATTATTCTAAAAATTTTTACAATTTTAACTTTTATTATTCACTATGCTTCTAATATTTTTGTTAATATAATTTAGTTTTTATTATTTTAAATCAGATTATAGAATTATTAATAATCTTGATATAATTTTGAATGATCATCGAATGACATTTTTATCACGATATTTTAACATAACCTTGATTTGCTTTCGAATAACCTTAAACGACATTTAGCTTTGATCACATTTATAAAAGTACAATGAACTGAATCAAACGTTTGATATAAATAAAATATTAAAGTTCAGGTAAAAATAAAATAGGCAATTCAACAGTGAGAACATGATTCCATATAATCGCACGAGATTAAATCGGAGTAATCATATAAATATAAAACATTTGAAATGACTCACCTATTTTGAAGTCTTCGTTTGTTTTCTATCGCGAAGTAAATAACAAACTATTTTTGAGAAAAACTTTATATGACGAGAAAAGTGTTGTATACATATTTTAATAGATGTATTCAATCCTTTAGTAAGAGAAATCGTATCATAGATTTGAATACATCGAACAAAATTTTCACAATACTGAATTTATATTTACTTAACAATATCGAATATACAACATACATTTACATATATTGATCATTGTTTTCGTTAAAGGCACAATTATCACAAAGTTTTATTCACACGTTCACTGTTTTACACAATAATTTAAACATTGATAAATGACATATCGATCTATTCTATAACGTACAATCGCCATTGCGATCAACTAACGCGTCAATTTTTGAGAGACTAAATATATTTTAAACTTTTCAAATATTTCAAACAAAATATGAAATTGAGAAATAAAAACAACTATAAAAATTAAATTGTCTATTTTATCGAATAATTATTCCTCATAAAAGTTGCATTTATTCGAATTAAGTCAATTAACAATACTGCATATGACTAACGAACTTCTTGTTTGAACTTGCATCCAATTGGGAGCTAACTTCAAGGATTGCTTTTCTAAACAAGCGTTAAAAACAATGGTAGTTAATGAATACGTATTCTCACGAGTAAAGTAAAGTGTATAGTGTATATGCATAGATATCAGTGGCCGAAATTTCGGAAAATCGTTCCGATAGTTGTTACGAGGGCAATCGTAGAAATTAGCGAACAATACGGACGAAAACCAACATTCCTGGATGTTGCTTGTTGGTGGGGATTGGAGGGGTGGCCAATAGCGTTTGCGCGGGAGAAAGGTACAAAACGGGGGACATATTCGTAGGGGGATCATAGGAACGCGGTCGTATCGTCGCTCGGCAGCGCCGCGACGCCCTCGAGGCGAACTAGACGTAACACTCTGTGCTCGACACTACTGAGACTTTTCGACGTTTCTAACCTTGTCTTGGCGCTGTGTGCTGTTCCGTTCGTTTATACAGTAATATAGTGTCGTGCGTTGTCTTTCACATTCTTCTTTCATAAGTCAGTTTTTTTAGTTTTGTGATTATAAGTTCGAGGTGAATCATTCAATTTTTGGACAAGAAAAAGAGAGAAAAATCTGGTGACGCGAAACGATTGTACTCGCCTTAGGAACAAAATACTCTAAATTTACACGGTAAGCGTCCTTTTTTTTCTTAAATACTAACTTTTCCAAGGTCAATTGCATCTTTCGCAATGGTTTTAAATTACTGTCAATTATCCGCGTCTCCAAACATTTAAACGGAATTCTCTTTGAATCAACTCGTTCTATAGGTCCATTCGCATGCTGCCTATTTCGCGCGAAATTTTTGAAGAAAAAAATTGTATATCTCGCAATATTATAAATTATATATCGATAAATACTTGTGTTATATAATCGGTATTTTTGGTGAAAACGATAGTTTGCTCGTTATTAGATTGTTAGGTCAACGAGGACATCAACGTCGCGCGAATTCGCGTTTAAATTCTATTCGAATGACGCAGTTGGCAATGTTGTATATTTTAACATTTCGCTCGTAATATTTATGAATAACAAAACGTTGAAGTATTATATAAACAAGATACGAATTTAACATGCCCTAAGGTAATTTACTATTTTTATATTACGTACACGTTACAAAGGTAAGAAATTAGTTGCACTTTAGATGAGCAAATTATTTTTCTATAGAGGGCAATAGTGTAATTTTCTGTGCATGGCCTTGACACAGTTGATTTGCCCGAATAGTCGATAAAATAAACTGTCTACAGTTTTAAGGACATATTGAAAATATTTCGCGTCGAAAATTTCCCGAATAGTTACAAAATTTTATATATTTTTATTTATAATTTATCAATATTTACAAATACTTGTACAAGTATTTATTTTTACGATTAAATTTTACACGAAACGAGGATTCCACAAAGTGACGATCAAACGACGATCGATCCTCTTGAATAATATTTAAAGACATAGCTAAAGGCCAACTTGGCTGTTAAATTCCCTGACACGCTTTTCTCCTTGAAATTCTATTATATATTATAGATTTTACGGTTCATGAAACAATATCTTCCTGACTTTATGTTTATTATTTCTCATTTATATTCTTCGATCGTATTATTCTTGATATTTAAAGATTTACCATCAAACATCTATCTCCAAACGCGAGACTAAATAAATCGTTTAGAAAATAACTTTAATGACGATGCCGACAAAGAGGGAGAAGCGACAGAGGGAATATAACCACAATTTTGTATCCCACCAATAGACCTCTCTTTCTTTTCATTCTCTCGTTTCCATTCTTTCGAAGCATCGAACGTGTCCCTTGCACAAACGACAAAACCGCGCTCGCCCTCTCCGTGCATTATTTTTTCCTTCCTCCCTTCCTTCTTATTTTTTTTCTTTCTTCTTTATTTTTTCTTCTTTCTCGTGACACCAGGGGTGGAGAAACTAGCCACGGATGTTTCTTTCTTCTCTCGCTCGTCTCCATCATCTCCTCCTCGTTCTCGTTCTCATTCTAGTTCTCGTCCTTCGCCTCTCGCTTCCCATCTTCTTTCCTCTAGCCTTTTCCTTTGTCTCCCTGGAAACCTTGCGGTAGTTATGCGACGTTCAGCCCAGCCGCTTGGCTGGTGGGGTTGGAAAAAGGGGAAGGAGGTGACTCGAGGTTGCGTGGGTGGGGGGGCATCGGGGTTGAAGGAGGAGAGGATACGGTCCTGAACGTGACTTGGATGCAATATTTAAAAGCGGCACAACGTCAATACTCCACTCTCTCTCTCTCTTCTCTCTCTCCTCTTTCTCCTTCTCTCCTACTGTTTCCCTTCTTTTTCGGCGACATCTTTGCGATCCCCCTTTACGATCGGTTACAACAAGACGATCCTGAATCGGGTCTGATCTTAACCCGACATCCTCCCCTTACCACTAAGGGGACCGTTGTTCGGTCTGAAGGGAGCTGGTCTAATGTTTCCTGAAATTCGTTACTTCGTCCCTCTACGGTACACCACTGACCGATAGCCGTTTCCCCAACCAAATTCCTCCGTTTAACTTTCGCATTCCTCGAAAATCTTATCCCCTTTGCATCGGTAACAGGAAATTAGCCAAGGGTGCGTGAAGAATTCTCGTATATTTCGCGATAAGGAATATGAAATATAAGAATGAGCGCAATTTATCGGCCGGTAATTCATTCGGGACGACGGTTAAATTTTAGATCGAGAGTTATTGCCGTACTCGTCTTTCCTAATATCGCTAAAATATTCCGCTTCGGGAATATTTTATCAATTTTTGACTGCTGCTCGGTAATTTATTTCTAATGTCTTCCTCTGTGGCGGTCGGGGATACGGAATACGGGGTGGCGAAACGGAGAAAGGAGGAAAAAAAAAAGAAAAGAAAAAAAGGAACGAGCGGCGTGATATAAAAGGGCGAGAAAATGCAGGAAGTTATGACAATTATGAGAAGGGGAGGAAGAAACGTCTAGGTGTGCGACGGCTCGTGAAATGAAATCGGGGACGAGAGACGATCGTTTATAAGTTCGACAGATGGAATTTCTCTTTTCATCCGTTCCTTTTCTCCTTATATTTTTTTCCCCCCGCGTCGAACTACGGATCATTCGATAAATGGGCCCCCTATGATCCAATTAAGACGAGGGAAAAATGAAGGAAGCGTACATTCCATTTGATTTTTGGCAATGTTATTAAGGGAAACAAAAATCTTGCAGTTCATTCGATTACGTCGAATTCGGTTCGTCTTCTTTTCCGAGTCCTTTTTCCCTTTGTTGGCTCGATCACGCACAATCTCACGTTCTTTGCCGGTAAGTCCATCGGGAAATTTTCAAACAACATTTTCCGTCGCGTGAAGCCATGAAAGGAAATAGAATCCTCGCTCTGTGTCTGCGTTTTAATTAAAAGGAAACTTGCACAAAGTTCGATCGTTCTATATATTTATATACGTATTTTTCATTCTTTATCCTTATTCGAATTTCATTACTTCGATATATTCGAAGATTATATAGAATTGATTTTTCGTTTCATTTACGATTATTCGATTAAAGTTTTATTAATCAAATTTCCAATACTATGATTTATTCACGAATTATATCAAGCTTGATGCAGTTTCATTTCATATTTATTTCGAAGGAAGGATACCATATGTTTTCTCGCGTATTTATTAAAATAAAATACACTCTAGATAAAAAAATTTTTATTTTCGATCAATGCTGTTAATTTTTATATCAATAATAATTTAACCGCGGTATATATCGAATAACGTTGATAAAGTAACATTTTTAACATTTTCGTATTTTATTACGCATGATCACTTTATTAGATATTATTTGTAATTTCCAAGATTCAATCTCGTATTTAAATATTATTTAATTTAAAAAATACGAATTTCTTATCGAGTTTTAGTATCATTATCGTGCTGATCAATAACGTAAATTTCAACAAATGTTTTGAACGTTCTTTCAATTGTCGATACTTAACTACGACCGTAAAAAGCAATTATATCATAACGTGGATATAGCCAAGGGTGGAATAAATTTATGATGACCTTTACGAAACTCTGTTTCTCAGAATTCGTAAAATTTAAAGGCTTATTTCTTTAGCGAACCGTTGGAGAAAGCGAATTCTCCGGGAGAAATTGGCGAAATAGCAGGTAAAACGCTAACACCCTCTGTTCGACCTTACTTTGCACCCTCTTGCGCTCGGTTCGGCATTGTCAGTAATTCTCGGATATCGCTTTATCTGAAATTTAATCCGAGGTCAAATCCCCTTATTTACAAAGAAAACACGGGAAACGAGAAATTATTTTCATCCTCCGGGGATATCTGCAAAATTATTCGGAAAAGTTATTCGAATAAGAAGCATAACTAACGCATAACTAAAAAAACACGTGATGCAAAAATTGCATCGAGCATTGAATTACTCTAACATCCTATAGAATTTCTCTCTTCTCCGGAACGTGTTTGAACTCCATTCCCATTCCACGACCGTTCTTTTTTTTTCTTATATTTCGTTCTATTCCCATGCTCTTGCCCTTGACTTTCTCACCCTTACCGTCTTCGAATATCTCCTTATCCCGAGCTTAATTCGCGAAAGGAACGGTCGATGGAGGGCGTGTCTGGATGCTCGAGAAGAGCAATTACGAGGAGAGAAAAATTTCACGCTTACACAAGGGATGCTCCCTGTAATAATAACACGTTCCATGATTTTCTTCTTTTTTTTTTTTAAATCAAACTCGACAATTTCTAAACGGGACTTAACGAAATTTAAGATATTCTCGAGCTTTCTACTTCTATTTCTCGAACGTTAACCTTTTACGTATTCAATTTTCTTTTTTTTTTTCAACACGATCGCATTACGTTTTCTCTTTATTCGATGGCACAGCTTACACCCTCCTTCGCCGTTATAAGCTTCGAGTGATGCGTATTCCAGCTTATTCGCGACGCTTTAGCCAAGGACTATCTGTAATCAATATTTGCGTGTCGCTTTCACGTACAGTGCTAACTGCTATTGACCGAAATGCCACTTGGTCTTGAACGCCGCGCCGTTTCCTTCGATAATGACCCTATAAGGATTCCGAAAGGGATCCTCGATTCTATAGATTTACACTTAATTCCGATACGTTCCCCATTCTATCGAAACCCGTTTAGATAGTAACTGTACCGTGATACCGGATTTATGAACTTGCCACGCTCCTATTAAATTCAATAATGGCGCGAAGGGTGATGATTTACGAACGCTTCACCCGATCGAACAGCCTCGATCGAGACAATTTAACAGAACGGAAATTCTAATAGAGAGTGGAAAAGAAATTCGTTCCTTTTAAACTCGAATCTCGGCGAATAAATTTCGTACGTGAGATCATAAAGAATGTAACACGGGATTGCTAAAATATTTATTTTCTAGCGTAATTACGTATCGCGCTCCAACAACGTGTAATTTAATCGTTGAATCTATATTTATACGTCACAGCGGAAGTTTTACGAGCTTCTTGTTCGTTTCTTCTCTAAGCGGGAAAAATCGTAGCGAAAAGATGGTTGTTAACCGTGTACGAGTCCGGCGGATTCGAGTGATGCAGAAATTTGAAAAATGAATAAGAAAAGCGAAAGGAAGAAATGCAATCGTGACGCTTTCATCACCGCAGAAATGCAATGAAATTATTCGTGTCGCAGAGGCGAGCCGATTTTCATCCAGGTCAAAGATACTAATTTCACGTAACTCGTCTCGTAACTCGCTCCATCGACTCGTCGAGCAGAGTTTGTCTCCTTGCTTCTTGGTTTACCAAAGAAACCTCTCTTCGCGTAGCGTTACAACGTAACGGTGGAAATCCCCGGAGAACTTTCGACCTGGAAATTCAATTTCCATCGCGAGGTTCCCGGTAATGTCTCGCGACTTTCTCCTTTCTTTTTTTTTTCTCCCTCCCTTTATTTCTTCTTGCCGCCTATTCGCTCTCCCCTCGTCTCTCCTTTCTTCACCGATCCTGTCTCGCTCACGTGGAGAGACGTGGAATGCCTAGACAGACAATTTTTGCATCTTTTTTTCTTTCGCGTATCAAGAATGAAAAAGGGTCGTGGGGGAAAAAGGGAGGAGGACGTATTCGAGGATGTAAGGGGAGGGGCGGAGTAGAAAATGTGCATACGTGGGCGATAAGAGGAATGACAAAACGAAGAGACGGTATCCGCGGTTTCATACGGGTTGTTTGAAAAATTCAGAAACATTGCCTCTTATGGATTTTATTTTACGATTCCGTTCCTAGGTAACGGAAAACGAGAAATCGATTTCTCGCGTAACTTTATGGTAGGTGTAATACAAACTGGATGATAGTAAGCGTTGCCACCGACAGCTGTCAGACGTATAAAATGCCTTCGACTGTTGCATTCGATACATCACGTATATAAGTTTTAAAGTCACGACCGTTCTCCTTGGTATATATGTGTATATATAAAATATATACCATACCATATACACACACGTGTGCTCTTCTCGTAGCTCGTTTCTCGTAATATATCGATCGCCTCTTTTCACTTCTATTATCCGGATTACACGATAATATTTGAACACGCGTATCCAGATATTAATATCTTAAGTTAGATTGACCGGAAAGGTAGGTCGTATCTCACAGAGGGGAAGGAATGCACCTGTTACACCGTCGAATGGATATCGTCCACCCGTGGATATGCATATGCATATGTCCGCACTCATAAACGATTTCTCGTCGCGCGTTTCATTTCTCGAGAAGAGAATCGAGGAATTTTTTTTCGTAAATAATTTTCAACAATATTCGAAAATAAGAATAATTTCGACGGTTCGATCGAGGGAAAGGTTGCGGCAGGATCGGTTTATCCGCCCCGACAATATTGAGGTTTGTACCGTCCACGGTTCAAGGGTGATGGTTAAAGGCTGATGTTCTGTCGCTATCCTAGTATCTCGGCGAGACTAACTGGCAGAAAGGGTCCGGGCACGTCAATGCGATGCGGTGTCGTCGTGGGTGTGCGTACCATCTTTAGCAGAGAAGACCAGCTATAGAGGGATAACACCACTTTATGTCGTTGGGAGGTCGTAAAGATACCGGCAGACATGCTTTCGCCGTTTTCTCCCTCTTTCTTTCTCGCCCGAGAACGCTAACGCCCGGAATCCATCCGTTCGTACACGCGCACAAAATCAGACGCAACGAAATTGCCTGCACCCCATCGACCTGTCCGTTTTCGCGCGTAGAAGGAAGATCGATCGATTCGTTCATTAGCCAAGCGATAAATAAGAGGAGGGACGAAGCGAAAGGTCGTGTATCAAGTTTCGCATGGAACGAAATCTAGCGTCTCGAAATCGAATTTAAAAGTAAGCCATCGTGATCGATTAAAGTTATTTAGGGATAATCGCGAAGCTGTTGAATTCGCTTTTTTTTTTTGCGCGCGCGGCACGCTATTTTTCTCGCTCTCCACTCGTCTTTCTTCTCCCGTTATCCGAAAGCCGATGGTGGACGATGCCGCTCTTTATCAGGCAGGAAATAGCAGAGAGTCGCGCATTGTGACCGGTCGAGATTAAAAGGTATTGTTCCCGCGCTTGCTCCAAATCGAATGATGGTCGAAAGGAAGGGCGAGAGAAATAGAAAGTTTGTTACCGGGCCAACTTCTGTTCACCACGCCAACTATCGTATATTACACGTATATAGGCGGGCTTTGCTAATCTCTTTGGTAATAGAACTTTTCCTCTTATATGAACGAGCCGCTACTTCTCTGTTAGTGGCCCTCTCGCCGATGATAGGATTTTATCGATGTTTGAACAGTTATCCGTTTCATCTCTCGTTATTGTTCCAACGATTCATTTTATTTTTGCCCCACCACCACGCTCGGCCGAGTGATCGATACTTTGCCAACTGATAACATTTAACCGAACAGACTTTCCTGGTTATTACGAGTTTCATCCCGGTCGCCGTGTAAACTGTGCAAAACGAGTAAAAACGATCCGCTTTCTATTGAAAGCTATTTTCGTTGTAAAAACGAGAAGAGCCGAGGATCCCGCGCGTGCACACCGTTTTCGTAATGGCATCCCCACGGACGGGGTTGCGCATTTTTCAACGTTACAGGCGGAGAGAGAGAAGTTATGTGAAAAAAAAAGAGAGTAAAAAAAAAAAAAAGGAGAAAAAAAAGAACGAAGAGCGAAAGAGCAATTTGCGAGGGATCGTCCATGATGCGGATACCGGTGTCGCTAATTCATGGATTGACAAGAATAGAAATGACTTATTCCGTATAATCTGCCAGGGATCCCTACGCTCTCCGCCAAAGTTTCGCCGGTTAAATGAACCCTTAAATCACTCGGACACGATTTATTATCGTTATTACGCGTCGTCGCGAAGTGGGAGGCTGCCAGAAGCGGAGAAACGAACAAAAATCGAAAAACAGACGGACACTGGGAAAAGCGGGGGAAGGGAGGGATGGCGTTAGTGTTTACCGGCCGTTCCCGCGGGAATCAACCGTTGGTAGCAGTGAATGGCACTATTTACTTCACCCCGTTCACCCCGGTTCGCAGCGGCAATGTTTCAAACTCCTTTTTTTTTTTTTTTTTTCTTCCACCTCTCTCCTCTACTTCGCTGCCCGCTCTCCACGTTTCATACGTTCTTGTTTCACCGGCGTGACGCAATCTCGAAAAAAATTCTCGTTATAAATCGTGTTGCAGAGGGTATTTGAAATGAAATTTTCCGTCACGCCACGATTTGCGATTTTACGAATCGCCGATAGCAGTGTATTACGGGTGAGAGCTTTTTCATGATCTTCGATGAGCGAGATAAATTCTATACTTTTATAATTCCGAAAATTTGGTAATAATCTCCAGGTGATTAATAATCTCTCTGTTACATCTGAAATCACAGTTTTTTTTTTCCCGGATAAAGTGTCCAATTTTCGAGCTATATGATTCCCCGATATTTTCTATAGTCGTTATTCCCGCGTGTGTGGGTGTTTGTGTGTGGATAGGCGCTGACGTGGATTATAGGAAATCAGTGTACGTAATCGAACGAATGGCGGAACGAAAGGGATAAAGAAAGACGAAGAAAGAGGCGAAGCTTGGTGGAAAGAAAGAGAAGGATGATTCTAGCAGGAATACTGAAAGAGAGGAATCCTTTCCAGGGCGATGCCTAGCTCCTAATTGCATGCCAGAGAGTGACTGCATCTCTTCCTCCTTCTCCCTACTATTCTCACCGTCTCTATTGCGCTCTCGTTCTTCCTCTCTCGCACGGTGAGTATTTGCAAGCTCCAACCCACTCCCTCCCCCTCAGTACGCCACTCCGGAAACGTGGCATAAGAAACGTTATTGCGCCACTCCGTGAAATTTCCTGCTACGACCCTGTCGCTATCCCTCTTTCTCCATTCCTCGTTCCTTTACCCTCGGCGACGTGCATTCGGAAAAGGCGGCGAGCAAGTATATTACGTTCTGGGTTGACGTTCTTCCGGTATCCTTTCAACCGGGACGCTAATATCGTCGAACAAGAGTAAAGAAGGAAAGAAAGAAAGAAATACACGGAGGAGAAGAAGAACAAAAGTATCCGAGAGGGATCGTTTTTTTTTTTTTTTTTTAAATTTACCTTTTATACCGTTTGTTGAAAATATTAATCGAAGCTTCGTTTCTTTCTTCTTTTATCCTCCAATTAGAATATACTTTTCGTCGATAATTGGTTATAAAAATCGATTAAAAAAAAGGGAAGAAAAGAATGAAAGTGAGAAGAATCGAGTTAGTCGAGAAGAGGATTTAGACGACAATGGTGGCAAGTATTGAATGTCTATTGAACGGGGTTTGATTTATTGCCGTAGCTCCAGTCAAAAACAATCGAATTCGTCGGGTATTCCGCTAGTAATATTCCATTTAAGAGGATTAGTTCGCTCCGTAATTTTCAATTTACTGCATCGCTGTTATCGCTGTCCGTTTTAATTAAATCAAATCCAACTTCCGCCTCGCCTCTTCCATTCCGAGTTGTCGCCCGTTTCTGCGATGATGTTCAACCATCAGTTTTTACAAAATTTTACCCTCGCGTTCTCGTCGCTCGACGAATAAACTTCGTATCGTATCGTATCAATTCTTACACGTTTCTTCTTACACGCCCAAAATCCCCTACCATATTTCCACGCCTATCAAAGAATGGCGGCTCTTGACGTAGCCGAGGGATACTGCTGTACCTGTTGATCCCTTCAGCTGGCCTCCTCGATCCATTCCTTCCATGGAAGGGAGTAAATAACCGGTGGGGTGGAATTATGCTATCCTCCTCGAAAACCAATAAAATAAATCATGCCGCGCGAGGACACGCGCGTTACGACTCCGTGTCTCTCACCTTACCATTTCTCCATCTCCTTCTCCCTTCGATTCTACCTTCGATACGTGGAAGAAGAAAGGTGGCGAGCCGACTTCTCCCACGGGAAATCAGAGAAAGATGCACTACTACGACGCGAACAACTCTTTTCCCTCGAACCGAACTCCTTCTTCTTTATCGTCACCTCCCTCTCTATCTCGCTCTTCCTTCTTCTTTCTTTTCTGCACGCGTGTTCGCACAACGATCGCACAACACCATTTTCGTGTTTCCTCTTTTCGCTTTCTCTTGACAGTAGTAGAACCAATCGGTCTCGAACGGAGATAAGAAGCTGGCGGAGAGGATAAGGGAACGCGAATGCTATGGGAGAGTATGAAGAAACGATTATGTTCGGAGATATATAATCAAGTATACTTATATTAGGGGGAGATTACACGGATGAAACAATTGGAAAATTGATTGTTATCTAATTGCCTCGATTAAACCGATAAACACCGAGTTTATATAACCGGGTTTAATAGTTAAAAGAACGTAATATCTGATATCGAGATACCAGGAATTAATTATGATTATTTACATAGCGAAGGTAATTTCGAAATTCAGAGCCAGCTCCATTATTGAAACTCGCAACTAATTAATTTCCCCCTCAACCTATCCAAATCGTTGTGAATAAATTTATATAATTTTTGTAAATATTTTATAATGTGTATATCATCGTGCCTTCTCTTTGTAACTGCATCACGAACCATGGACTCTGCTCTTTATCGTGTAACGAATTATATATTTCTTTATTTATCGAAAACGCACGAGCATTGCACCAGTTTATCGTTTCTTTCCACATACGTTATAAACGATACGATATACGTATAAAATATAAAACATGTACACACACACACACACACACACACACATACATGAGTATTTGACGCAGTTATGTGTACATAGCAATAGTGAACACGGGAAACCACTCAGGAAACTCGTTCGAGTCCCTACATTCTGAGACACGTGAGATAGACCTGCACTCGGCACACATCCATAAACGCTATTCGTCTCCTACGTTTCTTTTCATTTATTTATTTGCTTTTTATTTTTACGTAACGGAGGCGATCAATTGAAATCGAAGAATCATATATACACACATACATACATATATATATATATATATGTATGTACTTCATAACGAGATACGCTTCGATTGAAACGAAATAAAAAGTAACAGCAAAATTTTATTATCTCTCGAAGATAATGTATCGATAAGAATATCCACGTACGCAAATACATTGTATCGAATTTGTCTTAAACATAATTAATAAACATCGCAATAATAATCAATGAATTTTGATCGCACGTATAATTTTTCGATAAGTTCAGGCTTTCGAAATGAGTACCCAACCACCACCAATTGGCATCGAGAGGAAAAAAGACGGCGACAATCTCAACGGTAGTTGCATCTTCGGCGAAACTTCGAGTTTGTAGTCTTTTATCAATGTGGCCAAACAACTCTTCATCTGCAGCATAGCCATCCTCATTCCTACGCAAATTCTTGGACCTTCGCCGAAAGGAAGGAACGCCATCTTTTCTATACTTTGCTTATTCTCGTCGTTAAATCGCTCCGGATCGAATATCTCTGGATTGTCCCAGTATTTCGGGTCTTTGTGCAGGCCAAAGATCGGTATCGCTATTTCGGTGCCGGGTTTTGCGCGATAATTCAACCCGTCCGAGCCTTGCAACTCGAACTCGGTCGTGCACACTTTACCCAGAAAACCCAGAGCCGAGAAACATCTTTGGGATTCGCTGATCACTTGATTCATGTACGTCATGTCTTTCAACGCGTCGAACGTTAACTCGCCCCCGTGTTTCTCGATCATCGATCTCACCTCCTTTCTTAACTTTTCTTGCACGTCTTGATGAATGGCCAATTGGCATCCGACAAAATTAAGCGTGACACTGGACGTTTCGACTCCATCGATGTAGAAGGAAACCGCATGAGCCGCCACGCTCTCTTCGTCGATCTTCTCCCCCGTCTGCTCCATGTCGATCATTAATTGGATGAAATCGTTTCTGGGTATCGGATCGCTCCTCCTTAGCTCTAAATTTTTCCTCACCACTGTCCTGAAGAATCTGTCTATCTTGTCAGATAGGAATTTTATCCTCAACATTTTGCTAAGAAAGGGGAAATGTACGACGATCCCAATTAGAAACGTATTCAAGAATTCGTTATTGTTCAATTCGTTAAACATGGATTGTACTCCATCCTCGAAACAGTAAGCTTCGATTCCTAAGCCGGCGTTCGCCACAACCTCGCTCGTAAATTTTAAGAACAACGATTTCAACTCGACTTCGTATTTCTTGCTCGATTCTAGCCGCCTGTTCAAGAAGTTTTGAAATTTTTTACACACTTCGTTCACAGCTGCAAAAAGGATTTTTAATCTCATGTTGCTAAACGCATAAGTCAAACGTTTCCGTCCGATCTGCCATAATTCTCCGTAACAGAAAAATGGATTTTTCGATAGCAAAGGGTCCAATTTCGAATCGATTTTAAACGCATTTTCATGGAACTTCGAGAAATTACTTTGCAACACGGTTTTAATCAAATCGATATCGCGAAGAACCAACACCGGATTCGTTCCTTTGTACATTCCAACCATACTGTGATTCGAATCGCGATATATCTGATCGATCATTTCACTGTAACTTTTTTTCTTGATCATCACGGGTAGAAGATGACCGATTATCGGCAACCATCCTTTGCCGCATGGGATTCCGTTTCTCTTCCAATACGTGTGTTTTAAATAGAGGTAGAAGCACAATAATAATAACGCGCCCGTAACGAGCGTCAAAAACGCAGAAACCATTTTCTTTTTCCGAGAGAGAGAGAGAAAAAAAAAGAAACTGAACTTGTTAGGGAAAATAGAAAAAAAGAAAAAAATTCACGACTATCCTAATAGTTTCGAACACGCGACACGGAATGGTGACAGTATAGAAGAACTGTCCAATTTAAACTCTGGTATCGTCCCACTCCTACGTGTTATCATACGCATTGCACGCAGTTACACTCAGTCGTGAGTCGTAGTTATGTAAAAATACGAAACGGAGGTCGTATCGAGATGGATCGCGTTCATCTCTTTCTACTCCTCTCTTTTCCGCCTTTTATACCGATAATAGATATATAAAGAAGACAAATAATCCATACAAATAACAGCTAATATATCGCGTCAACATGACTTAACACCAGCACAAAAGACGCAATATGTTATATTAATATATAATTAAATGTTGTTTACGAGACTGGAAAGATAATATTTCTCAAGTGTACCATCTTCTCTTTAGATAATTTATACGTATAAATTTTTTTACGAAGTATAAAGTATTAAAAAAATATTCACTCGAATATAATCTTGTATAAACATATACCAGATAAAACGACTTGACCTTGAAAAAAAAACGACCCGAGCTTTGAAATGATATATCGCAATGAATAGCGATTATTTAATCATTGCTCTCCCTCGTTCACGTCCCATTTAAATTGTATATCGAGTATTTCCTGTTACAGCTACATTCCGTGTTAATGCAGCGGCCTTCTCGAAGCGGTAAACTTTATGAAAACTTCGGTAAGTACTGTAGAGATTCGTAATTTATCCTCCTTTCGCAATGATACGCCCAGAGAGAAAGGGGAGAGAGAGAGAGAGAGAGAGCGTATCTTTAGACTAATGGCTAGGCTCTACGAACTCTGTTCGTTTTCACACTAGCCAAACTATCGGAAAACTGTTTTGTTTTCCGGCAAACTCTTAGCCTGTTCCGTTTCGTGATGCAGCACGCGCGTTATGCGAGAGATAAGTAACAAAAGTACGACTCGACGAGGATGCTCGAACTTTGCGAACAATTTACCAACGTTTTCTACTTTATCGCGGATCGATATACGATACGTAAAAAAGAAAAAAAACTCGTTCGTTTCGACGAAATTCTCATTAAAACTCGTGATTATCCAAAATGACTTTAACCACGTTTCTCGTTGGTGAAAAATCGAAATATCGCGATGGATGAATTAATGGAACGATTAAAAGCCGCGAACGATTTCTCGACGAATTTCGCGCTTCCGTGGAAGCCTGGTAAACGGAGCTTAGATGTAGACCGCTTCCGATAAGGTGTCCTCTTGCCTCTCTTTACCTCTCCGCTCTCTGCCAAAGGCAGCCTCTGGTAATTAAGTCGAGCCCACAGCAACGTCGCTTCCATTGTGCGAGGCAAATGGGCTGTTTAGCCCGGATAGGTACATGACTCCATCCCCCTGTTATTGTGCATGTACCGACGCAATCGATCACCATCTCTGCTTTATTCTTGTACCTCCTCCTACCCCTCCACCCACCTTCCCGTCTTTCTTTCGACTTTTCACCGATTTTCTTCCATTCCCTCTCGCCCTAATTCTCCACCCCCTTCTCCTTCCTTTTCCTTTCCGCGTTCTTTACATCCTCCGCGGTCTTCGAATCGCAAATCGCGTCGCATTAGATCCGAAAAATGTTTCGACGAAAAATTTGTTCGCGCGAACGTGATATCGCGATACGAAAGAGAGAGAGAGAGAGAGAGAGAGAGAGAGAGAGAGAGAGAGAGAGAAAGAGAGAGATACTCGTTTCATGGCGAATGACAAAAACTGCCGTGTCGGTCTTTCGTTCCGAAACCTTAGAAACATCCGGGAGGAGGATTTGCAAGAGAACGAGTTTCGAGTTCGAAGCGAATCTGGCCAAATGAAACCCGATTCCGCCTGTAATGCGTGTGTCCGCGTGTGCGTGTGTGTATGTTTTCTCTTCTGGAGCGTGGTATATTCGGGCAAACAAGAGCGCGGGCATCGGATCAGGCGAGAGAGGAACGAAAATATTGTTCCACGAAGTTACATTTCGTTTGTGCCGTGAATGCGTGACGCTCTTTTCATCTCTTTATGTATACATACATACATACACGATCGTGTCGAAGCGCAGGTGACTCGAGGATAGGAAATCCAGTTGAAACGAATTCAGGAAAATCCTCTCCGGGGAGTGGACGACTCGTGCTGCTTCCCCGGAACAGTTTCTGCGAACTCTTTGACACCGGGACACTTTAAAAACGTGCGAGGAATATCCGAAGCACGCCACTTTAGCGGTAACTACTTGCACGCCAGGATAGAAGGAGAACATTTTTACCATCCCTATCGAGACGGGATTACCACCCCTCGTTCAAGATCATCCCTTCTTCTCTCACTTCGAATCTCTCGTGCATATTTATCCTTTTTTACCAATTTTAAATGTGAGAATTTTAAATGTTCCATCCACGCTCCGTTCCATTCCACGAATTTTTAATCGCCTCGAAACTTCGAAAACTTATTCAAATTTCTTCGCAATTACATTGTGCAATTTTTTGTTTCGCCTTGACTTTATATATATATATATATACATATATGGGGGAAGAAATATAAGAAAGCAGTCAGCTCGTAACTTTCGTACCGTCGAATTTAGTTTCACGGAAAACTTGGGCGACATTTGGGTGAACTTTTCGCCGACACGTTGCGAATATTTCACATACGTGAAAAGAATGGAGAGACGCGGCTGATTCGGCTTGTACGCCCCCCTCCCCCTCCCTCGGTCGACAAGGGTTGAATCGGGTGATTCGACGACTTGATGACAAACGATTATCAATTACCATCGACCACGTTCGATTGTGTTCGTGTAAGACGGATATTGGGCGGCTCCCCGCCCCCGTCGATGGTGCCCTTTGTCATTAAACCGCGTTTCTATCGATCAGGCGTGGTTTGGGAACCACCTGACGCTTCGAGGATCTGCCTCGTTCCTGAGGAATTACACCATGTTCACCGCAGATGCACCGATCCCTCGGTGAGTAATGGCTTCCCGAACTGGGGAAACCTTGTCACTGATTCTTAAGGCGATAAATCAACCGAGGCGGAATGCAATTGTTTCGACAACGCGAATTCGTCGAAAGGGAATGTGGGGGAAGGGGAAATATTAATTGGAAAAGGAAACAAAAAAAATCTTGTTTTTCTATAAAATGAAGTATAGTTTGACGTTGTTCGAAAATTGTTTCGGTCGCAATTATGCGATTTTAAGATTAATAATGGAATTATTCACGGCCGACGATTTGTGACACACGCTCTCCGCGAAATGTAATAGAACAGACAGATGGTTTTCAATGAGCGGCGGTGGTTGAAACGGTGGTTCGTGATGGAAAATAAAGGCTAGATACGCTTGTATTTAATTTAACATCGTTTATAACGGAACGTTTGTGTACGTGGAATAACATTACGAGCGAAATATCAGGAGATAATAAAAATTGTATTTTTTTAATAAAATAAATAAGATAATCGTATTTCTTGGTAATCGATCGATAGGATTTCTTCACTTTGCATGTTTTTTTTTTTTATGCTATGGGGATAACATCGTATAACCAATCGATTTCTTTGCCATGTTTAAGAAATGTCAGCGAATCTTGTTGCGTAGAAAATGAATCGTTACTTTTACCATCTGTGTATAAACGTATGTATTTATCTTATTTTTATATTCTCAAAAAAAATTTGTTTTAATATCATTACATTCGCAGAAGATTATTGATAGATAGAGAGATATTCGTTAGAAGAGCTATTGAAACATTTACATTGAAACATCTACATGAAAAACGAAATTAGCTCGAATAGAATTTTCTACCAAATGAAGATTATTAATCCACGTTATTCGCGTCGAATACATTTGCATTCCTCGGGCAAATGTTTGCACTCAGTATCTTCCATCTAAAATTTCGAAGAGAACGATTTGATAAATTTCATATCTATCCCTCCCTGCAGATCGTTCCTAACTAAAATCGATCGATTCGTTTGCTAGAATCAATAATCGTGGGAAAGACGGGCATCCTCCATTCTCCTCCATCTTGCCGAGCTTGACACGCGAGCTTCAATTTTCCCAGTTCAACGGCTATTATTATCGTAAATAAAAAGGCACGGTTTGACGAGGAATTCGACGTTTGGAATTTATTTCGACAATTGTGTGACAATTTCGGGGTTGGCCTCTTGGCCACGGTGAGACTCACCGTTGCCGAGTTTTCCCTCTACGTACGTTCCGAGAACCGTAAACTAGAACAAGCTGCCGTGCCCTCTCTGTCTTCTCTCGAGTGTGACGAAGTGGTCTAGAGTTCACTCTCCTCTCTTCGCATTCACGAGTCTCTCCTCCATCCGTCCATCCTCCCTCCCCTCTTCTTCCACGGCCCCCCTTCTCCCTCAAACGGTCCACGATTTTTAAAATTACACCGAGGTCATCTCTGGAGTGGCTCGCGCTCGCAACAAGTTCCCCGCTACTCGAAAATCGATCGGTTAATTCCAGAGGTGCTCAAGTATTTCTTCCGCCCACCCCAACGAAGCTGAGAATCGATAACGAACGAAGAAGAGGGAGGAAGAGTGAAAAAAATGAAATGAAGGGAGGAAAAAACGGAAGCTCGTGCGTGTATATATATATATATACATATATAGGAGCGGAACGATTTTCGAAAAGTTGCATCGCACGGAAGCAAGGGGAGGCTAAGTTTGGAAATATTATCGTTGGCAGGCGCGACGTCCTATCGCGCACAAAAGGGGTGGACGAGGGGTGGAAGGGTGGAGGGTCAGTGCATTTTATCGGGCGGTATTTTCACGGAGTGGGAACACGAGCTCGCGGCCAACGGCATGAATGTTTGATGGAGCGAGTCGGATCGGTCGGAAGTAGCGGCGTCGCCTCTCTTTCCGATATTAGCCGTGATAACGTCGCTCGTCGATCAAATAAAAGGTTCGCCCCGATGGAAGCTCCGGTGGAAAGGGAAAAAGATGGAGTGATTGACGGGGAAAAGGTGGATCAGGAACGAATGGGTGATCGAGCCCGTGATTCACACCGGTGCCGCTGTTTTCAACCGTTGAAAATTCCATTGTTTCCATATTGTTTCTTCTTTTTTTTTTTTCTTTTTCTTTCTCTTGCTCGCCGCGTTCGAATCGAACAAAGGGGAGAAAAGAAAAGAAAAGAGAGAGAGGGGAAAAAACGACCGCTGTTCCCTTAATGCGAACATTTCGTTTCGACGCATAATTGGTCCTGGATGTGTTCGTGTACCGTTCGGAGAAATTACGAAGAACCGTAATTTTTACGGCCGCGTGTAAGATAAGAGGCGCGTATTACCTTGGTGGCGCCAGGTTGAGAGACTCTGTGCTGGCGCCAGGTTGGCTGGAACCTGACACGCGATCAATCAACCCGCTGCCCTGTCCACTAGCCGGGTTTACCTGCTGGTTTACCTCATCACTTTAGTTTGAATTCGCGCTCTAAATGCGCTGCATAATTTCTGCCTGCGGAACGGAACTAAACAGAAACTTTTAATTAAAATAGCGAGCAGTTTGTTCGTCCAGAAGGCACGGCGAATTTAACGAACGTAATTGTGTACGAACAGCCCCCTCGATTAAAAACCTCTTCCAACGATTGTTCGAACGAACGAAACCGTTTACGCGATGCGTTTATCGCGAACGGGGATCAACGATCGTTATCGTTTTTACCTTCCATATCGAATCTTATCGCAACAGAGGCCGGTGAAAAAAATTTCCATCCGACGCGACGATGTACAAGAGCGTATATAGAGCTCGTCTCTATGAAAACTACGTAAATATTTATCCTCGCGTAAATATTCTCCTTCCGTGAGAATAGCCTCGACTCACCGGTAAATCCTGTTGTCGAGGTATCGCGCAGGTCATCAAAACCCACTTCCGTGTAATGGGCCGTTGTTGTTAGTCGTCGATCGAAATGCGACACACGCGTTCGTCCCTCTATCGTATTCCTATTAATTGCTCGGATATTGTTTTCGTCGTCGTGCCTCGAAGCAAAATGGGAAAGTCGTTCGTCGTACGAGGTAACGTATTCTCGATTATTTCTGATAAATAATTCTATTTATTCCACTCTTTCTCGTTCTTACATTCTCGTTAATTTCCTTTCCTTTGTCGAGAATCCCCCCTCCCTCGTTTCACGTTTCATCGGTAACGTAAGATCGGTAGACAAAGGTAAGTAACTTTTCCGTAAAGAAAGTAAAAGAAAGTAAAGGAAGGGGGAGGAGTGGGAGATATGGGCGCGAGTTGGATAAACCGTTTTATTTTCATCGGCGGCGTAGTTAACGCGTGTCGCGAGGCGAAGTGTACGCGTGTAACATACCTGTCACGAGGGAAAAATCTCATTTGGAACGAAAGGCGCGTTAGTGTATATACATTGTACACATATATATATAGGCGCGACCAGACGGGATAAAATTACGTCGAGTTTGTCGTCTTTACGAGCTACGGCACGGCGACAGGACGTCGTACGAGCGGTGTAACAAGCAGAATCCGGTAAATTACGTCTCGCCTTACCTGGTTGCGTTGCACATGGGCGAAATCCATTTCGGCTCGGTGTGTCCCTTGACCCGAAACCTTCTCCCGAACCTGAAATCTTAATTCGAGTGGAAAGCTTCTCGCGATGGGATTGAAGGTGGGGTGAAGACGCCTCTACGTTCGTCGTCCTACCCTCCACGAGGATTGGGGAAACGGGAAAAAATTGGAGGACAAAGGAAGGAGGGAGGGGAAGGTGAGGTGTTATTATCGTTTTACGCTGAAACTGATTACAAAAGTTGGAAGAGGAAGAATTTCGCGTCGCGTTCTCAAGTTTTTCTTCATCCTCCTGTTTGCAGGGAGATAAAGTCGATTTACATTTACGCGAAATATCCCGAAGGGATGAAAGCATCGCGGGGGAAACTAGCAGCCTATTTGCATCCAAATCAAAAATCTTAATGACGAGATTCTTCTATCGGAGAGGAGGAGTTCGTCTTCGATTTAAAAGATTTCGTTTCTTCTTCGAATTCTGGGGGAGGGATGAGGGGAGGAAGCAAATGACGTTCGTCTCTCGACGAGCTACTACTACTACCTACTTCTCTTAAACTCGGTGTGCAGCGAGATAAAAAATTCGTTCAACTTTCTCATCGCTGCAATTTCTATATCTCTTCTTTTCTTTCCTCCCCTCCCCATTTCTATTCCAACGAAACGCATTCGAAAACGAAACGCGTCGCTTTTTTTACAACCACGTGCGCGTATTACCCGTGTAAATATTTTATCATCGCGTACGTTTGATATTCCCGGTTCCGCTCTGATTGATATTTCCATAGATGTATACGTACACACGTGTGCGGGCATAGATCGAGTAAGCCACGTTATAAAACGTGGTAGGGAGGCCCTATCCTAGAGCCTCGGGGGTAGAGCGTCATCGCGATATCGAGGCCGAGTATTGCATAAGCTCGACGCAGGTTCGACGACGTCACGATTTTCCGCCAGGTGATATCCCGCCGGATTTTCGCGGGCAGGAGGCGAGATTGGAAGCCGGTAACGACGCGTCGACGATGTTTACCCAGACAGAGAAAGGGAAGGGAGGGGTGGAAACGATGGAGCGGAATTCGGTGTATATACGTGGCGCTGAGCGACAACTCGCCGAGTCCTGTATCGGGAAAACTTGCCACTCGTTTATACGACTATCGACCCCGCGCGCGAGAACTTGGACTGGTACTTTGCGAATGCGGCAAGAGTTGAATGGCCCTTGGGAATCGAAGCGATGGGGGAGGAGAAATTCGTAGCTGCAAACGAGTTCGAAAATTTGCTATCCTTTTTTTCCGACTACCGCGCGGGGATGTAAGATTGGAGAAAATTGGGAGCGCGATATCCTCGTGGCGCGATCGAATTCGAACGAGCGATGCAAATAAATGGTGAAGGGGAAATTAACCGAGGCGGCGTCAAAATACGAAAAATGCCACGTTGACCGATCGTCGTCCCTCTCCCTTGCCTCGAGGTTTAACGACCCGTGAAACGAGCCACGGTGAAGATACTGCTATAAATCACCGCGTATTTAGCGGCTAAAAGCTGCGTTTAAGGTTGTTTTATGAATGGCCACGAAGGTGGAACGAATATCTCGTGCCCGGTGCTCATACGTTTCGTGCTTTAAAGCCGAGCAAGGGGTTGTTCCAGTTTTGGATAAGCCGTTGAATAAAGGGCGGAGTGGCGAGGGTAGGGGTGGTGATGGCGCCCGTTCGTCTGCCGCTCCTGGTCGATGCCTTCCTTCAACCCCCTCCTCGTTTCCCGCTTGTTGTTATCTCCCAACTTCTCTCTCTCTCTCTCTCTCTCTCTTAATATCTGTATCGCGATATTCGTAGCCGGCCATGATTCATTTATACCGGTAACGGTGTAATTCGACGATCATGAAACGTTGCTCGAATCACGTGCAATCAGAGAAAAAGGAAATGGAACGATCAAGTTCTGTGAAGCGAACGCTTCGACCGCCTAAGTTTTAATGCCGATATCGATTCGACTTCGTATCCACGTCGTTTTGTCAATTTTGCGCGTCTCGATCGTTTTATCATCCCCGTATTTTGACCACGCACATCGTTGTCGACGGCGTATTTCATCATCCGAGGGAGAAAGAAGAGGAATCGATCTGTTATTCGTCGAATTACATTGTTTCTTTGTTTTAAAAAAAAAAAACCACAGGAGGAACATTTGTTGATCGTTACGATGCTCGGCGAAACACGAAGGCAAACATCACACGAGCTATGCCGACAGAGAAAATGCATTGTTAATATTTGCACCTATCGCGCTATTAGCGCTGATCAATTCGAAACTTGTTACACGATTGGGATTGAAACGAAGTTTAACGTGGACGATGGAAAGTTGTGGCGAATGGAACGTGTACGAGCGGATTTTGCAAATTAAAAATGTTGGGGGAGGAAGAAGAAGAAAGAGAGAGAGAGAGAGAGAGAGAGAGAAATATCCTTTCTCGAACATATACGTATACATCTATTAAATTCAATATAGATATCGTACGTCTGCATTATATGCGGATGACAAATTGGAATATCGTTTCAATTTTAAATGGAGGATATAAGCTACACGGTTCATTAATCTTTAATAACGATATCATTAAACGAAATTATTGAAATTTATCCATACGATGCGTCACTCCCCATCGAACGGAACGTTGTATCTCTCTCGAATGATTTTCAGAATAAATTCACCGACCAAATACGCCGTTGTCCAAGATTTCGTAACGTTATCTTCGAACGAATATTCCGTTCGCGTGCACGCCGTGTACAGTAATAGTGCATATAGTAAAGGATCGTTCTTCCTTCTATCTATTTGGAATCCAACGACTTGCAATTGTCTTTTTTTTTTTTTTCAGAAAATTAAATCGCTTCTTCGATTCTTTTCCATTCTCTCTCTCTCTCTCTCTCTTTTCCATCTAATAATCGTGAAACGTTATACTTCCGTGAGATCGAACAAAGCTGACGCAACGTTAACGAAAATGGCCATGAACCGATGGATGTATATTCCAAGTTGCAACACGGAGATTCTATTTCAGTCGCGCATTCCACAAATTGCGTTACAAGTTTGCCCCTCGCTCTTATAATTTTCAAAGCAACGATGATGCAGATAGAAAATCCCTCCGTTTCAACCGGCTGGTCCGGATAACACTGAATTTACAAGGCGCGAAACGAGAGGAACCGATAGGATATTCAGCGAACATCCCCCCGGTGTTATTTCCGAAAATAGACACGTTGAAAATTGGTAATCGATCTCGGGTGTATATTATATATATATATATATACACCCACGCGCTGTGTTACGCCAATGCACGCTGCACACGCTCGAAATTCCGGTCAGGAATTTCTGGAACTCGAACTCTACTATGATTTCTCGCGGTGTAATCCGAATTCCCATGAAATATGTATGTCGCAGATAGCCCGATACACAGACGATCGAATTAACGGCAGATCATTTTCCTCCTCCATTTCTCGCTTCGATGCGAAAGCTCGAGATCCAGCTGGAGAAAGAGATCGACTCGTAACAACGCCACGTTTCACGCCACGTTCACCGTTTCATCGCCTCGACTCCGTTCCGTGCAACGAGTTTCCCGATCGTATTAGATATTATCGCCTCTCTTTTTTGTATTTTCTCCTCCTCCTATATATCAGCTGTCGACTTTGTTTACGCCGCGCTCTCCTATCCGGTTTTTTTACCTTTTCGGCCAGCGAACGTTTCGCCACGTTCGATGATTTACGGACGCGATAACGCACGAGACGGACGCCACCTCGAGTCGATTAAACGAACGGCGGCGGCGCGACGTAGGTTGGAGGCGAATCGTTGATGCGGCGAACGTGAGATCATCCGGCGTATCCACGCCCACGCGATTCACCAGTGACGTCATCACTCGGACAGCAGGCTCGCTCCACGCCGCCAATGTCTCCGTTGCCTGTTGGATCGCTTCTGGTTTTCTCCTCGTCACAGTCCATTTACGCCGGCTCTCGAGCTCGATCCACCGCGAGATTCTATCCATTTTCACGCTCCTTCTCGAATTTTCTCCAACAGCGAACGAGAGGTTGTGCGGATGGCGCCGGTGAGTTTTCATTTTTCGCCGTATGAAAATTTCACGATCCACGCACCACGTGGAAGAGAATCGTCGAATACGTTTCCCTCGCGCGGATATAATTTCGCGACGTGTCGAATCGATGTCTTCTTTTTTTCTTCTTTTTTCCTGCTCTTTTTCACGAGCGAATCGAATGTTATGCGTTCGTGCCTCGTCGGTGCGCGTGTGAGCGTGCACGATAGCGAGATATATCATATGCGGGCGTGTGTGCATTAATTTGCGCGCATTTCACGATAATCGGGATGCGGGATTGTATTGTTGTTGTGGAGGCTGTGTCCAGCCTTGTGCCAACTCTTTTGTTATCCGGACGGTGTTCGAGTTTTGTTCCCGACGGCACCTTTGGTCACGTTATTCGGTTTTCGTGGTCGGTTCCTCCCGAAAGAGTAACGAGCTTAAAAGTTACGGCGGCCACGCCAACGCCGATTCGACACGTTTCTCTTCTCCTCTTCCTCTTCTTTAAATGTATACTCGTAGCGAGTGTAGTATTCTTCCTCTCTTCCCTTCCTTTTCCTTCTCCTCGATTCAATTGAACGAATCGTCTCGTCGGATGTATATCGTTTTCGGTGGGGTTGGAAAGTCGGGTTGGGGAAAAGGTGACGATTTAAAACGATTAACCTCCTCCCAACTCCCCTCCTTTAACTCGATCCGGCGTAATCCCGCGACTTCGTTTAATCCGTAATCTCGGTTGAATCTCTCTGTTGACGCAGGTAGTCGGGATCGAGGCGTTGCCAAGGTCACGAGGGAGGAGCTGAGGTCATCGCTGCACCTATGTTGTGCGGCGAACTGCTGAACGGCGGGCTCGTGAGTAGCGGAGCGGTACCGGTGATTCCCCACGGTCTCTTAGGATTCTGGTTGCCCGGCTGTTTACGCGCCACCAGTCCGACCTCGCTCAACTCGTCTTATCTGACCCTGTTGGCCGAGCTTCTGGCCACGGGCCACCAGGATCGTCGTCGAAACGAGCCGATGGACCTCGCGAACAGGAGCCACCAGGCTCCCACCAACGGGGCGCTCGACCTTGACCTCGACCTGCACGCCGACGACATCGACGAGAACGTCTTTCTCGGTGAGTAATCGCATCCATCCTCTTCGTTCTATTCGTTTCTTCTGTTCCACGTCCGTAACGGGAACGTTACGCGTATAAAAATATCCTTTATAACTCGTCGAAACGAATCGATTCAACCAGGACGATATCGTATTAATTAACATCGTTTCGAGGTCAAGGAGATAAAACGTTCCTCGTTTAAATGCATGCATTTTAATAAAGGCGGCTCGAATATCGAAACGCGGACTACTTCCAGCGATACTCGAATCGATTTCATTTCTTCACCGAACCTCGGATTTCTTTGTCTTCTCCTTTCTCGCTTTCGACCAGCCTAGATACGAATATTATACATCGAAGTTCCGTCCGACGCAATCGTCGAAGCGCTGAATCCAACGCTCTACATCCATCGCAGCACGAAATACTCGATAGCCGATCGCGCGATCATCGTAATCCCTTTATTTCGAAAGTGTAACGTTCCATTCCGTTGCGAGGAACGAGAGAGAGTCGTAATTTTTCGCGTTGATACGCCGCCGTGACGACATCGCGAAAGTAGCCGTGCGTTGGCAGAAGTGAGCGGGATAAACACGTGTGTCGGTTGGAACAGCCGCTGTAATATCGCTCGTTTTTCGTCCAATCTCTTGGCACGATTCGCGGCAGAAGAATGCACCGTCGAACCTTGTATATCACGTTCGACAAATTTCAAGCTCGCGTATTAAATCTCGAAAGAAGAACGTTTTCGCGAGATGACGACGCTGCTCGAATCCATTCGAATCGAGAAAATATAGAGAGATACATATATATATAGAGAGAGAGAGAGAGAGAGAGAGAAAGAGAGAAAAAGAAAGGTTTATTTTAAAACCGCGACGTATTCGAGCCGGCACGATACATTTCAATCATCCCCGCGACAAAACGTTCGCGGCACAGCCCTATGAACGATCCAGCTTTTTGGCGATCGACGGCATTCAGACCAGAAAACATCCGAGTCTGGCCGGCGTCCAACCTCTTTTCTTTTCTTCTTCGTTGCCTTTTTTTTCTCCCCCTTCCTCTTCCTCCTCCTCCTCCTTTTCTCCCTCGTCCAATCCTCCCTCTCCTTTCCACCAGCGTTGCTGGCCCGCAAGAGAACTCGGCCTCTCCTCTAAATAATGGAGGAACGTTAACAATCTTTGCAGCTGTTTATCAAGATTTAGACCCTAACGGGTCGTTAGGCGAGTACGTTGCCGCTTCCCTTCCCGTCCCGTTGACGAGAATTTAAGGATGTCCTATATTAACAGGAGACTTGGTTGGCCAGACGGATCGTGATTCTTGCCAACCCCTTCCCCCCATTACGTCTGTCTGTCGTCGGCGGCGCCACTTTTAATTCCCTCGATTCTTCTTCGAGAAGAATTGCAGCTCGCGCGCGGAGGAAACTTTTCCATGACGAAAGGACGAAAGAGCACGCGCCTATTCGAGATGTGGGATCTATAAATCCGGATTTTCCGCGAAGCAACAAGTTTTCTGTTGGAACTGTAAACAAAATTTTTGTCGATCCTCGAGGAGATTTACGTCCTCGAGGTACGTGCGCGCGACCCAACGCCTCGTCTTTGCCCGCGATTAAGCTTCCTCCGTCCTTCTTATCGGTTCTACCTCACGGCTCAAACCCGCGTTTCCAACTATCTTAATAAATCCCGTCCCGTGACACCAACCACTCTCGATGGTTGGTCTTCTCTGGAGAAAAATGGACTGTCGATCGGTTCGCTTCTCACTTGGTGGTGGACTCTTTTAATTCATCGAGGATAATGCGCTTTCATCGAGATATCCGCGGCAAACGATTACGACAATCTCTTCAAGAGGAGAAGGAAAAAACGAGTTACGAGTTTACTGTTCGAGTATTCGTTAGCCGCAAAATTTTCGTTGGAGCACCGTTTATTGGAACGCTCGATTAACTTATCGGTGAAAAGTCGACTCTCTTCGATAATTTTAGGAGATCGCGCAAGGAAATTTCGATCTTGTTCGCGCGCTACAATTACAGGCTTGACATAATTCACGTAACAAACTCGTGGGCCCATTATGGGTGGCGACCAAAGTCTCCTTTGTGCTTCACGTTCCTAATCGGAATACTATTCCCCAACCGTCTTATTCGACGGAATAATGCATTATCGGGGATATGAACCGGGCTCGAGGCACGAAAGTGGATTTTCGCGGCCGCTCCGAAACCGCTTGTCCCCCCCCTCGCTGAAAAGTGGATGCGAGTTTGATGACAACGTCTCGTTTCGTCATCACGCCACACGCCGCGCGCCCCAAACTTGGCAAAATTGAATCGAACCCGCCGAACAACCTTTTATCGCTCGCCAATTCTTGAGCTTCGATTTGGCGGCGTGCGAAAGGTAAAGAAAAAGAAAACGAAAAAAAGGTACGATTCTGAATGAAAAAAATAATTCCTATTCGAAGGTTTCTCACTATTTCGTTCCTCGAAATAAACGCGAATAGAGTTAAAAAGGAATTTTTCCGTGATATAATCGAGAAGATCGCTGCTTTATAGAAGAGTTGCACAAAAGGACGGATCGTAGCAGTGGTTAATTATATCCAGAGCCATAGTCGGAATAATAGTTGAGATCGAGAACGGAAAGAGCGAATCCGTTTTGAAAAACATTCCGTGCGAAGCGATTTCGAGTGTATTGAAACTATTCGAAATGCATTTTAATTATTAGGGGAAAAAATCAAGAAAAAAATAATTTGGAATATATCTTCTCATTCTCTGGCCATTCATGTTTGAGACGTATCATTTTATGGACGATATAAATTTTACTGGTCGATCGAACAGGAATCTCGTTAAAGGAAAATAATCGTGCACGCCGGGTTTTTCAATTAAATTTCGATCGGATCTTGCGATTCCAAAAAGAGAAAGAAAGAAGGAAAGAAAAAAAGATTTCTTATTAAGAGAGATCGAATCGAACTTGCGAGTTTGTTAACTCTTATCGGTTGAACAGCGACAATCTCTGAGCATGGCCTTGGTCACGAGAGGTTATAACGGCTGATAAAAATACGACGAAGCGTGGATGACGCGGCAAAGATATATTTCTTGATTATCTCGAGAAGTCGGGTGAAATAATAAACGCGAAACGGAACGAACCGGGAATAAAGAAAAGTAGAGAGAGGGGGGAAAAAAAAAAAGAAACGAAGCGAAATTGAATCGATCCTCCCCGATTCGTATTGAAAATTACTCGGCAAATTAATTCGTTTGACGAAGCACACGATATATATGCCATTTCGCCTATGTATCTACACGACAGATCGTTCTCCTCCTATCGATCGAACAAACGTTTCGATTCTATTCTTCGTTCGTTTTCTTTTTCCCGTTTACACCTCGCGAAGAGGAGGGAGGGGGCCGCGTGATTGAACGCGTAAACGAACGAAGAATGGAAGAGGGAGAAAAGAGTAAAAAAACTGGGTAACAAAGATAGAAAAAAATAAAATAAATGAAAGAGAAAAAAAGGGAGGGGAAAAAAGAAAGGAGGAGGCGCAAAAGCAGCCGATTTATAAACGCGTATATCGGGCTTAACACAATCGAGGTGGCGTGTTCGGCGGGGGATAAAATTGAGAAACGAGTCGGAACCAAAGTCTTTGAAAGCGGGAATCGAAAGCGAACATGTAAATGGAATTACAAATTTTATTACACGAGACCGATCAAAGTGGGAACGAAACACGTATTGGCTGATGTGGCAGAAAAATGAGAAGGACGCGCGATATCTGGCGTGATAGGCTGTTAATAAAATTGATCTTCCCTACATTCGATACCACGAAACGAAAACCGTGTAAACGCGTCGCGTTAGATTATTTTTCGTCTCGATCTCGAGAGAGAGAGATAGGAAAAATCGAAATTTTTATTCGATATAATCGGATATATCGAAAACGAGGAATTGAAACGCGTTAACGTCAAGGATGAATGCGTATCGTGGACAAAATTGATTTATCTCGGCGAGAAATGCGACACAAAGCGGCATCGCGGTTCCCTCTCCCCGTTTGCCGAATAAATACTCCAATCTGTCGCGGGTAGCGCGGATTTTTCTCGTCCCGCTCGAGAGGCCCGGCTAAAATATGGGAATACGTGTGCCGTTCGAGGACGACGACGATGGCTACGACGAGGGAAAGGGTGCGAGCGAAAGAAAAGAAAGGAAAGAAAGAAAACGAAGAAGGGGAGTGGAGGATGGCGGCGCGCGAGACAGACGCGCGGGAAAATGCGGGAGAGGAGGAAGAAAGGAGGTGAAGGGAAATGATGAGAAAGGTAAAAGGGAGCTAGCGAAACTCGACAATGGGGAAGGGTTCCTAGAACAGACCCCCGATGTTAACGGACGGGGGAGTGAATGAAGCGAGACGGAAAAGCAAAACGGGAACAATGGCCGCGGTATTATTTTCTGTTTGCTGCGTCAGACCAACTACCACCCACACCCCCCTTCGTTCGTTCGTTCGTTCGCTCGTCCACCCCCGTTTCTCCCTTCCTTTCTCTCCGCCATTCTCTCTTCTCCACCCCTAATATTTCTCTGTTCCTTTCTCCGCTTCTTCCCACGTTGTTGCAACGCCGCTATTCCGGACCAGAATCCAAGATTACGGGCTCGATATTTGCCAAATAAAACGAATAATCCCCGCCTGGCTTGGCCGTTTCGTTCGATAGACCGGAATAAATCAACCTTTGCTTAATTTCTTTCTGGCTGACTCGATCCTCCTCGACGTTTCGGCAAAAAGGACGTGCTTCGTTATCGTATTTTGCCCCAACGTGTCCCTCCAATTAAAAGAAATATTTAGTCCATTAACTCGTTGTTCCATTAACTTGTTTTCATCTTATTACTTTCACGAAGAAAGATCGTCGAATAAAAATATTTTATATATATATATATATAAGCGAGGAAAAGGATTTTTAATATTTCGAACGAAGCGTTAACAATTGTTCACAACGCTCCGCGTTACGTTAAATAATAGAGGGATAGATCTCGTTACCCATTTAAGGGCTGGAATATCGTATTTTTACGAGGTTCGTGGTAAGCACGCGAAACACGGTGGTGGGGTAACGAACGCGATGTTTGTCGAATAAACGAACGATAAATCCCCTCGTATCCCGATCGTTTAATCCGTGGGGAAGGGACGGCTCGTAAACTACTCAGGTTTATCGACGAACTTCGTCAAAGCGGCTGTATCTGGAAATTAGCGGCACGTACGTGCCGCGATCGATCTCCTCGTCTTCTTATCTCGCGGTAAAATTCGATATGGCGAGGGGTGGCGCGACGAATTAACGGCCGATCAATGATTAAAATGTTTTCCATCCCTGGCCACGGAGATCCGCCGACAGTTGCGAACCCTCGTAATTGCACCCGGTCTCATTTCGTTCGCGTTCCAGATTTATTTCTTCTATTCCGTTCATCCGTCTCTGTCCCGATCGCGGTGGATCCGACCGAGACCGCCTTTTGTCGTTAATCATTTCCGTGCTCCTCGTCAGGGCCGTCTGCTCCTCCCTTCTGGAAACGAAACTGTTCTCGCAATTAAGCGCATTCAAAGGAAAGGCCTCCCCTCCCCGCTTCCTGCCGAGCACTCCGGTACACGTGCTTCCGCCATTGCTCGTTTCGCGGCTAATTCTCGGCCTTTTCCTCCTTGTTCCATCGATAGCATCGAAAGTAGGACGCCGCTTTCCATTCACGTCGATATTTTAATATCCTTGGCGAAACCGATGCCGACCACGCGTTCTTCCATTCCAGCTTTTATCGCGATACTCGACTTTTCTCTTCTCTTCTCTCTCTACGTGCGTTTATTATTATTATTATTATATATATATATATGCAAACGAATAGACGAGTAGTATTTTTTTTTTTTTCATAACGAAAACTTTTCATCGGGTACGCAACGTTCGTTTCGTCCCAGTCGGAAGGAAGGATATTCGTGAAAAATAGAGCGTGGCGCGGTACACGATTAAATATTCGATTCCCCGCCGATATTTTATTAATTCCGGGAAAAATCATTCCCAATGGGGAACGAGGGAAGATGCGTGTGTACGATCGCGGGTGAGTTGGGAAGAGTTGGGAGGGGGATAGGAGGGCGGGATTCGGGTCGAGTTTTCGTAGCGGGTATAGAAACTATGACTCCGGAAATCACCGGTAGGCTTTAAAACGAGGACGAGCATGCAAATTGCACCTCGTGGATGGGTATGTACGTGTATATATATATATATGTGTGTGTGTGTATATATAGAAAGAGGTATGTAGAGGGTGAAGAGACTCGTTCCGTGCCAGTTTTGCCGCGGGGCTTTGGAAACGCGGCGCAAAAGTCCTGTCGGGGGATCGAAGTGGCGTATAAGGTTTCCCTCGAAACTCGGTGTACGTGAATATGAAGCGAGGCTGACGAGGAGAGATCCGGGAAAGAGGCAAGCTCGCGGCTCCCTCGAAGCCAGATTTTCAAAGCGCGAGGAGAAGAACCGGCGGAGCCATTCACCGCCTCCTACTCGTTGTCGTCTCGAATCCTGTACGTTTATCTCGCTCTCCTTTCCTTCCTTCCTTCCTCGTTCTAATTTTCTATCCTCCTCCTATCGATCCCGTTCGATTTCGTTCTCGAGCTTTCCGCGTCTCGTTGAAATAGCGGTTTTTGAAAGAAAAATTTGAAGAAATTTTTCCACGCATCGATCGAAAAGGAGGAGGAAGGATCGATCGAGGCTCGCGTGCAACTTGAATTGCGGCGGGAATCGCAAATTGATAGCTTCGGATAAGGTAATTAATGCTTTCGGAAGAAATTACGTTCGATGTAATTCGGCCGGTGTACCAGCTGTTAGTCTCGAAGAGGAAAAGGAAAGAGTCGAAAACGGGCTGGACGTGGATAATGAGAGTGGAATAATGGGAGATCGAAAGCCTCCATTTCCTCCTCATCCTTTCCTCCCCTCCCTCATTCTTTCTTTCTTTCTTTCGATCCGTTCCAATCTTCTTCCCCGCAGCTCGTCATTTACGCCACGCGAATCAACTATTCTTTCTTGTAATTAAATATTTGTCGGATAGGAATCGATGAATAGATATTTACCTTCTCGATTCACCGATAATTTTAACGTTCCGGCCACAACGTCCGTGGATTTATTCTCGTGAAAACACACGGGGGATACACGCCGGATAATGAAAACTCGAGGATGTCCAACAACAATTATTCCTTCGAAAAGCTTGTGGAAGAAATCGATAGATCACGCGCGTTTGGTTAATATAATTTCGTCGATGGATCTCGTCGAGGATGGCGCCGGTTAAGAAGCAATTCGGATGAATTTATGGGTGGTCATGGATTAACACGGTCGGTTGCAATAAAAGTCAGAGAGATTTGGTCAGTTCTCTTTATCCGTTCTCTTTAGCCGACCGTCTTTTATCCTCCTTCCCTTTTCTTCCGTTCATTTCTTCCGTTTCCTGGCCTGGAAAGGAAGATCCTCCTCTCCATCATGCTCGCCGCTCTTTATCTCCCGTTCTTCAACCCTCTCTCGCGCAAGTTTCGGCGTTCAAAATGATTCTCTTCTTTATTTCACGATTTCTTTGTACCACCCCCCTCGTCTTCTTCCTCCCTTCTTCCCACGCAGACCTCGAGGAGAGAAAATAAAGAGAGGAACGAATACCATCTTCAATCCCTCTTTTCGCGGCGAAAGAGCACCGCAATCGGCATTAAACCATCGGAATATTCCTGTTTTCTCCGGCACTCCGACTTGCTTCTCGCTCGCTATTATCTCTTTCTACCACTTTTTTCTTGACGCATCGGATAAAAAAGGCTGGTGGGCGTGACACAATACGTCCTTACGAGCAGATTGGTTTCGTAGAGCGCGAGCATTTACCGCGACAAAAGGCGGAGGAAACAAAGCAAGAGCGACGATTAACGAAATGGAAGAGGGAATGGGACGAATGTATCGTAATTTACGATCGCGTTAGAACGAGAACAACCCATGTTATGGAACTCCGTTGTACTCCTTTCTTATAAAAAAACACGTAATCATCGTAACGAAGCGACGTTGACTTCGATGATCCAATCCTAAGAAACACGAGATCGTTTCTTAACCATTCAATTCCACGAAGAAAGATCGATCATCGATCGAAAGATTTTCGTCGATTCCCTCGTCGAGACAGCGCGTACACAGACGCGTATACGACGCAAATTCGATTCTCGATACGCTCGAGCGCTTCTTGGGCCGACCACTTTGCGTCTTATTCTACTCGAGAGTTTTCCACGCAACGGTGTACTTGCCCTGCACCAAGTTTGGAGTTTCCGAGCGAGGAGTTGGTACGCCGTTAAAACCGGTGTACACATACACGTCGGGAAGTGTACGTCGAAGACATTCGGATCAGCGATTTCCTAGGGAAGGAGGGCTCCATTCTGGTTCCGTTCTCCCGTCCGCACAAATCTTCCCCTCTCTTCCCCTTTCGTTTTATCAGAACGAAAGCCGGAAATACCGATGCAGACGGAAATATCCAGGCCGCATTCCTCCGTCGTATCGGGCCGTCGCTTTGCGAGAACGCGAAATGGAGTCCCGGGGAACCTCTTTCAGTCGGATATGTGATCGCGTAATGGACATAGTAGTTCCCCCTACAAGCAAGACCTCTTCTCTCTGCCCGCCCAGTCGAAACGGATTTAATTCGATTTTTCTTCTTTTCTTTCTTTTTTTTTTTTTTTTTTTTTCTTTAGACGGTGGCGTCACGAAATAGGGATGAAGGGTGATTCGACGCGACGAATAGGATTAGCGATTCGACGTTTCGTCTTTTGCTCGTCTTCCTCCACGCTTCCTCCTCCTTCCTCCCACTCGGGCCGAGTCCAATCCATGAAAGACCTTGGTTTCCTTCCTCTCCCTCCAATTCCCCTGTTTGCCTTCCCCGGCATTTCGTTTCATTTCGCCGAGCACCGAGTTGAAATCGCATTTGGGACAGGACAACGGGGAACATAAGACAGAGAAGAAAGAGAGAAAGGGGTAGGGAAGAAAAGGGTAGTGGATGGGTAACCGGAACGTGTCGCTAACGTAATAACATTTCAATTCGAGGACGGAAATTGCCAGAGGGCATGGCAGCACCGTCCCCCGTAGTTAGAAGATGGTGGTGGACTACCATCTCCCTTCGACCATCCTGCGTCCAGCCTCGTCTCCTTCGATTCTTAACGCGAGCGAGTAGGAGAGAAGTCGCGTTACGTAAAACGTCGAATCGAATCGAATCGAACAGTTTTCTTGGTTTCTTTTTTTTTTCTTTTTCAACTCGCGTGAAAAAATTCCCGCGTTTAAATGGCGGCGCGTTAATTATTACGCCACTACCACCACCACCATGCCTCCTCGGCACGGAAAGAAGCGTGTCACGATTTTTTCGAAGTCGCGACACGGCGAGCCGAGAAATAGGAAAGAGGCCGCGCGATGGGGGTAAGGAAACGGAAAAAGGGAACAAAAATAAGCGAAAAACAGGTTGCTCGGTGAAAACGCGAGGCCCCAAATGAACCCACCGCTGCGTCGCGCAGCCCCGTAATTGCGTTCACTGTCGGCGTCGCTTTTAATTAATGCGACATACTTTTTTTCATCGCTAAAAAGTGCCACATCCTCGTAATCCACGCTTGCCCCTTGCCTCCACCTCCCCCAACCCTTCGCCCCCTGTCTACTGCGGAGAGTATGAGCGGTGGGTGATCGTTAAATGGATGAAAAACAAAAAAAAAATATGCAAACCCTCCAGGCACCCTTCTCTTTTTCTCCTCTCCCTTTCCCTCCTTTCTTCCTCTCTTTCCTTTCATCGCTATTTTCCATCTTCCCAGTTTTCTCTCCCCATTCTTTCCTCCCTTTTTTGTCTTGCGCCATTTCTCTCTGCCACGCCATTCCTCCGAGTCCTTGCGGCGGGGAATAAATCCAATCGAATCGACCACGTACTTTTCTTCTTTTCTTCCAGTTTTCGAATCTATTTTTTTTTTTCCCTCCTCCTCCTTTCGCCCGCTTTTCACCCTTCCGTTTTCGTCACGACTCCACGTCGTAGCTGCACTCCTCCCTCTCGAGAGTATTAATCCGCGTAACCTACATGCGACCGGGGCGTTGAACGAACGATGAAAAGGACGACGATAAAAAACATCCAGTGGAGGATTGAATGCAAGACTCGAGCCACGCTCGCTGTCGTTGTCGTCGTGCTGCGCGTCTCCTAAAAATACGATGGCCGTCACGCTGTGATTTCTTCATTTTTTTTTTTTTTCCTTTTTTTTTCTTCCCCTCTTCGGCCGGAGAAAAATCCGAGAATCTCTTACCCGACAGCTTGATCGTTTAATTCCGGAATAAATTCGTCGAGGCGATTTCTTCGAAGAGAGAGAGAGAGAGAGAGATGAAATATCGGCCCGTTTTATAGCTGCGAATTAACGCGGTTGACGTTTACGCCTCACTTTTATCGCGTCACTTCTCTCTGTATTTACTCTGTCCTTCCCTTCGAATCGACAAACATCTCGAATTTCAAACAGTTTGTACACACAGTGTGTACCCGCGTGTTCGTTCCACGATTGATACAGTTTCTTGATCGGTGGACCAAGTGTATGTACTCACGGTTATTGCCCCACTGACACCTACACTCTCGCTCGAGTTTTTTCGCGTTCCTGTCCAATCCACGGACAGCCGCGATATTCAACGCGATACTGTTCCTAGGGGTGATTCGTGCGGACCATCGAGCGCATCGTTTCCTACGAATCCACGGAACGTGAATGCACGGATTCACAGATCCCGTATCTTTGCAAAAAGTGTTGTTCGATCTTGTTCGAAGATCATAGTATTAATCAGGATACCTGTTTTTATCGCGAAACGCGCGTGTGAAACATGTAAGAAGAGACATAAATTCACGCTTCTTTTTTTTTTTTTCTTTTTTTATTAAAAAGCTTCGAAAAGAAAGGTTTCGCTTTTGCAAAAGTGGAGTTTATTATCGATGAAGCGCGATTACGTTTTTCATCGCGATAACGGTGGCCGTTCGCGAAGGGATCGTAAATTTATAACTGTTCCCGGCCGAGCTGGAAAATCACGCGGATATTCACGCGGAATTCACGTGCAATGACACCGAGATAGAGCAGTGTAAAAAAAAAAAAATAATAAAAAATGTAGCGTATATAGTTCGCAAAAAAAAAAAAAAGAAGAGAAAAAATAGAGAGAAAAATCGCGAAAAGGTTGTATTCCGCATCGATGATTCTTAACGCGATGGAAACAGCGGGAATATCGGATGTCGGGCAAACGTGACTTCTCGCGAACTCGATTCTCGAAAGAGGATCCTGGCCAATCTATGAACGAGCAACGATCGCTCGCGTTGAAACGTAATGAAAACGAAGGAAGAGGGGAAAAAATGATCAATCTCGTTAGAAGCGCGCTTCCTTTTTTTCAATCTTTACCGCCATCTCACGTTCTCTCCGCCGATGCGGCAGATTCGACCGGACGAAAAACCAATACATTTGCAGCGGGGCTGAAAAGAGCGGCGCAAAATGGATTTGAAATTAAATTGCGACGCGCGATTATTAAGTGCTGGAACGCGCTTTTAATTACGCGTCTTTCCCGAGTTTGCTGCTCGCTTTTGGCATATCCAGCCAGAGAGAGAGAGAGAGAGAGAGAGTCAAAGGAATGGCGCAGCCTCCAAACCTGCCATTGCCCCGGTTTTTTGTCCCGAAGAAAGCTACCCACTGACCGAATGCTAGTTGCAAATGAAACCTCGAAGACGGAGAAAAAAAAAACGAAGAAGGAGAATGGAGGAGAGCGAGAAGGAAAAAAAGAGAGAAAGAAAAGAAAAGAAGAGGGAGCGAAGGAGCGCGTGTTTTTCGCGTTCCCGTTAACATTTACGTACGGCGAAACTCACGCTCCGATTCCCCGCAAACGTTGATTACGCGGCACGATGCCGGAATTTAATTTGCTATATGGATTCGATGAATCAATTTCATTAATGCGAAAATTACGAGGTGCATGGCGCATCCTGCTCGGTTAATAACCAATAATTACGTTCTGCTTATAAACGTCAAGTTAACCGGGTGGCCAGCATCGTTACAACGCTCGCGTATCACGCGTATCTCTCGTTGCCAGGGAATCGAAGATTCCCCGAACCTTGTATTCCCAAAACGTTTCTATCTCCGCCCATAAATCAGAGCGTATGCGAAACGGACGTCGATATATTGTCAGATTATACAGTTTTTCCCCCGATCCTATCGCCCGTTCATTGCCCTTATAAAATAATCCCGATCGTCTCTATTCACGCGAGAATATCCCCTGTTAATGGAGTCATCGATCGTTGCGGATGACGTTTTCGAAACGGTGGGAAGGCGAAAAGAGAGAGAGAGGGAGGGGGAGGGGGAGGCGGAGGATCATCGCGTCCCGTTCCTTTCTTCCAACCCTTTCATCCATCCACTCTCTCCCCGATCGAGCGTTATCGATTCCAAATTCGGTGGAAAAAACTAAGCCGAATCTCATAATCGATCATTTTCACGGCGAATAGGCAAACGACGAAGCGAAGCGAGAACGGTGGACGCGTCGATTGGTTCGAAGCGGCCGCGCACCTCGTTTATTCGTCAACTGTTTACGCCACGGATTAACTCGCGTTATTTCGAGTCCCCGGGAGGGTTGTTTGCCGGGGAGAAAAGTCTCTCGGTGGAGAGACGCAAATAAAAGGGGGAATGGAAAATTTTTACGACGTTCGTAAGATTTACGGACAAGTTCTTTTTTTTTTTTTTTCTTCTTTTTTTTTTCTTTTTTTGGACGCGCGTAAAAGTTTCGCCGGTAAATCCACATCTGGCAGTGGTGGCGATCCACCGGGTGACGGTTGGAATCGCGTGGCCCCGCTAAGACGATTTTCCCGTGGAAATTTTTCGGAGGAAAACAAGGTACACGGTTGATTTACCACACCGGGTTCACGCGCGCCTCGTCCATTTCCCTTCTTTCTTTCTTCCTTCCCTTCTTTCCTCCTCACTCTCTTCCTTTCAATCCCTTTTTATGCTCGGTGGAATTTCATTTCAACTAGAACACGGCCACCACGACGACACCTCGTCGCGTCACGTTGGAAAAACCTTCCACCCCGAGCGTGGAATACAAACACGGGAAAGTTTTCGGCGCTAACCTATTTCCCGGGGAGCGGGGGATGGAAAAATGGTGCTTGGCACGCGTTGCATCGTGTCGCAATTTATAGGGGCGCCACCACCCGTGTCACGTCCCGTGATCTCTTTTAACGAGTCGAATCGAACGTTTCCAATACAAACGCCTCTAAACGGATCATCTTCCATCGCGTTCTCAATTCGACCTTACTCGAATCGTGAAAACTACTCGTCTAGTCTTTCTCCCTCCGTCTCTCTCTCTCTCTCTCTCTCTCTCTCTTTTATATTCCTATGATTACACGAGTGCCGCGAGTACGTAATAGCGTTTAAACGGTCGGATATCGAGGGGAAGAGAAGAGAAGGAAAGGGAAGGGAGGAGAGGATCGCGGAAAACATGAAAGCGTGAAAGGCTCTTTTGTTCGTGGACGTGGTTCCCCGGTACTTTAATCTTTCCCCGAGGATCGGAAGGATCGACAGTCCTGCCACAGTTGCGTCACACATCGTCCCAAGATCGAACAGACCGCACGGCCATCTATCCCTTCCACCAACGTCTCCCGAGATCCGCGTTCACGGCTCGTTGCTCGCTTTGAGAACCCCTGCGGATGACGTCACCCGGCGCATGATTGGCCGAGCTAACGATCACGTGACCACTCGCTTGGCCAGCGTCTGGGGGGTTGTAGAGGGACGACTAAGGGAGAGGGTGGAAGCGAGCTCGAACAGCAAGGAAGAGAGAGAGAGAGAGAGAGAGGTGGAGCGTGGGAAAAAGGGGGTAGAGAAGGAAGAGAGGCTAGGAGGAGGAGGAGGACGGTTCTCTCGCGTGCACCAGGATCGGGGAGAAGAAAGGTGGAAGGAAAAAAACGGACGAAGTTGGGGAAAAGAAGTGGAAGAAGAGGAGGAGGAGGAGGAGGAGGAGGAAGAAGAAGAAGAAGAAGAAGAAGAAGAAGAAGAAAAAGACGAAGGGGATGGAAGGAAAGGAGACGAAACGATATGGAGGGATGATATTCGGAAGCGCGAGAAAAAGAAGGAGAGGAGGATATAGAGAGATTGGGGAGGGGGGGGGCATGGTGGGAGAAGCGTGGGGATGCGAGAGGGTGGAAGAGAATCGTTGGAAGGGGTTAGAATTGGTGGGGGTAGCCGCGAGTCTCGCCAGTCACTGCGACGACCGCGACGCCCCAACGTCTCGGGGTGCCATTTGTCCGCTACTGACCTTAAAATTTCGTCGTAATTTTCCTCCACACCTATTCGAGCCGATTTTCGAAGTACGACGGGATCACGGGACAACCCACGCGTTTCGCGGTGTTGCGGTGTTTGTATTTTTTTTTTTTTTTCTCCCCACGAAACGGACTCTCGAAACGTCGGTGGTCGTCGTCGTCGTCGGATGGGATCGAGATAAAAGCGCCGTGTTTCCGTAGTAGCGGTGGCGAGTTTCGTTTGTTTCTCTTCCGTCCTCTGTGATTTGTTGTTCGGCGTCCCTATCGGTCCCGCCGATACACGCGAAAAATGTGTTAGAAACTGTTCGCGTATTTTTTCTTTTTTTATTTTCCCTCCGTGCCAATCGAACGGGGATCACTTGCATCGCTTATCGTTCACCCGCCCGTGAATTTCGTCCGCGAGGAAAAAAAAAAAAAAGAAAAAAAAAAGAGAAAAAATGAGTTAACCTCGTGTGGAGAGGGTGGAAAAACACGGAGCCGTTCGTGCACGAGTTTCGCTTCGGGAACCAGTGGAGCTATCGAGGACATTTTTTATAGTTGCGTAAAACACGACCACGATGGTCATCCACGGAGTGAATCGTAAGTTATGCGCCCCCTCCCCTATCGTCGTCCTCCTTTCGAGCATATTCCCTGACTTTTTTCGAGAAAAAAAAAAAAAAAAAACAGAACACACGCCCTCGCACGTACTAAAACTCGCGTACGCGTGTCGAATGACACGCGCAACGTATTACAACGCGCAATATTTGTACAACGTGCAACGTGCATATATAAACGGGCCGATTTAAAAGTCATCGAATATGCTTCGCTCGTCTTTCTTTCTTCCTTCCCTCCGTCTGTTGTCGATGCGTAAATGTGCAATTAGCGATGAGCGAATGAACATACCCTCCCCTATACCCCTCTCTCCCCCCCTCCCCTCCCTGATCCCGATCAGCCGCCGCCGCCTGCTGCTGCTGCCGCTCGTTAAAAAGATATAATACATCCCTCCATGTGTCTGCATTTAAATGTGATCCAGCCGAACGCATTCTCGATAAGCCTGAAGCGAATCCCCGCGCTACGTTTGCTTGACAAACTGCATCCCATCTCAATTATCCCAAGATTATTCGTCGCACCGATTAATCGCGTTGTTTCGACGATCAACTCGGCCAATCCTCGCGGAAATCGGTTAACAGATTTCGTTTCCGTTCCGCACTTCGCGTTTTACTTTTTCGATCCTCCCGATTTTTTTCACCGCATTTACTTTACGTACTGTACGATATCGACCCTGACCAAACGCGCACTTAGCCAGGGTGAAAACGCGAAGAAACGTGGCCAGGCCACGTCTCGTCCTTACTGTGACGAATGACGAAGACGCTGGCTGGAAATCGCGACCATGTTTGATTCGTATCGCGACTTTAGTGTGTATATATATATATATATATATACGTATTCAGCCGTGGTTATCGAGGCCCCTCGGGAGAGAAGTGCTCGTTAAAGACGGCACGGAGATGACCTCTCTCGACGCGTCCACGCGAACACGTTGGGCGAGGAAAATAGTATCGCGCGCGAGAGCGGGTTGATGGCGACGACGATCGTGGAAATTCCTCTCCTCCCCTGGTCGCGGTTCGATGAGTTTGAAAGGCAGTGAGCGTTAAAAATACTCGAGAGGCTTCCTTCCCTCGATCGATTAACGACTGACTTTTACTAAGAATTTACGAGCCGTTGTTGAACCCGCCCGACACGCGATCCGACCACTCGTTTCTTTTTCATGGCTATCGATCTCGTATCGGACGGCCGATTGGTAAAGGAGAAAAAAGAACGATGTAAAAGTATGTAAAGTTTATTACGAACCTTTCGTTCTCGAGCGAACGAAGAGAAGAAACGAAAAGGGGGAGGAAGAGAGAGTTAAACGTTATGGGGTACAATTATCGACGGGGTTGGGCCGAGGACTTGGGTCTGGGGAAACGAATTTTCTCGGCTCCGCAGCTCGTAAAATTCGCGCACAACGCGTAAATATATATTAGCCGATTGTTGTATCGATACTCGATCGATCTTCTCGCCGTTTCCTACTCTTTGTTATCGTGGATTCTGCTCCTCTTTTCGTAGATACGTATGTCACGATTTAACGAGACGCGAAGTCTTTTTTCCACGCGATAATTCGATGCTTTCGATAGACAGATCGCACTCGTTTCTCTCGATTTGGAAACGAGCGAATATGTCGTTATGTCGTGGGAGAACAACTCGTGGATGATTAATCGAGCGAAGATACGATTTTTCTCTCTCACACAATTTCGCGACACGGTGACGGAAAAAACTAATTTTTCTCTTGGAAAATTGTATCTCGCGGGTCGGCGAACTCTCCCCCCCGCCTATTTGTTAATTATCGTATCCAATTCGTTAGTCATTTCCGTTCGACGCGCAATTCCCACCGAGAATTGGTCCCTGACCGGAGATTGGCGTAAGTAAATTTGCCTTCGTAGATATCGACGCACCTATATCGGAGGCAGCTTTACTCGGCCGAAGCTATTTCCATCGCGGGAAATATCGCAGACGCGATTAACCGAGAAACAATAACGCGAGACTCGTGTTCTTGAAAACGAAAAATCATTTAAAAAAAAAAAAAAAGAAAAAAAAAAGAAAAAAAGAAGGAGCGAACGCGAAAAAAAGTTTGCGAGAAGCTTGGCCGTTGCAACACGCGGCAAATTAAGTTTCTATCTGGCAACGCAACTGTGTAACGTGACTCGTGGATTATCTCGATTCGCAAACAAGAATATGGGTTACGAAATAATGCACTCTTATAGGATAAAAGAGTTTCGCAATCTGCATATCGCGAACAAGGTCACCCATCTTGTCGGACGGTCGAACGATCGTTACCGAAATATCGAGTTATAAATCGAGAGCTCGTCGCCAAACGATCCGAGTTGGACGGCGTTTTAAAGTTGAACGAGAAAGAGTACGAAATTCCATCTAAGCGTCGAGTCACGAATTTCCAATGGTTCTCTTTGTTAAAAAGCAGCCGGAACGATCGTGGCTCGAAAAAGGTATCCCATGGATGGCGTCTTATAAAACACAATTACGAGTCTTAACCAAGTTTCGGTGCACTTAATTAGTCGAAAGTTAGTAGCCTGCTTCGCCTCTGTCTTATCCCACTCCTTCCATTCGCTCCATCGGCCGTGACATCGTCGTTCCTACGCTGCTTGCTCCTTTTCCAGACTCTGTAATAACGAGAGAGAGAGATATAACTCGCATAGACCGCCTATCAACCCGCGGCATCTATCAACCTAGCCGCACCCTCGAAGAAAAAAGATCGCGATTTCGATAATTTCGAAAATTTAAATTCGTTCTGATAACGAATCGATCGAGTTTCTTACTCCTCTACTAATTAACTTTCGATTACACTTGTATCCACAAGGAGAGAACTTTCATCGAGAAAAGTTTCATCCTTTAATATTCGATGCACACTTTTTTATCCATTATTTTTGCGCAAACTTTTAAATCTCGACGCGTCGAATTCTCGTTTCGAACGACGCGGAAATTTCTCCTCCTTCCTTTCGTTGCACGAAAATGGCGGGCACAGGTTGAGAACGTCTCGAGTCGACCTTCGGAAGGTCTCGACCCTAAATTTCCATCCCTCACCGCCCGTAAATCGTCCGATGTAACTGGAGGTATCGTGGCGGCGTGGCAACAACGATACCCTCGTTGAAATACGAGCGGCGTACGCTGGCAACGGATCCGCGTACATGCATCAGACACGTTGTAACGCCTCGTAGATTTGTTCTGCGCGTCGCACGACCGCGTGCAACTCGCATTCCGTGTATGCAATGGCAACCGAGCCGGAATCCTTGGGATGCATTCGCGATGAGCCGCCTCGATTCCGTTCGTTCGCCGTCCTCGACGAGGATCGATCGCGCGCGCCATGAAAAATTACCAACCGTTTACTTTCTCCCCTCGACTCTTCTGATAAAGTAAATAATCGACGACGAGAGCCAAGTGTTGCTCTTCGTTACTGTCGCTTCGTTACGCGACGGAGTTAGAGTGGGGTTAATTCGTATTAAATTCGGGCGAAACGCGAATAGGAGCAGTCGTCACGCATGATAGAACGATTTCACGGTGTATTGTGCGCGCTTCCATTTGCGGATGCATACCGGTTTCATCACGCGCAAGAATGAGATTCCTGAGCCGTATCCACGATGAATAGTCGAGCTTTTCCTTCTTCTTCCAGCCAACCGTTCTTATAACACATTTTCCTCGCGATTCATTCGCGTGATTTTTCACGAAATTTTTCGTATCCCTCGGTTAATAACGAGAAATTTACCCAATAATTCTCTTCTCAATAATTCGTTCACCTCGCGCTCTACCGAAATCGGAAAATAATCACGAGGATCGAAAAAAAAAAAAAAAAGGAAAAAAAAGAAAAATAAAGAAACGTTACTCGAAACTTCGCTTCGAGTAACCGTCCGAAAAAACGACACCTGTATCGTGATATACGCGAGAGAATGGTCGGGGAAACGGCAGATGGGACGACATTCCCCCCATTCGCGATATCCGAGCGGGCAAACAAAAATCTAATACATATTTGTCCGCGGCTGCAGCTCGCATAACTGGCCAGTGAAGGAAGGGTGAATGGAAATGGAAGTGTGGAGGGTGGTAAGGGTGAGGGCCTCGATCTGCCAGCGCGACGACATTATCGGTTTCGCATCAACCTTAGTTTACTTCGGTTGCATGTGTCCTCCTCCATTCCTCGCTTACACGTGTATCGATGCGGCGGCGCGTGTGTCGCCTATAAATCCGCCTCTCTCCGCCAGAAACCAACTCGCCAGAAGGAACAACGTTAACCGGTCGTCGCCACGCTCGTCGAGGCAAGATTTCTTCTCCAAGATGAGAGAGAGAGAGAGAGGAGGCAAGGGTGACGTTTAAGGCGGCGTAAAAAGCGGGAGTTGCATTTGAAGGGAGAGGGAAGAAAGGTCGCGTCACGCTTTTACGATTTCCATTCCGGCCTTGACACACGGCCAAGCCCTCGAAACACGAGGGGCTACTTATTCAATATCGTGTTTGCCCTGGCCCACACTGTTTGCGCTCGCGAATCATATTCCGCTTTTCATACCGCGCGCACGGAGGGTCCTGTGCATCGCGTATCCACGCAGCAGGACGTCTTTATTCGATACGTCGACTTATCTCGACTGGCCTCCCTTAACTCTTCGTGGCCGAGGACGCGTTCTGACCCAACCTTCAACCCCATAGCCGCACCTATCTTCGAATCATCTTTCCACGATATTCCATTGGGACGTGGTTGTAAAAATGCTTCGGTCACTAATGTCATTCCACTTGTCCGCCGACTGAACGAGTGGCTCTTTCTTCTTTATTACACTTTTTTTTTTCTTTTCGCCTTCCTGTGTAACGAACAGCGTTGCGAATGTAACGTCCGAGTCGGTCGTTTGGCGGCCCGTAAATTCCGCCCGTGCTCTCGAAAAATTTCCGGGCAAATCGTCGCGGTAATATTCGAGACGTAAAAAGAGGGATAATAATTCGGTCGTTGGTGAGTGGTCTCTCGCGGTAGAAATTCGGTCCTTGCGCTGCGAGGGGAAGCGGAGAGATGGGGAGGGAGGGCAAAAAAGATGGAAAGAAAAAGGAGAAAGAGGGATATGTATATATATATATATATCTGCGGAGAAGGAGGGAGCGCGAGACGAGTCAAGTATCTCGACGACTTACTCGACGGTTTTTCAGAATGTGAGGAGGAACGATACGCGAGCACGAACAATCTTGCAAATTAACGGATCGCCCCGTAACGGTGAAAACACCGTTTACGCTCGCAGCCGTCACTTGATTTCCAAGTTCTTCAATTAACGAGACAAATTGGCTAAATGAAAGAGCTTCCGCCGGGTTAACGAGTGACGGTACAATTTGTCGCGCTTTATTCGTCCGGTTTCCCGGGGAATTCCAAGAACGAAGGCAAAGAAATAGCAGGGGGAGGGGGAGGGGGGGAGTGAGGTTTCCTCCGTGAAAGAGGAAGAGGAGATTCATCCTCGTTAAATCGTTTGCGTTAGAGTCTATCGGGCTGAGGCGGTCGAAGCGGCAGGTGGAGAGGAGGGGGTAGCGATTTTTCGAATTAATAGACTTGGGTTAAAGAGAGAGGAGGGGGGAGAGGGAGGGGGCGAGGTAACAGAGCTATGGGCCTGGCCTGTTCATGCATAATACATGCCACGCGCGGCAATATGTCGCCCTCGCTGCTTCCCTTGTTTTATGAATCCTTCTTGTCCCTTCAGACCGGCTACTTCCAACCGTTGCCGCAGTTTTTCATCGCCCTAGGCTTGGGGCGAGATTCGTCGTCGTCGTCGTCGTCGTCGTCGTCCTTGTTTTCTTTTTCGCAGAAGCACGCTTCCAGAGAGAGAGAGAGAGAGAGAGATTCGCTAACCTGAAACTCTTCTTCTTCGAGATTATTTCTCTCGTCCATGGTTGGTCTGGCAACTCGACCAGAGAATTTCGAATCGAGCGAAACATTTCGTTCCATTTTCAAGCGAATAGGAAGAAATAAGGAAATGGGCGTGGATCATCGGTCGAACCCGTTTCCGCGCGCTGATCTTCCTTCTTCCTCGGCCTTCCAAGGCGAGAGAAAATTTATGTTTGAATTGTTTGAACCGTCCGCGTGGTAGCACCTGGTGCGCGAAAGTATATATACCGTGTTGGCAGAAGGAAGCAGGAGGCGTGGTTGTGCAGCAGATTTTGCGATGTCCCCTTTTTTCTCGCGGCACGCCGACGAGATTCGGCCGACACGAAAGGAAGGGGAGGGAGGTCTGTCTTCCTTTATTAGCCGACTTACACCTGGTATTTTCTATCTATTAAATTCCGCTCGACGTCGTAAGAGGAGAAGGGTTGGACAATTACTGGAAGCCGTGATCCTATTTACCGGCTCGCAAAATTATGATGGTCGTAAAGTTAACGCTAGACGCTGCCAGGGTATGGAAGCGAAGAGAGCATCGCGGAGGAAAATCCCTGTGGAAGAAATGAAGGAAAGCTCGGGTTGCGCGAGGACAAAAATACTTTCCGTCTTCTCCGTAGAAGGAGAAGAAAGGGGCCGTACGTTTCGCCACTTTATTACGAGGCTTAGTCGAGTTTCCTACCTATTAACTTTTGTGGACAGAGAGCCAGGGTGTACGAGGAAGAAACGAAGGAGAGCCTGCATCCGCCTCTCTGAATTCCTCTTTTCTCCCCCCTCTCTTCTCTCTAGCACCGTATCTTGAAGTTGAAACGAGAGCAGGAGGAGCAGTTGAAACGAGAGACAAGAGGGAGGAAAAAAAAAATAGGAAAAGAAAAGAAAAACGAAGAAGAAGAGGAAGAGGAAAGAAAGCGTCGTTCCTATCCCTCTTCCCATTTTTCTCTCGTTATAATCGGGGAACAAGAAGCGAGTTGTTAAGCGGCACGGAACGATTAATTACAATTCGCTCAACGAAATCGAAATCGAATCGATGCCGCGTGGCGTTCGTTTAAAATTTCGGCACGCGTTTCGACGACGACGGAAGGAGGAAGAGGAAGAGAGGGAGTGCGAAACGAGGGGGGTAGAGAAACGCGGCAATGCGTCTTCGAACGCCATTTTTAATTACGTTGAAACGCGTGGTTGAAAGGGTGACGCGCGGCGGAGTTTATAGCGCGGTCGGCCCATTATTTCTGGAACGAGGCAAACTTCATTGTCGCGGGGGGCGGCGATTCCCCGCCGTTCCAGAAGAGCATTGTGCGATCGCCACGGCTGCGAGAGCGTCGCCGTTTCAATTGTTGAGACAAAAACCCGGATTCCTCGAGAGTCTGCGGAATGTAAAGCTGTGCGGGAGCGGCACGCCGAAACGGAGAAAATTGAAACGCTCGGAAGTTCTCGAATGACAAAGATTCTCGAAGAAATTGGAGCAGAAAGTGGCGCGGGAGGATTAAACCGGGAGGGAGGGACGTACAAAGCGTGTTTAGCCTGGATGGCTGTAAAACGAGAGAGAGAGAGAGAGAGAGAGGAGAAGGAAAGAAGAAAATCGTTTCCGTATTCTCCTCTTATAAAGCGTTCATTGCGCTCGATGCATACGATACGCCTCCCTGATACCGTTTCGAATATCGCGCGACGAATATTGGGGCGACGATTTATTCGCTCGATGTGGCCGGATAAACCGACATTAAACGTTGATTTATTAACAGTTAAGAGGATAAGAAAGCGCACGAGCGAGCTCGTATCTAGCTCGTGGGAAAGAAAAATGGACGGCGAAACTGCGAAGGGGAGGGAGTGATCGTTTGTTATGTTAGACGCATGACGTATCGCGAGTGGAATGCGTGTTTTTTTTTAAAGAACCAGCGACGAGTTTCGTTCGCGAATCGCGTAACGAAAGTGTGGAGGACCGCATCTTCGAGATTGGTGATTGGTTCCTCGGTGTTGGTCCTGTCAGCTGAAAGGTTATGCGGAGAATGCGAGGCGAGGAACGATTACGTAGAAAGATATTCGATTCGTCTCGAGATAGGCCACGTGTCTGCAAACACGTATCTATATAGATATAAATTATACATGTCCGCATATATATATGATGCACGCGTATTACCTCGAGAATTTCGTGGATTAGAGAGAGGAAATGGAAGCCCTACGCGAGTGTGCCGGGACTAGAAATGTACCCTTCGAGGGGTTACATCGACCACGGAATATTAATACGTTCTTGCCTGGTTCGCGTCTCACCGAACCACTCTCGCTTGGAAATCGCTCGAGCTTTTTCTATCGCGAACACGAATCGCGGCGAAATTCGTGCGTAACGGTGTTGCGTGTAAAAGGGACGTCGGTAAAATAACGATCTGGCGCGCGGAAACGCCGGTGGATCCGAGTCGCGTTTCTGTCGACGAAATAAAAAGGGAGGAGAAATGGGGTTTAAAAGGAAATTCAAATTTTCTCCTCGCTTCGGATATAGAATTCGAGATGTACGCTATTTACTTCGTTACTCGTTCGTAATAAGACGGTGTTTTTCATCTCGGGGGCAGGCGAGTTTAGGATGTTGGAGTGACCTCCAACCCCCTTTGCCCCTTTATTATTCCGCGAAACGAGAAGGCTGAATATGCAATAAAGTCCGGGACGAGCGGGTCTCGTGACAGGAATGACGTCCCGATAGGATTCTTGGGGAAAAAGAACGGGAAAAAGAGAAGACGAGGAGAAAGAGGGGGGCGACGACGGGGTTGGTCGTCTTGTTTTTCGTTTTTTCACGCCCCTCTTTCTCGCTTCGATCGACGATCCACTTTTCCCCTCTCTCCATTGTCTCTCACTCTCTCTCTCTCTCTCTCTCTCTCTCTCTTCCCTCCCTCTCGACGTCGCACAGTTGGCGCAATCCCGTGCAAATGAAATTACCGCCCCACTTTTCCACCGATGCATCCACCGAGATCATCGGCCTCGTTACCTGCCTCTTTCGTCTCTTTCGTCCGTGGATGGAGTTGGTCACGCGCGTGGTAGCGGCACGCGCGCTAATGAGATAGATACGCGCGCGCGTGTACGATACGAGAAATCCGACAAACTCGCGCAAACAGGTAAAGGCTTAACACGTCGAATGGAAACACGTATTTGCCGTCGCGTGCAAACAACCGCGCGTGAACGTGGCCGTAATACGCGCACCATTTCCCGCGATCTCTCCGCTATATCTCTCTATCTCCCCTCTTCCTTTGCAACAGTTTCGCCGAGTTCTCGCCACTCTATCTTCGCCCTTTCCTCTCGAAACGCGCGAAACCTCGTCGCTTTCAGTCCACATCCGTCCGATCAAGCCTCGATGAAGGGTGCGCCTCGGACGCGAAACACGCGTCCCCCAAATCCCGAGGAATTAATCGAGATAAGGCGCGCTCCTCGTTCCAACCGCTTCTCGTTTCTCGCGCTTTCGATTGACTTTTAAAGATAGGGATTCGAGAGGAGGGAATGGTCGGAAGGGCCGTTGGACGAATTCCTGGATTGTTCGTCTTGGGAAATTCGGTTGAAAAATTGGTCGGGGCTCCATTGTCGTTTCGTAATTACCATTCCATTGTCGAAATGGCTAACTCTGTTCGGGAGCGGATTCTAGTTAACGCGGTTGGCCCGCGGGCTCCCCAGGGTTTCGCCAAAGTATCGGCCGAGCGTTTCAGCGTTAATTCGAGACAGGTGGAGATCGGGTGGGAGGGGGGGCCATTGTTTGCACTATCGTAGGTCGGGCAAGAAACGGAGAGAATGGAGAGGTGGCCATCCCCGCGTTAACGTTCGGTCCGCCGCATAGATTCGCCTCGAGGCTCGTGGACTCTATTAAACCGGGGATCTTTTGAATTCCTTGTCGGCGGATCGAGAAACGCCAAGTATCTCGAATGGAAAAGATCGGCCGATTTCGCGTACGATTACGTCGCGACGCGAAATTGCGCCGGCTGGAGAAAAGTATATCTTAGTTCCATAGGCTATTGTTACGAGAACGTTCGTTCTTCGAAGACGTAAAGAGTTGGTTTCTTCTCTTAAAAGAGGAGAGGGGGGAAAAAGAAAAGAAAAAACGACACAGAGACGTATTTTTTGCGACGTTCCTCCCTTTGTCGCGTCTCCCTTCCTCTCTTTCCGAAGAAATGGAAGAAATGGATCGGTCGAATGGCACCGAACGAGGCCACCGATCCATTTATAATAAACGCGAGCGAAACGAGAGACAACGGGTCTCGGTTTCTCGTCGAAATCGAAATGGAACACGGTCAAGCTGATTCCTTAATGGACAAGCTCCCAGACTCGCGATTAAGCCGGTGAATAATATATAGGGACGCCTATTCCCGTCGCTTTCTCGTGGGAGCGTTGAACAGGTTGCCCCTATTTGCCGGAGCTAATCGTAACCAATGGAGCACGGAGGCGTCTCTTTTCTTCGGTTCACGCGAGGCCCACTTTCGGGCCTCGTAACTTTAATTTAAACCTTCTTATCGATAATCGTCTCGGGTGCTCGAGCAATAGGTTAACGAGACGGTTCGCCGCCCTCGACTACTCGATCGATTCCTCCCCTCCCGATAACCCAGAAATCAACAATTTCATCCTCGAATATATATCGTCCGTGAATAAATTAAACGCGTCACGATCGATCGAATTCTTCCGTGCACGCGCCCGGAAGGTGTTGGTTTCGTATTTGATCTCGTCGTAACGCGAGAGGAGAATGTCTCGTGACAAATAAACTCACCCCTTTGGTAACTCAAGGCGCTCCGGTCGACTCGAAGGGAAGGGAAGGGATTAAGGTAATCAGATTCGACCCGTTAATCGGAAATCCTTGCAATTTGAAAAGGAATCGGAGTTGGTCGCTTCGTTTGGTACGTGGAAAGGAGGTCTTCTCTCTCTCTCTCTCTCTCTCTGGCGATCGAAGGTATACGAAAGATTTCCGCGTTGGAAGAGATAGAGGCGGGCTGGTTCGGTGAACGATTAGGTGCTCGTTCGTAGACGAGCTCCTGCGGATTAAGAGGGTAGGTATCGCTTGTAACAAGATTATCCCGAAGAAGAAGCACGAGGAGGGCGAGGGAAGGGACAGGGTCGAGTGTAGCAGACTGGCACGACGATGAACGAGAGGGTAGTATAGAACCGGGTGTGCTCTAGTTGAAGCCCTATCCGTATAGGTGTCCACCGTATAGAAACGGCCGCTGATCTCGTTACCGTCTGAAAAACGCACAGGGAAGATTCGCGAAAGCGCGTTGCAAAGAAACGCTTCTGAACCCAGAATTGTTTCCGTACGAAAAAGTACGAAAAGTAATTTCGAAGAGCGTGGAAATTATTTGGCTAACGAAGCACCGACGTTAAAGTTACGACGCCAAAGTTTCAGCTTATCGACCAAGTTTTTCAGTTTCTCGCGAGATGAATCGTCGCCAGATTTTTCCGCGAGTTGAGAGATTCGAGATATCCTCGAGGGGATTAGCTCGATGATCGTAGACTGCGCTTTGGACGCACGTCTTTCTGATCCTCTGTTTTACGTTCTTTTTCTCTTTTCTCTCCATCCGCGTCCTTCTTTTCCGCGAAACTTAATTCGTCGATAGCCAGTTTCTTCCGAACTAATTTTCTTCCCTATTTGCTCGACCTCGTTTATCGGTCATTTACCCGATTTATCATTTTCCCTCCAGCTTCTCGATATCACGATCGCCTGTCACCCATTTCGCGAAACGATCGTTCGGAAACGTCGTTTGGAAAACGACGATTCTTCGACCAAGTTTCCGTGGATACGCGGCTCGAAACACACGTTCGACCGTGAAGAAGAAGAAGAAGAAGAAGAAACTTTTATCCCAGGAACGGAGAATACAAACCGTGACGGGGGAAAGTCGATATCGAGAAAGGATCTCTCCGCGAAGCCTTCGAATCGCGACTGAAACTTCCAACTTCGAAACCCTTCCCTACTCTGCCCCTGCCTCCATCCATCTGGAATTTGCGCGTATCTTCCTTTCTTTTTCCTCTTTCTTTTTCCACGCCTCGCGAGGAGGAGGAGAAGAAAGACTCGTCCCTCTTTCGCGTTTATTAAGCAACGCGTTGAACACGGCATCTTCGTACGAAGCGAGTGTTCGCTCGAAAGAACAATTTTTGACGATGGACGGTGGCGGGCGAGATTTCTTTGAAGAGAAATTCTCGGTTCGTTCCCTCTTATCAAAGGGAACACTTTTTTTTCTACCTGCCTTGTTTCTTTAATATACCCGGTTATACTCGAGCCAGTGGAACAATCCGCACTTTCGTACGCCTACCGGAGCTCGTTCACCCACTCGACGAGAAGAAGGAACGGCGGCGCCGGAACAAAGTTCTTGCTTCTTCCTCTTTCACGGCCACTTGTTATAAACAAGGAGCGGGACGGAAATATCCCGCGGAATATTCCCTCGAGTTTCTCCCTTATCGCGAGCGCGGTGATCTTGCGAAAACGACCATCCGTGGAAAAATTGTCGAAACATTGTTCCCGCCGTAAAGCGAACGAAAAGATCGTATCCTTTCTCGCGTTTTTTCGCGTCGGAAACATTCGTACCGTTCAAGAGGCAACACGTCGTCGTTTCGGCGCAAGATCGTTAATGGTTAAGGGAAGCAAACTCTCGAAAACGAACTTTTACGAGTGGATATTTTCGCGATTTATACACGGTGTAGTTTAGAAAATTTTTGCGGTGTGAAAAAATTGGTGGAACGGGAGATAGGCGTGAAAAGGAGAAACGTTTGGTTTAGGGACGCCCACCGGTTTCCCCTTTTTCTCGTTCACCGTTGACCGAAACCAGTTAGTGGGTTGGGATCGAAAAACCCGGCCGAAGAACCCCGTCTATCCACGGCGCGTTCCAAGCGAGGAGGAAACTCGACAACGATCCCGGGAGCGGAATTAATTAACGACAGAATAGGTAATTTCCACGGATTTCAATTGCACGGATTACAGAATACGGCGGTGGAAGGGGGGGAGGGAAAACCGGCGTTTACCGTATTTCGGTAAACATTGGTGGGAGCATCGTTGTTGCCACGGTTAACAGTGCATTACGCTCGAGCACATGTGGGACGACGCGCACGTATCCCCCGTTGTATACCTGCTCCTGTGCTCGACCTTCCACGCGTACATGCGCGCGTATCGGTGTACCGTGTAAATACGGAAAGGCGTATCGGCCTTAGGCCATTTATAGGTGAGATCGAGAGAGAGAGAACGAGTGTCGCTTGCCTCTCCCTTTATATACACCTCCCTATAACCCGGCGTAATTACGATACGAGGCTTAGGCGGCCGTAAACGGAGCAAAGTAACGCGGGGCAAGGGTGGTGTGTCCGCGATGCTGACAAATATTGACGATAAAACGCGCTACGATACGATACGATACGACGACCTGATGATGCCTGTCCGCAATTATCAGACTCGACCCGTTGTCGTTTCATAAATTCGACGGAGGTAGAAGAGACGCTCTCGTTCCCTTCTCGTTATTTTCATCCGCCGACCTTCTCCGACCCACCCTTCTTCCGCGCTCGACCGACCATACGGATACCAGATTATCCCTGTTATTCCGGCGTTAGTTCCAGCGAATCGTGGGACGACGGTGGATAACGCGTTGTATCGTAATTGGTTCCTCTCCCTCCCTCCCCTCGTTGCGCACGAAGATCGGACGGTTGGCCGCCGCGACGGAAGAGAAAATCTTGTCTGGGAGATTTCCTCGTGGGATTCCCGCGAAATATTCAGGGGCAAATTACGGGCGCGCTGCATAATCGGCGGCCGCGAAACGTCGGTGATATATCATAAACTACTGTGAATTATTAGCGCAGAAAACTCGACTCGGTGAATTAACACGCGACGCGGTTTATCGTTTTATTGAATTATTCATAAAGGGAGGAGGAGGCGATGCGATAGGAGGAGTCCCGTCCTCCCTGCTCCCTTCGCCCCTACGCGATATTTAACGCGTCGATCTCTCTCTTTCTCTCTGGCGAAAAGCTTCGAAAAGCTTTCGAAATTCGTCGTAATTCCTGGTGGTTTCTCGTATCGTCGGCTTATCGCCGACGTCGATGTTTCGCGCCAATTTTACCCATTGTTACACCCCACCCCCCCCCTCCCGAGTAACAAGCTGTATCTTGTTGTATCGTCGACACGCTCGATAGGACGGATAGAGGGATGATTTGATGGATACTCGAAGGTTATCTCGCTCGAATCTGCCGAGACGGGAGGAGGGGAGTGCACGTTCATCGGATAACAACGGGATTTTGGGGGGAATCGGAGGGAGATTAGACGATCGAAAGACGGAGGCGAACGAGGAGGATGCGGGAGGAGAAGGGGTTGGTGGATAAAAATAAAAGAGCACTTTTCTTTAATGATCGGCCCGTCCATTAAAATCCTGCTTACTCACCGAGTGCTCCCGCCATTGTCCTAATTACTCACGAATTCCTCGAGAGCCACTTTCCCCTCTTCTCTCCCCCGTCCTCTTTTTTAATCTTTCCCAGAGCCTCCGTCGCACGTCGTCTCGGTCGCCGACTAGGATATCCTGCCAATTATTTCTTTCCTCCTCGTCTAATAGAGCGGGGGAGCAAATTGCTGCGAACGAAAGGTATGATAATCCGGTTGAACAACTCGTCCCGCTCCTCCACTCCCCCTTTCGACTATTCGTTCGAGAGTAACTTTTCTTTCTCGCGAATCTAGAACCGGGATCGCGAGTTTCGCTTATCTTTTTTCTTCCTTCTTTTTCTTTTTTTTTTCTTTCTCTTCCCTCCTCTCTCTCTCTCTCTCTCTCTCTCTCTCGACTTTTGAACTTTCTCTCGGTTCAGAAGCACGACGACGACGCAATCGACGACGGACGAGGCGTTCCCTTGAATCCCATTCGGCCGACGTTTCACGAGCCCACTGCCGCAGCTTTCGCTCTCGTAAACGTCTCTCTATCATCCTCGTATCGCTTCACATACGCTTTTCATACTTTTATCCCAGCGTAGGATCCCCTCCCTCCTCGGTTTCCCTCCCTGTTGTACCGCGACGTCGTTAAGGGTCGCTTGTAACCAGAACTTACGAGATCCGTAGGCGAAGATGATGGCTGTTCCATTGCTGGGGGTGGAGTCGGGTATCCGCCTGCCGAGCGCCTTTTAACTATTTTCGTAAATGGATTTACGCGCGGAACGGCGCGTTATCCGTCGCCTCGGTATCGGAAGTGATCGTTCCTCCCTTGTCGTTTCGCCACCCTCCGCATTCGTTTCCCCCTCCTTTTTTTCTTCTTTCTCTTCCCTTTATTTCGCACGGTAATATTTCGTGGAAGAGCGGCAATAACCCGCTCTCATTACCGCCGGTTATTTATAGGCCTCCTCTTTCTCGCAATGTAGCCGATCGTATCTCTCCATTCAATCTTCCCCGTTTTTATTCCCCGCGTTATCGCGCGTGTGTATACGGCGCGTGTTTCTCGTTTCCACCTCGACGAAATTTCCACCGGGGTAACGCGCGTCTGTGTCGAGGAAAAGAAAAAAGGATTACGCCGTAGGGATGGCGTGCGCTCTCTCTCGAAAAGAGTGAAAAGAGGCAAGTTTTCGAAAAAACGAAAAAGCTGGAAACGAGAGAGAGAGAGAGAGAGAAGTATTGAGAAGCAACGCTAACGACCATGACGACAACGACGACGACGACGACGACGACGACGTCGTCGTCGTCTCGTGAAAACGAGAGGATGAGGAGAGGGGGAGAAGCGACGGCGCGCACGGTTCGACTCGCGATTCGCGGGGAAATTCGCCAAGTTGGCGGCCGCGTCTGGCGACGTCTTGGCACAAAGCGCGACTGTCGCGTGACAGCTCGTAGATATTAAATTGCGAGGAGCGAAAAAATGGAACGGGCGAAACGAGGGACTCGCGTCTTATTTCAAGTGGCACGTTTCGTCTTTACGTGAAACGTAAATAACCGATATGACGTTTTGCTCGACTTTTCTGCCCGAGATATGTATCTTTTATCTCGTTGCCTTTTTAAATCGTTCCGTATCTTATTCTTATTTTTTTGAGATGAGAAAATTTATATTGGATATCCGATGTTCCGAGCAGTTTTCTTCTCCTTTTCCTCCCATTTTTATTATCCCATTTTCGATCTCGATGGCGCGTAATTCGAACAGGAACGAAGGTTATTTCGGAATTAACGGAAAAAAAATTTCCCACGTTTGAAGAATGTTTCAACTCTTTTTTTCCTACGATTCCATTCCATAGTTTTTTTTATTTATATCCCGATGTATTTTATGCTCTTCTCTCGAGAACCGCTTCCTCTCGTATTTCTCTCTCGTATTTCGTCTTCTCTCTCGATTCTCTTCCACTATTTACCATCCCCTTCGATCCCTCGCTCTTCTTCACCCTCTTACGCGTTCATCTTGGACGTAAAAACGACGAGGTTAATCGTCAAGAGGGTGGGAAAAGAAAGAAAACGGTCCGCGATATCGTAGTTGAAATATTGAAATATCACCGGTAGGGAGTGGATCGTGGGAACTATATTAATTCGAGCTAATTAATTAGCGGCTGGCAAGGGCGCAGTTCGCTCTTACCGCGGAGCCGTCTCTACTTATCGGAAATAATTAATTGCTTGGCAGGCGATACGAAGCCGCCAAGTAACCGTTCGTCTGTGCCGTCGTACATAAAATTTTCAACAATTAATTACAGGCAAATTAATACGATTGATCGTTATTTATCCGACGTAATATCTGGCCCTCGCTCGAATCCTTCCTCCACCTCCGGTTTCGTCGATCACGCGCGACAACCTCGTGCACACGCCGCGTTCAATTTCGAAAATTCGTTCTCAATCGAAAGGGGGGAATGGTTGTTGGTTTTCGACCATCGAAAATATACGAATTCCCGTCACGGTGCAATAAATGCGTCGCACTCGGTTTTAGAGTTGGCGATTACATATTTAATTACGCTCTCGTGTGCGCGGGAACCGCGGTTATAACCGTCGCGTTACAAGAAAATTACGAGACACGAGTGTTCCCGTTGCCGCTAGCAGTAAATTATAAAAAAAAAAAGAAGAAGAAGAAGAAGAAAAGAAAGGAAAAGAGGTGGAGAAGAGAGATGGCGGCGGAGGACGTAAGAGTTAGAGGGGTGGAAAGAAAGATCTCGGGATAAATTTACGAGGAACGCCGCGAGCTGGTAGACAAGTGGCGCGTCCACCTCGTAAAATCTATGCCTCCCTCCCTCTCTCCCTCCTCCTCTCCCCGATCCCTTTCACCCTCCGGAGTTCTCTCTATTTTCGACCAGCGTATAAAGTCCACGGTGGACTTTGGCGGGCCGCGTTTACAACCCTTACGACTCGAAAGCCAAAGCGAGTGTACGTGCACGTTGATTAACCCCCTTGTAATTCCACCCTCGTAGTTACGTTAACGCCACCCCTCCTCAGTTTTCACCCTCCTTTCGTCGTGCGCGTACGTACACGCTAGTTACCGACCGGGTTTTTCGCTCTACCCTCCTCAGCCGACAGTTAAACGCGCCCATTTTCTCCCCCATCCCTCCTCCTTTCTTGCCCTCGATGCGCCACGATTCTTGCACGGATTCGAACGAAACCGAACGAGCCGATTTTCCAGCCTACCGTGTCATCCCTCTCCTCCTCCTCCACTGTTGCTTTCGCTCACCAGTTTTCTCCCCGAGTTATTGCCTCGAAATCGTCGACTGAAACGCGCGCGCATCGCGTTTAATCTCGACGAGCGATTAATGGCGCTCGAAGAGAAGCGACAGAGAGAGAGAGAGAGAGAGGAAGAAGTTGGCTCCGCGGCGAAATTTCAGGCCGGTCTATTAATTAACGCCGCGTCGCATTTGCATATCGCTCGTATTTTATTTACCATCTCAACGCGTCCCAGCGATTCGCGAGGGACCCGCGGGCAATAATTCTCCATAACGCGGCAACTTGGTTTTTCTCCCAGGGTAAAGGAGGAGGAGGAGGAGGAGCAACGTTAAGAGAGAGACTTACGCGTAGCGAGAATTACGCGTGCAAGCTCATTAGCTCTTAGGTCGTATTTATGCATTCCGCGATTATTATCGCGACGCGATTTATGAAGGTTGAAACGGCCACGCGATTCGCGCGCCAAGGATCGAGAATAATTTGCGAGACGGTGTTTCAGGCAAGAATACGCCCCTCCTCTTTCTCCCCCAAATCTCTCTCTCTCTCTCTCTGTCTCGTTTGGAACCGTTTGCTCGTTTCCCATTTTGGAAATAAATACACGCATACGGTTAAACGGTTGGAAGGCGAGGAGCCGTGTTTCGATCTTGTGTTCCATCTTGGAGCGTTGCGTGGAGTATCGTCGACTGCAGGCGCGCGCGCGTGTGTGTAGCGAGAGCTTCAACAACCGCATAACCCATCGATCGATCGGGGAGCGTTTCGTGACTGGCCGCGGGAAACTCGCCCGCTTCGGCCTTATTGGCGGTCGGCCAGCAAATCTTCTCTGCAATTTCTTTTCTCCGGACCGGACCAAACACGCGTAGTCCCCGTAAGTCAATTATAAAGGTGCGAGGAAAACGGGGGTTGTGTCTGGCAATAATGGAACGGGTGGGCGATATAATAGGACGTGGGGGTTGATGACGTAGAAGCTTCGTTGCCAGAACGCTTTATCTCGCTCCGAGCTCTTTCTCGGGACGACTTCACGAAATTCTAGAATAAAGAAGGGGGGCAAAAGGCACCATCGTTGGCTTCGTCTCGTCTTCGATGCGAATCATTGGACTTTCGAACGTTTTTAAGATTTTTTTGTACGTATCACGCCGGAAGAATACGCGAAACGAATTCGGGAAAGAACTCCTTCCACCGTTGTGCCACCGTTGATTTCCACGGCGTGTGTGAAGAAAGGCATCGAACGAAGCATCGAAAGCGGTGGCACGATTGGCTGACCGGTGAAAACCACTAAAATCTCGCCTGCTCCTCCATCGATTGGCGACTCGCCAGCGATACGTCTCGACGATTCTCAGAATTGTTCGAACCCCCGAGGAAAGGGTGAAAGGCAGGGGATTGGCGGTTCAATTAAAAGAGACGCGAAAGAGAAACGGCCGGTTGTGAAGAGGTATCGGGAAGGGTGGCGTACGAAGGATGGTATAGAAGAATTAAACGACTAGCAGCTAATATCGCGAGAAATACTGTTATTGCCGCTAATATTTCTCCCCGCCGGAGGGAAATCTCTTTATAACCCCTTCCACCGCGAACGATACCGGCGCCCATATTGCACCTCGTTTCACCTGCCGTAACGCCTGCTTCTCCCAACGAGAACAGACAATTCTCCCCAGATTAAACGGAATATCAGAGGCGAGCAAGAGCGGGGAAGTTACTCCTTCCCTTCCTATGTTTGTGTAAATTTTCCACGATTCGAGCGAGAATACTGCTCCATAACTCGTGTAATTTCGGGATGCGAATCTTATAACGCGCGCGCGCGGCACACACACACATATATATTTCTTTAGAAAAATAATCCTAAACTAATAAGAATCGAGTTGCCGCGAATGAATTCCGCTCTAGATATTCCCTCTTAAAAATAATATTTTCTTCGATATTTTTCTAATACGCTGCCTCGTAGCGTACGTAAGAGCTATCGTATCTGCGTATCCCCAATATCGCCGAGAGATACCGTTATTATTGCCGATGGTAGTATCCGCCTCGGGAAATCTCCTTGTAACCGGTTCCTTCCGCTCGAGCGAAGGGTCGAGAACGGTATACCCGCCTTCCATCCGCGCGTAATTCACCAAACTTCCCGGCCAGACAAAATTCACGCCCAAGATCCGAATATATTTTTCAGCCGCGAGATTATTATCATTACGTCTCGCCACTGAAATTTCGTACGAATTTCCATCGCTGGCTGGCTTTTCGAACCGGTCGGACCACGGACAATACGGAAAATATTTCACCGCGAGTTTGCCTCGTTATCCCCGATACGCCGCATTTTTAACCCGTTAAAACCAAACTTTTTTAACCAACGTCCGTTAGCGGGGAACCCCGCGCTTTTTTCGATTCTTCCTCCTCCACCTCCGAGCGAAGTTAATCGAGAAGTTTTCCTCCTCTTCGAGCCGAAACTTTCGCCTTACCTCGAGACCTCGGGTCGCGATAAACCGCGCGGTTTATCGCTACGCGTATCACCCTTGGTAAACGTTTAAGAGGTAGCGCGAAAAATTTTTCCACACGGATATGGAATTTTAAGTTTATCGTATAGGATCGCTGATCTTATTTTTTCCAAATTTGCCGGACTCGCGAACAATCGAATTACCGTCCGAATAGTCGCAAGTTTTTGGAAATTTGACGAGGCATCGAGGCGTCGCTTCACCTGCCAGGTGTTATCGCTACTCACGCTGCCAAACAATCGAATTATCGTTGTCCAACCAACATGACCGAATAGTCGCGAGTTTTTGCAAATATCGTCCGTCAACGAAATTTGAAAAGTTTTGGAAGCAAGTTGTTGGAAATTTGACGAAGCAAATCGCTTCGGTCAGATGTTATCGGTGGCGAGCAATCGAATTACCATCGTATCGTCCAAGCAACAGGAGCGAATAGTCGCAACGCTTAGCACGTAATGCGTTAAAGTGGCGTGCACGAGATAATGAAAATTGTCGCAGTGAAAGCCGCGGCTTGTAATCCAGGGATAGTTTCTTCGTCGAAACGCGGTACTCGACGCGCGTTTCCCCCCCCCTGTAATCCCGATAATCCACCGGTTCCAGAGTCTATTACGTTCTCTTTACATAATCTATAGGATCGGGCGTGCCGTGGGGACGGGCCATAAACAAACGCCTAGTACGTGTACAAAATGAGTTGTTGCCGGGTGGTTTATCGGTCGTTCGAGGTGGCGCACTTTCGGAACGACAGAGAAATTATTTCGCGAAATTGATCGTAGAGGGAAATTCTCGAGGGCGATGGGGCGGACGGTAAACCGTGTCTAAGAAGAGGGGTCGAACGGGAATCGATAAAAAAGCGACGTCGTGTCGTAAAGGTGGCGGGAAAACTCGGCTTGCCCCATAGTTAAGAGGATTAGTCGAGATGGCATCTCGGATATCGGATCCTTGCTAAAAATTTCAACCGACGCAATATCGGTTTTACGGGCGTACTGTAAAACATGCATCTAACCCGCCTGTACGACGCGTACGTGCCGCTCCACGGACGTCCACGGTTTAAGGTGCGAAACGTTGGGAAACCGGACCAAGGAATAACCTTTTTCCACCTTTCTTTCTTTCGTTCGTTCGATCGTGGGGAAGAGAATACGAGAAATATTCTCTCAGAAATAACTCCCCTGCATATGTGGATGGAGGCCATACTTTTATTTACTCCGATAATAAAACTAAAAGTATCGCGCATAGTGTAATACTCGCGGAGAGCGAGAGAAACGTCGGCGGATTTCGGTACGTAAAAGGCGAGTTGATATATCTTGGGCGTCTCGGGTGAATAACGGCGATCGAAACTGCTAGGGCAGAAATATCCTTTTCCCGCTCACACGGTAAAAATGGCTCGATCTCGCGTCGCTTGAGTACACGTGCCAACGCGATATTCCCCGAGGAAACAGTTTCCTGTAGAAAAACTGTAGAACCGCGATAAAGCTTCCTCCTCCTCCCGCGTTAAAACGCGTTAAAATCGCGATCGAGATTTATCGCTCTCCGTTATCAAATTAACGCCTCCCCTTCGATCGTTTCTTTGCTCTCGAAACTCGATCGATCGAAATGATAATCGAACGATTTAACGTTTACGCGAGAAATGGTGAGAATTCTTGGACGTACTTTCGAATTTCGAATATCCAGCATTTGGCAACGCTGGTTGCTCGGAGTCGGGGAAGAGGAGTTTGGCCCGCGATCGCGGGGAGGAAAAAATGATGACCAAACTTAGGTTATTACCGCGGCACCGAGTTTAATCTAAATGCGAATCTAACGAGGACGAGACCCTCCCCCCTCCTCGTTCACGGCGCACACTCCAAGTCGTCGCCCTGCATTTCTACTTCTCTCTCGTCTACGCGTCCCTGCTTCGTGTACATGCGCGATTCGCGCTCGCGCGAGGCCGACAGCTTCTCTCTCTCGTCGATCTCTCTACGCCGTTAACCACCTTTCCAACTTTCCAGACCATTCGAAATAATTGCGCCAATTCGACCAATTCGTGTCGATTTTCCGTAATCGAGTAAATAAGTAAAAAAAAAGACGCGTTGTCGGATACGTTTCTTTTCCCCCATTTCCATTCGTGATTCGTAATCCGATTAATCAAGATCTTCTCCGTTCTTCATCGAACAGTTTCAATTATTCAAAGTAATAATAGTCGAGGCGAAAGGTAAAAAATAGAAAAGTTCGCGTCTCGCCACGTTTTCCTCTGTTTCCGCGTTTAATGCCACGATCCTCTTCGATCCGGCGAACTACGCTAGACTACTACTCGCTGGTTAATTATTTTACCAGTACCAGAGTCCGTCCTTGAAATATCGATTCGCATCCGCCGGATACTCGGAACGGTTTCAAGATGGCGGTTGACGAACGTAGAGCGTAGAGAAGACGTAGCGGTCAAATTAGATTACCTCTGCCGTTTCCGGAACGTTTCCTCCCTCCCTCTCTCTCTCTCTCTCTCTCCGTTCTTTTCTTTCATCGCGAATGCAGGAGGACGGGCAAACTCGGATTTCTGACTTAACGTTGAAATGCAGCTTAACTTGCAGGACTCTCTCGCATAAATTTGTATAATTCGTCTTAATAGCGATCGGGCGGAATTCTTAAAAGGATTCTTCGTCTCTTCATCGAGGATGGAGAAAAAAAAAAAAAAAAAAAGAAAAAGAATCGCTTGGAAAAAAATTTTTCGAACGAAATTATAATTTTCGCCCTCTCTAATAATATAAAAACCCGATATCGATCCAACGAAAATAGAAGCGGGCGAATCTTCGAAAATTATTTTCCACTCGGTGGTGGTAAAGCGATCTCGGGGCAAACTATTGTTATCCCGGGAAGGAACGTCAAAAGTGGGGAAAAAATCTTCCATCGGGACGAAATTGCACGGTGGCCTGTCACTCGCCACTCCGATCTTGATCGAACGTCAAAACTGGCGGTCGATCGGAATTATCTCGCGCACGGAAACACGCTTCGAGACAGGAGAGAGAAAGAGAGAGAGGGAGAGAGAGAGAGAGAGAGACGCTTAGATCGATAGACGGTGGAGCGACGTATGGCTTTGCGCCAGACTCGCCTCGCTTCTGTTTTGTTGCCGTTTTTAGACCAGCCAGTGTACAGAATCTGCTCTCCGCACACCGAGATACACACCGCGCCACGGCTCTTTTTTCCCCTGTCACGGCGTTCTGTCCTTCCATGAACGAGCGCGAGCGCCTATTTTCACCCCTCGAATCGAACGAATCGTGTGACGAAGCACCCGTCATTGTCACGAAGAAACCCATTTTGTCCCAATCTCGCGTCACGGGTCTCGAGACGCTCGATGCCCTGGAGATCGTTCTTCCCATTCCCCTCGTTCACCGACCGTGTAACAGATATTCAATTTTTCGACTCGCCGCGCCTCGAATGCTAAATACTACGAGCTATACGCGCGCGCGTGTGTGTATACGTTTCCAGCGAGAAAAGAAAAGGATTCCGTGAGAGAGAGGATTCGTTAAATCGCGCGCTAACGCATCGGCAAATAGCAATCTGGAAAAGTAGCCGTCTGCGGTCGTAAACAAGCAGGCTGGATGAGATAGCGGAGAAGGATTTGAAAGACGTACCTGGCACCGTGCTGGTGTATACTTTGCGAATTAGACTCGGCGCTTATTCATATTCATCGAGCGTCCCTGCTTTACACGAGTCATAAACCAGCGGCCAAGTTTTAACCACCGACCTTTCACCCTTCTAGTGCCGCTACCACGTTTAAGTGAAAACGGTCGACGTCTGGACAGGCGCGAACTTATCCGTCTTACGACCTTATCCCCCCGTCCATTCGAAATTTCCAACGCGAAAACGCGAAATACTCATCGCTCTCATCGTTTTACCATCGTTAAATCGTTGCGAGGAGAGAATTCCAGCACGAGCTGGAATAATTCGATGCGATTTAAATTTTCACCGCTCGTGCTCGATGCTTTCCCGATCCCGCGTTGGTTTTATTTAAAAAAAAAAAAATAAAAAAGGAAAAACAGTTGCCCGGGACGTTGCACGCAGAAGCGAGAATGATATATCGTCTGCCCGACTGGTCAACTCGACGTAAATCATCGCCGAGCCGTGACACTCCGTCCGAATGCATCGTCGACTATCGATCGGCGATTATCCGGTAATAATAACACGCGCGTCGCGATCAATTTTACCCCGTGCCGATTGTAGTTACGTTTTAAATTTCAAAAAGGTGGAGAAAGATGCTCGATCGAAGTGGAACGCAATCTCGTAACGCGAGGAAGACACTTACACTCGATCCATCCGAGCGTTGAACGGTATCGAGAAGCCGGATAAGATAAGGGGTGGATGTTGTCGGCGAGCCAGAATCGGAGAGCGGTCAGAGGTGGCAGAGGTCGACGCGGCTAACAGCGGCGGTTCAAGGGTTGCGTGCGGCGCCGTGGGCGAATGGCGCCAGGACGTCTAAGCGGCGATCGTGTTTCGATCGTGGTAGCGTCGTTGGGCAGGGGGGGAAAGAAAAATAGGCGTAAGCATCCTTCGAGCCAATCCACGTAACATCGTCCAGAGTATTACGTAGAGTACGTCCCCGAGAAACGGTGGATTGCGAGCGGCGAGCGAGAAAAGAGGAACGAGATTGTGAACGACGAAAATGAAGGGGAGAAGGCTCGCGTTCTTTTCTTCCCCCCTCCCTCCTTTTTTTTCTCATTTTCGTCGCGTCGTTTCACTTTCATCGCGCAGCAACCTCTCGAGTAAAAGTACGATGGACGAGGAGTCGTCCTCGAAGCTGTTTTCATTCGATCTTCCTGAATATACATCTTGGCTTGTTTCGCCTCGTATGAATCGTATCGCGCGCGCGAATTTCGAGTAAAATTTGCCTTTTCGTTTCTTTAACGAACACTCGTGGGAGCGGCACTTTCCGTCACTTTGGCAGGAAAAGCCAAGCGATCGTCGAGAATGGTGAAATTCAACGATGGAAGGGGGGAGGGAGGGGGGGGAAGGCAGTGTCGGGCGCCATTACCTGAAAAAATCTTGACCTTTTCGAAGGGCCGCCAACATTTTCGGACCGCCGTAAAGCTTAACGGCCGGTTTTCAAATTGTCCCTTGCCTTTTCTCGCCATAACGAGACACGGTGTGCTTGGGCTCTTCGCACCCCATTCTCTATGGTCTCCCGTGCGAGAGACATTTAAGACCGTAACTTCATTGTTACGGAGGGAGGGGAGGGGACGGAGTAGAGACGGAAAAAGCTTTGGAGAAAAGAGGGTGGCGGGCAGCATCGAACATAATCGCAAGACCGGGCTCGAATAAACGGGTTGAATTCCGTAAAAGGGTGACCATGGAGGGAGGGGCGGAGGGGGGAGGGGGAAGGCCGAGAATCGCTTTATTTCTCGGCCCGTGAAGAATCTTATCGCGGTGAACCGTGAACGAGAAGAATGGAACGCGGCCCGCCAACGATTTCTCCGCTTCTATTTTGGATCACGTACCGTGAAATATAACGAGAGAATCTATTCGAAATAAAATAAATTCACCGTACGTACCCCTCCGCCTCTCCTTCTTTAATCGAATTTTCGTCCGTCCATCGAGAGGATAGGAACTCGAATGTTGGGCATTGGATATTTAAATTACAGCGTCGATCGATCCGCAAAGAAGATCAGTTCGCGTGGCGTGGCTCTGTTAAAAAATGACTACCACCCCCGCTACTAGAATGCTCGATGGAGTTGGTCGATCGGTACTTATGAGATACGTGACCCCCGCAATTCCACGAGTAGCGACAGAACGTGGTCCAAGAGCTTGCTTTCCGCCGCCGCCGGCCGCCGCCCCCCTCCCCCCCATGAAAGTTAATATTCCGTGGAAAAGGCTTGTACATATACATACATACGTACATACATATATAGAAAAGGACGTCGATGAAAAGAGAGGGGTAGAGGTGAAGAGGTCAAAGAATAAAAGAAAGAACGACGAAAGAAAGGACGAGGAAAGGAAGAAGAAGAAAAAAACGAAGGAGAGGTACTCGTCGGTGGTAAAGAGCCCCTTCACCCCCTAGACTTCATCTAGACTCGGCCGAGGAATCGATAGGGTGACTCATCGAGGGGCGGTGACGGAGTTCTCTCCCTCCCTTATTCCCTCCTGTCCTCCTTGTTCAGCCTTCCCACGCCTTCCCTTCTCCTTCTCTTTCCGCCAACCTTGCTTCCGGTTCTAACGCCGAAAGCGTGTCCAAACTTTCAAACTCTCGTGTACGGCCTCCGTTCCTTCTCCTCCTCCTCGTTTTCTTCTTCTTCTTCTTCTTCTTCTTCTTCTTCCAGACTGCTCTCTTCATCCCCAACCGAAATAACGAAATGCACCGTTCGAAGGCTTTCCTCGCGCGGAATTTGCTGACTCGACGCTGCTCCTCGGCTTAAAAAGTTGCAAAAAGGGAAGAACTTCCCCCTGTCCTCTCCTCCGCAGTGCGGTCTCGTAACCCGAGTTCGGATCGTTGGAAACGATCGAATCGATGCCACGAATTTTGGCCTTGTACGAACAATACGACCTCCTCTTTCGCCTTTCTCCTCTCTTCTTCTAGAAAAGTGGAAGCGCGAGAGAAAGTTGCTCGTGTGTAAAGTGTAAAGTTCGAGGTGTTGGGATATATATATATATATATACTGTTCCATAAGACGAGAAAGTTTCTCGCGCGAAATAACGAGATCCGAGATTCGGAAATAGGCGGAACTCGCGGCCGCAACACCGCTTCTCTCTCGGACATATCTATAACGGGAATGCGACACGAACGCGAGCACGTCGCCAGCCAATTTGTCGCGCACGAACGATCCACCCTTCTGCTGACTCATCCGGCCTTCCCTCTTGAATTAACCAAATCTTTCCATCTTCCGTCTTACCTACGAATTACGCCCTTACCCTTCTTTCACCGTTTCCACCCTCTTTGATCTTTAAATAATTAACCGTAATTTCCAAGCTTTCGAAGGCAAATTGATAAATTATTCGCGAGATATAATACGCGGAAGAAGTTAATGGGAGCGAGTACGATCATCTTTTCTCTCTCTCTTTCTCTCTCTCGTCGTGAACTCGATCCGAAGCTTTCGATTATTCCTCTCACGTCGAGCCTTTCTCCGTTATTTCCGCCGTCCTCCCTTCTTATTTCTTTCGAACGAAATAACGAAACGCATTCACCACTGTGAACGCGTCACCACTACCGTGACACGTGTAACGAGCCCACGATTCGTCGCCCTTTCGGCCTCCCTCCCCTCGAGTCATCCAACTTTCGTCGAATTCTACGAATAATTATTACGAACTCGAGTGGCTGGAAAAATTAACGAACCCGTTTTTTCCTCCGAATCCCGTCGAGACGACGACGGTGAACGCGTATACACGCTTTGAGGCGACCGATCGTGATATTCCCGTGGCGTGGCAACTCGTAAAATTCGACGTCGTTCGAGGAACGGGGAGAACCCGATTACCCTTTTGTTCGATCGGGAAATATTAGCGCGGTCGATGGTCGGTGAAAGCGATTGACGACGAACGTAAATCGAATTAATCTCGAAAGAGATGGGATGATGTCAAAGGGAAAACGGAAACAAGTTTGGTTCGCGTAATTCGATCGATTGATTACCTCTCTCTCTCTCGTCGATGACCCTGCAGTTTCGCAAGAGCAACCGAACTGTCGAGGAAAAGACGATGACGGGAACGATTCGATCGTCCCCTGAAAAAGAGTGCGCGAATCCACTCGATTAATCCGAATTTTTTCGAATCTTTTTATCCTCTCCTCCCCTCGAACCGTGGTTCGTAAATTTAATCCAGAGATAAGTCGAGGAAGAGTAATGCGGATCGAAGCGATTAATCGCGGTTTCTGACAAACGACTCCGGTCGAGCGCGAAACTCTCCGCGTCCCTTTGACCGAAAGAAGCTCTCGAGCTCTCGAAGCACGGGGCTTAAAGCTCGCGGTTGAATCAATACCAGGGGGGAGGGACAGAAGAGAGACGGATACACGGTGGAGGAGATAGGAGTGTCAAGGATAGAAGGAAGGAAGGAAGGAAGGAGAGAGGGACAAAGGAGGCCAAGGAGAGATTCGTCTTAGACACGTACCTCGTACACGTACACACGTTCCTCCAAGCTGTCCTGCTCCACGATCTTGTATTTACACGTGGGTGTATATATGTATATATATATATACGTGGCACCGACGTAACTCGATGTTGTCGATAAGTACATGGAGCTTCTCTCTGGCAACGTTTCACGATTATCGGCCGAGATTTTTTTTAACAATATGACCGGCGTCAAGTTGGCATGGATGCGTTCTTTCGATTTCTCTACAACGTTCTTCTAGCGATTGTCGTCTTGCTGAGGATCATCAGTGAGTAGCGTACACCGTGATTAATAGCAATCATCGTAATCATCGGTATCTGTCTCTCTCCTTTTTCTCTGTTCTGCCGCAAGCTTGAATTTCACTCCTCGCTCCTCGCTTTTCACCTGGTACGAACGATCGACGGTCAATGTTTTCAATCTCCTCCTCCTCCTCTTCTTCTTCTTCTTCTTCTCTCGAAAGAAAAGAAGGAATTCCGCTACCTCCTCTCCCCTGAGGATTCCGAAACTCGGATCGTCTCGACTCGGATGACGTCTCCTCGCGATTGATCCACTCCGCTCTTCGTTTTCGCTTCCTCCTCTGTTTGCCGCTTCGAGGACCATCTTTTATTTCTCTTTCGCTGATTTTTTTTTTTTTTTTTTTCACTTCGACGTTAGTACTCACCTCGACGACTGGCTTTCGCATTATTTCGACAAATTTTCGTGTCGGTGTGTAAATTTCTTTGTCTCTCTCTCTCTCTCCTCCTATCACGCTCCATCGCTATTTCCGCAAAATAACAAAATTTCCGTACACTATATCCAAATATGCTTTTGCATTATCGTCCCTGTTGGCTACACCTATTTTAAACTATCGCGAGAGTGACGAACGTCTGCTTCGCTTTGTCTACCGATAATAAGCCTTTCATCACCGACGAAAGCACGAAAATAATTTCACGAATTTGTGCGAAATTTTCTAACCTTTCCCTTTCGAACGACCGACATACGACTCTCTTTCTCCTTCTCTAAAAATCGATCGAAACAGAATTTTCACACGAAACGAACGTTTGTCCGCAGAAAACGGTCTGCTCTCTTTCGAGAATCCGAATTACCACTTGGACCCGGCTCGCCTGGACGATGCTCTGAACAGCAACGAGAACGGGAGTTCCCTGTACGATGAGTTGTATCAAGAATTGGTCGGGAACGGCGGCAGAAGCGGCGAAGTGACTGGCGGCGGCGGCGGGGGCGGTGGCACGAGGGTTCAAGCGCGCAGAACGTATGCCACGTTGGATCTGGGCAGCATGGGGGTTGACGTCACTCAAGGTCCTCTCACCCAGGACTCCGTGACGGAGGACGCGCAGGACAACACCGACAACCACAACCTAGGGTGAGTAGACTAAGTTTCGTGAAACAACGAATCGAATAATCGAACGCTTCGTTTCTCGGAAAAAGAAAAGGAAAAGGGAAAAATTTGGAAAACTGGAGAATACTCTACGATTAGAATAGAATAGAATTTTGAAAATTTAGAAAAATCGGGTATAACCACGATCCGGCGAGGAATCGAATGATGGCTTTCGCGCGACTTATTTTCACCGGGAAATATTATTAAAATTGTGTGCTTTTGCGAGACCGTGCGAGTCTCGGATATTCGAAATTTTTCCCATACGTAATATACCCGGGCTGGAAGATGGAAAGGGGTGGTGGCCGGTATAAAGGAGAAATCGGGTTGGAGAAGCGAAATCGAGGAATCGGCTCGCCGAGAATGTTCCTCGGGTGGTCGTTCCGCGTGATATAAGATCCGACGAGGCAGAGTCGTTGATAAAAGTGGTGTTGGAAGCTCGGACCTCATCGGACTAGCGCATAAAATTTCAATAAATCCGGGACCGTGAAAGAGAGGTTGGACAGAAGGAACGAATGGGCTTCGATGGTACAAGCAAGTTTCCAACTTATTCCCGACTGTTACACGGATTCGAGTGGGGGGAGAAGAGATATTCGTTCGATCGGTCCAACTTCTCCAAAACTCCTTTGTCCTTTTCCACGCTGTTATCCAATGCTCTGATAAACGTTCTCTCTCGAAGGGAATGCTCTCCCTCGCCTACTTCTCGAAGCGAAGATTCTCTCTTCGCTCGAATCGATCCGCCAAATTCTCGCCTCCTTTCGCCGCCAGAATCAAGACCTTTTTCAAGAACTATAAGCGAGTGGAAAGTTGAGCAAGTTGTTCGGCAAACGATTCCAAGTTGTTCGTGTAACGCGAACGTACACAGCGCTCGCGAATTGCTCAACGATCTGGAATTCTCCTCGTCTACTTCGACGCTCACGCCCCCGCGTTCACCTCCTCATCTTCGCGTCTCGAGGACCTTTTGTCGGCGATGTTTGGAATTGGCCTCTGCCCTCGTTAATCTCGCGAACGAGAGGTCTTCTCCTTGGTGAACCTCGATCGAATCTCCTTTTCCCCCTCCCTTCGAATTAGATTCCAGATCGATTCCATTCGCGACAAATCGAAAAGAAAAAGAAAAGAAACGAAAGAAAGGAATTTCGAAAAGAAGGAGTACGCTTCTTTATCTCGTTATCGACGTGCAAATTCGTTCGAATCCCTATACGGATAATTATCGAAGACGGAACGGACGGTTTTTTTAACGACAGGGGGAAAAATCGTAGCATCACGAGGCCTGGACCACGTTCGATCGAGACGCGGACGTTAATGGGGGACGGGGGGAGCTTCTCTTCTCCAGGCGCGGGGATAATAAACTGCTCTCTCTTCTCGCCGTTCCATTTTCCTCCCCTCCTCCTCTCGTCTTTTTTCCGCAGCTTGGAAATCCGGGCGAGCATAAAAATGCAATTAAGGAAACGCCTGGCGTCTGGCAGAGGGTGCATACTTCTGTTCTGCGCGGCTGAAAGGTGGCTTCTTCTTCCTCCTTCTCCAAAGACTTCCTCTCCTGTCCCACCCTTCGTTACCCTCTTCTCCTTTCCGCCGCTCTTCCCCTTTCAACTTGCCTAAATTCGGTCCGTCGTCGTGCCGTCTGATCGAGTGAACGCAGTCTCTCCCTGGAACCCGCCACTGTGCGTATGCGTTGGCTTGGAACGATCGAGTTCGATTGAAAACTTTTATCGCGATTCAACGGCCGATCAACTAAAGAGAGATTCTTGTCTGGTATTTCGCTGCCCTTTCAACGACCATCATCCTTCTCGCTCTATTATTTCGAACGCGAACGGGAGAAAGGAAGGGAGAATAAGTTGGCTTGGAAAATTGAAATAGAGACGTGTAGTATTAGATTCGACGTAGACTCGGTCTCGAAAGGGAAGGAAAAATAGAATTCGATCTTTGTAATCGCGCGAAGAGAAATTGAAAGGAACAGGGCCGGAGAAGCAAACATTTCGGAATGTCAGCGACGACTCCTACGTAAGTAAGGTAATGAAGCCATCAACGAACGACAATTCGTCGCAGCTGATCGAATTTTCCGGTCGAGGCACAGCGGAAAAGCGAATTTGGCCGGGGTGCAGCTTTCATCGTGGTGCAACGTTAACCTCGTTTGCGCTGATGCGCCTGAAACGTACGCGGCGTTACGTTGTTAGGCACTTGACGTGCCCCTATAATTCCATGCATCCGACGATGGCTGCGCGCGTCATCGTCCCCGGAAAATCGGTAATCCAATAACGTAGTTGATTATTCGTCAACCGGTCGAGGTAATTGCCGCTCGTCGAATCTTTTCCACCATCTCTCTTTCCTCTTAACTTCGTTTGCGTCGCGCAGAAGAGCAGAAGAGTAGGTTGTTCCGACTCGAGATTCGATATACCCGCGTTTCGCGTCGTTCGCATTCGTTCGTTCGGGGAGAAATTTTTCGGAGAGGGTGAAACGAATTATTAGCTCTCTCTCTTTCGTTCGAAAAATGGATCGCGTCGAAACAATTGTTTTAATTCTTAAAATTGTAAATTTGAAACGCGACGATTTCGAAACTCGGTTTTGAGTCGGACGATTTCGATTACGTTTGCCCCCCTTATCTCCTTATCGCTCAGAGTTGCAACTACCTAGAGATCGCGCTACTGTCTGTTAAAGGTTAAAGTTAGAAACAGTGGCGATAAACGGAAACGTGGTGTATCGCGATAAGTAAATCGATCGTGGCAGTATCCCGACAAACGAGGCAAGTTTCTCTCGATGCCGAGAGTATGAATCGCAACTCTTGGGTGGAAAATTCGTCGCGATTGGGAAAGTTTAGCGAGGAAAAGTTTGCACCCGTAAGTTTGGATAGAATCTGGCGACATCGAATCGACAAAAATGTGTTGGAAGACGGCCCGTGCAATTTCGAGGGACGGCGGTCACTTTGTCAACGAGAGAAAGAGAGAGAGAGAGGAAGAACGAAAATTGGCCGATCTCAAAGAAATAGAAGGAAGGGAAACTGGGGGGGATCTGATGGGAATCTAGACGCGAAGCGTCTCGATATTTCGTTCCAACCTTCCGGATATTAGCCCGATAAGCCCGCGAAAAAGGGAGTCTTGTCTTCGTTTGGACGGAAGAAGAGTATTTGGATTGCAACGACGATCGCCTCGCTTCGAGATTGAACTTCATCTAAAGTTGCGACAAACTTGCCTCCTACTCTCGCCCCTATCTCTCATACTCGCGTCGAATCTCCGCCTACAACCCTTAATCTTATTCCGCTTTGATGGGACGAGCGTTGAAAAGGAGGGAGGGAGAAAGTTAGGTGGCGAGCCGTCTCGTGTCTTGGCCGCCGGTTAGAACGATGTTTCCCCGCCTCTTTGAAGCGAGGACTCAAAGGATATAATTCGAAGGAAACGGAAGTTGAGGGAATCTCTTTTAGATTGCGAAAGAAATCGAAAGCCTCGCGTGTTTCACCGCGAACGAAACGAGCTTGAAAAACCGTCAAAGTACAAATGAAGGGTCGGATCTAAGAGGAACGGCACCGGTATCAATTAACGATCCTTCGTCTTTGGCATTTTGGCTCTAACAAGATTCCCTTTCACGACCTCGCTTTCTTTCTCTTTCTTTTTTCTTTTTTTTTACCTCCCTCTCGAAAGAGGAAGAGATTCGAAGAAAAAGAATAGGGGGGGAGGGGGGAAGAATCGATACAGATAGGAAAAAATGAAATTCGACGCGTTGGAATGAATCGCGTTCGAGCGAACGGAAATTTCGAAGCGGGCGGAAGGAAGAGAGGCAATAGCGCAATACTGGAACAGAATCGAACCAGGAGGATGCACCACGATTCATCACGGGTTATATATTTTCCAAAAGCTGGAGAAGAGCATGGGAACATGGGCACGACGCGCTTAATAACATCCGCATTATTCTTTATCCTGGCTCGGTATCTGCATCGCGCGTATTCGCAGTGATGCAAGGAGAGGGCGGACAGAGGTAGATTAATGCGATCCGCATCGATCTCCGTCCAAGGACCGTGCCTCTTGCAGGAAAAAAGCAACGGGATCGCCGTTATTATGCGTCATTTTGCTCTTTTGTTCTCGATCGCCGTCAAATGGACCGATTATCCTCGAGTGGCTGCCGACACGAAACATCCGTTCGAGCTTTCGTGGCTGGTAATTCGATAATTTCTTCTCCTCTTCCTCTTAAGCGCATACGATTTATCCTTGGCCCCCGTTTTTACGAACGGGGGTAATACGAACTCGATAACTCGTTTCATTGATTCGTTGATCTGGTCGAGAGATTATCATTTGCGACGCCTTTTCATTTTTACTATCGCGACAGACCTGCTACGCGTTGAATACCCGGCGCGCGCATAATCGGCGGCCACAAAGCCTTCCGCCTCGTAACTATATTCCGATAAAGTTGGATCTCACCCATTCAGGAAGCGTGAACCCGTAAGGAACGACGAGCATCGCCATTCGAAGCGAATCGCTAGTCCTCGAGTGATACAATAACGTCGTCTCAGCGAAGAAGAGAGGAGGGGAACATCTTAACGTCGTATGTTCTCTTGTTCCCGTTTATCGCGGCGACGATACGTTTCTCAAAGAAGAGAAGCCAGCATATATATATTATGAGATATTATTCTCTATGCGTATTTTTCGATCGTCGACTTTTCAAAAGATGTGAAAATATCGGCGGTACTCGATAAAACGGAGGAGAAAAAGAAGAAGGAGGAGGAGGAGGAAGTTTTCGGATAATTCACGCGTCCGAGGAGGAGTTGTAAGTCACTTGGACAACACCCTCCGGAGTGCTGGAAGCCGAAAGGCGCCGTGAGAACGAACGAACCATTTTCGAGGGTTTTGCGAGAGGAGAAAAAAGGAAGGAGAAAGAGGAGGAGGAGGAGGCTAGAAGTGGCGGAACTCGCACCTCGCAAGGATAGGTATCTTAACGATCGTGTCTGAGGCGGGAACATATACATTGGGCGTGAAATAAGGCGCCTTTGTTAGGGCAGCTTTTCTTTACAGCCTGCTCTCCTCCCCTCCAGGCGCCGCGCCTTCAGTTTCCTTCGTTGCCACCCTCCTGCAAACCGCAACCTACGTCAGGATCAACGAACAGAACAGAGGGTGGTCTCTCCGATTCCGTACCTTTTCCGTGCTTTTCGTCACGCTCGTTTCGGAACAAAAAGACGAGGGACGAGCGAAACGGAGTCTTTTTTCTCTCCTCCTGCGAAGAAGAAAAAGAAACAGAAAAATATCGGTTAATCGAATATTTCTTATTTCCACCATTCGTCTAGAATATTCTCTGTTATTCTGACCTTCGAACGAAATCCGATCGAGGGTTGGACAAGGCGATATCGTATGCGTTCCGCACGAAATCGTCGCTGTATCTCGAAATCCGTCACGTCTCGCGCTATACGCCATGGAAATTTACGGATAGTCCCCGCCACTCTGTTCTGTAATCCCTTTTACGCCGTTACTTGCAACACTCTCTTGCTTTCTTTATTTCCATGGAATATTTCTGGGGAATTTGGACATTATCGTCGATCACGCGTCGAATAAAAAACGCGGAGGGAACGTTTCACGAAAACTGGAACGTCCCTCCTCCAAGATTTCCAATTGATATCCGCGCATAATCCCGCCCCTATATATATATATGTATGTATATCTATCCTGTCCCTCTTCGTGAACCGAGGTCACGCGTATTATTCCATCGTTCTTTGATCCTGATTCCGTATGTTTTATTCTTCCTCTTCCATCGATATAAAAAAAAAAAAAAAAGAACGATGAAATAGGCAAGGTTTCCGGGGAAATGAATTTGCTTCGAAATTTACTTTTAACCTTCTTGCACTCGTATAATCATCATCCTACATTTTATTTACCAATGTAAATATATATAATATAATTACATCATAGAGACTCTTGTTACTCGATTGCTAACCTTCTTGAATATTAAATACAAGTGCAAAAGGGGAAGGTATCGGAGACAGAGGCTCGAAGACGGGTTAATCGGGCAGTTTGCTAATGAACTCGTAGCGGCGCGCAAGTAGTAGGGGTCAGTGCATAGCGGCGAGACGGCGCGGAACTTGAGAAACTTGGTTGATGAGAGAGTAGCAGGAGAGGGGAGTTGGCGAGTACCGTGGAACGTAAACATCGTGGAGCTAACGAAGAGACGCGAAGCATAGCGGTAGAACAGCAAAGAATAAACGACGCGTTGTTGTTTCGCGATGGTGGATGGGAGTGGGGGTAGCCACGAGGATGACGAGGTGATACCGACGCTCGTGCACGGTAGAAAGCTGGGTTAGAAAGCTGGGCAACTATAATGCCAAACGTTTAAATAATGCAACGAATGCATCCGCGCATACGCCGCATTCGCGGTCTCGCGTTGGCCGCGTTTCCCCTTCCCGATAAAACTTTCACGACTATCCGCGGATCGAACTTTTATTGCGGCTTATCGATTATCTGCCATCGGCCGTAATTGGATGATTTCTCTGCTCGGGACGTTGATGCCTTCCTCCACCCGTTTAACTACGATGAAATTGAACTCGGTCACCGGCTCTCTCTCTCTCTCTCTTCCTCTTCCTTTCCTTTTTTATCTTGCCGCGTTCAAATCGATCCTCGATCGTGTTTCGATGCTCTTCAAATCGAATCGAGCGACACTTTTGTCGAGCCGTTCGACAAGGGCGCTTGTAAAATTTATTCCGTGCCGTGGAGTACGATTTCGAAAAATTAACAACGCATCTAAGTGGAGAAATTCCACGAACGCTTGCTTGTTGCTCGGAAAACAGATTTCCACCGATAAGTGGATCGACGCCACTTCGTCGTGACGGATTTTCCAAAATTTCTATCACGCCGTCGATAACGCGCGTGCGTGATATACTCGAGAACGAAAAAACAAAGAGAGAGAGAGAGAGAGAGAGAGAGAGAGTTTGAAATTTGCGGAAAGGCGGAAATAGCATTTAGCATCGAGATCGAGGTCGCGCAGGGCAAAAGGAAACGTTGAATACGCTCGATTCATATTATAATAGCGAAGCGAGAAATTGCTCTCCTCCTCCTCTCTCTCTCTCTCTCTCCCTCGTCTAGGAACGCTGCATTGCGGAACACCGTATTGCGACGCGTCTCTCCATGCGGTTCGTTGCCGTTCGTAGATGGATCCTCTCTCTTTCTCCTACACCTACCCTCCTTTTGTTACACCCGGTTTATACACGTCATATACCGTACCTGGCCATCTTACAATAGCTCGACGTCCGACTATAAACGCGTATCGATTCCACGCCCACCGAGATAAATACGGCGTCGCACGGGGGACGGAATGTACCGCATCCCCGATACAAATACCATCTTCAAAGCAGCCGTGGCGGTGAACATGTGGTGAATGCCGTGTTTTTCTTTTTTCTTTTTTTTTTTTTTTTTTTTTTCCCAATCAGATTTAATCTCGACGCGGCGCGTTCGACGACGACGACGACGACGATTCACGGTATCGGGAGGATAGGAAGGAAGAGGAAGAGGGGGAAAGGGGGGAGGAAGGGAACGAAAGCGTATCGTGTAACGGGATCTCTCTCGAGGCGATACCTCCGCCGGTGAAAAGCTTCGATTCCCACCTACGTGAAATACGCTGTATTACACGCCTCTCAATCTCGAAATTTCCATCGGTAGGATCGATACTCGGTCGCCGATAATTATTTTAAACTCGTACGAATGGAACGAATTTCGTTTGAGAATTTTTTTTTTTTTTTTTTAATGATAAAAGTGAATGAAAGCGAACGAGCTCGAATCGTTCGTTATTTGGAAAATATAAATAATAATATCGTGATGGAGATATATATATATATATGTTTCCAAGGGGATGAAATCGGAGGATTGAAACGAAGAGAAAGAGGATTCGAATTCGAGCGAATATTCAGCGATATTTCTTCAACGCGGGTGGCCGAGCGGAAGAATACGCTCGACTCATCGATCTGGTGGGCGGGCGGAAAAAAATGTAGCCGGCCGCGGTTGTTCACGCACGAGGGGACGCGGTCGGTCGCTGAAAATTTCAATCCGCGATTTCCATTCTAACGAGAGAGGCGAGCGTCGATCGCGGCGCACCGCCAAGAGGCTTTCAATTTCATGCAAATCGACGGGGCATCGCTGGAAGAGGCGCGCCAACACATCCGCGCGTCCCTTGCTTGTTATTAAAATGCTTACACCGGCCGTTGGCTTGCCGAAATGCACCGGATATTGCGGATTTTTCGAGCACCTCGGCGGAGGAAACGCTCGACTGTTCACCAAAATTTCTGTCTCCGAATGTCTTTTTTCCTTTTTTTCGTCCTGCAATATCGCTCCTCGAGCTTATGAAAAACCCTCGTCTATCTTTCTTCTCTACCTTTTTTTTTTTTCTCGGCGAATCTCGATAAACGATTCGGAATCGAACGTTTCTTCCGTGCTCTGCGATTTATTCCTCGTTACTCTCGAGAATCTCGAGACGTGATTACGTTATGTAAATGTTCGAGATGATCAAAAAAATCGTTCGAGATTCGATAGGGCATATCGTATCGAATAAATATAAACGGTCTAAGTAAAACGTAAGCATCGTCGTGATTGATTCACTGCTGGTTTCTCGATGTTTACGGAAGAAGATGTATTCCCTCTTCTTACGTTTCCGCGCATCTTGCTTGGCATCTTTTCTTCGCAAACTATCTTCGCAGAAAATTCTCCAGATCTCTGTCTGAAATTTGATGTTCGACAAGCACGATGGATTTTCGATTTCGTTGAGTCGTTTGTATCGGCGCGTTTGCGTTGCACGAATCGAATAATATTATAAGAAAAATAATTCATATATAAAAAGCGGTAGTAAATCAATTACAACGAGTTAATAGTTTTTTTTTTTTTTTTTTTTTTTTTTTTTTTTTTTAGTATTCCATGTATCGTGGACTGATTTCGAAAAACAAAAGAGTAGAGAATTCACTCGGGGGGGTGAAAAAGTTTCGTTATATACACGGCAATAAATACCGAGTTTTTATTTTATGCAAATTACAGGCGCGAAACTGACTGACTGCCTTCCCTTCAACCCCGTATAAACGCGCTTCCGACGCCTGTTATTAAAGCGCTTATGGCGTAGCCGTAGCTCCGCCGAAAAGAAGCATCTTTGAAAAGGTGATGAGGGTGAGGGAGGGAGAGGAAAAGTGAAAGAGGATGGGGAATCATCTGGGGCGGGAGGGGGAGGGGAGGAGGTAGAAATTTTAAACGGACAGCTCGCGAACGTTTCTCCATTTACATTCCATACATTTATAATCGCGTTTAGTTATTAAATTATAGTAGAAAATATCGTAAGATGGGACTCTCTGCGACGAGTCGGCGTTTAAATATTTAAAATAGAACGATAGGTCTTTTCGCGGATAGGGCGAGGAACGAGCTAAACGACTTTTCTTCTTCCCGCACGGATAGAACGCTTCTCCCAGTAGTTGGAACGAATATTAATATTTGATGATCCGCTTGAACGCGTTAAGCTTTTCAACGATCTTTTTACCGTTTTATCGAAAAATAAAATCTCGCTTTATCAAAAAATAAAATTTGATCACGCACGATTTTGATTCTTACTTCCTCGAGCGTATCGCCATCCATTTTTTTCACTCAGTCGATTCTTAATTGTTAAAAATCCATCATCATCGATTTTTTCGACATTGATTGCTTTTCTGAAGAATAAAATCTCGCGTGTCATCTAATCCATAAGTTTTTTTTTCCACGATTACTCGATATCGCCAGCGATTTCCTTCGGCATCGGTTCTAAAAAAATAGTTACTAAAAAATAAAGTCTCGCTTTATATGTTTAATCTGAATTCATGAGTTTGATTCCGAGATCTCTTTATTTACTCGATCTTTATGTAACATACAAACGCGAAACGGAAAATAAAACAATTGGACGCAAAATTGGATTCACAATCCGGCGAAACGGAGCGGAAAAGAAGAAAGAGGAAGAAGGATCCATCTCGATAATACTCTTTCTTTCGTTTCATTCCAACTTCTTCCGTATTCGACGGCAATTTTCGCCGCAGTGCGCAAAATGTCGATAAATCGCATTATCCTGGCCGGCCACCAGTTCTGCCAGATTTCGATTTATTCGGCCGCGCGAAATAAACTCTCTCGTCTACCCGATTTTTCCACCTTGCCACGATTCCCCCCCTCCCCCTCCTACTTTACGTTCAAAAAAAAAAAAAAATATTTACGCAGCTGCGCGCTATTCGAGGTTATTAAATTTGAACGCAAACTCCCCCGGTCGAGGCGTCAATAAGTCGGTGCTCGTCGGATCGTAAAAGAAAAATAGCGCGCGGTAAACATGTCTCTAAAATTTTTCTCGTGATAACGAGAAATTGGCCACGTAATAGGCGCGCTAGTGCGGTTCGCAAAGAACCTGTTCCTGAATAATTAAATCGCTACCAGGCTCGGTCGAAATTCGTGCCTCCTTTTTTCGGGACTCGGTTGATGTACGAATGTCCGTGGTGCGCCACTCTAATTTGGCACGCGAAATAGCCGAGTTGTCGGGAAATTAGTTTGCCGTGGGAGGTCGTAAAGCGGGAATTCTTGAATGGGCTCCTCGTGTGTTTAATAAAAAAAAAAAAAGGACGAAGGTTGACTTGATAGAATGTTTCGAAAGGGAAATTTTAAAACGCAAGCCTCGTCTCCTTTGTGTCGAAAATTTCGTCGAAGAAAATAAGTTTTGCCTCTTTGAATATTCGCCACTCGTCGCGATAAACATTGGATAAAACTAATTGGCAGGAGAGAAACAAAATTGGAAATTCCCTCTCCCCGCTGTTCAACGCTGTTCTAGAGAGAGATAGGGAAAATAAAAAGTTTAAGACCGGTAAGGTTGGGACGGTAAATGGCGAAGAATTTCGGTGGAATCGCACAATGGATGAGGTACGTTCCGAGTGAGGTTCAGAGCGTAGCTACTGAATCGGTTTCCATCGATGCACCTTAATTGCGATTGCGCTCGTTGCACTCGTGAAGAGAGCTCTCCTCGAATTTATGCGGCGGATAACAGGAGCATCGCGAATGTTCCACCAACAATCGTAAATCGAAGTTCATAGTTCGACCGACGATCTCGAAGAGTTCTCTTCGAAATTCACCAGGAAGACGAATAACCTCGACGAGTACCCTCTTTTCGAAATTGAATCTCCATCCTTCCTTCCTTCCTTTCATTTTTCCTCCTTCCTTTCCTTGCAAATTAGTACCATTACCTTCGCGAAAAACTAAGTAAAACACCTTCCAACAAACAGCATCCCGCCGTTGTGTTTCCCCCGATCGTTGGAAGGGGCCAGAGAAGAATCAAGATATAGCGCGACGGAGGATGCGCTTGGCACGAATCGCTCCTCTCCTCTCTCCTCGCTGCCCTTAATTGTAGTTACTGCTCGGCTCCGTCGAGGCTATCGTCGAATTTGCCCGTTAATGCCGATAATGGGAGCACCGACTCGGGGAGAAGTTGCGGCAAAGTGAATGTGCGGCCGGCGCGCATCTTATCGCCGTTCCTGGCACCGTGTAAACGCCTCGAGATAACGGCCGATCCGAATAATTATTTTCCGGGGATGGCCGTTTAATGTCCGCCGCCGCGACAACTTTCACCTCTCGCTCCTTCGTCGACTTTGATAAGCGTCTACGCTTCGTCCTCGAAGCTTACTTCGAGTTAATTTCTCTCGAGAAAAATTCGAATTTTCCACGCGTTTATCACGCATTCTCCGTGTTTCTATTTCTTTTCCAATTCTTTGCCTCCTGGAACGAAGAAAAAAATCCGTTAACCGTTGGCCGATAAACGTTTTTTTCCTTTTTCTTTCCTTTTTCTTTCTTTTTCGCATCGATCGACTCAAACGGGAGCCACTTCATTGGAGAGAAACCAATGAAGCGAGTTGATCGGGAATTTCGTACCCCTCTCCAATGGGAAGAATCGGGTGGATCGAAATCGGCTTTGGTCACACGTTGGCATCGTTTTCCGCGTAACAATGGCAATCCTTGGAAACGCGGGCGCATTTCCCCGGGACACGTTATTTCGTCGATAAAACGGCGGGGCTCATTGACATTCTGGCAACGGTGGCGGATTGTACCATTGCTCCCGCCACTTCCTCTCGCCGGGTCCCGTATCGGCCATCGCATTGTACCGACTCAATTAACGACGCCATAAATGATTCATACCGATATATATTACACGGGACGGAAATTACGAGAGTGGAATTGCCCGGTGTACGTCTGTCCCTTTTACCCCGCCCCCGCCCCCGTGAAATAAATTGGCCGGGAAAGTTGCAACTAATGACGCACGGCCGCGATGAAATCGCGCCAACGCTTCGATCTCGAGCGGATCCATGTTTCCCGGATTACCAGAAGAGCCGACTATTGCCGCACTATCGCCGGATAAAATCTATTCGAATATTTTTTTCAATCTCGATAGTTCGAGGGAAATAGAAAAAAAAGGGAAACAGAACTAGTTTACGCGTGACAAACAAATGTTCGATATTTTCGAATTTTAAAAAGGCTTACACGAGAAAATCCTGTATTTACCTGATCCGATATCCTGGCGGTATCGTATCTGTGGGAGGAGGAGGAGGAAAATTCGAGCCGAGAGAGCTGCTCTGTTCGAATCGAATACACGAAGGAAGAATCGTTTCCACGAACAAAGAGTATTCTACTCCTTCCCCTGGAGTAAGTAAGATAGTAACCGTTGGAAGAGGGGGCACGATCCCGAAAGAGAAGAGGATTCCGCGTGTTGCGTCCGCGTGCATGCAACACGGCCGAAAAGCCTCGATTGGCATTCACCGGTGGTCCGGTGAATTTCATTTATATGCTAACTCAAAGCCACGTTGCGATCCCTGTCTCCACCTTGAGATCCCTGCGAAACGTGTCGACCCTATCTTTCCACGGGACCACTTACCCGCCTCCAACACGTCTCAACACGAATAATTGATCCATCCTCGTTTTCTTATCTCTGTGTGTGTGTGTGTGTGTGTGTGTGTGGGAACAACGCGAACAATTGATCAACACTGAATTTGGACAAATAGATGGAACAATGGATGGAACGAATACGAAAATACTCGCGACGAGATAATTTTAGACGGAAGAAATTCGAGAATAGATACTACGTTACATTATTCGTTATCATTTTCGAGCGATTTAACTTGTTGAGCAAGCAAGCGGAAAGATGGCGGGAAATTTGAATCGATCGGCTTAATCGCAGCGTAATTAACACCGCGCGATAATTAAACGGCCACGAGAGAAGGACAGCGTGGTTGTAGCGTGGAGACGCGCGTCTCTGTTCCTCTCCGAGGGGAGAGCCCCCTTAAGCGCGATAATTCGTCCTGACGCGGCCGTCGTCGCCGAAGAGGGACGGCGACGCCCTCGTATAACGAAGGTTGGCCGGGCACGGCTCGTTAGTGGACGACCGTGGCCGTTAATTGAGAGTTAAATTTCTGTTCTTCGCGGCGTTTGTTTATCGCGACGGAAGGTGGAGGAACGCGCGACACGCGTGAAACGCCCGCTCGCGCGAGGAGGAGGAGGAGAGGTGAGCAGCGCGGTGAAACGAGTCGTTGCTTTAATTAAAATGATTACGCGACTTTGCTCGCTCGTTTCGCGCTCGTTTTTCGACGCGAAAAACTTCGAACGTGTTTTCGCCGCCGTCACAAATCGTCGTATCTGTTTTCGTTAATTATTCGACTGGGAAAATCTTAACCGGAGGGATTAATCGTGATTTAATCGATTGAATTTTTAAATTGCGAGCAATTTTTTGTTAACAGAACGAAACGAATATTTGTTAGAAAGGAATGGATAAAGATAAAGATAATGTGGATAGATTTTTTTTTTTTCTATTTCTTTTTAATCTTCTTCTTTTTGATTTTCGTTAATTGTTCCCGACTCGATTGGATAGATATTGGAACGCGCGTGTTACGAGACGGAATAAGAAACGAGACAGTTTATCACGCGAGACACGCGCCGTAAACTTTTCTTCTTCCACGCGTTTCTTTTCGTACACGTACTACGAGAAAGATAGACGAGGAGAAAGGAAAGTTCTCGCCCCGTGTCGACGCGTGTTACGAGAACGAATCCCACAAGGGTTGGTTTTCCGCCTCTCCTTCCAACCACCGCTCCAAAGCAGAGGTGAAATCGGCCAAGTTCTCAACGAAATTTTCCACTCTTAAAAATATGAAATTACAATCCCCCTCCTCGCATTTTTACGTAACGCGCAATAGAAACTTGGGATAATCTTCGATATTTCGATGCTAATTTTCCCGTTTAGGCGACATTAAAACTTTTCTCTTCGACCGTCGTTCGAAACAGGAATGAGAGGAGACAAAGCCAGATATTTTTTTTTTTTTTATAATTGAAAAGCTCCACGAGGAAGAAAATCGACAGAGGTAGGAAAAATATTGCCAGTTTCCGGAGATGAAAGTCCGGAGATGAGATGCGTGATGTATGGAAGGGCAGCGTTTTTCGTTAGCGAAAAATCGTCTACTCTATCTATTTTGCAAAATTCCACTACTCGGACAGGAAATGTTTTCCGAAATGTATGCGGATAAAAACGCATCCCTCCCCCCGTAAAAAGGTTAAACGAAGAGCGCGCGTAAAGACGGAACCAGAAAAGATATGAAAAGCGAGAGAGTTTTCATCGGGAACCGCTATATATAACCGCGTGGACAAGAACCTCGGGTAAGGTACGAGGGAATTTTGCAATTTCGAAGTGGCGTGCTCCGGGTTCGTTCCGAGCCGCGGCTTTGAAATTCTGAGAGGGGAAAAAATTTCGACATTCGTGGGAAAAGATATCGCCGCCGAACGAGATTTCCTTCGTCCGAATAAACAAAAATAGAAAAATATTGGTACAAAAGTTTAAAACGAAAATGGAAATCCATCCCTTCCACGGTCGCTCGTTTCGTCACGTAAACGATACCGATATTCGATCCGTGCGACGAAATCGAAAAAGGATCGAAGCGGAAGGTGGCGAAGGTTCCGGCCGAGCGGAAAATAAAGTGGCGAAAGCTGAAAGGTGGTAGGGGATGCGATGAGTTTCGACCGCGAGTAAACGAACGCACTACGAACAACACGATAGTTGATAGTAGGTGACTGCGCGAGGGCAGTTGATCGAGGGCCAACGAACCCTTCTCTTACACTCCCTTTGACCCTTTCGTACACCCTTCCCCCCCCCCCTCTCTGACTGGTAGGGAGTCGCAACCGGGAGGATCCTCTCGGCCGGAAGTGCTTTGCAATGCAAGTCGCCGCCACGAGTGCGCCAAGGTCTTTGTAGCGCGGTGCATCACGACGCTTGTAGCCAAGTGTAGCGGGGAGTCATCGATCGACGAGGCGAAAATCCGAGGAAAAGAGGGGGAGAGAGAGAGAGAGAGAGAGAGGAGACACGACACTCACGCGAACAGCTCTTCATCCTTTTCCACGTTTAAATAGCGTATAGACTCGCCGGCTCGGTCGATACCTTTGACTTCGTATCGAATACGCGATCCATCGTGTTCTTCTTCTTACTCGCTTTTTATTCCTCGATCGATCGATTTTTCGATTTTCGTTTTATTTTCGAGAATCTTTCCTTCGTCGCACGGACGATTCGTTCGGGTTCATCGACCGTTCGCTTTCATCCGCTCTCCCCGCGTCGAGACGCGTCGGCGACAATGTTAATAAATCGCCTCGCTTACATTACGGTTCTCGAATGGAATCACGAGCGATCGCGTCGACGAACGCGTCGCGTCTGATTGTGTTTACGCGCGCGCGCGGGCAAATTATTCGAGCGAACGAGCGTTGTGTACAATCCGATAGTTCACGAGCGCCCAGGTATTCGGGATGAAGTGGCCTCTCCTCTCTCTTTCTCCGTGGTCCGACGATTCGCGCAAGTCTGAGTGGAGGAATCGAGTGGACCGTGGCTGAAAAAACTATGAATAAATATTCGAGCCTCGTCTACCTTCTCCCTCCCCTCCTCGTTTCTCCTTTCTTCGAAAAAGAGAGAAAGGAAGCGGAGTGGATCCTCGAACGAGCCCGCCCCTCTCTCCCATCCTGCTCGTCACTTGCACCGATTTTCGTTCGCCACGTTTTTTATAGTAATAATAAAACTATAAACGAGCGTGTGTCCGTGACTCGAAACAGAATCGCTAAAACACGTCGCGCTCTGGATAAAACGAGTTGGATAATCGTTTTATAATGTTATTCTCGTCGAAATCTCGTATAAATACACCATCCCCCTTTTCATTTCTCTCGTTTTACTTCGTTTTACCTTATTCGAAAGAGTTTCGAACTCGCGAACGAATTAATCCCGAGCTCGATCCAGCTCGGATGAGAATTTCGCTTCGCGAGGAAATATTAATAATCGATCGATAGGGAATGTAGGTCGGCCACGGTGTCGAGTGTATTTTTACACGTCGAACGGGTAACGAACTTGCGAGGGCCAAACGATTCGGAAACATTTCCTTGACACCGGAGCGATAAACGACGTTAAACGATTTACGCGTCGCCCATCCTCGCCTTCCCCTCCCCTCGCTCCGTTGGCCAGCGCGATAACGAAATTTCACGAGATCCGGCGGCAGCCTGGCAGCTTTGAACCGTGATAACTTCCGGTTCAGCAATTTCATTGCTCACGCGAGTCTGCGCTTAGCCCCCGGATTTAATTTATCGTCTTCGTTGGAGCACCACTCGGAGGGGAGGGGGAGAGGGGGGCGGATCCCGCTCCGTTCACCCTTCCCGTAATTTCTCTATCCATCGTTATGGACGCGGCCGGTCTGCCAACTAATTTCTCCCACCGATTCGTATGCATCGCGTATGAAATTACCCTTCTCTCTCTTCTTCCCTGTCAAATATTATTATTCTCGAAAAGGGAAATGCGCGATCGCTCCGTCCGAGACTCGATCTCATCGATCCGATTGCATCTCGAGAAACGTGGAGGATTAACGATCGAAATCGCGTTGTTCCCACGCGGCGAGTAATAATAAACTTATTGCCGTTGCGTACAAAGGAAGGGAGGGGGTGTGGAACGCGTCGTCGTCGTCGACCTTGAACCGACCTTAACGCCCCCGTAAAGTCGATCGTGAAACGAGTATCGTGTGGATGGCCGTAGGGTCGCAGAACGGTTCGACGAAGTGATTTCACGCGGCGACCGCGGAGAGAGGGAAGAGAAATTTTGGTGGCGTTGCGGCGATCCAAGAACCGCGAAAGTTGTCGGGGAGAACTTGTCTCGTCGATAAACCTGGCAGGTGATTAGAAATTCGTCGGACCTCGTCCAAGACTCGACAAGTTTGCAACACGTCTCCCGCACGCGTGGAATGATCAACTCGCGCAGTTAATACGAAAATGCTAGATACTCGTTCGATGCTCGTTAACCGTGATAAGTGGACAACGTTTATCGACGTTATCATCCGTGACGGATTTCCATTCGGATCGAATCGAAATTTTCAACGTCGAGATTGTGGCGCGATTTGCATAGGAGGGAACAGCGATTATCGGCCGTTCGTGCAAACCTACTTTCCAAAAATAGCGAGGCAACGTGGTGAATAAACGTGGTGGAATTAAAGGGAGTGGCTATCAATTACAGAGGCGGCGGAAGCCAAGGTGAATATCACGGTGAAACGTTGCTATCTACGAGCGAACCGGAGGGTGGTGACGAATGAATCCATAAAATTCCACCCCCGGTGCAATAGCTCCGACGGGATAGCGATAGTATCTGCAATTATGCTTACGAAACGTTCCAGCTATTTTACTCGTACGTACACACCATCATCTTGGCTAACTCTCTCTCTCTCTCTCTCTTTCTCTCTCCACCGTTCCTTTTTTCCTCGTGTGTCTCGATTTACGCACGAGAGAAGAATCTCGTACCGATAAAAATGCTCGTATATACATACATATATATATATTACCACGCTACTGAAGGTATACGACCATTTCGAATGCAATAACGTTTCTCTCTGTATCGCTGTTCAATTTCATTCTGCCTCTGTAATCGACTCAATAACGAAGCGACTCCATCGAGCAACCAGCCAACAATTGCAGCTACGGTTGGAGGGAGCGGCGTTTCCTAAAAAAAAAAAAAAAAAAAAAAAAAAGAAAACAAGAAAAAGAAAGAAAGAAAGAGAGAGAGAAAGAGAAAGAAACGCGCGCGGCCTGTCGATATTTCTCTCTCGAACGCATTGTCTCGATAACAATATTGTTATCGCGGAGCGAGGGTCGAGCGGAGGAGGAGTAGTCGATACGCGGAGAGATTGCCGGTCGATGGTTGGTCGCCGTCGTTTTATCGATGTGGTAATTTTACAACGGGGCGGACAATAACAATTCTCTCCCCCTCTGTGAGGGAAGAATATATCGGGGAAAGAAGGAGCGAAGAAGTCCCCCACCCCTCCTTTTGGCCGCGAGTCTAGCCGTGCGCCACGGTTTCTTCTCCCACGGGATAGAGACGGGTCGGCGTTATTATCGGTTCGTCATCTTTCGTCTCAATCGTTGCCAACCACCGCCCGACCAACCGTTCTTTCGGCTAGACGAGACGAGAGGGTGGAACAACCTCGTTTCGAGGGGGGAAAGCACGAGGAAGGACGACGAGGAAGCGGCGGCACTTTGGTCACGTGGACGAGAATGCAGGAGGCGGGAATATATCTGGCATCGGGAGAATGCCATCTCGATAAGGCCGGGGCCAGTGTACTCTCTATTGATTGGGATGCGGCATTCTGTGTCGAATTCTGTTTCCCGTAATCTCCGCCCGCGTTGCACGCACACGTGCGTTCCCCTTCCTCCCCCCCCTTGCTTCCGTTCAAAAAGAATCCGTTAATTTGATAAATCGGGGACGGGACAGAGGAGGCCGGGTACGATTCGTTTGCGATCGACTTTCCTTTCGATCGACTCACGCACGCCATATCCGCCACGGATACACGGTGAATCACCGAACGAGAGGGGATATGAAATTTTTTCCCCCTCCCTCTCCCTTCCCATGGGTTCGTTCATATGCGAGGGAGGTAATGGAACAGGATGTAAATAACATTTTCGAAGGACGGTGTTATTCTACAGGTTTTTTTCCACGGGCAAAATCGCACGCACGCGCGCGCGTATTTTCTCCGTGTTTTTTTATTGTTTCGCCGTGGAAAATATTTAATCCCCACTTTGGTAATGGATTCGATGCGATGAACGAATAACTTGTTCGCGTGTGTTTTTATATCCGCGTTTTTCCTCTCGTGTTCCGTTGTTTTCCCGAAAATATTTATTTTTCCGCGTTTGCGGTCCGCGATGGGAGAAATTTCGCGTCCAATCCCTGAAAAAAAAAAAAAAAAAAAAAAAAGAAAGAAAAAAAAATCATCCCTTTTAAATTCAATGGATTTCGATCGACATCTCGATATAATCCCAATAAAAGGGGCACTCGACGCGTCATCTCTGTCTCCGAAGATTTTCTGGGCATTGAACCGCCAATCATCAAGCCTGGGTTATATAGCGAATAGTCTCGTTTCTTGCGTAAACAAGAAAGTCGTCTCTACAACTCGTCGTTTCGGCAACTTCCACCTTATCTACTCAATTAGACAAACTACTTCTTCGTCGGCAAACAGAGTCGCATTTGTTCGCGTTTCTCCGTTTTGTTCATCCCGCTCGTTCGACCGGAACTCGGATTCGTGGCACGTTTCCGTGTGCGTTGCGTCAAACTTTCGAGCTTAAACTTTGCCGACTTTTATACCCTCTCGTCCAACGTAGCTCGCGTTTATTAAGAGTAAGGTGAAAAGTCCCGTGAAAGTGGGAAAAATTGGAAACCGATGCTTCGATGTTCGTTTCTTCTCTATCTCTCTCTCTCTCTCTCCTTTTCTTTCGAAATTTCTTCTTTTTACCTTGCTTTCAATTTTTTATTTTTCTGAAAAATCGCATCTTTGTCGCAAATGAAAATCAAACGGTTGAAAAAGCGATGGAATTGTCGCAAATGTTGAACGAGCATGCGGTACGTAAGGATTACGCGTATTCGCTGTTCCACGATCCTTCCATCCTGCCATAGATTACGCTATCGTGATCGAACCGATTTAAAATTCGCTTGATCCTGATTAATGTCACCAGCTCGTGTGCACGTACCGACCGCTTTCGCCATGGACAAAAGGTTCATACATCGAAAAAAGAGAAGGAAGATCGCGCTTTACGCGTTTCGTCCCTGTATACTTTACTCCGTTTTATTTATACCGGCAGTCGCGTGCTAACTGCAATTTAATACATCTCGGTGATTTTCGAGTGATTTTATTTGAATATTTTAAAATTACCATGACTCGAACATTCCCTCCCTCCCCCCCCTAAGTGTATGTAATTCGTAGCGTGTTTGGAAAGGAAGTAGTAAGGGTCGGCCGAGTAGCCGGCACGTCAAACGTGGCTCGATCGTAGCCGTTTCAAAAGTATTATCTTAACAACGGCGGAACGGTCTAATTCGAATCGCAAAGTTTTTACGGTGTTTTACATTCCGAGGGGCGGGGAAAATTCCGAGAAAAGTGGTAAGAAAAAGCGACAGAACATTTGCAACTGAAAAATACATCGCGATCCACCTGCGGCGACCGCAAGGCGCCAGTAGTATGGGCACGCGATGGTACGGCAGAATGACGTCATGGCCCGTGCCGAATATCGCCGAGGAGACACGAAGTTGCGCGAAATGTACCGCCTCGTTCTCGAGCGCCGCTCAGTCTATCGTCGACCGCCGTGTGGTCGTGACGTTTTCGTCGCCGTGTTTTTTTTTTCGTATGTTCCATCGGGCTAGCCTTCTTCTCTAATTCTCTCTCTCTCTCTCTCTCTCTTTTGTCTATCTTTCTCTCTTTGTGTCTCGTTTCTCACCCTTTCTCTGCTCCTTCTCCCCCACCCCTCTCCCCGCCCCCCGCCCCTCTTTGCGTCCTATCCCCGTATCAAATATCCCCGCCTCGATGAGTCGCTCGCGTGAAAATCGAACGGTAGTTTGTCGACTGGCTGCTCCGGCGATCCGATGCCGGTGAAGCGGAACGTTTCCCCGTAAATCGTAACGCACTGGTACGGTATTTCGTAATCGAAATCCGACTGCGGTCCAAACGACGACGAAATCTCCCTGGCCGAATTAGAAGGAGGAGAGTATTGATTGCACGCTTCTAAATGAATAACAATCCCAGCGCGGTGGAGGTCGAGCTCGTGCCGCGGCTACCGTTGCACGCTGATCTTCGTGGCAGCTGACTGTAAGTGGTTCCGATGCCCGTTTTAAAGTTCGTTGCCCTCTGTATTCATAGTGACGAACTCCCAGCCCCACTCGCTCCCCATGCCCCCCTCTCCCCCGCCCTCTCCCTCTCTCTATCTCTCTCTCTCGCTCGCTCCTCGCTCCTCTTCGCCGCTGCTCGTCGTAACCCGTTCGCCACCCTGTTCGGCTAGACAACCTTGCCTCTTTATTCGCGAACGGGCATAAGCAGACGACGTGGAAGCGTCTGGAAGCGAGTGGCGGCCGGTAATCGAAGTTTAAAGTCGGTGGAAGAAATATTGATTCGCTCCACTGCCGTGCGAATCACGACGCTCCGCTGGATCCCCCGTCCGACCGGCCCCGAACTTCGTGCATCGACTCGTTTCTCAACCGTGTCGTTGATAAAGGAAAAGCGGTTCCCCGTTCCTCTTTCCTTCGCGATCAATCTACGTACGTATTCAACTCGTACGCTTTTTTCTGCTCGTCTCTCCTTCGTGTACCTGTGAATGCACCGTTGAGAGTTGTCGCGCGTCGAAGAACAAGAGCAACCAGATGCGACGACGGAGAGCGATCGCAACGATGGAATTTTGGAACACGGATCGATCGACGCGATCGAACGACGCGGACGATTGGAGGATATTCGATTGCTGTCGATCGATCGATCGATCGATCGAAGCGCGTCGTTCGGCTCGTGTCGGCGACAATGCGTCCTCCGACGCACACGCTTCGCTTGGCGTGTCTCCGTTGCGCGGCGCAAATTCTCGTCTGCATTTTGTTCACCATTGCGTGAAATGGATCGGTTGGCGGAAAAAAAAGTTATCGAGCATTTACCCGCTGACCCGCTACCGTTTTCACTGTCTCTTTATTTTTATTTATTTACTCACTTGTTTATTTATCCATTTATTTTGTTTTTGTTTTCTTCTGCCTTCTGCCAAACGTTCCCTCTCACGCGAGCGAGTTTCGATCAATTTTCGCCAACAATGTTCTTTCAACGAACGAATTTGTGGATTAGAAATTCGCGCGCGATAATTTTCGAAAATATTCGGATCCTTGAATGAGACGACCTCCGTCTCGAGAGAGTTCTTCGATTCGAATCTCTCTTTCGACCTCCCTCTCTCTCTTCCTCGACACTTTCGGCAGAAAGAGAGCCACAGAATTTTCGTATCCACTTTTTCGTATCACTCACTTAACGCTTTGCCGCCTTTCGAATCTCGCACAATGGAATTTTCACTACCGTCACTAGCCTGCGTTCTTTTCTTCTTCTTTCTCATTGTTACGACTGAGGGGAGAAAAAAGAAAAAAAGAAAAATACGGGACGCGATATCGTTAGATCGATCTAACACTGTGTGGATGAATGCATTATAAAATTTCAAGGGGCAGCCGGTGGAGCGGCCTGTCTGCTCCTCCGCTCGAACGTGTTAGGGGAGGTGGTCAAAGTGCGGAAGCCTAGCCGCATGAAAAAGAGGCTGACGGAGGATTCTAGGGACGGATAGAAAGTACGTAGGGGGCAGGCTAGGAGTCGAGTAGACGGGTGGTCGATAAAAGCTGCCCTCGCGTGGCTGCGTTATTACGCGGGGGATCGCGACACGATGACTGCACTTTGCTTCTCGCGTGCACGCGCTTCGCTCGATAACCACGATCGAACGATTAAGACCGGCTTAATCACGCCCCCGCGTCGCGAATTTTCGCGCTGCGCCGTTGTTATGCGAATATCGATCGCCCCGCTGCCGAAGAATCGCGATCCCCCGACCGAGCCGCTCTTCTTTCGGCCCAGCCTTCAACGCGCGCGCTCTCCCGCTTTAAACCAATCTTTCCTACGCGTGTCCCTCATTTTTACGGATCGTTTCTTCCGCCATGTGCATTTATATAAATAAATATTTTTCGAGGAGGATTTCGTTCAGTGGAAATATAAATGGCTCGTGGATAATGGCTCGGCGGACGGACGTGATCCGGGCTCGAAATGCAAACAGCGGAGAATTTATATAACCCAATTTACGAATATAACTGTGTGTATAACGAAAGATATATCTGACCGATAGCCCGTTAACGTGACGACCATTTATAACAACACACACGAACGGTAATAAAGTTACCGTGAATTATGCGGAAACGGACGGAATTCGAGGATGGAAGAAGAAAGAAGATTGCGAATTATCGATCCCAACATTTTCTCCACGAAATCGATTCGACCGTGTGTTTATTCGAACAAACGGTTTCGTTGGTTGATTCCTTACCGTCTCGAAGAATAGACACGCGGTTAAACGAGGGTGATATCGTTGGAGTCGAGAAAGAAAGAAAAGGGATCGAAGGGACGTCCTTCTTTTTTCAGGCGAACGCTCGAAAGGGCCGCCTCTCCCGCGACAATCGTTAATTAAAACCGAATATCTAGAGCAGAGCACTTGCACTTGCACTTGGGATCGGGTGGCGCCGATCCACCGGCCTTTTCCTCCCTTTTCGCGGCTTGAACGTTCAATGCCTCGTTAATCGCGGCTCGCCGCCGGTGAAATGGATTTTATATCGCGGCGGGGAGAGGCCGCGATTCGAGTATAATCGCTTTCAAGGGGGGATCTATAAATAGAGGCCGCGCGGCATTCCAAAGCGTGCAAATAAATTCTCACGCCGCGTTCTCGGATATCATCCGCGTATTCCAAATCAAAGTGGATACTTTTTGAATATACTCGTATATCCGAGTTTATCCTCGGATTAATTAGTCGTCGAGCATTCCGTTTCCATCCATCGTGAAACAAATAAACGTAATAAAATTATGGGACATCGAATGGATCACGCCTGCAATTTCGAAATTGGGAAAAAGAAGAATTCGGGAAAAAGAAGATTTCGAGAACGAGAACTCGAGAAGAATTGTTGTTTTTGTTTGCAGGGTACTCGTGAAAGTGGCGAGCATGTCGTAATCGTATTTCGTTGCAAAGCTGTACTTGAACGCGCTTTCGTATCATGAACGGGCTGGCTCTGTGATCATCGAGACACACGGGCTCGATACACACGATGTCTCTCTAAAATTAGAATCCACTTTGCCCGTCTGATCCTTCTACCCTTCTTTCCTACCGTCCTGCTCTCTCCCTGCCACCTAATCATCTCCTTCGCTCCTCTTTGATCCTACCTTCTCTCTCCTTCCCCTCATCCCCGTGTCTGTATCTTTCACCACCATCAACAAGATACAGCGGGTGGTGGAAAATTCATGCGCAGGTAAACATTGTGAGAATTTCAAAGAATCGCGCTGGGAGATGTTTCTTCCCCTCCTCTCCGCAAACTCCTCTACTCCACCAGGATTTTCCCCCTTCCCCCGTGCTTGTTTGCGATCGTTGTTCGCGCCAACGTCTCTTGATCTTCTCAGGGATCAATTCTGGACGAGCCACTCCTCTTTCCAAACTTATATTCCCCTGTCAAGTGCTTTAGGAAACAATTTTCAAACTTCTCTCGCGTTTTATAACCACTCCTTGTTTTACTAGTTTCCGCTTATTTCGTTCTTCAAAAAAAAAAAAAAGAAAGAAAGAAAGAAAGAAAGGAAGGAAGGAAGAACTCGAGGCAACCTTCTTCTCCAACTTGCGCTTTTAGCGCGCTTGGAAAATTACGATGAACGTTGCGACGATACTTGTCGAGGGTTTGCTCGGTGTAAAACGCGTTGAACAGTCGCGACAACGGAGTTTAATTCCGCGATGTTTCTATAGGTAGGGTAGGGTTCAGGTACGTTCCACAAAATTTAACGGTCGATCGATCCGAAACAAAGAAAAGCCAGCGATTATACGGAATAATTTTATTCTCCCCTTCCGTTGGAACGATGTTGGAATTCACTTTGCCCGTCTAATTCCGCTGCATCTGTTCGACCTATCCTACCCTCCGCCGCGCTTTCCTTCCCACCCATCCCATTTCCATTTGAACACGAGCTTCCAGCTTTAATATTATCCGGAAAATAGTTCGAAGGAGTAACAACGTTGCGTATCGCGCTCGATACGAGGAGAATTTCAGCGTATTTTCGCCACACCGAATTTCTCGCCCCGATGATGTTTGAAAGAAGATGTCGAATGGGAGAAAGCCCCGATAAATACGCGATTCGAAAAATCAATTTGGACGATGTAGCCCCGGGAATATCGTTAAACGGAGACAATTTCTGTGCTTCGCTAATTGGACAGCCGTGTCGGCCCGTTAATCCCCAGGACCAATTATAAGTTATTTCGCGCAACAACGTTGCAACAATGTTTCGATCGATAAACAAATCGATAAACGATTTTTTTCATCCTCGTCTTTTTCATCGTTCGATAAACAAATCGTTCCAATTCGGAGTTCAAATTGGCGTGTTTCGAGACGATTCGTGATCCTTCACCTTAACGCCTTGCCTTAACGTTGCTGGCTGACGATTTTCCTCGACCCATTTGTACCCAGCTTCCAACGCGTCCATTTTCCATTACCATTCGCCAGCGCCGCCCGTTTTAACGGTAATAGTAATGGAGCTCGTTCCACGCTTAGATAACGCAAGGTGTTCCTCCCTCGTGCACCTGTCCTCGGTTAAGCAATCGTTTTGCAGGACATTCCTTCAATCGTTCTCTCTCTCTTTCTCTGGCTTCGAGAATTCCTCGAAGAGAATGATTAATTTCGTGACGATGACGAAGCAATATCGATTATTATTAGGCGCGATTTATTTATTTTTTTTTTTTTTTTTCGTAGAGAAAAAGATGTACGTGTAATTTCTCTCCTATCTGATTAATTCTCTGAATTTCTGAACGACAGATTTTAATTTTTCAAATTCGTGAAAATGAAAAATGTTCGTTTTTTTTTCTTTTTTCATTGTCTTGACGGTAGTTGGTCGCAAGTAGAGCATCCCAGTCGAGGACAGACACTAGGATTCTAAAGGCCTCGCCGGCAGCATGAACTCGTTTCTTTCGACTAGCTCGAGGGGAGGAAAAAAGCTGGCTCGTTACTCCATCGAAACGTTTCGCCTAAAAATATATCCTTTTAAGAATCGCGATAGAGAGCCACCACTCGAGCGCACCAAGTATTTTCGTCTGTCTCTGTATTTTCGCCAGAGGACGAGGTTTTAATGGTTCGCGGGAGGCCTTCCAGCCATTCGAAAACGAGCAAAAATATTCGTACAAGTTCTAATATCCACACGTGTCTCCTAAAAGAAAGATGCTCCCCAACCAGAAGTAGAAAAGTGTACGAACAATCGTGGACGAGCGTGTCGTCGTGTAAAATATCGCAACGTGTGATCGTCATATTCTTGGAGATGTATACATCCACGATAAAATTTTACCGTTGAAATTCGCGATGTCATCGATGATGTTCGTCGCCATTTGCAAGAAACAATGTCGAGAAACAGTCGATGACGCGGACTCGTCCGCGGATCGTAAACATGGATGTCGTTTATCATCGAGAAATATATTTTCGTAGAGATATTCTGAGATAGAAAACACGAAGCATTTCAGATTATCGCATTGAAGATTACGTATTCGTGCGTCGTTCGATCCGAAGATACTCGTGCAATTCGAAACCCTCGCACCTGCGCCGACAATGGCAGCCATTGTTCGAAAAAAACGATTCCATCGATGGAAAAAATGAGGTATCCACCTCGAGCTAAATATTTATTGCTCGAAACTCGAATTCTCCACGAAGATACGTAGATAAAAATTCTTCGTATTTATAGTATCCACGCTCGAACGGCTACCCGAAATCTCTTTATTCCCGTTGGAAAAGTGCCCCTTGAAAGTACCCACCCGTTCCACGAGACACGCAGAGACAAGGCTGGCTCTTTCCGGATTCTTAAGGATTCGCGAGGCTGGCCGACAAACAAAAGGGTGAGGAGGGGAAGAAAGCGGAAAACGACGGGAATGGGGCCAGCCCAGTGGCGGGACAGCTGGTTCGCACAGCCGTCCCCGTTTCTGGATTTCGGAGTTTAGCCCGATAATCTCGTCTCGGTTGGAATCCCGGCAAGCCTCTTTCCTCTATTATATACTCTTTCTTTTCTCCTGTCCCTCGTGTCCTTCTCTCTCCCCCCTCCTTGCCACGCGAGAAGACTTATCCAACACGCGCCCACCTCGATTACGTCCTCTTCCTTCCGGGGTGGACGAGGAGGAGAGGAAAGAGAAGGAAATGGAATCCCATCTCGAGGATTTATAAGGGATGCCACGCGTGTACTCGCGCGACACCGGTAATTTCTCAATGCTCCGCTCCCCATTTCTCGAATCCTCGAAAATTGATCGACGTACGCGCGTTAGAGATCTATATATTACGGATACGTTACGGATGGATACGTTTTGTTTTTCTTTTTTCTCTCTCTCTCTCTCTCTTTTCGTTAGAGAAATTAAACGCGTTGCGCGTTTTTTTTTATCGCGATTCGCGCGTATGAATAATAAGGGAAAAATAGATTTGTTTTTTTTTTTTTTTTTTTTTTTTGTTTTTTTACGATCTCTATTAACGAGAAAGATAAGTTTTAATCTGATATTTCCATTTCATGGAAATCAGTGGCAGAATGAATTTTAAGCATTCGAACGTTGGTTGAATATTGATTGTTGGGAAGGGGAGAGGAGGGGAGGGGGGGGGGATAGATTACATCTGAAATATTCGATACAGCGAACACGCTGTCGATATTCCTTCCGCTCTTTTACCTTCGACTTTTTCTCTTCTCCGAATAAAAAAAAGCGCGTACGATAAAAGCCTTAAATATTCCCCGATAAAAGTAAAAACTCGGGATTTTCGCATCGAGGGATCGAACGAATACGTTTTGATCGTAACGGTCGTAAAATCGATGTATCGACGAAATCGATGAACGTATCGTCGTAACCGCGTCGTTGGCCGATCTCTTCCCCCCTCCCTCGATTCGAGAGATTTCCGCGTACACAGTCGGATTAAAATCTCGTTTCAGAAAGGATGCGAGAAAATTGTGGGGGAAGACGGGGAGGGTGGAAGGGCCAAGCCTCGTAAAAAAATAAGCTCGTAAACCGGGAGCAGGGCAGTGGAAGCTATACAACACCGAGGTTTCGCGAAGTTGTGGAAGTTTATTAACCGCGGTGCGCGCGCGTGAATCTCGTGATGGAAGAGAATGGGCGATTCGGTGGCGCCGAATCGTAAAGGTTTACGGCCGATGGCGAGAAAGTTCTCGCGCTTTAGCCGTGACTTTGCAGTTCTTCAGACGCGCACAAACCACTTTGTCCCCTTCGCAACTTTGTACCAGAAAGAATTGTAGCAAATTTTAACCACGCGCCTCTCAATATCGCGTGGCTTTAAATATTTCTCGCGATATTTATAAGTTTTCACGGTAGATTTCTCTGAATCATTTTCTCGCTTCTTTTCGTAAAAAATATATATATAAATAACGACGTGGCCTAACGACATGGGGAAGGATATAGGAAGAGAAGGAAAGTTGCTCGTGAACGGTAACGACATCCGGCTGCTCCGTCTTTCTCACGGATATGAGTCACCGCTCGGCCTGCAACTTATCAAGCTGTTTCGATCGTTTATCGAAACTTTTTGATTACGAAACTGTCGTAACTTCGTTCGACCCGTAATGACCTTCTCTCCCGCTCGCGTGATCCTCGCAAATCCGCTTATTAATATTTCGCAACGATCTCACCGCCCGCATTGTCCTCGATTTAACCGATCTCCACGGAAGGAGATCTCGTCTCGCGATCGGAATACAGTTGAAAAGTAATCAGAGTCACTCGGAGAGATCTCGCCCGAGTTTAAATTCGAGCCACGACTTCCGCCCCCATACGATATTTATAGAATTTAATCTGAGAACGAAGGAAGAGGAGGAGAGATGTTGGGAAGCAGCCGTGTTTCCGAACTTCGCAGCGGTTCCTTCTACAGCTCTAAACTTAATTACCTCGGCTCGCTTGCGTACCCTCTGCAAGGGTGCAAAATATCCGTCGCGGGGGAATACGTCCTCGACGAGACTCAATCGGCTACCCTTCTTGCATCATCTATATTCGACGATATGATCCCTCGTTTCGTTCGAAGAGGAAAATTCAATTGGAACGAAGAAAGAGTGGAATGCAAGTGTTCGAACACGCGCGACACCCATACGCGATCCCAACGCTTTACTGTCCGTCGATATAATCGATACCTAACTCTCGTTTACCCTCGTCCAATGTTCCGACACTCTTTCAACGTTCTCGTGAAACTCATCCACGCAATCTCGAAAAGCGAACCGTTTCATCGAACAAACAGATCCCGAAATCCCAACCCTCCTCTGTTCTGGAATAAATAAAACTCTCCCTCCCTCTCTCTCTCTCTCTCGCGACAAAGAACAGAGCTCTCTCGACGAAGAATGGAGAGTTGGCCGCGAACGAAGGCTTCGAACGGATACAGGAACACGGTGAAACTCATAGAAACTCGCGTGTGGGCCAATCGGTTATTTTTTTGCGGCGCGAGAAAACGCGAGGCGATAAGACGCGTACGGTCTCTCGAACATCTAAACCGACGTAGGGGTAGGGGTGGTTCGGAATGGAATGGGGGAGGGGGGAGGGGATATGGTGTCAGGGGTGAACGAAATGGACGAGGGACGGCGTGGGATGCAGAGGGGTTGCCGGTAGTGTGTATTGATCGAGCTAGAAGAGCACCCTTCCCCCCCCTCGGCTCCGCTTCGTACTTCGTACGAACGCCCACGTACGCGGTGTTTCGCTCGTCCACGACTCTTTCTTCTTCTTCTTCTTCTTCTTCTTCTTGTATGTACATCGTCCGTTTCCACCTTCTCTCCTCATCTTCCTCTCCTCCCCTAAAGCTTCTTCCCTATCCGCGAATCTCACGTAAGGGATCACGCGACCGCGCGCTCGATTAATGGTCCACCTGCGTGTAATTCTATTTGGCGTCTCTTGCTCGAGAAAATTGATGATGGTCCGTTTTGCCTCGGCCGTCGTTGAACTCGGATTGTTGCGAGAGATGTGCGCGAATTTTGAATCGAGTCGTGATTGGTCGAGAATCTCGAGCGGTGGCGTGGCGGAATCGATCGATCGATCCCGAGTTTAACATCTTTTTCGTTGCAAGTGCTCCTGTTGTAGGTAGATTTGTCGATCGCGATTTTTTTCACTTTACGCCCCTTCGTTACGCAACTTCGCTCGCGATCGATTTAAACCGATTTTCTTTCCACGAGTTTCGAGTCCCCTCCCCTCCATCCTGCTTGTTTAAACAACAAAGAAATTCCTTCCACCGCTCGAAAAGCAGTTACACCACGAGTGTCTATCGGCTACGAGATTCGATCGAACTATTTCGAACGGGGGAAATTGCGCGATTGCCAATCGAGTCACGATTTCGATGGAAAGAAAGGAGAGAGAATCGGTTTCCTTTCTTTCTCTTTACTTTTGACCAATCCCATGTTGCGTCAAACAAGGGACAGCTAATCACCCTCGATTTCATTCGGGGCCCGTTGTTCGGCAACCAGAAATTGCGAGGTTGCGTATACCGTAATCGCGGTTGCGGCACAGAACCCGCCTGGTGTAATTTACGGTTCAGCCAGGTGCGTCAGAAGTTGCTCACCTTACGACCTAATTGGGTTTAATTACAGCTCGCTGAAAGTTACGGCGGCGGCGTGAGTCCTTATACAGGGTGGCTCGTTACAATTACGAGCCGCCGACGGCTGATTTCAGTTACCGCGATCGGCCTTATTACGCCCTGTCCGCCTATGATTCCTCCCCCCTCTTGCCACTCTCAGTCAGGCCAACCTCTCCTGCACCTCTGCTACAATTTTCTCTCCGTCTCCTCGACACCCCCTTCCGATAACGAGGTGGTTAACAGTCGCTTCTCTGATGTGTCTGAACGTAATCAACAAGCAGGGCAAACAGAGCGGTTAATCGATCATCGAGCCCACTCTGACGCGATTCGCGCTTTGATTAGGAGGATACCAGTTGATTAGGGGGCTGCAAAGGAATCGCAAACGAGAAATTGGTGGAGAAATCTCGCGACATATCCGATTCGGTTGACTCTCTCTTTCGCGAGAAGATATCGTATTGACGGAGTAAAGTCAGAGGCGCAGCGGAGGAGAGCAAAAGCTGCGAGAATTTTCCCTCGCGCGAACAAAAGAAACTAAATATTGACGGCGGTGGCGGAAACGGCCCTCTTCAACCGCCACGAGCTGCATTTCCGCCTGGACTCGCTCTTGGACTTGCGCGCCTCGATTAAGAGAAAAGGGGGAACGTAAGAAGTCGCGGAAGAAGAGTTTTTTGGGGGAAAGCGGTGAAGGATGGATCAAGGGAAGAATCGGCCTCGACGACGATCGATAGAGAATTGCCGCAAAGGTATTCGGCTTAATCGATCGCCATCCGCGGTCCGACCGCATTTATGCGCGTTGCCTTCCTCTCTCTCTCTCTCTCTGCAACTTCTGGCGAATTTCCAACCCTTCTAGCCTTTGCTAACCCACATACTTGTTTAAAACGGTGTTATCAACCTCCTGGATCGCGCGAAACTTTTCACCTTCCTCTCCCTAATTTTCATTGTTTTCCAACCCAACATCGTTAATCGCTCCCTTCGCTCTCCAGCGTCTTCTTCCTCGCGTGTGTCCGTCTCTCGTCCCTCTCGTTATTCGTACTCAAAGAAGTCTTTCTTCGAAACTACGTGCGATAAAAGACGAATATCCACGATGAATCGATGCTCTTTGAGAGAACGGAGAACAGAGACTCCCTTCTTCCATATATATATATATATATATATATATATATATATATATATATATATATTTATATATAAATTATGATTCGATATATCTCTTCGAAACGAGAGATATTTTCCGGTTTCCGGGTTTTGACAGCGGTGGTGAAACGGCCTGTTTTTCGTTTCCATATTTCGAGCGATCGAAACGAGGCCGGCCGACATCGGTTCAAAGAGCCAATTAACGACGCGCACGGAGAAATTACTATGCTCGTTGGAGGCTGTAATTAACGGTTGCGTCCAATGAAACCGGGAATTAGCATTGCGCAATCCGCGACACGTGCGCGATGACGTTTCATACGTATCCCGTTTATTAGAGTTCGATGGCTAGTCGCGGATAAATGGGAGTGGGAAATTTAATATTCCGAAGCGAGCGAGAAGACCGTGACAGGCCGCGTCGTCTTAAAATATGGTCGAACTCGGGAGCAGGATCAGAGGGATAAGTGTCATTCAGGGTCAGCCACCCGGTCCCCGGATAAAGGATCGAGTTTCTGGCTGTCAAAAGGGATCGCGAAACCCTCGAATAATCTATCCTTCCCTTTGCTCCCGCATCTTGATACGCGGTGAATTAATAACCTATTGCCTCTCGATAAGAAGAGATCATCCCTCGACGTGAAAAATTCAACGGTCGATACCTTTCCAACACCTTTTCCCATCGGACGGTTTGTTACCACGCGTGGTAATGGATCATGAGGAGGGAGGGAGGGAGAGAGAGAGAGAGAGAGAGAGAGAGAGAGAGAGCAGAAGAAAACGTTAAATCGGTATTTCAGCAAGAAGTGCATCAACGTCGCGCTTTTAAAGATCGAAGACCACTTTTCTCGAGCTGTATGATGGATGACCGTGATCCATATGAAATCGTATGAGGCGGCCGGTATCGAAGGCTGCAGCAAGAAAATATCGTGATGCGTCATCGTTGCGGGAAAAAAGTTCGTCGATTGAAAATAAATCATTGGAAGGGAAGATTGCTTTCTATTCGTGATCCAACGCGAGCGAGCGTGATAGATTATCGGAAAATCTTTTCGACAATCTCGAAGTAAATTTACGAATATTTATTACGACACCGATGATACTAATATTCAAAGGGAAGAATTTAAGGAAACGAAATCTCTCGAATCTCTGTAAAAGGAACAACTCGTCGGGATATTGAACAGCGTTTGAAACTCTGCGCGATCGTGGCCTTCGTTTTGAAGAAAATTGGAATCCGTGTGGCGATCCGGGATTAAAAGTTGACCGATTCGAGGTCGAAGGAGACGGCGAAGACTGGGCGGAAGGAGAGGCGAGCGGCGTTAGTCGGCAAACCGCTCGGCTAATCCCCTAATTACTTCGACATGGTTAGCGACCCTGTACTAACCACGTCGGTGCCTGGCTCCGTTCCCCGGTCGTTAATTAAAATGGCATTTCCTTGCAGCCGCGGTAATTTCCAGCCAACACGCCGCGCATAAGTCACGACGACGGTCAATCGGGCTCGTCTTCGAACGGTTCTCGATCCTTGGAAAATTTATCGCCCCACCAGATATACTCGTAATTTCTCGTTTTCGACAGAGAAGGGCCAATATTTTTTAAAATATCGCCTCGTATCGATTCTTCCAAATGGACGGTGAATTTAATTATTTGAACTGCGATAATCGTTTCTATCGGTAAGTGTTACAAATATATTTTCGTGGGAAAGTAGAATTTTTTTGGAAAACACGGTTTCGAGCATCGCGACTTCTCGATCTCATTCTCGACCGAGCTAGAAAATCGCTAGCAATCTATTCTACGAAGTGGAATCGAATTTTCTCGGGGCGAGGACGCTAAGAGTAGATGGGATTTTATCTACCAGTTTTAGGGAAACGAGGTCGATTTCCAAGAATTTCTCCTAACGAAAATTTCGTTACACTTTTTCGCAATTTGGCAGGGAAATTGAATTCCCTAGCGACCAGCTAGCTAGCACGTGGTAAACCGTGTTTTCCGAAACATTTATACGAGAAATATACTCGATTCTCGATTTATCCGCAACACCGTATCAACACTCGATTCGGGGCAAAAATATGGAGGAAATATCCGGAAAAACTTGTATACAAATACTGGCACGCGATAAACGCCACTAAATCGAAGTTTAATTATGCAAAATGCCGCCGGCCCAACAATTATCCGCTCTGATCATAATTATCCCCAGATTCGTGACTTCGTAATGATCGCATCAATAATGATAATGCGAGCACCGATGCGCTCGCTAAAAATCGCGTTCGATTTCCCGCCACTTCTACCCTCTTCTAAAATTCTCGAAACGTGTTAACGAGAAATCGATCCATCCTCCCCTCGTTGCGAAAGAAATTTACTAGACGATACGCAATAGGACCGGTAACGAACGACTAATAACCCACGGCTCGAGAACGTGGCGTTCGAAACGCGATTTTTACACGAGAAGCAAGGGAGAACGAAACGAGCGACGTGGTCATCGACGATCGATCCCCTCCCTTAAGTAATCCGCTCGGCGACGTGCTGATTCAGGTACAGCAGCGAGGGTGTTGCGGAGTCTGCTCTGGTCGACGACACCCTCAACGGAAATCCTCGATCTTCGTCGTCATCCTCCTCGATTCTGGCCCCCGTACAGTCAGCATCCGCGGACACTGCGGTCGACGCTGCGAATCTATCCGATTCGAGAAAGTACGTACGATAGAATTGCTCTCGTCGTACCTTCCTCCTCCTCCCCCCTTTAAACTCCTTTAGATCGCTGCACACATCTTTTTTTTATTATCGAACAAACTTCTCTTGCGCTTCACGTCTTGTTCTTTGTGTAATGTTTCTTATATTTGTACCTGTATTATTATGCAATCTTCTTGATTGTTATTGTTGTTATTGTTGTTGTTGTTGTTGTTGTTACTTATTACCGCTGCTCGCTCGGCTGCCACAATCATTTCGTTTACCATTGCAAGCAAGTAACCGCGAGTACCCTCCGATCGCTTGCTCCGGTCACTCGTTTCACTTGTCACATCCGAGTGATTCGATGGATTATTATTGATTTTCTAATAACAATCGCGACGCTTTTTACCGTAGGCGTATCGTTTTTTACGAACGATGCTCTCCTCGCTGCTCCGTAGGAAAACTCGGCAAACCCGAGTTGTTGTTGCTTGTCTTTCTTCCTCCCTCTATCCACCCCACCATAATGTACAATACTATCCGCAGTACTTGTTGTTGGCTCGCGTTCGCATGCAACCGGCGTAGGTTTTGAAAACGTGGGACGAAAACCGATGATCGATCGACCGATTCGAGACCAACTTCCGATCCTCGAAAAGTTCTGGTCTTGGTCTTAACCAAGAAGGGGGTAAAGTTGGTAGTAAATTGCGATCCAAGTTTTTATTTATTCGATCGAAGGGTGATTAACCAGACGAAAATTCGCCATTTCCTCCAAGGGGAAAGAACACGAGTTGCAAAAATTCTGCGCTTGGCTCGTCTTCTCTCCACGGTTCTTGCATTAGAAAGTAAAAAACTAACTTTTCCTCGGATCTTTCGGCCTCGCCGATCTTTACGCCGATGGAAAGCGGCCGCGTGTCCGTCTCAACTGCCGCGTCGCTACGATTCCAAGGATTTTAGATTTTATTCGCTCACCGGGCGAGACACGCGTTGGAAACCAACTTCTTTCCGTTCAATTTCAATGTAGCCACGGTTATCACTCATCCGTTTGTCGTGCCGTTTTGTCGCCATTGTGAATTGACGAACCAGTAAAATGCAGAGAAGAGGGAAAACATGAGGCTGCGCGTGAAAACAAATATAATTGGTTCGATCGATTTGATTCGTTCCTTTCCCCCGTGGCGATTTCCATTCCCTCGTGGCAACATCGATCGGGAATTACGGGGCGCAGCGAGCAAGTTCTCGCGATGACGCGCGCAATCAAGGAGAGCGCGATTCGTCATTGTCGAGTCGCGCGATCGATAAAACTTTACGAGCCACTCGATGGCCAATTAATGGCGATCCGATTCATCATAACGCGCGAAAAGCGTAAGTAAATGTTAACGATGCCCATCCATCCATACGTACACCTCGCTTAACGCCCAATCGTCCCGCGATAAATCGTCTGCCTGCTCGATCGTTTTTGCTGCTCGATGCCCGACGTAGACAACATTGAAATTGGCTTACCTCTGCTCTCCTAATCTGCCCATCGTGTGGTATTCGCGCGACGAGAAAGAGGCGGTGTTTAGAGGCGCGGCGAGGGTATTGCGAGGGACGATGCGATAACCTTGGGACTATGGGACTATTACAGTTATTGCGAGAAAGCGGATAACGAAACGACAGAGATGGGAGGCGTTCCGCATGTGGAGGGTGGATTGAACAGCGAGCTGTACGCGGTCCCTGTGAAGCGGAGGCAGCCCAAGGATCAAAAGAACAATGCCACTCTGCAGAACAATGGCCAGGAGAAGCCTGCGGAGGTAGATACCACCGATTCCGAGGACAAAGATGAGAATCTGCCACCAGGATGGCAGAAACACGAGGGTGGGTATCCGATGGCTATGTACGAACCGTCGCGACGTAATAATTGAAATTGTACCACTACCACCTCCTACAGACGAGAACGGACCTTATTACTGGCACGTGAAAAGTGGGAATATACAGAGAGAGCCACCGGAAGCGCCGCCACATTCCAAAAGGGAGTCGCGCAGAAGTCTGATCAAGGACAACGATAGCGTAAGTAAACGTTCGAACGGAATCTATGGATTTTGTATAATTTTTTCACGAGACTGGATGCTGGCGATACAGATAAACAACTTCCACACGTTAAGCGGCATGGTCAATACCGTCACCCGCAGTAACACGAGCTCGGCCTTGGATCAAGAGTTGGAAAACAAGAGAAAAGTGGAGCTAGCTCTCAAGTGAGACACCACTGCTATCGATATCTCTCTGTAATATTCTTTCGCGCGACGCACCGCTTCACGCTCCTGGTCTCCGTGTTTCAGGCGACGAAGCTATCCCGCACGAGCGGACTCCGAGGGCAGGGACAAACCTATCAGATTCGCGGTACGATCCCTCGGCTGGACCGAAATCGCAGAGGAAGATTTGACGCCCGAGAGAAGCAGCAAGGCAGTCAACAAATGTATCGTAGACTTGTCCTTGGGAAGAAACGATCTTCTGGACGTGGTCGGGCGATGGGGCGATGTTAGTAGCCGAGATCGAACGTATCCGAATTCGAGAAACGGGATTACATTAATTGTTGGAAACTTTTCAGGGCAAAGACTTGTTCATGGATCTGGACGAAGGCGCGTTGAAACTGATAGACCCGGAGAATCTTACCGTGCTCAACACACAGCCGATACACACGGTGAGGGTGTGGGGTGTTGGCAGAGACCATTGCCGGTAAGTGAATCATTGAGAAACGTTTTAAGAAAGGTTTCTTCGATACGATTAAAAAATTCGATTCGTTTATGATTCGTTTCATGCCCATCCTTCTTCACCCTCGAACGATCCACCGAAACAGTGAAAGGTAAGGAGCGTTTCACCAAACCGTGGTATTTATCTCGCGATCTGCGTTGTTGTCAATGCGTCGTTCCTCTTTCAGGGACTTTGCGTACGTGGCAAGAGACCGGTCCACTCGGAAGCACATGTGCCACGTGTTCCGTTGCGACATTCCGGCGCGCACGATCGCGAACACGCTTCGCGACATTTGCAAGAAGATCATGATCGAGCGATCGCAACACCAGAATCTCGCGAAACCGGTGGACATCAACGGGCGAACAAGCCTCGCCACCAGACCGACTAATCTGCCCACCGAGCATCGACGCTTCCATAGAAACGGACAAGCGCTAGTCAGTAAGTAATCGAGGAGTGTAAGATTTCCACAGATGGAAGAGAGAGAGAGAGAGAGAGAGAGAAAGGAGTAAAACGTTGACCCGTTTTCAGCGCAATCATTCCCAACGCCGATGGAAGAACCGAAGAAGGTGTTGCGAGCACAATATCTCGGATCCATGCAGGTTTCTCAAGCGACTGGAATGGAGGTTCTCAATGACGCGATAGATCACATCGTGGCCAACACGCCTATCAATCAATGGCGAAACGTGAACGTCGCCGTCGCGCCCAGTATGATTTCCATCCTTACACCGAACGTGAGTGGATCGATGAGCGTGATATCGATTTTATTCGACGGGAAATAGAGAAATAACGTGCCTTTCAGGAGGAGAAACTTATCACCGAGTGTCGAGTGCGTTACCTGTCGTTCCTCGGAATTGGTCGTAACGTGAAACAATGCGCCTTCATAATGCACACCGCGCAAGATCTTTTCATCGCACACGTTTTCAACTGCGAGCCTAGCAGCGGAGCTCTTTGCAAAACTATCGAAGCTGCCTGCAAGGTGATCGATCGTTACATTTTTTCCAACAATATTGTCCATTGCTTGTAATTTACTTCGATTAAGTTTCATATACGTAATATATGCGCACAGCTGAGGTACCAGAAATGCTTGGACGCACATCCTCAAGGGTTTAGAAACGCTAGCAGCCTCAACACCCCGAGCGGAAAAGGTCTTGGCGCCACCTTGAAATCTTTGGTCGGCTCTCTGACTGGGCGTAGAAATAAGCAGGGTGAGTCCTGAGACGAGGCTCTCTCGCTGCAGGTAAATGAACATCCATTATCGTTGAAATATTATGACGTAAAATAAAAAAAAAAGAAAAAAAAAAGAAGCAAAACGACCAAATACATTCTTTCACGTACGATGAACGATACGATCGCCAATCATAGAACACTGTGTTGTAGTTGATTCCTTCGCTCGTTCCTTCGCAGGAACTGTGGCCGCTGCCTGCTGAGCGAGAAGTGATCAGACACAAGCATCTACAATCACCTCTGACCTTGAAATACTTCAGCGGATCGCCACCTAGTGCATCTCTCAGGTCGCTCCTTTCGCCCTCTCTGGACAACAGGCGTATTCAACTTGCCCGTTGGGAGAGCAATCCTTAAGTGGAACGTAGCCGCAGGTCGAGCCAACTTTCGAACAAGAAGAAAGAAGAAGAAAGATGAAAAAAAAAAAAAAAAAAAGAAACAGAGAATCGTATTCTTACGTTAACGACTGAATCGTGAATTCTGCAGAGTGCTATACCAATTACCACAGCTATAGTGGACTACGCTTACGTGTGTCGATATGATGTTATGTATGTTACACGCAGTGTCAGACAAAAAGAAAAAAAAAAAAAAAGAAAAGATAAAATTATACCGCCGGAGAGGAAAAAAGGCGTGGAACTTCGTGGATTGGGGCCACGAAACTGGAGGCAGGATTCTCAAGGTCGTCGTGTCCCTTAGGCGAACGTTCGCACGATGGGATGATCCTTGGATAGGAACAAAGACCGCGTAGATCAGCGTCTAGATCGTGTTGCGAAAATACGTGTTTCGAGAAAAGAGGGAATCCTGCAACGTGGTAGAGCGAATATCTGTATATATACGGAATGGTAATTAATTTCGCGCTAAATTTAATAAATTCGCTGGATTTGAAGGAAGTCCAGAGGAGGAGTGAAAGGGGAACGATGCGTGAGTGACAGAATGACTGAGGTAACGTTCTAGCGTATCCACGAGGCATTCGAAGATTAAAAAAAAAAAAATAAATAAAAAGACAAACAAGCTATAGAGAGCTTAAATGTATAACTTACACGTGTATTCTCGGATGTACAGATTAGAGAAACGAGACGAGGATGACCAGACCACACGAAACAAACACGTAATACACGCATTATATAGAAGAGACACATATAGGAATTCACGCGATGGAATGTACACGTGTGTGAGTACTTGCACGCGTGCACGTATATGCGTACATAAACACAGACGCGCGTACAGATACACGGACACTTACTTACACGAGCAGCAGGTAATAGGAAGTTTATTTTTTATGGCGAAGTATAAAAGAGTTTGCACCTTTTTGAAACGAAGGCGATTAAATGTGTTAGCGCGACCGTCCTTTAAAATCCACGGGAGAAAAAAGAGATCGAGACGAATCTATCGAGCTACGTACCAATTTTGAGACTCGCGATAAGAAAACGGTATATATAATATATACATATATATGTGTGTGTGTGTGTGTGTATATATTATTGTACGCACAATCGTTGTGCAATAACGCTAATGCCTACACAAAACGATTAACAATTTCATTCTGTTCTGAAACGGTGTAACGACTCGTTGTATCGTTGTCGTCGTCGTCGTTGTAACGCGCCTCGCTGAACAAATTAATTATCGCTAAACTCCATCGTACTGCAATGGCGTGAAAATTTTTAACGATAATAAAGTTCCGTGTTTGAGAGAAAGAATTAAAGAAAGGAAGGAAGAAAGGAAGGAAGAAAGAAAGAAAGAAGGAAAGAAGAAATAAAATACCCAGCAACTTGCCAGCAGGGAGCTTATTCACCGCCACGACGATATCCCGTACTCCGAAACGGGTTCGAACGTTGACGCTTTGACTCTTGCACGCGTGTGTCACGCGATCACAGAGAGAAATAAATATATTGCGTACACGTATGTATTATCCGCAAACTCATTATTCGCACGTGCACAGCGTCGAACGCATCTTTTCACACGCGACGAACGTTTTCAATGATAGCCGAGGACCTGGAACCGACAGAGTCGCTTCCTCTGCACGTTCTTGGAAATCGTGCGTTCACGTTTTCATACAAGTTACACATCAAACGTATTCTGCGAATCATTGTAACAATTCTCGGAACCATTGTCCGCGAGTACATGACCACGCGACATCGACGATTCGAAGGGATAGTCGAAATTTCGTACTCGCCACTGTACGGGTCGTCGAACGATCGTCGTCGACGAAGTGCTCGCGATGCCTAATGTCAATCAGTAGCTTAGAGAAACCCGTGAATAATAATAATTATTAACCCGTATGTACGTGTATCACCGTGCGCCGTTCGGTTCGTTTTCTATCGTATTAGCTTTAGGCAATTTTCCATACCAGCGCCGAATTTTTGCAGCAAATCGCAGCGAAGAATTGTACAGAAGAGAACGAAGAAGAAAGAAAGTCTACTTCGTCCGATCCTTGATTATTTTCGTACGATTACCTCGCGATTAGACACGTGACGATGTCGCGAACCGACGTCTCATCCACGAACGATTATTATACGCTAATTGAGAACAGTGACCATCAACATCTAGCTTTCGTTCGCTCGTTCAATCGCGCTTCTCGCGTTTCATCGAAAACGTTCCTAAGAAACTAGCGCTACTCTGGTTTGCCTCTACGTTTGGCGCGAAGAAATATCGCGACGAATCGAGAAAATATAGGTGTTCGACAAATAGGTGTGCGACGATCCAGAACGAACCAGAGAAACAAGACGAAACGGGACAAGAAGCGGGAAAATCCATCGGTCGTTTACGTAACGATATGTGTACTGTCAGTAAGAAAGTTACCAACCAACTAGGTCAGTGTTAATGTCCCGGAACGAGAGATTATTATTTTATTCGAAGGGAAAACGTTTCCGTCAGGCAGAATAAAAATCTCTCTCGTTGTCTCTCTTCTCGAAAGAGAGAGAGAGGGAGAAAAAGAGAGAGAGAGAGAGAGAGAAGAGAAAGGTTCCGATGACTCTCTTGCTCGCAGTGCATGTTGATCGTCCATCGATGACGGCCACACGTCGTGGGAGCCATCGTCATTGCAAAAGATACAAAGTTGTGCGGGACCCAGAACGAAGAGATATTTCTATGTAGCGTTTAAATAAGAAGGATGGCTGGCCGGATATAGGGAAGAAGGTTGAGTGCATAGAGCATGAATGTGTAGAGGAATGTGAGAAAGAGGAACGCGTGCGTGATGTAGAGTCGCTTGATGAGGGATTTTCATGTGACAATTATATCTAGATGAGGATGTAAGAGAGATAAGGGACAGAATCGCGAAGATGATTTTCATTCTTTGTACATAAGAAAAAGAAAAAGAAAAAAAAAAAAATACACGTTACGAGGATCACCTGCCTTTTACTGTAAAGAAGAATAAGAGGATGAGGAAGAAAAGAAAAAAAAAATGTGGAACGTAGCGAATGTTATTAAACGAGAGATGATAATTGCTGCGAAACGCCTCGTCTCTTGGCTGAATGTTATAAATCGGAAGAAAAAATCCTCTAAAAGGGCGACAAGCGTTTTACAAGTACCGTGGCCCTTTTTCTGGAAATTCCCTTTCGATCTATCCGCAGCTTCGAAATTTCCTTTCACCCCTTATATTATATCTTTTTTTTTTTTCTTTTTTTGCGTTCCTTCCGTTATCTGGTCACTCTCAATCTCTACGCGGATAGGCTTGAGAACCATGTCACGAACAATAATTGAACACGGAATATCGCGCGACGAGGCCTCCCGTGCGACCCTAATTCCGGAAACTCGGATCCCTCTATTTTACAAAAAGAAAGAACCAGCAATGTTTCTTCTGCTATTGATATATCGTTGATACGATTTCTTGCTTTGATATACATATAAATATAAATATAAATATATATATATATAAATATATATATAGTTGTTGAATTTATATTATCGTAATGTTAGATCGAGCGAGCGATCGAGGGTGGCACGAGACAGCCTCGAGGGTGCGACGTGCGAAGATATAATGTGGTATGGATGTAAATATTATTATACATTCTCGTATAAAAATGTAATAAACTGAAGAGACGAAAAGAAAGATCGAGAAGAAAGTTACGGTTAGCATCGTTGCACCTATAAAAAAAAAAAAAAAAAAAAAGAAATTGAAACAACTGACATATTATTCAGGAGTACACTTACATACATACATATATACATACGTACATACATACATACATGCATATATACATACACGCAACACACACACAAGCACATGCATCACACATAAAAGAAAAAAAAAAACACATATACATATTCACAAACTACACGTAGCTTAACTGTCTCCTTAATATAGGTGTTGACATGTCGCCAGGAAGGATACGAGAGTATCGTTGAAACGAGAAAATGTCATTCGGAGGATTGAAAGAGATGAAAAAAAGGAGGTGGAGGAGGGTAAAGGAGAAGGGAAGCCACTTATAACTGACATAGAATAGTGCAAACCTAACTATATTTACTGTGACATGTAATATCCTTAATGACAAAAAAAAAAAAATGCGATCTACTTGATAGGAGAGTTGTTCTGCACAAACACGATGCTTCATTGATAATTATAGTGTCTCTCTCTCTGTCTCTCTCTCTCTCTCTCTCTCTCTCTCTCTCTTTCTCTATCTCTCTATCTTCAAAAAATACGTACCTCTCTATACCTTATGGCAATTAAATGTATCCAACACGATATTTTCGATCGACAATTCGTTTCGGGAAATCGAGAACGAACGCTATCCGCGTTCAAACGCGAACGACTATCGTTTCACTCGATTCGAGCTCATCAAACGAGTCACACGCATAGACACGCATCATCGAACGATCATTGTTAATTCTAATTGTAATCACGATCATTATCGTCGCCTCGATACAAGTATAGGGAATTCACACTCATCGTCATGTCGCGTAATTAGTATATAAAAATAAATTCTAAAATGGAAGAAACGAAGATATCATTATCACTGATTATCAAAAAAAAAAAAAAAAAAAAAATGGAAAAAAGAAGAAAACACGAGAATAAGAGGAGAAGGAGAGGAAAATAATATATTCGTGTAATAATGCTCGCGTGACGATCGGCTTTTTGGAACCGTCGCGCGATCGATTAATCGTACTGTAACGTGGACGATAAAAAACGATCGATTTTTCCGTCGACGTTACGAAAACAAACCCAAGCGAGCCAACGAGATTCTATTTGGAACATTTTAGGCAACTATTTTCCGTTCTTTCGTTTCTCCTTGGAATAGAATCTTGGTGTGCGCGTGTATCTTGAAACGAGAACAAGTTCTAAAAGGAGTGAGGAGAGAAAACGAAAAAAAAAAAAAAAAAAAAAGAAAACTGAACGACGCGTTCCGTTATATTCGACGAGTCCACGTGTCATTTTTAGAGCGTACGAAAGGACAAAACACTTTGTATGCACCTCCCCCCCCCTCCCCCTCCCCCTCCCTCCCCCATTGTTCATACCCATTTGTATTGCGTAGATGGACCGATCGATAATTATAAACGAACGTGAGAGTTTTTTTATATATATATATATAAATATAATGTAATATTAATATAATATTTATATTATATATATATGTATATATATAAATATATATATATAAAAGAGCGACAAGAATGAAACACTACTGTAACTACACCTGCCTCTTGTGAATAAATGCCTATTTGTTTCTTTTCAATCTCGTTGTTACTTGCACATCGATCGAACTTTTAAAAATTCGAAAAAAAAAAAAAAAAAAAAAAAAAATAGTTACCTAATGGATCTAATGGATCACTTAGGGGACAATATAGATCCGTAAAACAGATTTTTATTAAATAAATATTGTTGTCGTAATCGTTCAGGTGGAATCATACAGCTATCATACAATCTCGACGAATACAATCGTCGATTACTAATTTACAAAGAAGGCTACTTGCGCGCGCGCGCGCGAATTGCGAGCACATATGCTGCGCAGGCGCGTTAAGTGATCCGAAGAGCAACCGCTTCGTTGTTACTTAACACCGATCGTTAATTAAAGCTAAGCGTTCAGACTGGTTATGAAGAGAAAGAATGTCGAGGAACATCGTTGCGGTTGACCGACGTAAACGCGGGTGAAAAAATTTTTCTAACATGTTATTGCACTGTCGTTGTGTAAAAGAATGTGGACTCACAGCTTTGTGATCGATTTCCATCGCTAACTGAACAACGCCTTATCCTCTTTCAATTTTCGAATCGTATTAATTGCAATTTCCTGGTCCATTTGGACGGATGGACGGACGGTTGGTAATGAACGGTTTAAAGCGAATTAAGTAAGAAAAAGATAAAACTCGAAAATACAAGCTTAAAATTCCCTTTCAAATTTTCAAAGTTCAATTTCATTTTCTTTACTCTTTTTAGTCAATTATATTATCGCCAATGTAAAATAACAATAGCGCCATCTTATATAAAATTTATCGCAACAATGATAAAATGTACATATATATACTATATATATATATATATATATCCATATCACAATCAACGATAAAAGAAATTTTATTTTCGTAAAATCTAACGTAAGACACACGATTCTATCACAAACGATTTTTAATATATTTACAACCATGAATTTAAAAGGATAGACTTCCTTTAGGCCGTGCCATTGCATCTCGCCCGATAAAAATAAAACGGGAACGAGAATGCCGACTATAGTTTCGCTTAAACGTATCGCTCGTGTATAATGATAAGTTTGTACCCGCTAGTCCGGAGATCTTTACGAGAATACGCCACTAGAGATCGTTGTTACCGTGGTAACAAATCGTTCCACGATTACAGGAATAACGAGACGTTCACCCAAAGGGAAAAGAAACGTTCGCTAAGGTATACTAAGTAATCGTTTAAGTTAAGCCGATTGCCGCTTTTCTTCTTTTCTCGATCTGCATCGCATAAACAATCCAAGAAGAACTTTCTTTCGTTGTTGTTGTTTCGAACACATATTTCGTACTTTTCGAGATTTAAACAAAAAAAAAAAAAAAAAAAAAGCAATATATCTATTGTCAAATACATTTTAGGAAAAAACATAATGCGAGGAAATCTACGCTAAGGAAGATAAAAGTCTCGAGATCGAAGCACGATCTCGCGATCTTGGTAAATAAGGGACGAGTTTTCTGATAAACTTGTCAGTTGATATAAACGATGCACGCAAAGCGCCTTCTATGGCGTGTTGCCGCTCGACTACGGATCTAATCTATCGGTTTCCAAACACGACGAAGAAATGAGCGGACGAATGGTCCCTGATACGCTAGCGCTACCGTGAAAAGATTTTATTGGAAAAGATCCTTTTTCGAGCGCAGTCTTCTTCTCTCACCGTGCAACGGCAAACTCTCTTCAGTTCGATTTCGCGCGACAAATTTTACGCGAATAGTCATTTTCGTCAAAACAGACCGAACATTTTTTTCGACGAGCCGGTACTCCGTTTTTTCCTGGCTGGTGCCACAATTTCTGAATTTTCAGAGTTCGTAGCAGCGATAGAGCTCGCGACAGGCATCAGTTTGCTTCGAACGTGTTCGTCGAGAAGAGATTGCATGTCCATCTGCCATTGTTCCAATTGTTGACTCAGTTCGATCTTCTGTTGGATAGCTTCCATCAGTTGGCTGTTGGCTTGCAGCACATCTATCCTCGTTTTCGCCAACTCCACCTCGACCCTGTTCTTCCTGGACACGGCTTGATCCCTGACCTCGTAAGCCTGCGTCAAAATTTCGTCCTTCGTCAACTGCGAGTGCTCCATATCGTCCCGAGCTCTGTCGCGTTCCTCCTTGACGCCGCGCAATTCGGCCTCCCTCACGCTCAATTTGCTCGTGACATCGAGCAAAGCCTCTCCACGCCTTTTAAGTTCCTCCTGCGTCTGCTTCTGTTGATCCTTCGCGTTCTCCAATTCTTCCCGCACCCTGTGAAGTTCCACGGCCAAGCCTAACTCGCCGGGCGCCCCTCTACCAGATAGAGCCAAGTTGTACACCTCCTCGATCAGCTCCAACAAAGCACCGGGACAATTGGTCTGCAAAAAGAAAAAAAATAAATAAACAAATAAAAGAACCACTCGTGCAAGGAACATATGGCGAGCCACTTGCGAGCATAATGCGTATTGAAACTCGGATCAATCGTGCGGAGAGATATCTCGCGGCAAATTGCAACGAGAATCTTATCGGAGCAGTGCAAATGAAAGCAGCCGTGTAAACGTGCGAAATAAAAATACGAGAGCAAATATAAAGCCAAAGCGTTTTACAACGCTTGAAGGCTTAGCTGTTCTGAAAAACACTCTCGATTCTACGTTATCTATACGATCGAGAGTGGTGTTCCGAGCACGGGTGAACCGAGCACGTTTCATCAAGTTTTCGTGGCCGATGTTCCCCATATTGCGTTGCCGGAAACCGGAAGTCGGAACAAAAGGAGCGAGTTACGCGAGTCCCTTACCGAGCTGGGGAGAGTCTCTTGCCCGTTGGTGTTCGCCTCCTCCGCTTCCGCAGTGTTGTTGTTCACGATCACGAGCATGGACTCGTCGCAATCGCTCTGCAAACCCGAGTCGTCCTCCCCCCGCCTCAGATGGACGCACAACTCCTTCAACCGCTTCACCGCCCTCGCCACCTCTGCACGCAAATCCTCCTGTTCCCCCAACGAACTTCCGCTCTCCTCGCACTCCATCTCGGCCTGCAGGGACCTCGGTGGTTTCTGTATCGAGCCGGATCTGCCTCTCCTTTCCGCCTCGATGACCGCCAATGTCGCCGCCAGTTCGTCCCTGCGGATTCGATCCATCGTCAATGATCAACGTCGATCGCGCGATAAATCCCTTCTCTAAAGAAACCGATCGATCCGCCCCTACGTTTACACACCAATGTTTACCGCATATGGCGAACGATAAGCCAACGAAAGAGACGAACAAACACGATTAGCTTAAAGAAAAATCGATCGATTGCTATATATACCTTCCTCTATTTCCTGCCAATATATTTTCTATAATATTTTTATCCTTCGCTCGCATACGGAGAAAAACTGTCGTTTGGAAATACGAAAAAAAGAAAAATAACGTACAGAGATCGTGCGTAAATTACATCGCAAAATACTTTAGAAATCGTCGAGTGACGAAAAAATAATTAAACCTCACCTTTCCCTTTCGGCCAGCTTCGCCCGGTGTTCCGCTTCGTGGCCGAGCCGCTCCAAGGCCGTGGCTCTATCCTCGGCTTCTTCGAGGGCCGCCATCGCTCTCGCCCTCTCCTCTCGCAATTCCAAGGACCTCCTCTCTAATTCTGCTCTTTGCGCGGACACTAGTTGTACCTGGAACGCGCCAAACCCGTTGCGTTTATCCGACTCCTCACTTTTCGTTTGATTTCCCTATTACGCACGTATATCGAGCTCTCCCAATCACTTTACCCGATCTCTTCGTAATTGTATGTATATATGTATGTATGTACTGTGTTCGATGTATCTGTACTGTACACGTATTGCCGCATTCGCTGACGCTGCGCCGTCGCACAGCGTCGTACACGTGACACGGCTTTAGAGCGCGTGCTTCCGGTTCTTTCGTAAGAAGAAACCGAACTGCGTGGCGCACGTACGTATCGACAGTGTGGAGGATTCAATAGTATGTTAATTAGCGGAATAGAGGTTTTGGGAACGGCTGGTGTCGAGATATTGGTAGCGTCACGTGCGCCTCTCTAATACTATCTCCATCTTGTAATAGATACGTATGAAAGGGAATAACGATCCTTCCGACGTTTGGAGGGAAAAACTTTTTAACTCGTGAGGACAAGGTCGAACAATTCCAAGGTCATCTCTCTTCTCCCATTTCACGATCGTTCTCGCAATTTTCCTCGCGAGAATCGAATATCGATCGAGAACGGCGGGCACGGTAGAACGAGTAGACGAGGTTTTTTTTCACCGTCCAATGAGAATTGGCGAGCGAAGGGCATTTCCTGAAATTCGAGTTCGCGCCGCGTAAGAAGAGACGAAAGGGCGCAGGAGCGAAGGACGAGGGAAGTTAAGTCGATCGTCGAGGGTCACGACTTGTCGTTATACGTTACTGCTTTATACGTGACGCCGCATCGCGATCAACTTCTCACGATCGAATCGAATTAAACGGACACGGCTCATTGATAATCGCGAGAATCATACATATTCATAACATATATATATATGTATATAACCAGCGCGAACAATAATATCCATTAACCATAATTGCAACGGTAAACGAGCAGCAGCACGAATTCCCAGAATAATTATTTATCCACGACGATTCGTTAACGATGTTGGGCAAAAAAAGGAAGGAAGAAAGAAAGAAAGAAACAGACGAGGTTCGCGCTCGGGATAATCAATCGTTGGATACACGAGTCAAAGTTACGGGGAGGCCGGTTGCGTAATGAACGGCGCAGAACGGAAGGGAAACGGAACGATTGCGAGAGCGTGGATCCGTTGTAACCACGCTGCCAAGGAAACTATTAATTTACCTCGTCCCTGAGAACCTCCAAGCTACTGACGTGATCCTGGAGCGTGGTACTTCGGAGGGCACACTTTTCCCTCAGCACCTTGACCTCGATGAGCAGCTGCTCTTCCTGCTTCGCGGCTTCTCTCAGCTGATCGGCAAGCCTCGTATTTTGCGCTGTGAGCTCGGCGACCAGGCTCGCCTGATCCCGTTCCGCTCGTCTCGCGCGCTCATTCTGCTCCTCCAATTGGCTCCTCAGCGTCTCAACATCCGCCTGCAGCTCTAAATTTCTCGCCTCGTTCTCGCTTATCACCTCCTCCAGCCTTCGACGGAGTAGATGCCTCTCTTGTTCCAGACTCTGCGACAACAAACAGCGGGAACGTTAAGACTATTATACGGGATCGATCGGGAAAGCCAATTAGCAGGATATCCCGGTGTTTCGTCGTCGAAACTTTTTTTTTTTTTCTTTTTTTTCTTTTTTCCTCTCTCTTTTCGTGTCACGTGTCGAAACACTGGAGTACAAGTTTGCGGTATACGGTATTCGCTAATTATCTCGATACATCGTATATCGACAAAAAAATACTACCGTACTTTCTCGAAAGCGACCGTTTATTCACGCAGCTTGATTCGTATAATAACAAAGAGAATATGGCCAACCATTACGGAGGTTTTTTGCGCGACTCAAAGTTTCTTGCATATCTTCTTTATTATTCACTCTTCATCTTTCTTCATCCTCGCCTCAAAGTCTTTTTTTTTTTTCCTTCGATTATAATAATCGATCGAATTTTAATTATATTAATTAGATTAGACGACAGAGAATACAAACTTATTTTCTATCTATAAAATCTTCTCCGTGAAACGTTCGCCGCAAGTTGGGAGACACTGAGTTAAACTCTCACGGACATGGAGCTCCCAACCCGAGACGAGGGAAGAAAAAGGCAGGCGACAGATCGGCGTGGCATAAAAGCCTCGACGATATTGAAATGATAAAAAGGAAAGAAAGAAGGAAACAAACTGCGACGGTGGTCTACCTCAACGCCTGTTTGTAAAATCGACGACTGGAATCGCTTGGTTACCTTCGACCTCGAAACATCTCGATCTCGACCTACGAAGGCTACCCGCAAACGTCCCTGAGTGGAATATCGAGGGGGAAAAAAAAAAAAAAAAAAGCAGGATTCTGTCTCGAAATTCTCGTCTCGTTTCACCGGGTCCGTGTCATTCGTCGAATTTTAAAAAGATTGGCGATGATTCACCGGCCAACGAAGCTCTCGCCTACTTCTCTCAGGTTCACTGCTGACTATAGTACTCGAGGAGACCTACGAGGATCCGGTGAAAGGACGATGTTTGGCTGTTTCGTAACGGAGTAAAAAAAATCTCCAACACTTTCATCATCGTTGAAATCGTTGCAGAAATCGTTGTCACGAATCTTTCCTTTTCTCCGAATTATTTGATCGTTTCGATCATTTTCTATGCATTTCGAGAGGTTAAATCGTAAGCACAAAATCGTATTACAACATAATGAAAATCATTCCACTTTGATGATAAAGTAATCTGATTTATCGATCGGCTTCCACCTAAATCGATAACGAATTAACGCGACGCGTTTTGATCGATTTCCAGCAATTACGAGTAAATCGTAAATCGAGAATTTTAGAGAACGTTCGAATTAATGAATTCTTGTTATCGTTAATAGACGACTTTTGATGCGCTTGGTTTTCGGCGAAAAATTCTAAATCTAATAGGATTTGCGGAACGATGGTATATAGTTTTGCGGTACAAATCGCGAATGAGAAGGTAGCCGTAATGCAGGCCTGTACGTAACAATCGCACGGTTCGATGTCAGTGGGGTTTATCGAGCTAGAAGGTACGGCCTTGGTCTCCCGTGGTTATTCATCGACCTATCGTCCGTACAGCCGCGTACTGCTCGATCGTTGAAAAATTGTCAGAGACCAGAGGCAATTACATCGTCAGAATCAAACCATTAAATTTATCTTCTTCGTATTAAATTTATCACGAATTCGCGCGCGAATAAATTTATAAAAACGATCGTTGATCGTTATCGAATATCGCAAAATGTTTTTTTTTTTTCGTTTGATATTAATATTAATAACGGATTAACGACGATGATCGATACAACTCGACACAATTCAATTGATACTGGAAATTTGACGAGCATTCTATGGAATGTTTGATACAGTAAGCAACGTCGCTGTGAATGCCACTTTAACAATGCCCATTAAAGGCTATATAATACACAACAATTTTATTGTCCTCTCTTGTGAAATAGCCTTTATCTTTTCCGCTTTTAACTTAAAACGGTCGAAGCCCCGCCGATTATATCCGCCTCGAGGTGGCTAAACTCTCTTCTTAAATGCGAAAAGAAAAGGAGGGAAAAAACGCAAAGTGGAAAGACGAGATAAGTACACTGGACGGAGAGGATACGGCAAAAGGGACAAAGCACGCGGGACTGAAAGGCAAACACGTGTGCGATGCATACAGGAGACGCGTGTGCACGTTTTTTTTTTTTTCTTTTTTTTTTCCATAAGGTATGTAAGAACGGCCAGAGGCAACTAGCGGAGATCCATGACTCACGGATCTCAACATCCCGTTCTCTCGCGACACCAGTGTTGCTCCGATTGCGCTGCTTTTCTTTTCGATCATTTCATTTTCTAAAATATTTTTAGAACCAACCAAAAAAATCCTTCACTTTTTTTCAATCGTGTTTCAAAAATTTTTCGCGCTATATGTACATTTAATAATATTGTATCTTATCGTATATATAATTCTTTTTTTTTTGTATATAACATTAAAAGATGGATAACGATAACATTTATATCCAACAAGTACGCGATTATTAATATCGCGTGAGGTGAATCATAGAATTACAAGTACTTATCCTTTCTGCAAATTTAAGCATCTATTACTTTCGATTAATCCTATCGTTCGATTACAAACTACACGTGGTACTATTATCCACCGGCATATATAATTGCAAACGCCTGTCTATCATTGTGAAAACGTACACGTGCGTACGTTGAATCATAAAACCACGTTCGACGTTTCAATTCCTGCCCATTTTCTCGTTAGATCTTGCTAATGTTAACTAGTGTCGTTATTGATGATACCATGTTTGCGAAATATTTTTATTAACATGAAATTAATTGGACAGGAGATGGACGCAGAATGGTTGCTTCGTCTATTGCATCTTAAATTGTGAAACATTTTTGGACGACTGGAAATTTCTGTCGATTAAAACGATGGAAAATTGCGTGCAATAAATAACTTTTGAATAACTTCGTCAAACAAATTTTGTCTCTCCTGGGCAAAAATAACTCAAAGTTACAAATAACATCATCCACGAGGAGATATTCTAATTATATACTGCGTGGCCAGCGATACATCTTCCGGCACACTTTATCGGACCTCTAATTTAATGGGTGAGCTCCTGTCGCTTTCTGCTCGAAGAAACAGACATCCGTTCCGATGGAAAAGGAAATAACCGAAACAAGGAAGCAGAGAGCGAACAGTGACTGGTACGAATGGACGCGAATCTTCGATTTATCGTTTACCTTAACCCCGATCACGCGCCATCGTTTCCGACCATATTCCTCCCTCCGATATGGAACGACAACCCTACGCATCGCGGAAACAATTATCCTGTAAAAACGTGTAAAAACACGACTCGAACAAAAATTTTGAAATGCCGAGACCAACGAGAACAATTTAACGATCCGCCAATTGCGAAAACGAAATGACGACGAGCTGTGTTTTTCGTCGAGCGTGCGGCAATCCCGCGTATTTCCTTCCTCATTGCAGTGCAGGTAATCCTCGCGCTGCGTCTAATTTAATTACACGGGTAAGGCTTTCCCCTCGACGGAACATCCTTCATCTCGTGGACCCGTTGTAAAAATTAAAATGTAAAAAAAAAAAAAAAAAGACAAGGAGGCAGGCAAACTTCGCGACACAATTGCGACGTGATCGTGGAAAGAAACGAATCGTGGTGTCACTAATCGTTGCTTAATTACAGGAAGGAGACAAAAGGTTTAACAACTGTAAATCGTTTTTTTCCTACATTTTTTTTTTTTTTTTTTTTTTACCATTTTTTACGATTTTATGACATTGCGTTTATCAAGAAAATTTTATTAGTCTCTTTTATTTTCTCTTGTTACTTCGCAACACTTTACGAACTATTGTACTTCCATAGATAAACAATTCTAGATAAATATCGCACAACGATAATCGGCTATTATCGATCGGCTTTTCTCGCTCGCATGCCACGGACGTAAGTCACAGAAATTTTATCGGAATGGAAAAAAATAGCTCGCTTATTTCGTAATCGCGATCTTTATTCGCGGAATAAAAAGGAAATGAGAAATATCGCGATAACCGCGATTCAATTGGCATCGAACTTCGCGATGACGCATTGTCGGCTCGCGGCGCCGTTTCACTTTCCCTCGGAGAAGAAAACGATTATGCGAGTTGAACCTTCTCGGAAAGAAGGAGGAGGAGGTGGAGGAGGAGAGGTAGGAGTCGTAATAAAGAGGCAATGGCCCGTGACGAGGGCGGCAATGATCGTATCCAGTTAATATCCATCCATCGTGTTGCGCGATCTGCTCTGAACCGGTGAATCGAAAATGCGTAGAAATGGAATTGGGTGAGTGGACGCTATTTAAAAATCTATCGCCGCCTTCCTTTCACCTTGTGATAGAAGGCGCGTGACCAATGTTTCTATTACAATTATTCATCGTAGATCTCGTGAATAAAGTGCCGATTTAGATCCATCCATTCTAGTTTAGCTTGGAATCCGAATAAAACGAGATTAAACGATGTGAAATTCAATGTGGATAATTATATAATTCATCCTATAAACGATATCATCGAGTAGACTCGAATGGAACACCCTGTATATATATCTATATGCATATATATGCATATACAGTTTGCTCGATTTTTTGCGTAGCCAAAGAATTTTCTTCAAATTTTGTCAACCGAGTTATCGTTTCAACTTGGCGTTTCAAGGAGGCGCAGTTTCACCTTTGAAGGATTAAAAAGATCGAGGGATAAGATAAATAAATTGTCGCGATTCTCGCGTGACAATGGCGGATAACACGATATGTCGATATGCGTTAAGACGGACGAGAGGAGAGGAAACCCTCGTGTAAAGCGTTGTGTAATTTCTGCCGGGTCTATCGCGGTCGGAGAATATCGGTTCATCGGGAGAAAGAGCGGCTAATTGGATCGAAGCGTGACTCTTGTTCGATTGCACTCGACCGCTCTCTCAAGAATGTTTCCACAGTTTCTTACTCCAATTTCTTGCTCGCGGATTCCTCGCTCGAACCCTCCACGCGATTTATTTTCGTCGAGGATACGCGTTCTCAAAGGTGTCGTGTAATTAGAGCCACGTGAAAAACAGAAGCAGGTGCGATGCGTCGTCGTTCCAACGTCACGATTATTGCTTCATCGACACTCGATAATCTAGGTGGAAACACGGCTCGACCCGTTGTGCTGTTTAATTGCGCGCACAATGTGCCTAACCAACTTTGATATCGCGTTATCGTTTTACGTAAGCGATCGCCTCTCACCGACCTGCTCCAAGGTACCACGAAACTCGCCTCGTTCACGATCCAATATTCGATCCGGCGTGACGAATCGGCGGTAAAATTTACTACCTCGTGAAATATCGCGCAATTTTACTACTAGAGATCTACTGTTTAGGTAGATTAGAAGAAAGCGGATATATTGGCGAGAAAAAATATAACTTGAGAGGAAAAATAAATATTTCTAACCAGTTCGTATCTATGTACGTATCTCGAAACCAGATACGCACGGTCGAAATTCTCGATATCTGTACGTGTATTCGTATGCGGCGAGGAAAATTAAATTTCGCGTGGAAGGAAAGTGGATCACGAGATGATTGCGGGAATGCGAGCACAATGCTTTATTAACGATTTATATCTCGAACAACGGTGAATTCGTAGCGATCTGCGCTCGAAATCGAGGCTGTTATTAAGCCATTAGTGGCAGAGGGTCCCCGTGGAAATTGCGCAAATCGCTTGATAAAGGACACGTATTGAATGGCACGTATATGTAATAGGCGAGCCGTGTTACGGGTTAATCGCGATCGATGATCGAAACTCGTTGGGGAAACACGATGTCGATGTCGTTTAAAACCGCTTCCAAGTTGGAGAGAAGTAAGAGTGGCGATTATCCGCTATGGAATTCGTGAAAGTAGAAGGTAAGTATGCGATTAATAAGATTAGAGGTAGATTACAAGAAACTAAAAGAGGCCGGCGTGTCGTAATCGCGTCACCGTCACAGTAACTCGCCGCAGCGTCCTTTCGCGGCTATTATTATTGTTTACAAAACTTATGTGACTCACCGGCAATTAAAACGATATTGAGTAACAAAGAGTTTGCGGTTCGTGCACCTTTCGAAATGTATCAAGGCTGCCGCGATACAGAAATACGTCCGAAGCTTTTATCTTGATTCTCTCGCTCCATTCCGTCGGGTTTCATCAACAGGTTTTAAATTTTCCCAGAATTTTGTAAGTTTTTTTTCTTTTCTTTTCCTTTCGATTAATTAAAAATTAATTTCGTCGAGCCGATTGGTTGGATCGCGATCGAGGCTGGATTCGAGAACTAAGTCAACGACGGTGTGAAATATCATCTAGAAGAAGAAGAAGAAGCAAGACGACACCTGACGCTTCTTGGGTTCTTTAATGGCGAACTATGCGATCGTAGGTAAATCAACCGATCGGTCGAGTAAAACGAAATAAAACGAAGCGCGGTGGTTGAAAAACAAAAAAAAAAACGACGAGAAGAATAACGTCTCTATCGAAATTGTCAACGATCCGATATTCTTTCACCCGTGATCTACATACTCCGTATGTTCATCGTACGTGGTGGCGCCATCGATCGAAATCGTGGGAAATGAGGAAACGGTGACACAGCGATAGTTTCCATCGAGAAAAATCGGTCTTATCTTATTTTACAATGGTCCCTTAAGCGGTAAACCGCGTCTCGAGAAACGAGCGTACCGATCTCCCGTTTCAAATCGTTATTCGACACCGACAGGTGAGAGTGCACGCACTTTATACACGCATCGTAGCCGTGCAACTATATTATGAGAACGAAGGAAAAACCGACGCGATCCGAGCGTGTAACCGCTAAATTTTCCCTCGTCGAGAAGTTGTGAGCGCGTGCGATTGAATTAACCCAGAATACGAAGGAATAAAAAGAGGGGAAAAGGCAATTGACGAGAGACAAGGGAGCGACAATTAAGTACCACTTCTTCCAGTCCTGCTTTCAGAAAATTTCTACCGTGACTGTTCGTTTTTGGAGAGCGTCTGAAACATCAATATGATTTCTTATTCAATGATCGATTTTCCTTGTAATAATTTGCTTTCTCCAAGCTTGAGCTATGCATATATCTACGTACTTGTTATCCACGTTGATCCCGAATCAGGCGTGAAATTCGAAAAAAAAAACCGATATAACGAGAAACTTCATAGGAAAGTTCATCCAAGTAAGTTGAAATCTTAGAGGAGACAGACACACCACGACCTACCACGCTCCCGTCATTTTCACGTAGCCTCGAAACCCGTGCGCCTTGTTAGAACGTCACGGTACATTTGTGGTTTGACGCAAATTCACCGTCAAATCAATTTCACTGCATCTCGACTCGTTTGCAAGGAAATAGCTCGTGGAATGGGCGCGCAACCACGCACATTCGCTCACAGCGAGTGCTCGTTCCCCGATCTCAACGAGCACCCACTCCACGAGGAACAATGGGGAAAGATAACGAACGAGGTGTAACAAGATTAAAAACAGACAATTGGAGTTTCCGACTAACGGTACAGAAGCTCTTAACTAGTCTATTTCGTGACAAACCGCGGTGAACTTCTTCTTCTCCTCGCTGTTTTAATCTAACCGTGTCTCTATCCTCGCGAGTTTGCCGGTTTTTCGTGCCAACCAATTGCGTTCAATTTGTACTCCTGCTATATTCTAAAACAACAATATCGTAATTTTATGATCCGATATATAAATACAATTGATTATGCCAGCTCGTCCAGGCGAATCGTCATGGACAAAAAGACAAACGTGAATCCATCCAGGTATCGAGGTAACGGTATCTAAGCGATTTCTCCCGGCGATTGCGTGATATTTCTTTGAACGTTATTTCGACGAAATCCTTTCGATCCCGTGGAGATACAACGAAACGTTAACCTGATTCGTACGAAACGCCTACGATACCGTCGAAAAAATATTTCGTTTAGTCGAGTGTTTTCTTCGGACCGAGCACGCGACCGAGAAGCTCGTTTAAAACGAGCTGTTGAGAACACGAGTGCCCTTTCGACTCGAGTTTCCGTGGTATCGTTAAAAAAAAAAACTTTCGTTAACTCTAAGTGGTCGAAAAAAACTCAAAGACTACGTTCGTCTCGCTGGAATTCAATGGGATCAAAGATATGCGATATTTATATATTTATCGATGTTTCGAATGAACATCAATAATAACGAATAATAATAACAACGAACGAAAATGAATAATCGTTTTCCACATTGTGCATTTGCATAAAACGAGAGATAAGAAGCGAGAATTAATAATACACTAACAACAATTTATTTACGTTCCTTTTCATGCGCCCATAGGTAAACAAGCCGAGGAAAGAGGGTAGAACGTTCCTCCACCACAAGTCACCAAGAAGTAACGGTTCGCTTTTTCGAGGACTTCCGGTTCGCCTCGCGTCCTCCTAGATTTCGAATCGCACAGCTGCAAACGATTTTTTATTCTATCTCTGGTCTGGGAACCATCGCAATGCGCAATCGATATTTATTTTTCCCTTCGTTAAAAATTATACGTATCTGTCTTTGAAAATCACTCTACTACCAGTTGGTTCAATGCTATCTCTCCTCGGCTGTTAATCTCCTCATTTGAAACTGACTTTTTCGCTTCTGATCCCTGCTGAGTCCGGAACAAAGTTGGACATACCCTTACTTAAGAAGGCTGGCTCACGATTTCGTACGAAAAAGGAGTCCTTTGTTGAAAGCGAATTTTCCTCCAGTCATTTAGGCAAAGAAATGCCCCCGGATCTCAAACAGATATGTATACAAGCAGTCGTGGCAATCTACCTGAGAACGCGATTGTTGAAAAGTTGGCCGACGCCAGCCGTGCTCGACAAAGGAAAACCCATCGAGCTCTCAAAGGAAACAATGCGATGAATGTTTAAAGGGAAAGGCAATGGCAATTCGCGTATAATCGAATCCAACAACGATCTCACGACGCATTTCCCTGCCAATATTAACCTTATGATGCTAATTTCTAAATCCAAAAATACTCGACGCCTCGTAGGCGCGGAACGTAGCCGTGGCTACCTTCGTTTCGCACTTTCTCACACGATTCTTGAGGAATTGTATAATGGACCGTTGAAATTTCCCATTCGAATCGGGGAACAATGAGGCTAATTATGTTACGTTGTTGGAACGAATTATTTTTAATGTTTACCATTTAAAGGGACTAGAGTTTCGTTAAGATTAAATTAACTCACTATGTGTCGATGATTACGTGTCTAGACAAATTGTGTAATATATATATACAGCGTCGGTATATAGACGTAGGTAGATTTACGTAGTATATTTTATTGTCATGACTTCTATACATACCATTGAGCGTACAAATTAATTCGATATTGTTTAAGAAAATATTAATATTTTATGTATGGATCATGGTAATATTTTTACTCGTTGCAAAATATTCTCCATTATTCAATTCTAATCGCGTGAAATTGCGTAAAGATAAATGATTTCCCTTCAAAATTATCATCGGTTAAAAATATCTCGGTTTTAAGATAAAAACGAAACGAATCTAAAAATTTCTCTTTTTCTTTATTCTTTCATTACGAATACGTAAAGGATAAAAAAATGTCTGGCTGATCAAAAGGTAACGAAGGCTGCAAAAATAATCGCGTGCATCTCGCGAGATGAATAAATTTTTAACAGACAGAACAAACAGATCGCGAACGTTAAATTCTCAGATCACCGGCTGCGAGGAGCCCGTGGAATCTCAGCTTTCTAGATCTTGGCTGTGCCAACCGTGTAAGTGCCGCTTTTTATTGTCGACACGGTGCCGCGATTATTCTGCCACCGCTTTCAGACCACCAATTATACAATAAAGAGAGGTAAATTTAATGGCTCGATTTCATTGCTACTGTAACCCACTTTTTTCTCTTTTCAGTCTCTGACAGTGGATCAAAAATTCTGTCCTTGGATTATCACACCGTTCGTTTCTTTTTTTTCTTTTTCTTTCTTTTTTTTTTTATATATATATATTTTTAACTTAAAAGTTTAAACCTTTTAAATAACTTTCTATTCTATATATATATATATATATATATATATATATATATAATATATATATATTTGTAATTATTCATTACTATAAGTTTGAATTACGTATTATATAATTCTTATATAACAATATGGTATAATTCTTAAATCAAATTTACGATGTATCGTCTGACCAATTAAAGTGCATATTAATTCGTTAATAAATCAATTTTTTTTTTTGCCATTGTCTTTTAAAGCGTAATCGTGGGTAAATTAACGAGACTAATTGATATTTGAATTTCAAAATTTCAAAAACTCTTCCGTGACTAAGTGGCAGCGTTTCAACGCTTCTTCAACCACACGCATTCATTACCTCTCTTTTTCGCTATTAAAATTCTTTCTCCTCGATTATTATACTATTTTTCGTTGTTCAGACACGGAAAGGTTGCCATAGAATTTCGAAAGCATTGTTATTGAATAATCGCATACCTCTACGCATCGATACTGCCAATTGGTCGTCGAATCGTGGATAATTATCACAAAAATATATATACATACAAGAAACTTCGCCAATCGATGAGATGTCGAAAAACCAAAAAAGGAGATTGAGAATTGATCAAGAAGAAATCGTCATCCGATCGTAATTATTAATTAAAATGCTTTCTACAGGGTTTACATAATCGAATTTTAACGATACGTGCGATAATACCGGATATAATACACCTGTAAAAATGAACATGAACGAGTCTAATTAAAGTATCCGGAAACCGCAACACCATGCCCGTTCGATCAAACGCATGCCACATAGGGACGTAATGCGAATCCTTTTTTTTCTTTTTTACAATTCTTAAGCGCGCTTGTATACCTATATATATCTCGTATACCTATACACTCGCACGAGTTTGTGTGTGTGATCGTTTACAAACGAGAAGAGAATCGTGAAAGTGAATCTATTAAGGCGGTGCAGAGTAAATGAAAGAAAAAAATTGAAGAAAAAGAAGAGAAAAAGGATCGATGCATGCACGATGTATTTTCTCGTATTCCTGAGAACATTAGTTACATTAACATTGTTAATTTGTGGAATATTCGTTGACGTGTATCGCACGTCAGCATAATGAAGAGAGAATAGGCGGGCAGCCATTTAACGATACGATACGATCGTTTTTTACAATGATGACGATGTTCTTTTGTCGCGAGGCCTTGTTACGTTTGCATAATTATCGGCCAAAATGTGGCACATGTGAAATATTTTTTCCAATATTTTTCTCTTATTTTGGGGAATGCAAATGCATCTTCGCGGAACTTTCTGGCACGAATAATAATTATATCGCGGAAAGAAGGCGGAAAACACGTAGATCCGTTCGAAAGAAAGCACACTCGTTTCTGGAATGCATCGCGTAAAAAGAATCGCGAAGAATCTGTACTGTTCGCATGTTTTGTCTTTGTTCAGCCCCAAAATAACTGTGATTTCTTCGAAATAAAATTGGAACAAAAAAAAAAAAAAAAAAAAAAGAAATCGCATTCCGATATCGAAATTCTCCTAAAAATATTCCAGTAAACGAAATTCTAAATCTCTTGTTTCAAATCATTTCTACGTTACAATCGTTTACTTTTTAATCTTTTAAAAATGTCCCTTCATTCTCGATCAAAAACGATCGAAAAAATTTCCAAAACGACGAATTTTAAAGTAGCCCAGTGAACTGGATCCCGGTTTACAAGCGTGAACAAGGCGCCATGTATAACCAAAGCATTGTAATCAAAGACAAAAGAGAAGAAACAGAGGAGCGCGCTCATGGCGTGTTCTCCGGAGGTCAAAAATACGGTGACAGGCAAAACGCGGAAAGATAGGCGAAGAAGCGGGTACGCGGGCAGGCAGAGCGTGATGCCGGGCATTGTCTTTGACGTTACGTTGCCTAAGTGACTTGTTTCCACGCTTTCGTGGCTTTCTGTCCACGTACGACTACCTACTTATTCTAACTCAGCACGTTACGTGTCGTCACAACACGCGAAGAAGAAAAAGGATTAATAAACTTCTTAAAGATAATAGAAAGGATTGATTAATTGTAAATGTCATGTGTCTCGACTAATTCAATCTTATATTTTTTCGATCGTAGAACCATTTTACGATTGCGTATAAATGCAACGCAATCACGCGTTGAGTATTCTATGCAAAAAGCATTGAAAATGATATTATAAAATCGGCAAGTAGGATGCTCTAGAAAATAATGAATATAATAATATAGAAAGATTCGTAATTATAATATACTCTCAACTACTTCGCGAATATTCAAGTTTTTTTCCTCAACTTTTGATTGCTCGAGCATTATTTAACAGAGTGATGTTAATTAAGTTTTCACAAGTAATGACGTGCATACGAGGGTGATTCAGCGATGAATAAAACTACATGAAAATGATGAAGAACTTTTAAATTCTAATTTTTAAATTTTATTCTGGAATTTCCAACAATGGTATGACAGTTCGTAGTAACAGACTGCGAATACTTTTTTTTTTTTTTTTTTTTTTCATTTTTTCCTCTATCACACATCGATCACGATTGTATCGAGGCATCGAAAGAGGAAAGTAACGGCGTTAATTTCAAAACAAAAGCATCGTTTCGAACGTGAAAGCGACGAGATGAAAAATGAAATCGGCCAACATAATTTTTTCCAACGATGATGCGATTCTCAGTGTCAGCGATTCTATTATTTTTCGCGGATAAATTTATCGTTGCCGCGATCTGGACCCCATCATGACGCTTGTAAAAAGTCTATTTGTAATTCAGAACCGTGCCCCGTGACCCGATTCCAGCGAAATCCGTGGAGAAACGTCTGTTCGCGAGCGAATGTACATTTCGACTTTCATTTTTCTTCGTTTTTCTTTTTTTCTTCTGTTTCGTTTTATTTTTCAAAGGACAAAGCATGCAAACATCCTAGCAAAATAAGAAAAACTTTCAAGATGTGTACCCGCAATACGAAATTGTGTGATTATAAATAGGTTAATAAATAAGTTATCGAGTCGGCCGCTTCACGAACTCTAAACCGTTTCACTTGGCTGTTTCAGATTAAAAATATACTTCGAAACAAAATAAATGATTATCGTATCAACACAGTCATTTTTCTAGCTATCAATTGTGGTTATATTGTTATATTGGGAAATAATTTCCATCCAAAATTTATTTTAAACCTTTATTTATATTATTTTACTATGTTACTATGTTAAAAGTTGTTCTAAAAAGTTTTTACTTTTTGATTTTCAACAATCGGGTCAATATTACACGCTTATCGTAAAAATACGCGCCTTCTCGAAATCGTACGCAATGAACATAAGAATGTTAAGGCTGTACGTTTTTATGATAAGAATTAGTTAAATTAAACTACTAAAAAGATTACTACTTTTTTAGAATGATCTGGACTAAGGATAACTGGAATCTTTTTTTAACGATCGCACGCAATCATCATATAACTCTACACTATTCATAGATCAGTTAAAAGTCTTTTTTTATTCTATTAATACGAGATGATACGGTGACTCCCTTAATGCGAGCTTTCAACGTAATGAAACGGTGTGAGAACGGTGTAGAAGCAAACCACGCCTCCTTATGATTAATCCAATAAAATCTTTCTTTACGCAATGCGAATCTGCCGTTAATCTTTCGACAAAATGTTATTGATATCACTTTCAATTACGTTTGAAAACTAACTTACCAAAAGAAAATAAATTTGTCGTTCGATATAAATTCATTTTCATGAAATAAACTGGCTTAATCGTATCTGATTATCAAATATTTTATTTATCTTTAGCGACGCAAGTTGATATGGTAGATAACAAATTATGCTACGCGTATTGTTCGAAATTCTGTCAACCAAATATGATGGAAATAAAATAATAGATTGATATTAAAATGGAGTATCGTAAAAATTTACCTCTAATTTTGTCGAGTACTCTTCACTGAGGACCTCGCTCTGTCTGGTTAATTCTTGATTTCTTTCCAAAAGTGCTTTACCCAATTCCGCAGCTAAAACAAGATCTCTGTCGCGTTTTTTTAAAAGTTCCGCTGGATCTTCGAGATCTTCCTGATCTAGGGAATTTCGTCGCGCCTGGAGATCGGATATCATATCCTCCAAAGCGTACGACTCGGGATGACCGTCCTTTTTTGGTAACATCGTGCTCGCGAATTGTTTCACGTTTGCCAATTATCGTTTCAGTGTCACGTGTCACGCTGACGCGTGACTTTTATTATTGTTCGTAATAATGACCCATGCGAAACCAGGTGACCAAATGTCCACACGTCAGAATCATTTGTAACGTTCGAATTAACATGGATAGCTTGAAAAAACTCGTAGCATGGATTGAAGACCGCGTACAAGTCGATACTCGAGTTGCGATTGATCGATGTTAATAAATAAATACATATCTAAGATTTCATTTGAAGCTTGGCGTCATCAAAATATATTCTTTCTATCGAAATAAATCGAGAATAGAAGCATATGGTATTCAAGGTTGAACACGTATCAAGTTCTCAACAAATGATATAAATTGTTTAAGCAAGATCTTTAACTCTTTTTTTTCTTTATATGATTAAAGATAACGCTTATCGATTGAATCAAAGATATTCGGTCATATATCGCTTGATTATTACGCATATTGATTTAAAATTTGTTTCGAAAATGCAATTAGAAGAATAAAAGAATTGATCACTCATGCGTAAGTTATAACGTTCACTTTCAAATAAATTGCATATCACGTACATCATGGATGATAATAAGGATCATGTAAAAAATCACTTTTTCTCTCGTCCCAACTCGTGCGCATTATCCAAACAGGTTTTCTTGTCAATCGGTGAAATCTCATAACCGGAAACGATCAGCTGTGATCACACTCACCAATATAATCCTTTATTGAATATGTTATTTTCATAAATTGTATCCAATACACGATTCGCACCACACATACACGCACGTAAAATCAATTCACTTGCAAATATTTAAAGACAGCGTGAAATATGTTGCGACAAAATTGTAGGTTAATATCGATCGATTTAATAATTGTTATCGATCGATTGTCAAACTAACATCTTTTAAACATGAAAAATTAAGAGAATTGTTACGGGACTAACAAATTCCGTTGTTCTGCTCCGTTTCCTCGTTACACGCAAACATAAAGACAGCAACGATTCCTTCTTCTCCGATAGAAAGTCAACAATGTAACCATGCTTCAAAATTACCAACCATGGATATAATGTCCAGATCTAGCCCCTCTACTATTTTGTTTACGATTGTTTCCAAGTATAACAAACATACAGAAATTATCGCTATTCACACTATTCATTACAAACACGTAAATAAGTGATCGCTATCGATGCACGAATCGCACTTGACTGCTAGTAAAATTTCCAATTTAACTTGCATTATGGAATCCAATGTTACACTGACATGTCAAAGTCAATAGTGGCGTGTGTTGATTGTACATATATATATGGATATCCATGTAATTTTCACAGCATAACAAATGCTGATACTTGTTTTGAGTCGTCCTTATATAAATATGACGTCAATGATTACGAATATTGTGTTCGAAACTCGAGATACACCGAATTTGATGAAATTCTCTTTTATTCCATGCCAGAATGTAAATCGATCGAACGAAAATGATTTTCTTTACAGCAGTAATTGCTTTTATTCTTGAATTTCCTTTCTGTTCGGTAATCTTGACCGGTTCAAAGCGTCACTGTAAACTCACTGTTTGCAAGAAACACATGTAAAAGGACACAGACACGCGAGGCGACCAGCTCGCCGCACCGTGGTCGGCCAGGTAGTGACTCACTAGCCGCCAGTAGAAAATAAATATTACGGAATCGTGCGCCGTGCTTCTCAGCCAGGTAGATTCTCCCACCTCCGAGGCTTCGGTTGAAAGTTCTACTGATCAGACTCGTTCCGCTATGAAAACGTTCGCTCACATTGTTAAATTCGATCCACGATGCAATTATCTCAATTTTGGTCGTTCATATTGCCATCGATGCAGTTTAGTTATCGTGTTTGATTTATCGTTTGATTAATTTATGTACATCTCGCATTACATACACACGATATTCACTTTTTTGAAAAGTAATAAGTACATAAGCAAAATAAAACGCGGGAAAATAAAAAAAAAAGTACAACGATTTACGAACACGAAACAATCAACCTATCGACCTTTCCTTCTGAAGGCATACTAACCTCTCCTTTGACTGTACCCACCACCAACGTTATCCCCACTACTTGACCCACCTGGTCGAACCGCCACCTGACTCGATCTCATGAAATCTATGGATCTTGTTTAACATATGATCCTCCTACGTTTTCTACTGTTATCGATGTATTATGTTAAAATATATATTTTTTAAGATTCTTTTAAATTTTATCCACGTATTATTTATATAATAAAATATCATATAGCAAGAATATATCAAATTGTATCATACACAATTTTAATATCACAATATAAAAATTGTCTATATCTTTTCGAGAGTTAGAAAATGTTCATTTCGTGCAAAATCATTCAAGTTTCACTATAATTCTCTCATATAAAAAAAAAGGCATTTTTACGAAAGAAAGAAGACAATATTATTATAAAGCATTTTACAAACTGCATAGTAATCAAACGATTAAAGAAGAAGGGTACATATAATAAAATATAATATTTTTCAAAGAGATTAGTGATCGTGACATACCATTCGTTAATGATTAAAATGAGTAATATTAGAAGATGTGCGATATTGAATATTCTAAATAAATATTTATCAATTTAAATATATATATACAATATAATAAAATACATATAATAAAATCATCAAACGATGTATACAATGATTTTCCAAATAATTGATTTTATAAGGAAAAATAGATAATTACGTTAACATTAAGTCAATATTAATTTTTCCATAAATTATATTTTTCTTTTTTGGACAATTATTTGCAATTATTTTTATACAAGCTATATTATATAAAAAAATCATATAAAACATTTCATTAAACGTGTAAAAAACCAAAATCCCTGTTATTATACATTGAGAGAGTGCTTGGCAACCGAAAGAATCAACAAGAAGGTACGTACAGATGGTTGAGCTATACAGGGTGGCAGATGTCTTTCTCAAATGTGCTCGTTGAACGTCATCAACAGTTACATTGGGAAAGTGTTTTCCTCTCCTCCATCGATCCTCAAGATCATTTACGTGAACGGTGAGGAAGATATGAACGAGGACGTTGGCATCTTCCGGAAAAATCTTTAATCCATTGATCGTAACTTTTCATAAATGTTTAACAAATAGTGAGTCATATTAACCTTTACACTTAGACCTCAATCGATAAAAACAATCTTATACAACAAGTAGTGTATATATATCTAGTTTGTAAGAATTTATAAACTAATTGTTCAATAAATAAAAATTGAAAACATAGAGGATTAAATGTAACATGTCTTTATTGTATTTTGAAAAAAAAAATAAAGTTTAAAATTTAAATAAGAATAATGCTTGAACAAAATTATAATTTATAATTTATAAATTATTTATAAATTGTAACAAAATTATATTTATATATTTTAAAAGGTTATAATTTAAAAAAGCTTAAAAATGGCTCGTAAAACTATGCAACACATGCTAGACGAGACTGAGCTTGAGACAATAGCTCAAAAAGAACTTTCAAGATTAAGAAGACAATTTAGAATAATGGAAAATGATCGAAGTATTTGTGCAGAAGATGCAAAATTACAACTTCGCAAACAAATAAATATGATTAATCGTTTGGAATACGAAAAGGCAGAACTTGTTCTTCGTATTAAAACTGCCAGTGCAAAAACGTTTACTGATAAAGAAGAAAAAATGGAAAAAAAGCTAAAGTGTGTTTTAATGGCGCAAACAAAATATGATGAAATGATAAAGAATGAAAAGCAGGAAATAGCAGAAGTCGATATTGAAATTCGCAAGGTTTATTAATTTATATTAATTTCAAACGTTAATATTTCAAGATAAAAATATTATTATTGTTATATTATTGTTTTATTATAATTGTATTAATATTAATGTTGTTTTAATTATTATAATATTATTAAATTATAATATTAAATGTTAATTATTATAATATTAATGTTGTTTTCAGTTATCAAAAGAAATAGAATCCATAAGAAGAAAAATTAAAACAGACGTTCAATTAAAAGAAATGTACATACGAGATGAAAATATAGTTTATATGTTGGAAAATCGGCTTGAAGTAGCAACAAAAAGATTTAACATTGCTGTTGCTATTAATACAAAACTTCGAGATGAAATTGAAGATAGACTCAAGGAAAGATCGCAGTTTACAACACTTTGGAATAAATTAATTAACCAATTAAATACTGGAAAGCAAATTATAAATGATTTAATAGAACAAGCTACTATCGCATTCAATCAAAGGGATGAAGAATTAAATAAGATTCAAGCTCTTCGTGAAAGGTAAATTTGAAATTTTTAAATAATTTAAATAATAAATTTATATTTCCAATTATTATAAAATAAATTTTGAAAGTAATATTATTGTCAGAAGTTTTGTGATATTTTTGTGGCAATCAAAAAATAGTTGAAAAAATTAAAAAGATTAAACCATTATCACTATAATTCTGAGAATTACATTAATAATGTGAAAATTAATCATATTTTATACAAAATAAGACGTTACATTAAAAACTCGAAATCAAGAATAAAAATTAGAAATCAATAGTATATTCAACATCTTGCTTTCAATGATTATTCAATATTTTATTTGTTAATTAATCGATTAATCATTAGATCATTAATCGATTTACATTTTTGTTACTGATAACAATATGTAATTTTGTGAATACAAATAAATGTTTATTTTTTTTTAAGGGGGTTAAGAGACTTAAGGAATCATATCTCAGAAATGTGTGAATTACAAAGAACAATGGATAATGAAATGAAATTACAAGAATTTCTTGGTATAAAAGGACAACATCGTGAAATGAGCGATTTAAATGAAAAACGTGCAGCTGAAAGAAAAGCCACAATGGAATTTAAACAATCCAAGATTGAGACTTATAAGAATATTTTACATACGATTAAAGAATTTATTGGTACTTATAGTTTTTTTTACCTTATGTACATACCATATATACTGATACATTTCTCACTTATATAAGATAATTAATATTATAATTATTACGTTTACTTTTATTTTAATCTTATGATTCGTTTCTTTGTATTTTTTTATTCGATATTTTAAATCTTTTTAAGATATATAAAGGTATGAATAATTTAATCTAAAACTTTGTAATAAATTATAGGTGAACAGAATAATGATAAACTTATAGCAAAATTTATCAAGCAAGAAGAAGAAAACTTTGCCTTGTTCAGTTACGTAAATGAATTAAACGATGAATTGGAGAGTCTTAACATGAGAATTGATCAATTAACATTAACTATACAAGAGGCACAAACTTTAAATGAACGTATTAGTTACGAACAAACTCAGACATTAGAGCAACTTAAAACAGAACTTGAAGAACAAACCGCGCTTGCTGATGCGGCTGAAGAAAATCTGGCACAGGTTATATTTTATTTATAATTTTTGAATATTTAAAATCTAGTATCAAATTCTGTAATGAATTGTGAATGAGTTATTTTTATTTAAATAACTAACTTTTTTGTTTTTTTATATTTCAGTGTGATGATGTACTAGAAAAATTATTAAAAGGAATAGATTCTCTGTTTAAAGCAATTCGTTGTGATAATTCTCCAATTTTACGATTATTGGGCGATAATGAACAGATAACAATGAGTAATGTAATGCTGTATTTAGGAATTATTGAAAAACAAATTACACAAATGTTCCACAAAGTATATTGGCTGGACAGAGCTACAAAATCGCAACAGTTGCGAATTGACGAAGAAAGAAGACCTAGATTGAAAGTGCCTCCTATTGAATATATTGTTCCCACTCAACCTTGTGCCTTGTAAGTCCTTTGATTCCATCTATTTTTCTCTACTTCCTTTTCTTATCCTTCCTTTTCCTAAAAATATTTTATAAGTTATATTTTTTTTTTTCAATACGATTCGTTTATACTGAATACTTGTTAAAAAAAAAATCATCAAATCGTACAGATGCGTCGAAAAAGAAAAATTACAAGTCGTATCCGAAGGTTTGGAACACCCATTGACGCGCGAAGCAGCTACTAAAAAGTTAAAGCAAAGACTCGATGAAGATTACTCAGAACTTTTGCATAATATATCTGGTTGTCATTTACCGGCAGCTAGAAAAATCATACAAAAACGATATCAATAAAATAGTAACACAGAGTCTGTAATATACAATCATTAATATTTACGAACTACATACAAGATAATCGGCTGAATCCTCAACATAGCCATGCAACTCGTAAAACTGGTAAAAATACTAATAAGTAATATGATATTTCAGTATATTTTATTTCTTTAGAATATTATTTACATAGTTGAACAAATAATTTCAAATAAACAGTGTGTTTCTTATTTTATTACACGTTTTTTTGCAATTTTCATGATCGATTTTAATTCAATAATTGTTCGCTTAATTTGATCTAATTGTTGCTCGATATCATCTTTGCTCACAACCATGGGAATATCCTTTCTCTTGCAGATCTGTTGATATAGATTCCAGCAACATGTTTTCACTTGCGTATGCTCCAAAGTTTTTTCCATCGCAGTTACTTTTATTTCAGATACGATTGACTCCCATTTACGAGCTTGTACTTCTGCCTTATCGCGTCTTGCTTGTAATTGTGCTAACATATTATTCAATCCTAGAATTTCTTGTGTTTTTGATTCTGTCATATGATGCTGTAAAAAAAAAGATATTCGTTTTTTTCTTTGTATTATTATAAGTGGAAGATTAATAAATTATATATATATTATATATATTATATATATATATAATATTATATATATAATATATTATACATTATATATATATTAAAAGAATACCATTTCTGTTCCTCTTTCTTCCAATAAATGAAGATTCTTATCTTGATGTTCGGTTAAAACTGATCGTGCTTCTATTAATGTTTCGTATCGATTAAAAATATCAGCAATTGATTGAAATTCTCCTGTTTCGGCAATAACTCTGTCTAAATAATGTGAATACTTTTGATATTCTTGTACATGTTTCTTCATTCTGTCTCGAACATCATACATGTGTTTTAAATTTTCATTTATCTGTTTTATCTGAAAAATATGTTTTCTGATAAATAAATAGAATTATATTTATACTATTATATAAATAATAATTTTTTATCAAGTTTTTATGATATATTACTTCTTCCTGTCTAATCGTTTGACGTTCACGTTCTTCTTTAACTTTAATATCAGCACGATCACGTTTCTCTTGATTTTCCTTCACGAACCTATTGAATTTTATAAATGATTCCCGGAGGATCAATTCCTGACGTCTCATCTGCTCCCATTGCTCGTCCATAAACTTTCGTTTTTTTTGTTGTTCCAACCATTTCGCATGTAATCTAGCTTCGGTTTTTTCTAATTCACAACGCGCTCTTACTACTTCGAATGCTGGGTAAACTCTTGGCTTATCCCATTCAGGATATTTTCTAATACATAAAACACACAATTCACATATCTTTGGAGATGTTAGCTTTTTTTTTTTTTTTTTTAAATTATATAAAATAAAATCGTAAAAGAAAAATACTTTGACAACCTTTTTCATAGAATTTTACATCAGTTTCCTAATTGTTATCGAACTGAAAATAAAAGAATACACAGAATATTGTAATATATCAAAAATCAATTATATGAAATAGCTCTTTCGTTACTTAATATCACGGTCTTCTTGCTTCGATAAGAAATATTCCTTAACAGCTTCTTGCGGATCTGTTGCAATAACAGCACGTCGAACAAAATCTTTTATTTCTTCTTGTATGGTAGTCATTTTGATTCTTCAAAATGGATTTTAATAAAAATAAGTATTTTAATATTCAATGAATTTTTAATCTTTAAAAAGACGAAACAATAATAGATGCATGTATAATGCATTGATCAAACAATTTGAAATACAAGTTTGTCTCTTTAATATAAAAAATCCCTAGATTGTTATAATATATATTTTAATTTAATATTCGAATTTCAATCACATAATAAATTTAATGATAGGATATATATAATTAGAAAAATTATATTTAAAATTAATTAACCGTATTTTATTTATTTTACATTTTTACAAGGAGCTAATAACAGTAATATAAAAAATTACTATATATTATAGAGAAAGTAGAAGATTAATATTTTTTCCGATATTCATCTAATAATTTGTAAATTTTACGAATGTACTTCTTGTCCCAAAAGAGAAAGTTGTTTAAGTAATTGTTTCGCATTTATAAATGTTGTTGAACCATATGTGATTCGTTTATTAACTCCAGTTCCACTTTTCTGTTTTACATAGTCCACTAAATTTTGATATTCTATGTAATTTCCACCACCAACAATAAAAACAATTACATCTTGGAATGTTGGCCTGTTCTTTGGCATTTGTTCTGTATGTTTTAATTGTTTTGGATCTAAATAACAATAATCATCTGTTTGAGATGATTGCTTTGATTCCATTAATTCATCGACTATTTTTGTAACTGGTAAATTATGTTTTTTGACAACTAAATTTTTTACTCCTTCCATTACAAAAGATGATCCTTGATTCATTAGTTTTGAAAACATGCTAACTGTTTTTGTTCCACCACCTTCATAGTTGTTCTGAATTTCTGCTATTCTAGTATAACTTCTTAATCTTTTTATGTATATCAATGGATTTAAATCACATCCAGCAGTAGATAATGCTGACTCAAGTTTACTATAATCATTATCTGACATATTTGTACAAATATAATATATAATAGCAAGACGTAATTTATCCTCTGGAGTACCACAATCTGGATCACTTATTGTTTCTATTACACTCCTATCTAATGTTTGCTTGCTCATTATCTTTTCTTCTAATTCAAAAAATGTGTCAAGTCTTCTGGATTTTATAAAATTTAAAATACCTGTTGCAATTGATGTATGCATATCTATCAATCGTTTCATCTCTAATAATTGTGGTAAATTGTTAACAGCATTTGTTAAGCGTGCTGTATTATTAGAAACCATAGATAATGCTACTTCACTATCATTATCAATACCCATAGATGATTTGAGTTTTTTAACATCATCTTCAAAAGTACGATACTGTTCTAATTCTTCTTGAATAGCTTCAGCTACTCTAGGAAATGGACTACCTTTATGTTGACACCAAAATCTATCTTTATTATCTAATTCATATGCTCTAGTCTTTGATCTTGTTCCTCCTGCAGGAGATCTTCCTACATTTTCTTCAACAACAAGTCTGTTTAATGCCATTTCTAACACATCATGTGCTAATGCTTGATAAGTCCAAGTATGATGCAATGGTGTGGCCATATCTATGTTACGATCCAATATAATTAAAAGTGGTCTTTGAAAACTATAATGACCAGTTGTTTCACTTTCAAATAAATTATTTCTTGTATCCCAAACATTTTCTCTTAATTTTTTATCAATCATTTTAGCAACCATTTCTGCAGCATTTCCTCTTGGACATCTTATAACTGGAACTGTACCCAAAGTAACAAATACAGAAAAAAGACAATCAACTATAATTTCCATTACTGATTCCATTTCAGTATCTTTTACTTCACCCCGATTAATTGCATGATATGATATAACATCACTATTCTGATGTCTAAGAATAAATAGATCATCTTCTAATGATATAAAATTTAAATATTGATCAAATACTTTATGAATATTTGACACAACACCTCCAAGTAATGCTGCAGCTGCTAAATCTTCCATTTTTTGCCTAGTTATTGGTGATATAAAGTTTAAATGATAAATATCATATAATCCATTTTGTAAATCTTGACCAATTCTAACAAGATTTTCATCTGTTGGTGCACAAAAATAAATAGCTGGTACCTCAGGAATAGGATCTCTATCAGAATGTAATTGCATATGAAGTGTAATACCAAGTTCTCTGAGTTCTTTTACAGATATTAATGGTGAAATAATATCTTGTCCAAGTCTATCATAAATTAATACTTTCCACACTGGTATTGCTTCTTCCAATTTTTGTTCTGATTGATTTAAATTTAACATCAACTTTAAAGCATTTATTTGCCTATCACGAAGACTCGTCATGGTTAACTTGATTGTTGAAATCCTTACTTTTTAAAACTTTCCTCACTTTAATAAATATTTAAAATTTCATAAATATAAGAAAAAATTTTGTAAACAATAATGATTAATATTTTGAGGCTACATAAGAAAATAAAAGATTTAAAATACTATGTTATATATAAATATGTCAACATTCGATATTTAATTCTAAATTGTCAAAAAATACCTATACACTATATGGTACTACTAGGACTTATAATATAGGACACATCAATAATTCTCTGAAATGACGCAAAATCTCTAGATAATAACTTGTTAATAACTTTCCTAACATATATTTAAAAATTATAAAGTTATAATAATTTGATTATAAACTTACAATATATATCAATTCATAATATATCATAGAAAAATTATAATTATAAATTTTTTTAATTTATATATAACATGTTATTATATAAAATAATTTTAAGTTTCTTATAGCCTTTTATTGGTAGCATTGGCCGGCAACAAAATGGCGACCTCATTTTACTGGGAAAGTAAAATCAGAGAAAAGTTCGATGTTAATATCAGGCTATTGTGAGTGACATGTAAATAATAAACGAGATTTTGTTTATATAATACTGAAAAAACTAATTTAACCTTTAAAAGACAATATACATTGAATATTCGATGAGTTTTCGGTGATACGTTTCTGACAGCATGTCGACAATGGCCGATGACTCTACTTCTCTGCCAAAAAGGCGTCAATTGGTAAACAAACCAAACATAACTTTTTAATTTAAGATTAAATTCAGTAGTTTAATATGAAATTTTTATATAATTTTGCCAAAAATTTCATATTTATCATAAATTTTATTGTAGCGGGAGAGAACTCGAAAATTATATACAGATGATTGGACTATAGGCGATGAAGAAATCGAGGGTCGTAGGACTTTTCAACTCGATGAAAAAATCGAGTGTGATAGGTATAATCTTAGCAATTTCAGTGGATTATTTCGTGAAATGGCTGGTTCTGAACTAAATTTAGCATACTTGCAAAAACATGGTCTTAGCATACCATTACTCTTCAGAGATAAATCTGGATTGGGATTACGAGTTCCCAGTTCAAATTTTTCTGTCAATGATGTCAGGACTTGTGTTGGTATGTTGCTTTTGTAATTGTGCATTGAAATTATTATAACATGTTTTCCTGCAATATATGGAAAATTGAAAAATATTGATTATCCATAATTTATTAGGTTCAAAAAGAATATTGGATGTAATGGATGTCAATACACAGAAAAATGAAGATATGACAATGAAAGAATGGCAAAAATATTATGAAGATGCTAATAAAGAACGATTGTTAAATGTAATTTCATTAGAATTTAGCCATACCAAATTAGAAAATTATGTACAATCACCTGAATTAGTACGACAAGTTGATTGGGTAGATGTTGTATGGCCAAGACATTTGAAAGAAGCACAAGTGGAATCTACAAATCTATTGGAAGATATGATGTATCCAAAAGTGCAAAAATATTGTCTCATGTCTGTAAAAGGTTGTTATACAGACTTTCATGTTGATTTTGGTGGAACTAGTGTTTGGTATCATATTTTAAGAGGTGGCAAGATATTTTGGCTTATCCCTCCTACTGAAAAGAATTTAAGCCTCTATCAAGAATGGGTATTGAGTGGTAAACAATCTGATGTATTCTTTGGAGATATGGTAGACAGATGTGGTAGAATAAGTTTAACAGCTGGCATGACTTTATTTATCCCAACTGGCTGGATTCACGCTGTGTACACTCCTCAAGATTCTTTAGTATTTGGTGGAAATTTTTTACACAGTTTTGGTATTGAAAAACAATTGAAAGTTGCACAAGTAGAAGAACATACAAAAGTTCCACAAAAATTCAGATATCCATTTTTCACAGAAATGCTATGGTATGATAAACTTTTTAATAATTCTAAAGAAATCTTTTTATATCATATATATATGTAGAGATTTCTTTACTTATTACAGGTATGTTTTGGAGAGGTATGTTCATGTTCTTCTAGATAGAAGTCACTTGGATATTTCTGAATCACAACGTCAACATTCAGTGCCACAGCATCATCAACATATACATTTGACACCATTTGAGTTGCATGGTTTAAAAGCAATAGTTATGTATTTACATTCATTACCTTCTACTAAGAAGAACGTGCCTGAGCTAATTCGTGATCCTGTTGCCTTAATTCATGATGTTCGATGTCTAGTAGAACAACATAGACATGATAATCCAGAAGCAGCTGTGACTGGGAATCCTGTTTTACCTCCTCCACCTGCTTTAACAATTGCTGAAAGGGTATATAAAATATTAAATTTTATCATACTAATTACTTATTTCTGTTTAATATTTACACGTATTTTATTTTATTGCTATATAACAGGAACGAATGAGGATAACTAAGAAGAGTTTTACAAAAATACAAAGACATCACTCCCAAGAAAAGTCTGAAAGAGCTTTTCCGCGACGAAGGCGTACTAGGTGTAAGAAATGTGAAGCATGTACAAGAACTGATTGTGGAGAATGCATATATTGTCAAGATATGGTAAAATTTGGTGGAAGTGGTCGTGCCAAACAAACATGTTTAATGAGACAGTGCTTGAGGCCTATGCTTCCAGTTACTGCAGCTTGTAAAGTCTGTCGATTAGATGGCTGGGGCCAACCACCTGCACCGTTAATGGGTATTAGTTTATTTCAATGGATTATTTATTCACTATTAATGAGTAAGAAATATGTCATTTTTCTATTTCTGATATAGGAAAACCAACACCTACAGCTCCATCGAGTTTAGTCGAGTGCTCAATTTGTTTCGACATTGTACATCCTGAATGTATAGGATTGGACCCCCAAACTATAACCGTTAGCGATGATTTACCGAATAGTTGGGAATGTCCCCAGTGTTGTGAAAGCGGTCGGAATCTAGATTGTAGGCCACGTCAACCTAAGGCTCGTGCTCGAAAACTTTCAGTATCTAGTGCAGCTTCGTCAGCACCTACAACAGATTCTGAAAGGGCAACTACACCAAGTAAACGTTCAAGACCCGATCCCAGCGATGTAAGTCCCCAAATGGAATCTGAAACGGTCTAAGAATACGAATCATTCATGGTTTATATACAAAAAATTCCAGGCATGGAATGACAGAGAACCGGCTGAGGGTGAACAGCGAACAGCTTTGCGTACACAATTAGCTGTACAATTAACTGGTTCAAGTAGTAAGTCATTGAAGAGGCCCCACGTGGTCGTTAGGCCTGTTTCACTTCCGCCTGTTCAAAGACCAGGGCCCGATTTTAATGGACAATCTTTAGCATATGACAAGACAGCATTACTTGCTATTTTTAGATTTTTAAATGCAAAGGACCTGGCGAATTGTGCCTTGGTTTGCCGTACATGGGCCAGATATAGTATAGATCCTAGTTTGTGGAGAAAATTGGATATGTCTCATTCTCATCTAACAGCTTTACATTTAACTGGTATAATACGCCGCCAACCGGAAAATCTGTCTCTTGACTGGACAAATGTTACTAAAAGACAATTAGCTTGGCTATTAAGTAGATTACCACAGCTCAGAACATTATCTCTACAAGGTTGTACGTGGACTGGAGTCTGTGCTTTAAGAACTTGCACTTGTCCACCACTTGTTACCTTAGATTTAAGTCATGTATCTGGACTAAATGATTCAAGTTTAAGAGAAGTTCTCAGTCCACCTACAGATTCGAGGCCTGGTCTAATCGATAAAACTTCAAGACTAAAACATCTTAAAAATTTGTCTTTGGCTGGATGTGATATAACTGATATAGCTTTGAGATATATAGTTCAACACTTACCTTATCTTGAGACATTAGATCTTTCTTCTTGCGGTAGAGTTACTGATGCTGGTGTAGCTCAATTAGCAACTCCACCAGCACAAGCAGTAACAAACTTGGCATCACTGAATTTGGCAAACTGTAGATTACTTACAGAAACAACATTAGATCATTTGGCAAGATGTAAAGTGCTTAAACGTTTAGATCTCAGACATACAACTCAAGTTTCAACTCAATCTGTAATTAAGTTTGCTGCAAAAAGTATCCATAATTTGCATGTAACTGATGTTAAGTTAGTAGAAGAAAAAAAGTTTAAAGTAGAAGTTAAAGTTACGTGAAAAAATGTTTTTTTTGTTTCGTTTTGTTTTTGTATTTGTTACGAAGATTTTCGGCAAGTGCAATTCGGTTACCATATAAAGATAGACAATGCATATAATATCGGATTTCAATTAATAATTATATTATCATAAAGATCCATTAGCACTGTATCGCTTCTTCATAATATAAGAAAATGGACCTGACTAGTATAGGATTTCTATTTGATAACATTCAGTTTTACCAATGTCATTGTGCGATCTGGGCAGAAAAAAACACTGCTTGTATATGATTTGAAATGACCAAGAAATGTTTTACTTTTTGCTTTTTGTTATGGTAGATGCTGTCTTCCTTTATGCCTGGATAGCTCTGTGCATATTTCAGAAATATTTTAACGAATACAGGATATTAAATAAGTAATGCAGATTCTAAAATAAGAATGTCTAAAACAAAGCTGCACTAGATGAATCTAAGATATATCGAAATATAGCAATGGTTAGCATCCCTAATATTAAAATTGTATAAAAACGAAATGTTAGGTTTCACTAACCTTGCAACCAAAAAAATCATTACTCGCTTAATATTCAGTATTCCATTAATTTGAAATGTAATACTTACATCGATATGGAAATTTTTACTGTTGCATTGCTAAAAAAAGCAAACGTACAGTATTTATTTTGTAATTCTATATGGATGTAAAAATATAAATGCGGGTAAAAGAAATAAGTATTGACATGTTTCGCAAAAGTTTCAGCAGATTATTATATCGACGATATTATTTGCCGATATACCAATACAAAAAAGAGTATATTTATTTGTATGTGTGTTTGGATAAATTTCCAACATAAAGATTATTAATTGACTTGAAAGTCGCAAAACTAAAACAGCCTATTGACCTTGTAAACTCATACCCTAATTATAAAATCAGAAACGCGCAATGAAATATATTCGATTATACTATTTCATAATATTAGATAGATAATTAACATTATGCTGAAAACATGTATATCATACAAATGTTTTAATTTTCGACCTAAACTATGTTAAACGTAATGTCGAATGTTTTTATGTAAACGAATGTACATATGACTTTTTTTTTTATACAATTACTTTTCAGTTTTATTTTGTTATTGTACGTAATTTGATAATAATACCAAGCAATAAGAATTTATTATCTGCACCTTGAAACTAACGTTAGCTGTATAATTCAAATATCTCACATTATTTGTATTATCTCTGTGAAAATGTATCTTAGAGAACATGATCTGCTCGTATTAAAAATCAGCATATTTTTCCAACTGTCAGTGTAATCAGTTTCGTTACACTCGCTATTAAATTGTTTATGGCGAAAACATTTTTATAATTAATACAAGGTATTAAAAACACTTAAGATACGATTAATGTTCAAAAACTATGACGCCACTGTATAGAATATGTAATTCACAGGAAATGATAGTGATATTCTGATTTTCAAATATAATTTTAAATTTTAAAAATACCGCTATTATATTCGCTCATTTATTTTCGAAATATTTTCGAAATATTTCGGTTCCTTTTTTCATTGTATTATCAATAATATCGATACAGCAAAAAAGAAAATTATTCAATAAACATGTAATTACAAAACAAAGATTTTATTATTTGTTAACAACGATAAAAATATACTCATAATATAATATACTATATGCAAATAAAATGTTTGCGACGCCAATGTAAGAAGCATTACTAGGGACTTTATGATACGTATGTATCATATGTGCGTTTCTTTTCAAACTACTTTAACGGGTAGTTGTAGTATTTTTAAAAACGTAATAAACATAGTTACTTATGTTATTGTGTATTCTAAATAAGATATCGTCGTTGAAAAATAAAGCTTGTACATTCTGGAAAAATTTGTTCGTCGATTAATTTCAATTGCAAGCATGTGAGTGTTATGTTGATAATTTTAGTTTATATAATAACCTATTAGAAATTTTATCATTAAGTAATAATTGTCTTTATTAAAAAATATTTAACAACATGATAGCAAAAAAGCAATATTGATAATCTTATACAAACATTTCTCACTTTTGCAAAAAATATTAGATAAATATGTGAAGCTTGTGTAGAAAATTTATATGTTCTGTCTTTTGTTTTAATCGATAAATATGTTTTGATGTTCCGTTTTAATTCGTTACGCATGTAAAATATTTACCATAGATACTAAAAGAAACAAATTAGCGTGTTTACTAGTCGATACTATAAAACAATAACTATATATCCTGCAGTTGATTGAATAAAAATTCTGTTTAAGTGTAAGATTTTCTACAAAAAGCATTTAGGTGAGTGTGCATGTATTATAGTTTACGTCTGGTTTTTCAGACATAAAATTTTCTATATTTCCATATGTAATACTTATATGTGTATGTATACAATTATTCATAATAATTCTTAGATCTCTTTACATGAACTTAACCTAATTCTGCTAACACAGAGTCAAGATCTTCTTGAAGAGTAAGACTTTCTTCTCGTTGTTTTGCTAAATCATCTTTTAATCTATCAACTTGAGCTTTAAGTAGATAGTTACCCTTCCTTAATGCTGCTAAACGTCCTTCATGCCTTTTAGATTGTTTCTGTCAAAATATATAAAATAAGGACAACTTCATTTATCTAATTTTTTATATGTGATATACGGATATTTACCTGTAAAATATTTCTTTGACCTTCTAAAGATTGATCTTCATCTTCTGTTTCAGTTTCTTCATCTTCAGATTCTTCAGACTCTGATTCTTCAGATTCTGTTTCTTCTTCTTCTTCTTCTTCTTCATCTTTTTCATCATCTTCGCTTTCTGACATTAACTTTGCCATTTTGTCCACTTCTTTTTGAAGCTGTTTAAACTTCTTTTTTTCTTCTTTTAGTAACTTTTGTTGCTGCTTAATTTGATCTTTTAATGCATGTCTTTCCTTTCTGGCATTAATTGCTTTATCTCTATTAATCAAAATATTATTAATTTTCATTATATATCATATTATATTTTATAAATTATTACTTACTTGAAATTTCTTATCTTTGTTGTCAAAAGTTTAATTTCTCTTTGTAACCGTTTCTCTGATGCTTTTGGATCTTTATCATCTTCTTCTGAGCTTTTTTCTTCTTCTTCTTCTTCTTCTTCTTCTTCTTCTACTTCTTCTTCATCACTTTCACTTGGCTCCTTTTTATCTACACTTTTTTGAGAAGCAATTTTTGCTACATCTTTTGCACTTGGACATCCAGCCAGTGCCATTCCTGAAACATTGTACCAAGCTGCTTCGTCGCCATCATCTGCTAGTTCAATTATTGGCTCAGGCTCAAGCTCTTGCTCTAATTCGCAAAGCATTTAATAAAGAAGCAAAATTAGTATAAGCATAAGCAATTCAATACCATTAATGAAGGACTAAAAACACATTAAATCAGAAATCCTTCATTAAAGTTTTTGTTATTTGCATTGTTAGATTATTGATTAAAATTTTTCATATTTTTGCATATATGACATATGCAAATAATTGTTGAATAGCTGCATATTTTAATCTGTTCATACCAGCTTTCATTCGTTTTTCTAAAGCAGCATACATCCTTTTCATTTCTTCCAATTCATTTTTGAGTTTATCTCTTTCTTCTGACACATTGATATATTCTCTCTCGAATTTCTCGGCATCCTTTCTAGCTTGTTGAGTTTCTTTTTTTAATGATTCTGTAATTTTCTCGTCATACTTCCTTTGTTCTTGCACACTTTTCTGGGATTTTTCATGTTCGAATTCAGCTTCGAGATTCAAAATTCTTGCCTGCAAAAAGTATTTGAGAAAATCAATAATAATTTTTATTTTTATTAATCTTAACAATCTTAACAATTTCGAGCAACATACTTGTAATCGTTTGTTTTCTCTTTCCAAAGCTTCTTTATTTCTAAGTTCAATAGCAAGCATTTGTTTAGTACTTTGTAAATCGTCTCTTACTGCATCAATATCGTCCATGTCATCAGAAATAGAGTCATCCGTGGGTTCTTCAGCCTTTTGCATTTGTTCCTCTATTGTCAATTGTCTTCGGAATTTTCTCAGACCTTCTAGTATCGGTTTCGATCGGTCATTAGTTTGCACTCTTTTTAATTTTACACCTTCCTGAATTTGTTTCAGCAATTGGTTATGCATGTTCGATTTTTCAGATTCGAACACAAAGTGTGCCTTCCCTAGTTAGAAATATTCAATTAATATAACATATTATTATACATAAATCATTTACAATATAATACAACTCGAAGACAATTTTCAAACAAATTTTCATTTTGATTCGTTTTAATCGTTTAATTTTCGAAGCGAAGTATTCAAAGTAACAAGTTCTAAAGTTCATTTACAGGAATAGGAAAATAAGAGAGGATGTCGATACCACTAAACACGAAAACAACAGTTAATTCAACGATAATAATATTATTTAACTACAAACAAGGGAGGTTCCCTCGTAGGAAACTGGGATCAGAACAATAATGATTATGTGTACTACAAACAGGTCATATCACAGTTCAAAAACAAAAGGTGATCGAATCAAAGCTCATTAACAATTTAATTAATTACACTCGTTGGCCCCCCTTTGGATCGACATTCACAAGGTGTTAGAGAAAGGTTGAAGGGGACGTAACAAAACAAAAGGTTTACTAATAGCGACTAATCGATCAATACGATGAAATCGGTTCCTCTTAAGAGTATTGCCCAAGGGAAATCTGAGTAGAATCGAAGTTTGATCGACGATCACCTGCTGGATCAGCTGTAACCTTGTTCACCCTTTCGATCAAGGGCGCACTCCTATCGTTGCACTTCACATGCTTCAAGGTTTTTCCGCTTTCAACTTCTTTCATCATACTCGCCCAATCTGGACGTTTCCGTGGTCTCTGTTTCAGCATTTCGAGCTTTTCTTGTTGGCTCTTGTTTAGTGGCGGAAGATCCTTCAGGATTGTTCTACTCGGAGGTGGTGGTGGAGGTCTTGGAGGTGGTGGTGGCGGAATCGCTGCTCTCGATGAGCTTTTCGATAATGTCGGTGCTCCTATTTATAAGAAAACTTTATTTTTATCGTGCTCAAGTGGTCATCATGAATTTTTGTGTTTCTTTTATGTTTTCTATTAAAGGATAATTACCATGAGTAGAGGTAAGTAATTTGAAATATTTATCAATCAAGTAATTATTATTCCGATAAGATTAAAAGTATCAATTAGATTTCGAATAAGATTTAATAATTTTATAATAGTTTATACGTGTTACGTTTCAACATTTTTATCTTTTTAGGATTTGTTTGGGAAGGTTTTGCGGAGAGATTGTTACCTGTGGTGTTCTCACTCTTGGAGAGTGGTATTGTATCACCTCGAGATCGAGACCTCTCGATTCGAACCTGTCGTTCGAGCTGTGGCCTCGAATTTGGCTCTTGTCGTCCATTCTCGCGGAGCTTCGCCGGTATCGGTTGACTGTTCGTATTCTTTTCGCTTTTAGGCTGTGACGGGATTATTGTGATCTTGCTTTGTTTACGCGGCTGTGCATCTGTCGAGGATTTCGCTTCTGGTTTCGCTACACTCTGTAAATTGACAAACAATCTTATTTTAACTTCTTTCTATTTTATCAATGTTATTTTTTTTTTATTTTTTTATTTTTTTTTTATAAACCATCTTTTATTGTTTACATTTTTGTAATATTTTTTTGTCTATTTTTTTATATTTAAAAATGATAAAAATGATTTCGATCTATTTGAGGTGATATTTCTACGTTTCTATCGTATTAATATCATTTGCTTGCCAGTTGTCCGCTAACGTATTCAACTGCAATCATTTCATTGTTTACGATCAACGAATATTTTACATTTACAATTTTTATATTTTAGATCAGCTTGTAACAATTGTAATGATAAAACTCGTTAATTGCAATACGTAACTTAAAATAAAACATAAAGTATTTTCTTGCGTATTGTGAAAGATAGTTATGCGAATTGAAAAGTGAATAACAGAAAAAAGAACGTACACCCCCACTTAGTATCCTTCGATCCTAAAGAAAGAAAGTCTCGAGAATTCTCTTGGCAAGTATCAATGTTCGTGCGATCGTCTTTAAATAATCTAAATCGTGTTACCTTTGCGATCGTTTTAAAATTATAAACTTCGATTTGTATTTTTACGATATTGTGTTCCTTTTTCTCTTAAAAAAGTGCCATTTATTTGTTAATTTATCGTTTCAGGAGAAAAGTTTCGCGTGTCAAAAAATTTATAATGGTTATCGATATATAAAAACATTCAGATTTTTTAATTAGAAATTTTGCAAATCCAGCATAACTTATCATTTACGCGAAAGCGTAATATAAACTCGTTAAGAAACTGGCGGAAGACGCAACTGGCAAGACATTTGAAATAGAAACTCGTGTTCTTTAAATAATCGTGACCCAGAGGCTTATATGCGAGAACCTGAGAGGCTAACCTTCTGTCCGATCTCTCCCGTATCGAGAAAGTGATATTAATCTAATCCTTTGATGCAACATATACAAATAGTCCAATAGTTTTAATCAATTTTTCTTCTTACGATCAAATTTCATAATTTATGGCCAATTCATTGAATCGAATCATTATTTGTTCACTGTTAAAAAAAAAGAAAAAATTAAATAACATTACCAAGAGAGGCAAAAGCATTGCTCCTCGTATTAACTTTTAATTCGAGATTCGAAAAAAAATTCAACGTTGATCGCATGATTTGCAGGAGGAATGAATAAAGTGTTATTTTTGGAAATTTTCTGGATTTCGTATTCGTTGGAAAACTTTCAACTATAAATTCTACTTTAAATTATTGATTCCAAAATGGAATCACGGATCTCTCATAAATTGCATTCGAATCAATCGATGATCTAACTGAGCGCGACACTTGTAAACAATATCGTGACGCGAATGTTCATGACGTTCCCACGTGTCTTCGGAACTTCGAAGTTTTCGCATTTTCGTCGAATCGAGGAATCCATTCGCGTTCAGCGTTTTCGTTTGGCGCGTTGCCAAAATATCGAAAGTATGCGTTTTCGTATCATTGTATGACGACAAAAAAACGCAAATAAACAAAACATTGACAGGAACGACTTGAACAAGTGACGTAGATGATTTATATACGAGCAGAACCAAAGGGTGAAAGAACGATAAACATTTTCGTGAATTAAAACATTTTTTCGAATCGAAATTTCGTACTTTTAATAATAATTACTCGATTAAATATAAATTCGAATGCAACGCATTTGCAATCTTCTACTTGTCGAAATGTTTATAACGCAAGAACTTGTTACATGACACCCACGCGAGTTATTAATAGCGAAGTCTCTTGTGACTTTGAAACCTAATATCTGAATGGAAAAAGACTGCACAAGCATCCTTCGATGTTTCTAGTAGAACAAGTACGCATCGGATCAGACAATGAGTTAGTATCTTTAGAAATGATTGAGAATAGGATGAAGGTAAATTTATATCAAATGAAAGTAAACGAGTAACGAAAATATAGATCGATTATATACAAATAAATTCAAATTGTGTTTCAGCGTGCAATTGTTATCGCGTCATCCCTTCGAAATATCGTCAAATATACGATTAAAAAATTTTGTCACGAGCATGATATCAAATAGGAGAAAAAAAAAAAACTCACTTTCAGAGTAACTTGGGTAAATGGTGGCGGCTCTTCAACTTTTGGTTTCGAATCTCTTCTAGAATTGAGGGCCCAGGGTGCACTAGGCATAGGTAAAGGTGACGGACCATCCTTGACCCAGGGTGGTCGGAAGGTGGTCCTTTGCGGTGGTTGACCACCGGCACCAGGCATTCTTCTTTCTACTCTTCTCTCGCACAACTCTCTTCTCTTTAATTAATTCTCGACTTTCGTATCGATATCCGCCCGTCGGCGAACGCAAAAGGCACGGCACGCAAAAGGTGTTGCGTACAAAAAAAAAAAGAGAGAAAGAGAGGATCGCGAGAGCCGTGGAAAAACGACGAGGATCCTCTCGAGGACGTGTACGATGCGCCACTGACGGACTCCTGGACGCAGAAATGAAAAAGGTGGGGATCAGTTTTACGTGGGAGAGAGAGAGCCACGACCCACTTCTCTCGAGATGTTTCACGCACACGGGAAATGTTGCGGATTGTCCACGCGGTTCCGTTGGACTCCCGAAGGAGGAGAGTGGCCACGTCACGAGTCGGGATCCCTTCTTCGATCCGATCGATCGTCGAGAACTCGGAGAGGAGGAGTTATCGAAGAGCGAAGTGATTGAGAATTTTTGGGAGTCTGGGAAAGATTGAGACCTGGACCACACATCAGGGCCACACGACTGCACCTCCCTAACCGCGTGATATTTTCGTCGGCGTGACGTCATAGAAAGACGCAAGCTCGAAATAGAAGACGGTCCTCTTCTTCTAGGATGCTTTCGATGACTCTCTCTCGGTTGAAACGCCTCACCATCCTACCACGTATCCCACGTCTGTTTACGATGCACCGTTGTGCGCCGATCGGATCGGTGCGCGCGAAGGTCGGATCAATCGTCGCGCGAGAAAGAATCTCTTCGATCTATTAATCGATTTCATGGATCGGTGATTAGATAACAGCTTACGTGATATATATATATATATATATATGAACTGTTTCTACAGAATGTTGTATTATTAATAAAAATATGATTTTCCAATTAACAACAATGATGAATAAACCTTGGTCGTTGTATTTATCGATGTATTTATTTAAAATTTATTCGAATTCTTCTCATTCCTATCAGATTCAAAATATAATCAAGAGATCATCAACGAAGCTTGTAATTTAAAGGGTGGGACGATATCGAGAGAGGCAGTACCAGTTAGCAGCGCAGAAGCACAACCAGCAGTGTCTCAAGTATGATTATTATCAGCAAATTGCCAAATACTTCGAACGCGAGTGTCGAATCGCCAAGCACTATGATTCGTGGAATTACAGGACTTTAGATCGCGAAAGCGAACTCGAGAAGACTAAGAAAGCGGAAAGGTTAGAGGCTAGAAGGAATAAATTAAGAAATCTTTTGAAGGAGGAAGATGAAACGTATAGAAGGGAGTTGGAGAGACGAAAGAAAATAAAAAATCGGCCGGAAGAGATTTCTTTGGAGGCGTTAAAACAAAAATTGAAGGAAAAACGCGCGGAGCAGAGCCTATATTTGCCTAGAACTTGTCGAAGATATCAGTCGTATTTCGTCTGTCCCACGGAAACTAATGCCCCAGGTTGGAATACGCTTAGAAACACCAATCTTCAATATTCTCGTGCCTGTAGAGAATCGACGAATCTTATTCGACAAAATTCTTATAGTAGAAATTCGAAAATGAGCGAAAATAGTAATAAAACTTCCCTGGAGCAAGAAAATATAGACACGCGACAAGACGAAAAAAGTCTTCTGTCGTCACAGAGCTTGGACAGTGAGAGGCCTAAATCGAGATATTCGGCTCGTTATGCTCGCAGAAGTTTGGAAAATACCAATGTGAGAAACGACGATTTCGTGGATTCGCCAAACAGAGCAGCAAGTACATCGTCTTTTACTTATGGCTCTTCCGCTGCCTCCACTGAAAAGTTGGTGAACGAGAAAATTCTTCTTCGTGGGGACGATAAAGAGAACAGGACAGAAGATGCGAAATTAAACGGTCCTCAAAATGGGAGGATAACCGAAAGATCTTCCTCGAGCGATGGTAATCCAAAGAATCTTGCGCAACAAGAACATATTCCTCCTAAAAAAAACGATGAGAATAATTCCTTAAAACAATCGGATCGTTTAAGCGATAATGCCTATGATACACGTAGATCGGAACATAGCGAGAAAGAATATCAAGACACGAAAAAGAACGACACTCGACAGTTCGAAATTGAGAAAAGTTTGCCTTGGCTGCGAATGGATCCTAGCGATAAGAATCTCTCAAAAGAGATGTTTTTATACTTGACTCACAAGGAATTGAAATGCAAGATCGAGGATCTTTCCAGAAGAGAAATGCACGCGTGCAACAAACAATGTTGGGACGAGGCTTTACGGCTAAGAGATATGAGAAATAAATTGGAATTAATTCGCGAAAAGAGATTGTACAATATGGAAAATCTCGAATTGGACGAAGAAGCGAGGAAGATAGGATTGGTTAATATCGATAAGAGAGAAGCGGAACTTATTGAAAGAGAGAAGATTTGTATGGATTCAATGATGTATAGGTGAGTTTTTACAACTTATAAGTTGCAAGTTAAAAATATCACGTGTCACGTTTACGAGCACGAAATATCTGTATGAATATATCGAATCGATTTGTCAAGTTTAATTTAATATTCATGACTGGTCGGAATTCGTTGCAATACTGGTATGTGACCGTGAGCGATGTTAAGGGTCTAGGACGACGAACATCACCTCCTGGTTCTCGAATTAGTCGAGATCCGTCGATGTTGCAACCGAAAGTCGTGAGTCATTCACGTCTCTCTCGGTACATCTTACTTGCTTACTTGTATCGAGTGTTTCGTAAATACACGCCAAGATATTCGTCATCCTGCGCGCCCTATATTCGTTCCTCGATAGATCGCGAATAGGAATTTCTAAGAATGCGAATTGTATAGGTAACAAAAAAAAAAAAAAAAAAAAAATTGGAAATTTCTTTACATTAAGTATCCCTATAAGCAATCTTGAATTTTAATAATCTTTATAAAAATATTTTTAATATAATTTGTTTTTATTGTTTTTTAGCGAAGAAGCAAAAGCTTTATGGAAAAAGTGGGTACACGAAGATGAAAGATTCGTGATTAAGGATGCTCGCCAAGAAAGGGAAAAATTGATGAACAATTTGGAGAAAGAATGGCAGAATCTCGCGATTCGTGAGAAAGAAAGAATCTCAAGATCATACCAGAATGTGATGAATGAATCTGCTCTGCAAGAAGAACACAAACTGGCTGCGGCTATTAACGCGGCCAGAATAAAACCCCTTTCAAATTCTTTAAAATAGGTCTAAATAGAATTTCAAAAATTCGCGTGCTTGATTTTATTATATCAAGCTTAACGATTGTTCGCATTTCAATGTTTCTAGAATACAATTTTTTGCAAGTGATAATGTTGCAACTGTTGGATGCATTTCAAAAAAATTTAGAGAAACGTTTAGATCTTAGTAAAATATAATTTAAAAAAAGAAATAAAATAAATAAAAGAAAGAAATATATCTAACAGTTAATAGTTGTTAACCGTTATAAAAGACTGATTATATTCTAATTAAATTGGTATTTAAAAAATGTTACCGAAATTGTTTCAGATTAATTACTGTATTTTTCATTATTTTAATTGTTCGTTTATATAATTAATCACTGAATTCGTACTTCAATTTTTTAATTCTAGTCGTTTTCTAATAACAATCACGATATTGTTATTATCTATTAATAGCTCTACTATTCACCATTAATTGCAATTCATTTAATTGTATCACAATTGTTTATAATATTCCACCAATGAGATTACTATATTTTATATTATTAACTTGGAAATAAAGTGATCGCATTGATCGCATTCTTTTTTGTGCATATATTTTAAAGTATATTTGAAAAAAACTTTTATTACTTATGTGTATATGAAATGTGAAATAATGGATTTCAAATTTACCGCGAAAGATTGTTAGGCCGATAAAATTTGAAGTCGTTTCCTGTCCATTACGCAAGATGGCGCGGTAAGGTTAGCAGCTAGTCTGCACAGATAGCGCGCAAAACTTGTGCTTATTCGTAGAAAATCATGTTTATTCATAATTATTAGTGTTGTCAGGTTGTGTACAAGTAATAATTAGTGTATTAATTATCGGAAACTCGAGAAGATTAACTGACTACTTAAATACATCCATTTAATATTCATTTTTATACTTTACATAAGTATTTATGACAACTTCTTCAGCTTTTCATGTAAGTGCCTATATTTTTTTTATTTTATCATATAATTTAATAATAAAATTTCTGCATATCGTATAATTCATTATTATTGGTGTTAAAATGTTTAATTATATTATATTTTTTGAATAAACATTGTTATACATCGAACATTAAATACACATAAGTACGTATAATGTAATGTAATATTTTATTTTATTGTATATCAACAATATCTAATCTTAAAACAAATATATACATATATGTATTATAAATATCACGATATCTATACTAAAGAACGATGTTTTAAAAAATCACGAAATGTAGCACGCGTCTCGAGAAAACTATATACGTATATATATTCAACATAATACTGGGAATTTGAATGTTTTTTTTTTTTTTTTTTTTTTTTTTTTTTTTTGATATATATTTTCAGCTATCATGCGAATGACAAATAAATAGAAAATAACATTAGCACTTTATTATTATTTCTATTGGAATCTGTTAATTAAGAGACCACCTATTTTTCGTTTCGACGAGGGTTGTGCGAAAGAATTTCCAAGGAATTTGCAGTAGCATAAACTAGGTGGTCGCCATTTATCCTCGAGCATACCCCATGACAACGACCAAATTAGTCGACCGATCCGTCAAAAAGAGCATTTCCGTGGTAGGCGTGCATTATATCCGCCGTGGACAGAACACATGGCACTTCACGCGCAGACACGCCTGCGCATTCACCTTCGGAATATATACATAACGGGAAATGTGTTTACATATAGTACAGTACTATTTAAATGTTATCACGTTAGCGTTTCATTTTTAAATTATTCCAAAAATTATTATATAATATTATTAAAAAAAAAAATTGCAATTCAAATTATTAAAGTAAACGTTTAGTGCGATTATATTTTTCAAGTTTGGAGTTACGTTTGATATTTTTTCCTTAAAAGGTTTAACAAGATTTATCATAAATATTTAAAAAGCTTATACATTTTCTTTTTTAAGGCATGTATATAAACTAATATTAGGAAGGAAACCAAAGGAATTTTGTTATTTTTTTAATCAAAATAAGATATACATGTGCAATACGATTTTGAATCACAAATATTCGTTATAAATAGAATATAAAATGGCATCAGATATTTATACTTAAATTTAAAACTATAGGCCAAAGAAATCCAATTATTATTCGCTTTCCAATATCGTTCTACTGAATTACACTGGAACAAAAACTCAACAAATACCAATTCGAAAGAGAATATATCTCTCAAAGTGATAAATCCTGACTCGATCCGCAGGCAAAATGGATCAAGTTCAACAAACTACCCATCATATGTTCCCATGTATCCTTAACGACCGTACAAGATGCATCCGCGTTGTATTTTTCAGCAGGCCATCGATCTCGAATTTTCGTGTTAACATTTAAATCACACCCACACTGTACATCCGGACAAAGACTAAGCCCAAACTAAGGGATAAGTGGAGAGAGAGAAAGAAATATATATATATATGTTTGTAATGCGTGTATCGTGTGTGCAATGGTCCGTGAAAGCTGACTGTCTGCTCGGCACCCAAGAGAAGAGGGATGCAGCCACGCCAGCTATGTTAATTAAACGCGTTTCTAGCCCCCGCATAGGAAATCAGAGAAAAAAGGAGATGAGACGAGCGATGCTCGAGGAGATGGGGCAACGTGAAAGAGGGTGCCGGCTAATAACACGTCCCGTACGACGAACGCACGCCACACGCCCGTCTTCTTCTTCCTCCTCCTCCTCCTCCTCCTGTCTTTCTATCCTCATTCTCATCCTCCACCTCTTCTTTCTCTACCTCTTTCTCCGCGTGCTTCTTCTTTTCTCGTTCTCCTTCCAATATTCTTTTTTCTCTTCGTCCCTCACTTGTCTTCTTGTCGTAAGTCCGACCAACAGTCGGACAATTACGTTCCTTGATATTTTCGAAGATATAAAAAAATTGCAAAGGACAAGATGAAGTTATGTAAAGACGGTAATCATTGTCCAGTAATTTTCGAAGAAAAAAAATGATTTCGTATTTATTTCTCACAAATTGAACTCTGGATAACGAAGAGTTTCGGCCCATATCGAATTCCTCCTCCCAGTTTCCAACTTGCAAAACTTTTATATTCGCGTTAATTTGAAAACGCTTCCATAGTAAACAGTGATTTCCGTTGCAACGATGATCTCTCAGCAAGTTTCAATTATCCTGCGAATCTCATTATGCTCTTAATCGCTAAAAAAAAAAAAAAAAAAAAAAAAAGGAAAAAAAAAATAGGGCATCGATAAGAGTCTGTCTCAACACCACCGATTAGCTGAAATCGCGATAAGATTATTGGTTACCACGGTTACACGGAAATTACGCTCGTCACGGTTTGACGCGTGCACGTGGAAAGGAAAAAAAGGAATAGAAGGAAAGTCAGTGTCGACTAGAGGAAAGGAGGGAGAGAGAGAGAGAGAAAAAAAAGGAAATATAGTTACTTTAAAGGGACAGCTAAAGTTACTCCAACGACAAATTAGTCGGGCAATAACGGGTGTGAGGGGTTGGTGGGTTTCACGGAAACGCATACACGGACCACGTGGCTCCCTATACATAGGGAAGCAATGAAGACGGCATATGTCTGACAAGCGTTTAATCATCGGGGAAAATTTTCTGTCGTCGACAGATTAGCCTTTAGCGGGAACCTTGGGTCTCGGCTCGACTTCTAACGCTTCGATCGTTCGCTCGTGTTTCGCACCCTTGTTTCCCTTCCACACAATCGAACCATCGTTCCGTTTACGATCGGCCCGATCGTAATTTCCCCCCCCCCCGTTGTCCTTTTTAGAAGTTCCGCTAACTTTAATGCTTCCGAGAAGCGTCGGGTGAATGGGAACACCGTTCGCGTGCAATTAAGTATCGATTCGCGGCCGCGGAGAAAAAAGTCGGAGGAACCGGGTGGGGTGAGGGGAAGGGAGGAGGGATTAAGGGAGCAAATTGTGGTATAATCGTCTGGAGCATTCGAGTAAAAATTTCGATCGCAATTTCGGCCACTTTAAACTCAATTTGCACGCGTCCCGAAAGACGAGTCGAAGAACTCGCGGAAGAGTGTAACGAAACGCGTATAAAGTTGTTCGAGCATGCACGTCGATGATGCGTTGATTCTTTTTTTTCTTTCCCCCCCCCTTTTTTTTTCTCTCCCCTCTCCGCCTGTCCCCCTTCCTTCTTCTCTCACCTTTCCTCCCTTTCTCGCTGCGCCTCTGTCCCTCTCTCCCTGGCGGGTACGTACATACGTACGCACAGGGACCGGGGGGGGAAAATTGATTCGATTATTCGCGACGAAACGAAGTGAACACCGGTGGTATTATGTAAATTTTTGTTCATTCGATGTTTCTGCCCGGAAAGTTCATTATACGCTCTATGAAACTTGGCCGAAATGCGAACAATAAATCGCGATTATTGGCCAGCGGTATTAAATAACCGTTAAATAAAATAATATATTATACGCGGCCTGTTTACGCGGTTCCTAGTTACCCGGTGGATTTTAATCGCGTTATCGATCCGATAATTGAATACGATAAACGAATCTGATCGAATCGATAGAAAACGACACGAGGTCAGCCAGGATCGTGGCTTTGAATCCACGCGATATCCTCGCGTTCGTTCGACGTTTCGAGGATATTCGACGAAACGCGCGACGAATCTCTCCCTCGGCGATCGCGAACGCAGTTTCTTCGATCCGCCGACGAAGAAACAGAAGGCGAAGGCGTAGTACGGTTTTTTCTTTTTCTCCACGACAACGTAACAACGAAGCAGTTTTGCTGGCGAAAAGTTGGCGAACCGTTGCCAACACCGAGGCTAGATGATAAATCTTCGTAAGGGAAAGTTTGAACGCGCGTCGAGTTCCGTAAAATCTATTCCCTTCGTTATCGTAAAGTTTCGCCTTGAAGTTCGGCCTTGAACGTTGATCGCAATCCTTTTGACCGCGAAAAACGACCGTAACGATTTTACTTACGTTCACGATGATGGAAATTCTTGAAAAACCGTGCACCACCAATGCTTCGAAACGTGGAGATACGAATAATACAATCTCGAATAACCGAATGGTGTAAAATATCGAACGTAAAAAACCTGTGCTCTTCCCCTCGAGCGAGGTTTTCAACATAAAATGAACGTTCGTTGCTTTGAAACGCTTCAAACAAGTTAACATTTCGGTGTTTTAATCTCCGTTTCGGTGGCGATACTTTGCCAGAGCGGCGGAAAATAGAAAAAGACACACACACACTCTTTCTGCCTGTTTCGCCCAAAAGATTTTCTCACGGTGTTCATACCGTGATAATTAAACCGTGTCTTTGAGGACTGGAATGGAATGGAACGGAATGGAAATCCATGCAACGTGATTTTCGCGAAACAATTTGCGCTCGGATGGATCCGGTCGATGCTCCTTTTTAAACTGAAACGAGCCGACCATTTTTTCCCCCGCCTTTGCTTCGTTATTATTTAGAAAGATTGGCCGTGTTCGAAATTATTTTCCGAGCTAATGAATTGGAGGACGATTTCAAGAGACTCGGCGCTCCCACGCAACAGCAAGATTTTCCAATCTTGGTTTCGACCGAGATAATGGACGGGAAACAAAAGTCCCAATTTTTCCTGCGTATTCGCAAAGATTATAATTACACCTTGAGGATATAAAGGACATTAATTGTAGGGATTATGATTAATCGCCGCATCGATAATGATTCATTGTCATCGCGTCTAACTATAATACTTCACGGATAATATCTTTCTCAAAGCGGAAAGCTATAATTACGGATGAGCATGCGGACAGTGACCCGCAACATTTCGACACTCTTTTCAATTTTCAGATAAAAGCCTGTAGTCCACGCGACCCGAATTATCCGAACGGACGAAACAAGCTAACAGGTTATTTTCTTTTTTAAACAAAAAACCTGCCTTAAATCAGGAAATATTCGTTGTTATATTTCTAATTGGGAAATTGAAATTGCCAAACAGGGAGAGGAGTAGAGGAATTTTTTTTAGAGTCTCTTGTGTCGTAAAGAGATATCGTGCTCTGAATTTAAAAAAAAAAAAAAAAAAAAAAAAAACATTCGTATCGAGTTCAAAATTCTCTTCTAAAACTGGGCTTCTGGGCTAGCGCGTGTAAAAAACACCGAGAGAGAAAATGTCCCGATCGTTACGTATAAACTTTACACGAAGCTACCTTCCAGGATGTACCTCGTACGCAATCAGAGTTGGTACGTGCAGAAACGCGGCGTTACGTGCAATCTCATCAACTAAAATCGTCGGAAAGCTGTGGCGCAAAAGGAGAGGCAATAGTGGTTGTATATACATATATATATATATATACATATACATACATATATAGAAAAAGAGAAAGAGAGAGAGAGAGAGAGAGAGAGAGAGAGAGAGAGAGAGAGACAGAGAGAAAGCGCGCGCTCAAAGAAAATATATTTATAAAATTCATGGCAGACGTCTGGCTCGGTTAATCGGTTTCCCGAGGACGTTGATCAATTTCGCCTAGAAAGAGTGGAGAGATATAACGCGCCCTCCGAAACTTCTCTATCTCACCTTCACCCTCTTCATCATCGCCTCTATCCTATCCCCCATTTGCAACGGCCGATCTCTTTCCCTCGCGCTGCCCCCGTTTTCGTTTCCCTTCTTCTCCTCCTCATCCTTCTTCACGTCCCTCCTTTTCGAGTCGCCAAAAAAAAATGCCCCTTCGGGCAGAACTCTCGTAGCTTCCGCCGTTCCGAGATACTCGCCGCATTCCCGCCTCCGCCTCGAATCCCCACGTCAATGCCGCGCCACCGCCACCTTCGCCTTTTCCCTCTCGAGCGGTCTGCTCTTTCTGCTAAAGACACGGAGAACCAAAGTGAGCGCTCTCTAGAATGCCCTCTCTCTCTCTCTCTCTTTCTCTCTCTGCAAAACCACGTCCTCTTCGTCCTTCTACCTGGAGCGCAATACCCGGTGTGCATGCATATGCACGGGGAGAGGACGATAGATAGATAGATAGAAACGATAGATAGAACGCGGAGAGGAAGGTGGATGGAAAACAGGGACGGAGGAGCATAATATACGCGAATATACGGATGCATCGGCATTGCACACGTACGGCGTATGTAGGCTTGTACGTACGGGTTTTCTTCTCTCGCACTCTCGCCAGCCTGTTATATAGAAAAATAAGTGTACATGGAGCCACCTAGGCACCCAGCGTGAAGAACAGAGGGAGGAACGGAGAAAAAGGGACATCGATGGTAGGAAGAAAGAAGGAGAGAGAGAGAGAGAGAGAGAGAGCAGAGTAGTCCTGCACTCTCGGCCCGTTCGCCACCTCTCTCTCGGTGTGTCCTCTGCCGTGGTTCATCCGTGTGTTCGCGTGTATCTACGTGTTTCATGTTAGTGGCCCGTACGCTCGTCTTCGTCGCCCGGCTCGCGCCTCTGTCTGCGTGCACGTACATTAGGTACCTGCACGTATATATAGGTACCTATCTATAGGTACCAAATGGTAAATGAGAGGGTAGACGCGAGGTCCGGACGCCCGCAGCTAGCGGCGACCCAAAGCTTCGTCTACCGCGGGGCTGTATGTGCCACCACACGTAACGGGTGAGCTTGAAATCCCGACTTTTTATCGCTCGCCGTTCCATGCCTCGATCATCGTCGATGTGATCGATTTCTCCGGGTTTTCGTCGTAAAAATGAACGACAATTATTCGGGATCGAATCGAAGGTGAATAAAGATCGTGAATTCGGTGCAAGAGGAACGAGGTGCGAGTGAATTTTTGCCAATTTTTTTCGAGTAGACGTTTATGAGTTTTTTTCACGTTTTTTCTTTTTTTTTTAATATTGCACGGTACAATTGTATAACGGATAAAAGGAATCCTTTCTCGGGAAGAAGAATCCAAGAATTTTAGTCTCGATCGGTTCTTTCTTTCTTTTTTTTTCTTTTTTCCTTACAAATTGAATTCCCCTCCGAAACGTATAAATTAATTCCTCGTAATAATAATATTCGTCCGTTCGAATTTATTGGTTCGTACGTTTTAATAAGCGGCTGGAAAATATTTTCTGGGCTGATTCATAAAGCCGTTCGAATTGATGGTTTATCGGCCGGCGTGAAACGTTTTCGAAGGCAGCGAATAAAAAAAGACGACGACTACGACGACGACGACGATGACGACGACGACGACGTAGAAAAAAAAAAAAAGAAAAAAGAGAAACGAAAAAAAAAAAGGAAAGAGAAGTGGACGAAAGGTGGAAGGGTTCGAGAGGCGCAGGAAATGTTGTAAAGTTCGGTTCTCTCGGTGTACATCGCAACGAGAGATGAAAAATTTTCTATATCGCCAACTATTATCGTTGCTTTAACTGTATTCGGCCGCCGCGCTTTTTCAATCGCGCCGCCGGCTGTTGAGTGTATTTTGTTCGCAAATCGGAATGAAACTGATGGGGACGGGTGACGGGGGCAAGGGGAGGGTAGGGCTGGGGAGAAAAATTGCTACGGTTGCACGAAATTTCATATTTTCCCGCCGTACAATAGGCGATAATTCAGAAGCAGACCGAAAGGTGCATCGCGTGATAACGATAACGTGATAACTCGAGGAAAATGGAGCAGAAAGTGCATTTTAAAAAAGTTGTGTACTGGGTGAACGGAAATTATTTCGCGATCTACATCCTATCGCGGAGAAAATATATCATATATCACGTGCGCGTTATCATTTAGCCTAGGCGGTATCGAACCGCGGTTTCAAGTTTTGCCAAACTGTTTGAATGTCTATTCAAGTGGCGAGTCCTCCGAGTGGGCGTTGTGATATTTGCGAAGTCGTACATTCGAGACGAAGCCCCCCCGGAAAATTTCTCCGGCAATCGGCATTGTCGTGGCGCACACTACACGCACACGCGACACCACCGTGCCGAGGGGTTTTCTCTCGCGCGACCAATGAAACCCGTTGTCGAAGCACTAACGTGTAATCTGCTCGGCCGATCTTCCGAATCGCCCCGGTGATTCGAATTGATTAAGTTCTCCTACTGGTTTCTGATCTCTGCCGTTCCACGTTACGATCAAAACGCTTGTCATTGAATATCCAGTTGACGATACGTATATATGCGGATAAATAAAATGAGGATCAATTTTCGTTGAAATAAAACATTTTCATATCGTTATTATTACTTCGATTCACAACGAATTACACAACGTGAGTGAAATTAAAACGTTTAAACGTTTCCCCGAACGTAAAATGAATTTAAACGGTTAGATAATTATTGGACGCGTGTGATCGATTCGTTGATACGAGATAATTATTTTCTCTCTCTCTCTCTTAATTAACTCCTAATTACAAAACCTGCACACCCGTTGCATCGTTTTTTCCCCCCCTTTGTTACGAAGCAAACGCGGCCGTAACGTAACGATGACTCGAGTCCTTCGAGCCGAGATCTCGGCACCATCGTTGCTTAGAGAAGATCCTTTTTCTCCTACTTGAAACACGGACGGTTCGCGGTGATTAGCAAGAACTCATCACTCGGCTGTGACGTGCTCCTCGCACGTGCACCTCGATTTCGCATTCCCGGCTATTCCAGCGTCGCTGACTTCAGCCTTTCGCGTTTCAGAATCCGAAACAATTAACGACGAATAATAAACTTGCCTCGTCAAAGGAAAGAAGCGAAGCTAACGATGCTTCATCCGCAAGCGCTTCCCGCTCTCGCTTACGTGATTCCAATCTTTTATAGTCACGCGAAACTTATCAAAGGAACAGATGCTCCTTCCTTCTTTCCGATTTTACTCACGTTTTTCCGTTTTTTCTCTTTCTTTCTTTTCTTTCTTTTTTTTTTTTTTTAATTTTTATCCCACCGCATCGTTACAATCGCTCGAGATTCGATTCCAGAGAGACTAATCGGAGAGAAGGAAGAAAAAATCGGAAGATTTTTAAAAATATAAAAAGGATTGATAATGACGCGGGATTCGCGAGGGAATCTAATATTCCGCGGAACACGATTGGTGTTTCCGGTGACGGCCACCAGCTAAACACCTGTTATCAGTGGTTCCGCCACTATTCGACGTTGTACAGGCCTCTGTTATCAAACGCAATGCTAGGCGACCAGGGGCGAATCTCGCGGCACTTTAAATCCGTATATTGGACACATGCAGGGCTCGTCCGCGTCGCAATTTAAATTGCGACGCGGACGAAAGGCGAGGCGAGGCTACCCGCGACAAAAAAACGCTCCTCCCCAATACCTCTGCCACGTTCGTTCATCGTGCATCGATGCGTCATTATATTTTCGCGGTTTTTGCAACAATGGGGCGAACAAATTCCCGAAACCGAGGCCAAAAACTGAGCCTTCGCAAACGCGAGTCTCCCGCGAGCAAAAATCCTATTCTTCCCTTCCTCGAATCCTGTGAATAAAAATTCAATTCCCGCGCATTATAAATCTTTTTCGCGAATAATCGCGCGGCTGTCCGGACCGGCGAAGAAACCAATTAATCGGTTATCTCTTTTATTCTTCGATAACGCCAAAACTTTCGTTTCGCCGTTAAACGTCTCCAATCCGATGTATCTAAATTTCGATCGTACGTGATGGAGAGATCGAGAGAGAGATCGGAAGAAACGCAGGATAGACGAAAGGTTGCGATGTCCTCGATAGAAAGAGGGAAATCCGCGAGTCGCGAGTGCGGTTCTGGAAGAAACACCCGGTATAGAACGACCCGTGTTCCCGTCCACGAACACAGCCGAGGCAGGCCGCGGACTATATCGGTGTAAGAACGGTCGGTCGATGGGATGAGAGAGAGAGAATCGTCGTCCGGAGCTCACGTCTACCCACCGAGTTGATAGGTTGTTCGAGCGAGAGAGCAAGAACGAGAGGAAGAGCGACAGAGAGGATGGAGGACGAGGGTGGGACAGAGAGCAGTGACCGCGGATGCCGTCGGTATAACAGAGACGCGGATAGAGCGCGAACGAACGAGGCTGGGAGTAAGAGCGAGAGGGCCGAGCAACGAGATAGAATTAGAGGAAGACGGAAATACCTTTGCCTCGCCGGTGTTCGAGGGTTGAAGCGAGAGAAACCGCGAAAGAGCGCGAGATATTACGGAGAGAAGAAGCGAAGAGAGAGAGAGAGAGAGAGAGAGGGAAAGAGAAATCGAGAAGGAGCGTCGGAGTAAGAGGAGAGAGACTCTTCTTTCTCTCATAGAGGAAGAGAGGCCGCGAGAAAGAGCGGCAGCCGAGTGTGCGTATATGCAAGAGAGGTAGGAGGTGGAGCGAATAAGAGAGAACCGTGTTTCGTTTCGTTCGGCTCCGGCTTTACCTCGGCTTTCGTTCGGCACGAAACCTAGAAGGGTGGAGAGGATGAGGTGTACGTGGTGGAAGAAAGAGAAGAAAACGAACGGAGGGATGGGCCACGTAGAAATCGTCCTACCGTACCCTGCTACTACCTGCGATCCTGCGGTGAATCCGCCTTCCAGGATCCCTTCCTTCCTTCCTTCCTTCCTGACGCTCTTCTTCCTTCTTTGCTTCGTATCTCTTCTCGTCCTCCCTTTGTCGCTGCTGCTGCTGCTGCCGCTGCTGCTTCTTCTTCTGTTTTCTCCTCAGTTCCATCGACAAAGAACAACCCTACTACTTTGCATCTCCGTTTCGTCGTCCGACTCGGCCGTCTCCTCTTCTTTCTTCTTCTTCTTCCTCTCCTCTTCTCTTCCCCCTTTTCTCCTTCTTCTCCCTTCTTTTTCCCTTCTTTTCTCGCTCTTTCCCTCAACTTTTAAATTTCGAAATTGGAATTTGAATATCCGTCGACTGAAAATTGAATTTTCCTCGCCCGGAGAAGATTTTTCCACGCCCCAGTTCCCACTTCTTCGACGGCGATCCCTTTCGCGCGCGCTTCTTCTTTATCCTCCTCTCCCCCCTCTTTTTCTTTCCTTCCTTTTTTCTTTTCTTTTTTTTTTTTTTTTACTTTTTCGCGCTTATAACTTCAAAGCTTTCAGATCCCATGGTATACCGGCATATCCATTTTTTCAAGATTGAATTCGCGTAGCCACGCCATTCTCCTCTTCGCCGAGTTTTCTCCTTCGTTTTCTCTCTCTCTCTCTCTCTCTCTCTCCCGCTCCGTTTGAAACGACGCGTTTTTCCGTTGCATCTTCGCATCGCACCCTTTGAAATCTCGTTCCGCGCCAACCTCTTTGTTCGCGGAGATTTCAGCTGGAAATAACGGCCGGGAAAAAATCCTGTCTTCCCCGCGAAAATAACGTTGCTCGTTTCCCCGCCCGAGATTTCGAGTGAAAACGATTTTCATTCGAGCATTTTCCCTTCCATCCTCGCTTCTCCGCGACTTCATTCGTATCCCGTGCCAAGCGTCGTTTTTATCGATACCTCTAATCTTCTAGTCGCGAGATATCACGCGAGGACAACGTCGGCTCAACGTGACCCAAACGCGCAAACTTTATTACGGCCATCTTTTTTTTTTTTGCCAATCCACCGTGGTCTCGTACCACTTACACACCTGCCTTCGAATTTCGCCCTTTCGTCGAACGATCCACTCGGAGATCCGATCATCCGCTCTCTCTCTCTCTCTCTCTCGTATCCTCCTTTTCTCGATTTAACATCACGATTTTTCGCGCCTTTTTCACGCCGTCCTTTTTATCCTCCTCCGTTTACAACGCGGCCAGAATCGTTGAACGACGCGTGCCAGAAGAAATCCCGTTTTCCTTCTCCTCTCTCTCTCTCTCTCTCCGTCACCGTTCCCTCCTGCTTTTACCCAACTTTCTCTCCTTTCTCCTCCTCTCTTCCTCTCCCCTTTAATCGAACGATTCCCGTCGATTATTCCTCGTGCAGGAGTGGAGTTTTAAGTTTTCGAGTTTGGCCGATACGAAGCAAAGGATCGAAAGATCGTCGAGATGGGAGAAGGAAGAGTTTCGGTGATTGGTTGAAACGCGGCTATTTCATCACTCGAGGACTCGGCCGGTCGGCTGTGAAAAACGAGATATAAAAAAAGGGTGGAGCTGTTTTGAAACGATCGGACGCGCATACGTCGAGTTGAAACTCGCATGCCTCCGCACGATTAATTGTCTTCTTTTTTTCGGCGTAACACGTCCGCGCGACGAGAAACAAGAAGTCGAGAAGGTGGATCGGTTCGGAAATAGTTTATACGTGGCACCCGATCGAAAGGAATCGCGTGAAATCGAATTCGCACGCACGTACGACACGCAGGAACGCGTGGAAGGGAGGGATGCCGGGGTTGGGAAGGGGAAATAAAAACGAGCCCCGAGGGGGAACCGTGTGTGTTGGAACGATCAAAACGCCCTCGATCCTTCGCCCGTATACGCGTCTCCTCTCGATCCTTGCCTTCAGACTTTGAGATCGCCACGATGACGAGGCTGTTGCCCATCGAAGAAAGCAAATAACCGAGCCACTCTCTTATCGAACTCTGCGCAAACGTGCATCTCGTTTGCCCGATGATTTATCTGAAAAATTTCATCGTCCGCGAACCAGAAACTATTTGCGTTTGTCAAAGAACAAGCGCGTGTCATTTTTTGCCGAGTAACCATAACGCCGCTAATGCGACGGTCATGCTTTCTCGAATTGATCGAATTGTTTCGCTCCACGCCGAGAGACACGAATGCGCGAGACAACGATAAATTTTAAATATATATATACACGTATATTTCGTAATATATCGACCACTCGATTTTATTACGTTTTCCGATCCCGAGTTAGCTCGAAATATGGAAAGGAACGATCGAGGCGAAGGAAAATCGTAAAGTCGTAAAATATTCTTCGGGTTGTTTGTGGTCTTCCTGGTGGTGTTCCCTTCGAGCTCCACCCTCGATCGTTTTTTTTTTCCTTTCTCTCTTTTTCTCTTTCTCTCTCTCTCGTTTCTTGGCTCGTGTTCCTCGTGAGCGCCAATTTCAAGCATTGCGTAAGACGGTCGTTCGTAAAGTTAAAGGCGGCGAGGCGATAATGATTATCGTTAGCCGCAGATCGGACCACCGAGTTCGAAAGGTTCGAAAAAAGGCGACGCGACTCGATACGAACGAAGGGATATCGCGATCCCTTTGCTACTTATCGGCGGAGGATCGAATGGAATCTCAAATTGTACTTTTATATCCGCGGTATTCGATAATTGGTGAAAAATTAATAGACGGTGAACGATGTTGCCGATAACGGAACACGATCGTCAGATTCCACGGTTGATTTGATTAGAATTAGGAACACGGGAAGCGACGCTAATTATCACCCTCGTCGACTTCTCATCATACGTTTAACCGATGTTTACACAGTTGCCCGCGCGAATCGATTAACCAGGGAATTCCTCGAGTTTCGACCGAAACTTTTTTAAAATGCCATCTTTTTTAATCGTCCTCCCTTAGATAGAAAAATCAATCGGTTGGCCAGGAATCAAAAGATCAACGAGACGCTTGATATTTATGCAAAAGTAATCTCCGCTTCCTCCCCGGCCCGCGGCTCGGTCGATTTCCGGTATTGCATAAACCCGAGACGATTGTTCGAGGCCAAAAGGCGCGGCCACCGATAATAACGTTAAATATTATCCTTCGGAGTCAGAGCGCAGGGCCAACGCGCAACGCAGTCATCGTTCGCCTCGATCCGTTCCCCGAGAGGGGAGGAGGAGGAGGAGGGAAAGCTCGGTCCGAATATTTACGGAGTTTCCCTTTGATTGAAATCCGCGCGCGCTCGCGGCTTAATTTAAAATTTCGCGCAATTATAATAAGAGCCGGGGCGATTAATTCTTTCTTTCTTTCTTTCTTTCTTTCTTTCTTTCTTTCGGGGAAATGTTGATTTTTCGGGGTACGCTCGGAAATCGTTCCGAGGCAGGATGCTTCTCACCGAGCAGGATCGTTGATTTTTTAATGACGCCGGAAAATATTTTCGCTCCGCCGAGATTACGCGCGGAATGCGCGCGGAGAAAATTGGACGGCGACTTTTCGAAACGCGGGAAATCGAGGAGGAGGATTCTACGCGATTTCCTGGCGAATCTTCGCGTAGGACGCGAACGATCCTTGTCGTTTCTGCGAGGCCGTTCGCCGCGTCTCGTTATTCCCTGTCGCATAGTCCGCTTCTCGAGACTCGGCCACGAGATATCACGTCGATGTTATCGCTAATTGGCATCCCCTTTCGCTTTTTCCGATTCGTTGTTTTTCCTTTCGTCAGATTAACCAGCACTCTTGTAACACTCTACTTGGATACTTGGATTCGTTGAGTTCCGATCGCACACACGTGCGCGATAGGAATTCCTAACGAAGAAAAGAAACGGAGAAAAGGGACTCGATAACGTCGATAATTGCATTCGAACCGAAGTCGATCGATTTTTCGCGACAACGAGTCGGAGGATTTTCGGAAGACGGAACGCTTCCCGCCTTCGAACACGGCGTAATTTCGTTGGCGCGTAAAACTCGCGATCGTATCGTGTGTGCGCGCACCTATGGCGGAACTTAAGCGCGATTCACACTCCCCCGAAGAATCCCCCGCCGAGTGGGATTCACGCGTGCACGCGCTACGACGAGGTTGCTTTTCTTCTGCGCGGTGATCGTGCGGCCCGATAACGATCCTGGCCAATTTGTTTTCCTCGTGGAACGAAAGATCTGGATGATACAACCGTTGCCGTTACAAAAAGGGACGCGACGCTTATTCGATTTTTCACGAGTTTTCGAACGACACGAAAATTTCCGGTCCGTTTTTAATTGAAATATCGGCAGGTTCGGGGCGTTAATCGCGAGCTTCTGCGTTCGTCATCATCCATAAATGGGATATTTATGTACGATGCAACACGTACATCGACGAGATTTTAATCGATCGTTCGAAAGGAAGATAATACGCGTGTAGCTGTACATGGACCGTGTATGGACCGAGTTCGTAGCTGTCGACACATGTCGATGATCGATAATAATCGACCAGTTCCCCCCCCCCCCCCCGATAAAGAATCGCGTGATACGCGTAATACCGGTAGTCAAAGTCGGTCGGCGCGATTTTTGGTAATGTTAATTTATTCAATAATTAGAATACGGCCGCGCTCGTGTCGCGTCCATCTCCACGGCCGCAGAACGTTCGAACGTAAAACCCCGAAATGGAGGAATCCCGCTTCAACGCGGTGCACGCCAATTTATTTTTCCGGACACGGCGTCGTTCGTTGGCATACCGTTTTAATTATTTCAACATTACGAAGCGAAAGCATTGAACGTTATTTAATACATTCGGGACACGCGCGTATGTAACCGCATAAAATGTGGCTTTGTACCTTTGCAAAAGCTTCGCTTCCGAATATCGGGTAACGCGAGCACATTCGGCGAGCGGAGGAGGAAAACAGTGGCAAATGTAGAGAAGGAAGGGTGTAGGCAGGTTATTAATAATTCGGAACGATTTATGCTGCTTCGAAAACGTTCGTGCCTACGATTTTCAATAGTTTCGGAAGGGAGGGAGGGGGAGGAGGGGCTAAAACTCGAATGCAAACGGTGTATATCGGAGGAGAGGTGGGGGGAGGGGAGAAGGAGGAGGTAAACTGTTTAGCTTAGCGCGAACAAGCAACGCGGCTGACAAACGTTGAATTCAAAGAGACACAATAGCTTGGACGAAAACGGCGAATATAAACGGCCGAATTTATCGTATTTTCGTGGTTTCGAAGGTAGTCTCTCGCGTTGATCGCGTTGCAACGTTAACGATTGCGGATCGAATTTTGGATCGGGCTTTTCGAAGGAATCGGCGGGAAAATCTAAGCCGGCCCGGCTTTAATTATTCCAACGAAATCGCAACAAGTGCGTAAAACATTTATTTAATCTATTTCAAAACGGGGCGTATGGGGACGGGCGCATAAAATATCGCTTTGTAACTGCCAAAGGCTCGACTCTCGAAACGAGGAGGGCGTTAATGATCGTGACCAATTTGTTTTCTGCATGAAACGCTTTCCCGCGGCGACTCCGCCGGTCCCGGCCGGAATTTTTTGTTTCTCCCGTTGCGCTGCATTGTTCTACGCCCGTGTGTATCCTCCGCAAGCGTGTACGCGCAATCCACGTCGCGCAAACGCCCAACACCGAACACGCTTCGCCGCGTTAACATATTGTTAATCATTAAACCACTTGATTATGAATTTCCCACCCGTGCACAATACGTGCCGCTAATAATAATTTCAAAAATTCCAACGGTCCAATGATTAAACTAACTCCCGCGCCAATTATAATCGAACTCTTGTTTCTTCCGCCAGATACGACATCTTCCCATCTTCCAACTCACAACAAATCGATCGAAAGTATTATCTGCTTTCCACCGATCGATCTTCGATCACGAGTACGGTTCGCTTTCAAGTTTTCCGCCGTGGCAATATTTTCCGCCGTGCCGCCTCTTTTTATTTCCCATCCGAAACACGCGTTTGTCGCGCGAAAAAAATTTTTCCACGTCGGAAACGCGACTAGCCGTAAATGGTCCTCGCGTTTCGCAACTTCCGACTCCCCTCGTTTCACCTCGTTTCACCTTTCCAACCACCGGCCATACGCGTCCACCGACCGTAATTACGAATTTTAAATAAACCAACCGTTCTTCTCTTTCCGGACGGATAATATCGCAAGCGATCCTCGTTCGAGGATAAATCTCGACATTTGTTCGCGAGCTATTCGCGCGTCCTCGTTTGTTCATCATCACTCTCGGTTTCTATGCAAGTGTGCGCGATCGTAGCCGAGACTACGTTGAAATACATTCTTGGTTATTTATGATCTGTTTATGGTATTGCGATAAGTGCGTTTGACACGTATTCCAACTGTAATTCCCATGGCTGACTGAACTACGACCATAAGTCTCCTTTAATGTGACTTTCTCGAGTTCTCCTTTCCTATCGAGTCGATATTTCCACCAGAACTATTCCAACACACGCGCACATATATATCCGTATTCTTACAAACGTACAGAGGAACGTCTATTTCTTAAGAGTTCGAAACCACACGTGGACAAGAGCTAGCAGGAATTCCGGATGCGAACGGGCGACACACCTAACAGCCGTTTCGATCCTAATCTCGAGACCATCCTCCACAGAGGCTGCTCCTCTTCTCGTTTCAAACGGTCCAATGTTCACGTGGGCAGTATTTACGCGCACGATTCACACCCTAAACGCGTAACTTTCTACCAATGCCAACTTGCATAGAAATATACCAATACGGATTCCCGCGTAACGTTACCAGTCTGTGAACCGCGTAGTAGCGAAACGATAGACGCGACGATTAATTGCTGACGTTTTTTTAAAACTCGACTTCGATACTTCGATAAGATTAATGAAGAATGGGACAATCGTGGTATAATTCTCGTCGTGGTATTTATACACGTATAGCTAGGGACGAGGGGTTAGGAGTAGGAAGTGGTCGACAACAAAGTTTCCTTCGATCCTCCTCATTCGCTTCCATTCATTTCGCTCGTTTCTTCCCTCCTCCCCTCCCCCCCTCCCCCTCCTCCCCGGTAATAGCTACGAAATTATATCCTTTCAAACGGCAAAGGCTGCCGGCCACCCAGTATAATTTTCGTACGACGAAATCGTCACTTCGCATTCCATTCACCGGATCCCCGCGACGTTCCCTCCCCTCCCACCCCCTTCTTACGAAACTTACGGACGAAAATATGGATTTTGTTATCTTAACGAGGCCATGTGAACGAGACCACGAGTGGCACGAACACGGCCACGGTAGCATTTCGAAGCCAATCTTAGGAACTCGAGGCTCGCGAGCGTGACATCCCCGATAAGATTACGGTTTCTTTATAGGCGCCATCGCTCGACTCGATTTAATTAATTCGACATTAAGGAACGACAACCGGTCAGATAACCGGCGCTGTTTCGAGATGATTCTTTTTCCCAGCCCCCTCGGCTCTTCCCTCCCCCTCCCCTTAAACCTGCCCGTTTAAAGGATTATCGGCCTCGCCACCGATGTAAATTATTTCTCATTACGTTTTCTAAGTTCGGGACCGTAAAGATAAGACGAGTGAGGAGCAGACGCGGGCAAAACGCTTGGTTGCTTATCGACGGTTAGAAGGAAGTAACACTTGTAAAATATATTACAACACCGTTCTCGCGTATATTGAAAGATACACCGACAGATAAAGAAGCGGGGGGCAGGGGAGGGGGGGGGAGGAGGGGGAACTTAAGTTCCAAGTGGATTTTTCGCGGTTTACGAGAGAAGAGAGGAGGAAGGGGAAAAAAAAAGAAAGAAAAGACAAGAAAAGAAAAGAAAAGAATAGAAGAAGAAAAAAAAATATGAACGGACGATCGTAATCTGGGGAAAACGTAATCAAACGTTATGAAGGGAAGTGGTGGAACGTGTATGCAACTCGGTTATGTTTGCCGACGCCTCTTGGTTTCGTGCTCGATCTACGCAACACGTTGCTGCAAGTCTATCTGATAACGCAAATCGTATTTATATGACGTTGTAACAGTATATAATCCGACAGCAGGATTGCCTAATAAAGCCTTCTCGTTGATGGCAGTGGGCAAAATATATTGCCGTTTTCATAGGTATTTCAGAATTTATGTGTAATTTTCAGAAATCTTTTCGAAAGATAATGCCTCGTTTTGATAGAGTTGTATTTACCTTCGCTATACTCCAGGTCTTGATCTTTAATTTAATTGTTCGTGATGCAATATAATCGTGTTATACAGTCGTTTTTTTTTTACACGTTTTATTATCAGCAACCAATAGCTCCGTAGCTAGCCTACTCGTATATACCTTACTTTAATAGGAAACGAAGAAAAAGATAGCCCAATATATCTTTAAGTTGTCGTACAATAAACATAAGCAAGAATATGATTACAAGTAGCATAGGAGGGGGAAGAGGGAGCAGGGGGCAGGCGGGTGGGGAGAAGAGAAAGAGCGAGGGGAAAGGAAGAGGCTCGACACGTTTCGTTCGCGTTTCCGCCAACTTAGGTATCGATTTTTATTCAAAAGTTCGCGTTTCCGGTTAATTTTGTTCGCCGGATAAGTCGGAAACCATCCCGCTTCGACCGATCTCGACCGATCTCCTCGGTTTATTACGATTTATCGAAAACTCGAGAACGTAGATTCCACGGATCGGGGAAAGAAGGTGGAGCGGGAAAGGAAACGGAAAGAAGGAAAGAAAAAGGAAAGAAAGAGAAAGGGGCAAGAGCAGACAAGGACGGTACAATGGTGTAGTAGACACGTACGTAGTAGGTTGGCCGCGTTGCTAGGTTCGCGGGTCACCGACGACGTGGCCACGATAAAAAGTCGGTTTTCGTTCCTTTCTCCCTCTCGTCGATTTGCCTCGAGTCAAAAGTTACGAACGGACTGACGGACAGGTGACGCAGACGGATGCCGCTCATTTGTCTCGCTTCGAGATGAACGACGAAAGGAAGGAGAGAAAAGGTGTGCTCCGCGGTTGGCGCGAAAGGGATGAAGATAGAAGGTGCTCGAAGCGAGGGATCGGGACGGAGAAGGATAGAAGATTTTTTGGGCAAAGAGGACTCCCCGTCGCGTTCGGCTTCCCGCTGGCACCGGTCAATTTGCTGCTCCTTTTTTTTCCCCCTCTTTTTCTTTCATTACGCCAAACTCTCGACCGCGAGAATCTCTCTTTCTTTCCCTCCCCCCTCGTTCCACCACCTCCTCTCCGCCCATACCTCTCTCTCTCTCTCTGTCTTCCTCCCTTCTCTCTCCCGATATTTTTCTCTCATCTCGTATCTTTTCCCCTCGTTCTCGTTGTCTTTCGATTTTTCGTTGGATTTTTTCGAAAACGCGGCGCCGATCCATCACCGCTGCGCGACCATAATAATGCGCAACCGGTGCCGGTCCGACCGGCTAAAAAATAGATCCAGGAGCCAGTTCGTCGCCACTCACTGTGCGAATTCTACCAGATTCTACGCTCGATGATCGAACACCAGCCGATCGTTACCGGCTTCCGGCGGACAATTTCTCTCGGAATTTCGACTCTCGGAATGGAAATAAAATGGAGTCGAGCGAAACGATCGATGTTGTTTCGAGAAGTCACAAGACAAGATCCTAACGGTCCTAACGACAAGCTGAAACGAAATTTCTCTTCTCCTTCTTTAAAAAAATCCTCGGTCCATAATGTCCTTAATCCGGCCACGGGAAAACGCTTTCCTGTAGTTTCTTCTTCTTCTTCTTCTTCTTTTTCTCCTCCTCCTCCTCCCTTCTCTGCCATCCCTCGGTCCCCGCCCCACTTCTTGAATTTCTTTTCTTCCGCGCGAAACGACACGGCCGAACTTGGTCCTGATTATATGGCAGTACGAAGGAAGGAACGGCTCTTTTTATTATCGCCACCTTTTCAAAGGATTCCCTAATGGCGTCTCGCCTCGCCGATAACACCGGTGCCAGCGTCCCCTCGTTGTCGCAACTTTTCCCTCTTCGGGGGAATGGAAATCTCTGGCGGAATTTCAAAATGGAAAAAGTCAGGAAAACGCGAGTCGATCGGAGGGAAAGTCTCCGATGATCCGTCCGTGCCTCTTCGTCCTTGACGAATCGTGAAATGCCTCGTCGATAAATCTTCTTACCTTCGTGGCGGATATTAAATTGTTCAAATGGGAAGTTATTCTTATCTCGGAGGAAGAATTTCATCGACGTTTCTCCGACGTATTTCGCGCGCTCGCGTCAGCCACGATCGGCTCGCCTTCCCCGATTCGAATCGCGTGCGTACGTAAACAATTACGTACCGGTTTATATACACTTTATAGATACCTTCGATATTCGTTTATCCCGAATAAATACGCATTCGCGAACGGAACGAAACGATGCTCTGATCATCATCGATCCCTCGAGATCGAACGCTCAGCGTTTGCTCACGTTCCCCTTTTCTTTTTTCACGCGATCAACGCGACTACTCGCACGTGAAATCGCTCGCGCACAACCGTGGGCCCACCTTCTCTACTCCTGCGTTTCACCAGTCGAATAAAAAATCGCGCGAGAGCTCCGCCGCCGAGAGGTATCGGACGTTATTTCTGCCATTATGTTTACACACACTTATTCCTCGGCTCTCTCTCTCGTGGTTCACGTGGCGGTTCTATCGTACCGCGAAGAAGGCGTTACGAGCAATCCCGTTTTCTCGAATACACACCGCGGCTCGCCGCTTGACCAGGAAACTCGTCCCGATCTCGTCTTCGTCGAGAACGGGTTCTCGATTCTCCTCGGTTCGTAAAGATCCTACCATCCCATATATCTAAGAGGCCGCGGACGCCTCTCTTATCGATCTCTTCGATTTCGACATTTCGCCGCCTATCTCGCCCGGCTGATGAAAATCGACCTCCCTTCGATCCGGCCACCGATTTTATTCGCGCCGCTAATTAGTAGCAGTTGATTATTATTTCATATGAGTTGAAAACGTCGGATTAAAACGTCGGGATATATCCGTCGCGATTATCGTAACGGCGTCTAATATCTAATCGATGAAATCGTTATATTAAGCAGATCGATCGCAGAAACGGATACAAGCGATATCGATCGGATAACGTTTACGATACTTGCTTTTTTTTTTTTTTTTCAAAATTGACGACGAATCAACGACTCGGGTGTACCACCTCTTCTCCCCACTCGCCCTTTCCGCTCTTTCTGCCTTTTTCTCGTGTTTCACGTCCTTCGGTCCAGCAGCGGGTCCGAGAGAAGGAAGACCGTGGCGGCGGTCTCGTCTTTCTCTCCCTCCCTCCCTCCTCTCTCTCTCTCTCTCTCTCTCTCTCTCTCTCTCTCTCTCCCTTTTTCTCTCGCAGGCCAAAGACTTATGGATATCCATAGCAACGAAGTCAAAGCCATTAATAACTCCGGTGGGAACGCCCATCCTCATCTCGTGCCTTTTCTTTTAAAGTCGAGCGTGTGCAACAAACGCTCGTCTCACGTGAACGCGCCCGCTCGCTCTGGCCTCTGTGGCGCGCGCGCTCTACGCTATTTCGCGTTAACCAGACAGAAATGGAGAAACGGAGGGAAAAAGGGGGAGAGGAGGGAAGGGAGAAAGGGAAACTGGGAGCACTGGGAAGGGTGGTGTGTGTGCGTGCGTGCGTGCGTGCGTGCGTGGCGAGAGAGAGAGAGAGAGAGAGAAGGGTATCGAAGAGAGGAGGGTCTCCTCCTCGCGAGACGTTGGGTCGAGGGAAAAAGGCGGGCAAGGGAGAGAGAAAGAGAGGAGGCGCGGAACAGGTAGATACGCGCCGCGGAATATATTGGAATACCTGAGAAATTTAGTGGCGGGGCACTAAATTTCACTGCCGTGACTTTGCAGGAGGCGATGCTCGCTCGCCGAGAGCCACCGGGCGAAACGTCTCCCTCCCTCCCTCCCTCCCTCCCCCTCGGTAGCCTCGTGGCGGATCCTCCGCGGCCAGCCAAAGAAATCATCCCAACGCGCGAGATACGCATTTTTTTCGACTATAATTGCACGGTTTACGAAGGCGAAAACGAAAGGCAAATGATATAATCATGACATAAATCATTGTTCGCAAGATTTTTCTCGTTTTTAACCAACGTCGTGGAAGTTTTCCCGTGAATCTATACGCGAGCTCCAACTCTCACGTCGCCAGATTTCCATTCAACTTTTCTGGGACGTGCTCCTCGGGACCGTCAAGATTATTAGAAAGCGAATTTTTCCCATTTGTCTCTGAAGGATTTCATCCCGATCCATGTTAACGATGTCCCGACTCTGCTTGCGAGGGATATCCTTTTCTCTCTCTCTCTCTCTCTCCTCTTCTTCTTTTTTACGTGAAATATCCCCGTTTCATACGGAAGTTGGAAATATCGGGGATAAAAATATCGTCTGGAAATATCACTGGATGTTGTCGACATTTTTTCCTCGCGGTCTCTCTTTCCCTCTCTCTTTTTCTCTCTTTCGTCACGGTACGATCATCTCGGGCGGAATAAGTTGAAAAAAAAAAGAAAGGAAAAAAGAGAGAGAGAGAGAGAGAGAGGAAATTGACGGGGGAGGTAAAAGGAACGAAGTAATCAAGGGGGAAGAGTGAAAGGACAGCATCGCAAGCACGGAAACGACGACTCGACGACTCGTCGAAGGAACGAATTTTCATGGAAGCGTTTTCGCTCGCTCGAAATGAAGGTGGCGAGGAAGGCCGGAGGTGGAGGAGGAGGAGGAACGTGGGCGCGCTTGCACTCGATTACGCGTTCGATAGACGTTGATTATCGACAAAACACGTTGGTTCGACAGCACCCCTCACGATGACGAGCGGCGCTCTACGTGTGTTTGCGTATTTTACGTGGGTGACGATGCGTGGCGCGACTTCGCGATAAATAAACTCCGTGTCTCCGCTATTTTCATCTCCGGCAGAAATATTGCACGGCGAAGAAAATTCGCCAAACGTTCGTGCCGGTCAATAAGTAGGTCGTTTCTTCGTTTTCTTCTTTCTTCTTTCGCTACCTACATTTACATTTATACACGGCCTATTTATCGAATTGGAAAGTGGAGTGGAGGAGAAGGAAGAAAACGAATGTTTTTGCAAAAAAAAAAGAAAGGAAGAAAAAAAAAAGAAAGAGACGAGTTTAAACAATTCTGGGAACAATTTGTGGAATTTATCTGCGCAGGAAGTCGCGCAGACCGTCGTCGACTCGTTTACTACCGATAATAAGAAAGTGTCGGGATATTTCCCATAAAATTATTATTACGAGGCCAAACCGACATTAATCACCGATAAAACTCGTCAATCCGAAAGCAGCGAGGATGACAAACGCGGGACGTGGGTGCCGATGCGTCGTAGGGGGTCGACGCATCGATGACGCGTATCCTTCTTTTTATGGGGTGTCAAGACGTCTTGTCGTTGCAATCATTGCCTCGCATGGGTCTCGCGGGGCAGGTGTTCCGGCTCCCCCACCGTCTTCGCTCCTTTTCTTCTTCTTTTTCTCTCTTCTTTTTCCTTTTTTTTTTCTTTTTTTTTTCGTTTTGCCTTTTTGCCTTAGTCCATCTCTTAAATATCGCGTGTAAAGTGCCAGAAAATCTCGCGATCGAGAAGTTAAACGGAGAATCTAAAGGCGGAAGGAGTTATTTCGCGAAAACGGGGCCGACTATTTATTGGTCATCGAAGTGTAAAAGAAACCGCTTGCTCGCGAGAAAGGCGAATGAGAAAATCCCAAGACCCGATTCCCAGAAATCTCTCGTTTAATACGATTCCGGATTGTCGCTGCGGGCCACGGCTTCGAACGCTCGTGTCTCCTTCCCTCCCTCTTGTTTAAAGGCCGCGCGCACAGTGTCAAGGGGGAGAAGGGAGAGAAGAGGCGCGCGATGCTCTCTCGGAGCGGCGCTCTCGAGAGAGGCGCAATTCCGATTTCATTAAAAAATGGAGATGGAGCAGCTTCCAGGTGGAGAAACGGACGGAAACAAAGAAAGGGAAGGGAAGGAGGGAAAGAAAGGAAAGAAAGAAAGAAAGAAAGAAAGAAGGAGAAAAGGTGGGCAATAGAGAAACGAATGGGAGTCCTAGGAGGCAGCGTGTGTCGTGTGGCGTGGCCTATCGTGTGTAAAGGTAGCCGGTCGTCGTCGAAAGAGCCCGCAGAAGAAGAAGAAGAGGGCTCAGAGGCCAACTGATCATCGCATGCATTTAAATTGGTTCATTAAAGCCCCACGGTCCACCCCTCTCACCCCCTCCCCTCCCCGACTCCAACCCCCTCCTCGGGAACCCCTCTCGTTCCCTCGTGACGGCCAGCCTCCAACTCGCCACCGGACGACCCTATGGAAACCCACAACACACGCTTCTCTCTTTGAGTATCCGGGCGCACCTCTGTCTGCATCCACCGACGACTGCAACCACCAAAGTGCGCCATCCTACTTATCACGCCGACACCGGACCACATCTTCCGCCGTACGTGTTAAATCGTCGATGCAATTACTACCGCGCCCTCCCCCCTCCGTTTCTAAACTTTCGCCACCACCGCGTATATCTCGAAAACAATTTTTCCTCTTTTTTTTTTTTTCGAACTCATCTTTCCTTTTGAAAACGATCGAATCGTCACCGATCGCGACAAATGAGCGAAAATCGCAACGATATTCGATCCGACACGTCGTCACGCGGAAAAAGCATCGTTGTTTCGTGTCTCCTCTCCTCTCCGAATATCTAATTCCCCCTGTAGAAACTGTAACGCGTGCATTTTTCTTTTCCTCTAATCTCAAAATCGCGATCGGACGAAATTCGAACGTGTTCGCGATATTGGCGATGACGTAAAAATCGTCGGGCAAGATTTATTTTCGCGTGTCGGCAATCTGGCGATCTGCGATCGAAAGGTTAACGCACCCCTGCGCCACGTCTGATTACCAGCTGGAAATGTGCGTGCGTGCATCACGCCCAGCACGTGTGTTTTCCACGCGTGTGCACGGACGCGCGCACGTGCACGAACCGCCGTGGTGAATTTTTCACTAGAACCCCCCCTCCCCCCTCCCTCGGTTTAAGCCCGATTCACAAGGTGCAAAACGGAACGCCGCCTAATTTCATCGCCCGGAATCGCAAGCAAAAATTTATCTCGAGGATCGAAAAATGGCCACGATATCGATTATAGTAATAAAACGGCAAACGTTATTAAAGCGGCAACAATGTCCGTCCAGCGTGGAATTTATTTATACGCGGGTTGTTCACGCGCAACAAATATGACGAACATGCGTCGCGACGAATGTTCTTCGAAGGGATGGTTTCGAGGAAAAAACGGTACAAGACGCATCCCGTTCCCTCGGCCAACAACGATTGCCCGCCGCAATTTGTTAAAGATGGTTAAGGATGAGCGTTCTTGTACGTCTCTGCCTCCAGGTTCGTTCGTTCCTTCGCTTTCCCATTAAGATTCCATCGGGATCGACGAAACTTCTTATATATATATATATATATAAACGCAACTGGGCCGATGTATACATATGTACATGAAGAAGAAGGTCTAGGTGCTTCTTCAAAACCGATTACACCCGAATTGATCCTTCGAACCGTTCAAGGTCGGACATAATTCGAGCAAATTAGCATCGACTCGTCCCTCTGCTCCCTCTTCGGGAGCAGGGTCGGCTTTCAGCTCGTGCAACTCGTTGACATTTTACCGTCGTTGCAACTTACCTTTCTTTAAAATTCCTCATCTTCTCTTCCTTATTGAGATTATAGTACTTATATATATATATATATATGTAAGTCGAAGTATGAAGTAAAATTTGAAACGATTTGTTAAAAATACGAAACTTACAGAGAGAAAAGGGGGAGGAGAGGGGGAGATAATAATAATAACGATGAACATGTGGCCAGGGAATAATTTTAGCGTATTACAGCGTATTGTGGGAATAAAATTGCTAGGAATATCGGTCTTCCTACGTGTCGAATAGTGTGCGAACAAGAAGAAGCATTTGCCACTTCATCGCGGTTAATTTCGTTGGAATTGCCTTTCCGATGCAGTCAAGGTCGCGCGTAATTCGCGTACATTAGTCCCGAATTCAACGATCGATGACCGGGAATGGGTTTAGAAACTGTGTCGACGTCAATTTCCGATATTACGCGTTATCACGGTCTGGCGAGTCAAAAAATGGAGAGGAGAGAGAGAGAGAGAGAGAGAGAGGAAGGTAAAAATATGATACGTCGATCATGTTTATGCTCGCGGAATCGACGATGAGGTAAAAGTTTCTACCGGTTGCTCGCATTATCCCCTGTATAAATCACGCGAGGAATGGCCAGGTGTGCCAGGTATGGAAAGATAAAAAAAAAAAAGAAGAAAAAAAAAGGATCGATACGCTTATGTTAATACCCGAATGAAATTATGTTAGTGGGTCCCGAGGTGAGCAGGATTTTTCGATTAACGTGATTAATCGTGTCATTCGTCATCCTTGTACAGTGATAACATTATCGCGTTACTTGGTAAATTCAATTTATCGGATCGAGAGTGAGCAGTAAGCGGGAAAGTGTTAGAAGTACGCGATCGGTGGACCGCGCGCAACTGTGATGTTGTTGATGATGATGATGATGATGATGATGATGATGATGACGACGACGACGATAATGATGATTGCGATGATGAAATCTTCGCAGGGGGTAAATCTATTATCTATCATTGGTTGGAAATCGCGGGAGAATCATGCATCACGTGCCACGGCTATCATTATTGTTCCATGAAATATCTGTTTCGTAAAATGAAACGATGGTATCGGTCAGCCCAAGGCGCAACATCGCATCGCGCGCTCGATAATTGATAATAATTGACAGTTTATTCATCGATCCCGGCTACGTACGCGTACCGACGATCACCGGCGTCCGTCCTATTCGCTCCTCCGTACGACTGGCCGTACGTCACTTTGAGAAAGTAAGATCGGAACGTTTCCTCGCTCCTCGTTCGACCGTCCACCAAATAAATTCGTGAATCGCGGCCGTGAATCCGACTTGGCGAGGATCGCCTCGCTTATCGCGGCTGGTTACGAGTAAAAAACGCGGTAATCTCGTTTGGGTGTACGAATCCGCTCTAACGACACGCAAACAAATAGGATGGAGCGTGTAAGGTGTCACGTCACAAAACGATCGCACGACGGTGGTTATCCTGCCGCTAGGGTGGAAGAAGATGGAGCGGGAAAGGAGAGAGTTTTCCAAAGAGACAGGCGCGTGACCGTGGTGTGCGGGCCGTGTGCCGTCGGGGGGCTGTCCGTCATGCCAAGCCCCAGTAGTTACCGTCACGCGGTCGTCCCTGCAATCATCCACCACGGATCCACCACCACCACCCCCGTCGCTATCGCCCTCTTCTCTTCCTCCCCATTGTAGCCAACCCCCCCTCGACTAATCCCATTCCCTTTCGAGAGTGACGGTTGCACGTATAGGTGAGCACGCGATGCACGACGTTTGCACCGAGCACACCACGTGGGAAACACGAAGTGTGCTCGTCCCCTCTCCAACCCCTCCACCACGCTTTCCTTCTTCCGTTCGTACGCCTACGCCTCTCCTCGTCCCTCCGCTTCCGCCTACCATCTCTCTCTCTCTCTCTCTTGTTTTTCGCGCTCTTCTCCTCCTCCCCCGTTTACGAAACATCAACGATCGAGCTAACCACCCTAAACACGAGCCACCCCTCGACTCGAAGAAGGAGGAGAAGCGTGTAACTGCCGCGAGCTGGCCAAGTGTCGGATCGGGGGTGGAAACGATGGGTGAATGCGTGCACGGGACAGGACGCATTCCTGGTCGGCGTGGGGTTGCTTCGAAGCCGCAGGAATGGTCTTACGGTGTTTGTCGATCACCAACCTTTCCACCCTTCGTGGATCGTGACGCGGAGTAGATTTCCGGGTTTTACGTTGGTAAAACGTGTCGGGCTCACGTGGAAAGGAAACGATCGCCGCTACTCGGAAATACTTTGGTCGAGACTCGCAGGGATCATCCTCGATTCGAGTCTAATCGCAAAAAGGTAGCATCGAAATTTTGATTCTCGATGAAAAGTATTTTCCCCCCCGGAAAACGGAAGGAAAAGTTTTCAAGTTGCGAAAGTTTCACGAGTCACGACGGAACGATCAATCCACTTCCTTCCTCTCGTTCTCTTCTTACTCAACAATTGATCGTCGCAACGTTGGCTCTCAATTATCGCAACAGCCTGCTCCTAGCAACTTACACTTGCCGCTCCTCGACAACGAAAATATTAGTAAACGAGCAAAGATAGGATAGTTGGAGGGAGAGAGGGAGAGAGAGAGAGAGAGAGAGAAAGATATTTTGTGGGTCGATCGAGGAGCGAGAAGGGACGAAGAGGTGGCCGAGGAGGAGGTTGAAGGGGGCTCCACACCGGACCCCTGCTGCGCAGTTTTGTACCAGAAGAGGCCTTGCGCCCGAAAGGGGAACCCCCGTAGTGATAATTAGGGGGCCAAGCGAGTGTTTCTGGCCTTCGTGAAGGTCCTTGAAGTTTCGCCGCCCTGATCTCGAAAAAACGGATCGCCAGTCATCGTGTTTCACCATCGTCTACGTTTCTCTCTTCCTCCTCCGCCGGTCTGCCCGCTGCCCACCACCCCTTCGATCCTCCCCGGGGCGGGTGGAATCAGCGCGGGAACATCAATTTTTCAGTGCCTCGTCCGACGTACGCCTCTCAAACTCTCTCTCTCTCTCTCTCTTCTCTCCCTCCCTCCCTTCCCTCTCCGTTTCGTGGGATTTCCTAGGTCATGGCTCTGTCATCTGGTGACCGACGTTCCACTTCTTCTTTCTTACGACTTTAAGAACACCGCCTCGGCGGTGTCGATTTCTTTCCATCCGTGCCGGCACACGCCGTGAAAACGCGCACCATCTGTCTTCATTCGCGAGTATCGACAGTCTGTGGCAATTTCCCTGCTCCCCCTCGACGGATCGAAGCCCTCCTCCGAACCGGAGGAAAAGAAAGAGAAATCCGGAGGTTGGGAAGAGCCGGAGGAGAACCGCAACGCAGATGACGTTGCGTCGAAGATCGGGGGAGGTAAAAGATTTTTGGGATTAAAAAAAAAAAAAAAGAAAGAAAGATTCCTCGACCTTTCTTCGAAAATCTGGAAATTCCGTAAAATTATATGGCTCGAGTTTCTAATCAGCCAATATCGTCCATAATGGAACAAGCGATGGACGACTGCGACGCGGACGAAGAGGGTATCGCCGATTCTCGACGAAAGAACGGAAAGCAAGAAGGAATGGCCGCGGCACCTGCACGCTATCGCGTAGGTGCCGTCCGTCGCTCACGCAGCCGGCCTGTCTTCCGCGCCCTTCGCACAAACCGGCAGACAGTTCCACTTGATTAACCCGATTCATGCGTGCAACGTAGCCCGGCGTGCCTTCCACGCCCTATAATGCACGATCGAAACCACTGTTGCGCGCAAATGATGTACACTTATACGCATACGGCTTATACGCGGCGAGGCGGTGCCGCCGAAATGCGGCACGCACCATGCTCCATTGTCCCGCACGAGTTTTACGCTCGTTTGCCGGTGACCGACCACCGATACGCACCGGGTGTTACGAAAACAAAAGGGATCCACGCTCAAACGCCGCTCCGAGTTGAAATCCAGACTGAGGTGGGGAGGGAAAAAGGGAGACTCTTCTTCCAAAATCTTCCGCTCCGCTACTTCGTTTTTTCGTTTCTTTTTTCTTTTTTTTTTTTTTTTATTTTCTCATCGCTTTACCCAACGATACTTTTCTCACGAATTATCCTTGTTCCCGCACGCGCGCGATACGAATGACACCGCTTCCAAGTATTTTCCCGCTTCGGAGAATCGATAAAGTATCTGGTTGATATTTGTTCCAGTAGTAGGAGCCGCCCCCGTTTCGCTGCTGTGCATCGCTAACCTCGAGACCAGCATCGCATCTCAACGAGAAATTACCTCGACCACGCTGACGCCCACTCCGCGAACGTGCCTCCCCGAATAGAATTTCTTATTCGTACCATCCGATGAACACCGTGAAATTATTATTATCCCTATGCGCTCCTCGTGACGCGCGCGGCTCCTTCGGATGCGAAGGGCCATCCAACATCGACATGTGACCAAAGGTAATCGCGGCTAACTCGACCAGCCTATTTCTTCGTTCTGTCCCATTAATTCCAGGCAGCGAACGAATCGTTCGCCTGCGAAAACGGAATCGCGTTCCGAGGCTCGCGACGAGGAACAACGAGGAATATCCGCGAGGCGATCGCGTCTTCGATTCGAAAAAATCTCCTTTCCTTCCCTCCGCCCTCCCCTTCTCCGGATCGGCGACGAGGGCGGTCGAAGGTTGGAAGTTTGGAAATTCGTGAGGGCGATCAGTCACCGGTCGGTGAGATAAATCTGACTCATAAGTTATCGGGGAGCTCCCGTAGGCCAAGGGTGGCCGTATCTACGGGGGGATAGCGCGCAAGTGGAAAAGAGAGGCGAAGAGCAAGAGGGCCTCGATGTAGCCCGTATCAAGATCTCTTTGCATCTCTGCTAGGCGGGGGTGGGCGAGTGGGGGTGCTTATCTCCGCGTTATTCCCGAAGGGCGAACCCCGTCAGCCTGGGACCCGACAGATAACGTTTCCCCCTTCCGTGCTACACCCCTGCCCTATACTGGGTGTCGAAGTCGTCGAATTCTGCTGCCCGCGCTTTCGCGCTCGCCCGAAATGCATGAGAGAAAAGAAAGAAAGAAAGAAAGAAGGGAAGAGAAGGGCAGAGGAGGGGGAGATGTATCGAGAAGAAGGAAGGAGAGGAGAAATCCGGCGGCGGATTTTCGAAGCGAACGATTTTTTGCCCCCGCGGAGGCAAATACTGGATGAAAAGGCGGAAAAAGAGGAAAGAATGGTCGAAACAATGACCTCGAAGGGGATGGAGGGGGTGGTGGTTATCGTCACCCGGAAACGCGTCCATTGTACGCTCCACGTTACAACGTGGACGCCGTTCCGTTTTCAGCGAGCGTAGCCGCCGTGAAAACGCTGCCGCTGTCACCGGCTGATATAAGCCCGTCACGCGGAGCTTAGACCGGCGAAAATAGACGAACGAATCGGGGAAAAATATCTCGCTCCCACCTCCCCCCCCTCTACCCCTATTCGGATAATTGGCGCGATATCGTTAGCTTCGAACCGGATCCAGCACACCCAGTATAGGACGATCGAGTTTCGAGCCTCTGTTGGCGAGGCTCCGTTGCTGGCGGATTCCAGATAAGCCAGTTTCTCTCCGTCTCTTTTTCCCCGCGTGTCTAAGAGGGGCGCTGGTGGGTGGTTACGGGAGGGAAAGGAGCGGAGAAAGTGTGTGCAGAGACACGGAGTCGAGTCGAGGGTGGCCGGTCGTTCGTGAAATAAGCTCCGCAGGGTTTTGGCGGTCGCGCTTTGGGGCGGCTTAGGGGCGCCTACACACTCGCCTGGAACGACCGACTGCCGTTACTCCCCCCCCCTCCCCCGCTCCCTTCCATCCCCCTTCTATTCGCCAAAAATACAGGCTGAAAGGGCCCCCGCGATCCCAGCTGCCGATGATGTTTCCACATGGGTACCCGCGAGCGTTCGCGTGTTTTCGACGTTACCTCGATGATTTCGATTTTCCACCACCCTTTTTCTTCCGCCTTCTTCTTCCTCCTTTTCTTCTTCTCTCTTTCTCGCCTCGCACGTGCTCGTATCCCACGACGGAGCCGCTTCTTCCACCTTCTCCGGCTGGTGAGAAAGCGTCATCGCGTAGATGGATGATTGCGACGCGAGAAATCGACGAGAGAGGGGGAGGAAGGGGGGAGGGGAGGGAAAGAAGAGGAGCGCGCATCGAGAAAGCGATCGTTCGCGAAACACTGGCGTAGATTCGTGGCGAGAACCGCGATGGACGACGCGACGAGACCCGATCGGGACGATCGATCGGCGTAGATCGGTGGCCGATATACACGTGCACGGTAGCACCACCTCGGGCTCCGGAGGATCGCCATAAGTGGTCCTCGACGAGACATTCAGAGGCCTTCCACGCTGCAGGGGTCCCGGCTGCACGAGATACGCATCGACACCCACTCCTTCGACACCAAGTCGAATTTCTAGCGGGCGCAACAACTTGTCCTCCGACAAGTGGTGGCGACAAGGTGTGGTTCCAGGGACCAGTAACCTGGCCCTGGTATAAACGGCCACCGCGCCGCGCCGCGCCGCGCCACGCTCGACCCAAGTGGTTTCCGGCTTTTTTCGATTTATAATCGGCCAACCGATTACCCGAGGTAGCGTTCTAGGGCTGGACTTGGCCGCCTACTGTTGAGCCTTTCGGCCCGAGGGGATGTTCGATTATTACCCACCTCGCTCCTCTTCCTCTCCACGAGGAGAGCCTCTCCCTCCCCAACGATGATCTTTACGGATCAGACATCCGTCCGCTAAATTAGCACCTCTTACGAGTCAAGGACAGGCGGAGGAAAAAAATAAGAGGATATTACCAGGCCTCTGCCTCTATCCAGGAAGTGCGGCGAGGAGAGAAATATCCACGACGCGGGGGAAATTTCCCTCTGTCTTTTCGAATAACATACAATAACGAACTTTCCACTTTATTTCGCGTTTAAATTAAATTAAAATCCTCGAGAACGTGTACCTACATATATTATGCGGTATGAAAAGATTAGCATCATAATTAACACCGGTGAGAGGCAAAATTTTCAGCGGGTATAATAAATGTTTTTTAACGTATTTTATTTTATTCAAAGCGGCGAAGATATTGACATTTATATTTCTCCAACGGTGTTGGGTCGGACGAGACAATCCATCCGACGTTGGCAAGGTGTGGTTTCACCGACATAACTGCCATATAAACGCCACACGGTTTCGGACGTAAGTGGTTTCCGGCTTTTTCGGTTTATAATCGGCCAACGATTACCGAAGTAGCGTCCTGGGGCCGGTCCCTGGGTGCCTACTGTTGGACTTCGTCCCTTCCCCCCTCCGATTCAGGCCCGACGGGGGTGTACGATTAGAGGTGTAGGTTTCCTATGCTACAGGCCTGTTCAGCGATGATCAGATATCCATACCCGAAACACCCACCTGATTCTTTATCCCGTGGAACGGTGACACTTCCGACAGATTCCGACCGATTGACAAATCGATCAAAGGAGAAATATTACCTTGGACGAGGTGTGTCCAGAAATTCGCTATTATTCATCGACGGCGAGCCAATCGCGGAATCGCCACGCTGTTTACGCACGCTGGAAATAAAGAAGAACACGAGATTCGTCCGAGTTTTTCTTCGATATCGATAGAAAAAAAATCGCGAATCAACGACGAAATTCCGCTACTCCGAGTTTCCGTCCCTCGCCACTTTTTCCCAACAATTTCTACCAACTTCTCTGTTCAACAACCGTAGCGTCGTTTTATAGAGTTATTCGAGAGAGAGAGAGAGAGAGAGAGAACGGAGGATGGACGCACGAGACGCAAGGACGACGCAATTGCGACGACGGTGTTGCCGCGTGGCGAAAAAAATCGCTTTGAACGGTCCTGTACCGACTCCTAACCGCGTTCCACCCGTCGGTTACCCGTCGTGTAGGTGTATACACCGGGATAGGAAGAGGTGGGGGAGTAAAGGTCGGGGGAGGGTGGTTTAATCACGGGGGCTATCACAATCCCTAAGTGGGCTTCCTGCCCGCTTCGGAATTATAGATAATGTCAGATAATAATAACACACCCTGTAGGGGCAGGCCCCGGAGCCCACCAGAGGCAATAAGTATAAGGTAACCCGAAGAAGAAGAAGAAGAAGAAGAAGAAGTAGAAGAAGAAGAAGAAGAAGAAGAAGAAGAAGAGGAAGAAGAGGAGGAAGAGGAAAGTGGGAGGGGAGGAGAGGTAGTGGCGGCGGTAGTGGTGGCGACGATGGTGGTGGTGGTGGTGGTATTAGTAGGAGGATAAGTATAGGCTGTGAGAAGGCAGAAGAAGTGGGTTGAGGTGGACAAAGAGGAGAAACGAGAGAAGAAAGGAGAGAGAGGGAGAGAGAGAGAGAGAGAGAGAGAGAGAGAGAGAGACGGTTCGCTTCTTCAGGGTTAGCCTTCTGGTAGAAGCTGGGAGTCAGGAGTCGGGCCCAGCAGTCTGGGGGCCCCATACGTGCCGGGCCATGGGGTCATCCGGGACCCCCGTTTCCCAGCCCCCCACCCCCCCGCACACCCCCTTGCTCCACCACCTTTTTCTTCCTCTTTTCCCATACACCTTTCGCGACCCCACCTTTCCAACTGCAACGCGGGATATCGCATAACGCATACTCCCTTCGCACGCTCCGTCCCTTTCTTCCTTTCCTCCTTTTGTTTCTTCCTCCTCCTCCTCCTCCTCCTCCTTTCCTATCCTCCCTCGATATTCCTCCTCCTCCTCCTCCTATCCTCTCTCTCCCCTCTCCTCCCCTTCCCTCTCGTTCCCTCCTCGGATACGAGATTTCAGCCCGCAACGTTTAGTACACGCACGGGGCCCGTTAAGAACGCCTCTCACGCTCGAATCCCATTCAAAGAAACAACGTATCGATAACCCGTGGAGCGAGGAGGAGAGAGAGAGGGAGGGAGAGAAAGGTCGCGGCGATATCGCGCGTTATTTTCGTCCCTCCTTCTCGTCCCTCCTTTTCACCCAAAGCGGCCCCCGATGGGAAAACGGAGCCGAGGATCGAAACGAAAATTAGTTCACTAGGTACGTACGTACCCCGGCGGCATCCTCCCTCCCCCTGCCCCTGCCCCCTGCCCTCTTCTCCCCCGTCCACTTTCCAACCACGCTAGAATCCGCGTCCTTTTCGTTCCACCATCGTCACGGAGATAAACTTACCTCCTTCCATTAATTACCACGCAGAAACGTGATTACGCCTTGGAGCCGTGACGAATCCCACGCGTACGTCACGTTCCACCCTTACCGACCATGTAACGCTACCATAACATGGCGTGAAGAGGCGATACGACGTTCATCCTTTCCCGAAACACCCACTTCTCCGCAGACACCTGTTCCATCTTTCTTTTTTATTTCTTCCACGCGCGACCAAATATATACGCGCACGTATATATGTATATATATATATATATGTATATATATATATACACATGTGTGCATGTATATAAACGAGTTAGAATTTTGAAAGAGACGACCGACCCCTCGACGATCGCACCCCCTACGGGGTGACCCCGTTCACCCCGTTTGAACGCGTGCCATCGCCTCTATCGAATGGGAGGGAAGCGTCGAGAAGCGTTCGAGAAGGGATCGGATCGAGGAGGGTGGACAGATGGGGGGCGTATCTCGGTCGACGCCTCTCTGCATATCTCCGCAACGCTTTTCCAACCCCGTGCACTCCGCGGCTAAGTGCCCGTATGACCACCGCCGTCTTCCTTGGTCGCGCCGATTCGCTTTCTGCCCGCCGATGCGATCCGACCGCCCATTTCACAGGGGGAGAACCGCTAAAGAGAAAAATTATAGCAATAAACCAGCCAGTGCACCGTGTCACGCGGGGGTAATCGTCGCGGAGTCGGTGTTGCGGGATGGGTCCACGCAACAATAACGTGTTATTATTGGCCATTGTCGTTACGCGACCAGTTGCGCGATCATAAAAGGAAAAAAAAAAAAAAATGCTTTATCGGCTCGCCGTGTTTTTTTCGCTCTTATCCCTCGATTTCGTATTCTTCCCCCCCTCCCCCCCCGAAAAAAAACCGTGGTCCCTCTCTTCCTCTCTTCAAACGTCCTTTCCGACGGAGAATCAATCAGGCGCGGGAATCAGTTTTTGATAACGAAAAATAACATCGAAGCGAGACGGGATTCGGGATTTGAATTTGAATTTCCTCCATCCGGAAATTCCCGGCATCCCGGCCCCCGATGATGAAATATTTTTCCAGTGGCTGGTATATACCAAACTCCGGCAAACTATGTTAATTCCCCTATAAGAGCTGGTAACGCGATTAGGACAACGCGAAACGTAATTATCCGAGGCGGAGAATCAGCCCGTGGCGCGGCGTCCTGGAATTACGAATCGACGGAGCACGGGCGGGAGAGAAGCGAGCCGAACAACACGAGGGGGGCGAAAGGAGGACGAACGAACCGTCTGGTCCGTGCTTGACGCTGATCTAAGACGATCGCGCCACGGGGGGAAAAAGAAAGAAAAGGAGAAAAAATTTCGCGCGCATCGAAGTGTGTCGATCGAAATATACAACGCCGTTCGATGATCCCACGGCAAACTGAAATATCAACGCGGTATATAATATTTACCTAGAAACGTGCAAATAAATGGACGCTCGACATTGAAATTGCTTGACGCGAAATCAAATTATTTGACATCAAAGTTAAACGAACGGTTTGAAATATCCATTGTGCGCGCGAAATTAAAAACGAAAAGGAATATTAAACGAGAGCGGCAAACAAATTTATACGTGGAAAAAAAAGGAGAGAGAGAGAGAGAGAGAGAGAGAGAGAAAAGAAATACAGAAGGAAAAAACGAGTTGGAGGGAAGGGGAGGGGGAACAAATTTTGAAACAAAAAACGACAAACAAAAACATTACAAAATTCGTATTTTTCCTCGTTGGCGGGGAAAGAATTTACGTTGGCCCGATCGAAAATCACCTTCGACGGAGGGAGGGGATAGACACACACGGTCGGTGATTTTCGAAGCTATCCGTGGACGACCCTAAGGGCGTCGTCGGGAATCGGCGTCGTCATCGTACCGATGGACCGTAATAGTAGTACCTGTTGTTAATAAAAACACGAGGTCAAACGTGGCGTAACATCAGGGGAGCGAGGGAGGGGATGGGGATGGGGGAGGGGGTTCGGAGCGAAGTGTGATTTCAGTGGAGTGTACTCTGTCATGCGCCAGGTGCCGGAGGATGGATCCTCGTGTCCACGGGGGTGGAAGAGGGCGAGGGCGGTGCTGATTGCAACGCTAGGAAGTTCTAACGGGTGTTGGCGAGGTTCACGGGTTGATCGCGAGAAGTCAAGTGGGGACCGCCACTTGTAGCTAGGACGTTGGAGGTGTGCAACCCGGTTATTTTCGAGGCCTGGCTTCACCCCAATCGTGGTGGGTATTAAACCTCGCTTCGTCGCAACCCCGTTTTACGGTTTACGGACCCTTTGCATCCCCGTGAATTCGACCCCCGTGTACACGGGGTCGGCTGGTGGCCCGCACATACACACACACACACACACACAGCCGCCCCGAATCGAGACGGAGGCCGCCGCCACCCAAGGATTTCGGAAGAAATATGAACGGAGATGTTTTATGAATGCGCCCACCATGGCTAAAAGAGAAAGAGAGAAAAAAGCGGAACAAACCTTCCATTCTTCGTACGCGAGAATATATATTTTGCAAGAGCGCGCGAGGGTGGTGTAAAAAAAAAAAAAAAAAAAAAAGGAAGCGATAAAAGTAAAAGGAGAATCGATGTATCTGGAATAAATAAATAAATAAATAATTGTCGACGACTCGGAAAGATCGGATCTTACGCGAGAAGAAGCTATCGCGAAGTTTCGATAACCGTCCACTATTACTATCGACTTCGTAACTCCTCCAATTCCACTTCCACTTCTTCACGTTCTTTCGGGAGGAACGTTCGCCACCTGTTCGCCCACCTGATCGCATCCTCTCTTTCTCCCTTTCCTTCCACACAAATTGTTACGTTGACGTTTCGATACGATGGGAGGGAGGGGAGTAATATTAGGCGAAGGGGGGTGAAAATCTAGCGAAGAAGAAGTGTACGGGGGAGGGTGACTGGTCGAGATTGCGTGCGTTTACAAAGCAAATGGCTTGAAAATAACCGAGCGGTGTGCCCCGTGGGCTCCGCGGGGAGAAAGCTTTCGATAGACGTACGAGGGGGTCGTAGGCCGAGAGAAAAAGACGGGGGAGGGGGGAAAATCGAGAGAGGGATGGAGACACGTTGTACGACGAGAGTCAGGGGGGGGAGGGAGTGAGGGTGAAGTGAAACCACCCACCGGTGGCAGAGAATCGAGAAGAGTCCCCCTCTCTCCCCCGTCGTAAGGAGGGAGAGAAACGAACGAGACGGAAGTGAGACGGAAGAACTGGAGGGGGGGAAGGGGCGAGGTGTGGGGGGAGGAGGGGGGGTCAGGAAGGGGTGGTATAATCGATGCGGACATGTGCAGTTCCCTCGGGGGTAGCAACCCCTAACTCGCCAAACCTATTTATACAACAATACCCGGTACAACCCCCCATAAACCACCCTCACGCTGCTGGACCGCCGTGGCTGCTGTTGCTGTTGCTGTTGCTGCACACTCCACCGCCCTTCACCCTCGTCCTTCTCTCTCTCTCTCTCTCTCTCTCTCTCTCTCTCTCTCTCTCTTCCTCCCTCTCTACCCTCGGTTTATAATCAACCCCTCTTTTTCTCTCTCTCTCTCTCTCGTTCTCTTTCACGCCGTCTTTCACCCTCCTAGATGCACGAACAGTTTATCTTGGGGCCCACGCGGCGAGGACTGGTATTTTAAATAGCAAATACTTATCTCGCTCCCGGGCCAGGGGTGGAAGTACCGATAAGCGGGTTCGAGAGGGTAGATACGCGCACGCGACCGTATCGAAAAACGCAAGACGAAGAAACGCGTGACGGGGGAGGAGGAGAGAGAGAGAGAGAGAGACTTCTCTCGGCGTTATATTCGAACGCGGAGGGACCGCGCGAGCGATCGTATTTATGATCTATCCGATATCGCGGTAGGAAGAATTCAAAGGTTCGGGGTGTCGAACTTTGAAAATTCCTCGCGTACACCCACCCACGCGCGAGATAAAGCGATCCACAGCGTACGTTATTTACATACGTCGCCGAGTGTCCCGGTAATAGGAACGCCGTAAGAACTTCCGTTCCGTGCAGACGTCTCCGTGTAGAAGACGCGTGTATTCTGGTGCGCGCGTGATTCAGCGGATCGAGCGGATCAAACCGGTGGTGGACAAACCGGAGCAATTAGCATAAGTATATTATTTATGAGGATCGTATCTTCCTTGGAAACAGGGACGGGGAAGTAAGTGGAAAATTCTTCGAAGGGAGAATCGAGGATGGCCACTTTTACGAGAAATTTGTAAAAACGGATCGAGAGATCCTTAATGCGCGAGAAAAAAAAAAAAAAAGAAATATGCGCTATCGCTGTTACACGACGTGGGGGCAGCCGTAAGAGTGGAGCAGCAGCTGAGGCACGAGTAATCCGGATTTCGGATTAGCCTAAGCCCGGCCCGAACACCGGGAGGTCGTTCTGGACGCTTCTGCGTCCGTCTGTCCGCTCGAAAATAAGTTCTGGCCTGCTACACGCCACGAAAAGACACGTTTCATCCGTGTTCGTCGCTCTCCTCCTCGATCGGTGACAACGACCGGTAGACGTTTCCATTGTGCGCCTGTTCGTCGTCGTCGTCGTCGTCCTTGTCCTTGTCTTCCCGCTTCTCCCCCGTTTCGACTCCTCGTCGAATTTATATGGTTCCAGGAACGGCCGGTTCGCGGAAGAATCGAGCCACGCGTGTTTATTCACGACAATACTCGGAATTCGAAGGGTTTTTCCACAAAGAGGAGGGCAATAATTAACCGTGCCGATACTGCTCAATAATTACTCGTAATTAAGACGTTGATCGTGCTCGTTGCCGATCGTCCGTCTTATTAAACCCGATACAAAGAGAGAGCGATCGTTGACGCGAGAACGTTAACGGGAAGCTGCACAACGGTGCAACAATCGATCCTGATTTCCCGAGGAAATCACGGCGATCAAACGGCAATAGCGAGGGTTAATTGGTAGCTTTGCCACGTTAATTCGAGGCAGTGACGAGCGGTAGGGTTGGAACGTGCGCGGTAAGCCGGCCACGATTTGTAAGGCCTCCTTGCGTAATGATAGGAGAAGAACGAGGGGTTCTGCGCGACAGGGGCTTGTTTCCCGACACGTGCTCCGCCACGTGAATGTTCGAAACACGCTTTCGACGCGATCCCCTCTTCGGGATTCTCAGCCTTCGAACGCATTCCCTTCTAACCCCCGCGAGAAAAATCTCTCTCGAACGAGTTAGTTCGCTCCCGGATAAATTTCTCTCTTTTCGAACATCGTTGAAAAAGAGAGAGAGAGAAAGAAACAAAATATCTCCTCTCAAAAAAGGATGGACTAATTGGTCGATCGAAATGGAATGAAAATGGAATCGCGATCGGTTGCGCGAGAATTCGTGGTGGGCTGAAGAACGCTCGAACGAGAGGGTAACAAAAATGATACGGTAGGGTGTATACCGACCCGCTGGGACGGTTTGTCTCTGCAAGACTCCCGCGAGACCCCCGTGGTAGTTCCTGGGGCGCGGAGGCGGGCACGCATCTGTCGAATCTCCCGATGGATCTTCTGCAAGAGATCCGTCAGGACACGTATTACACGCTACACCGGCGCCCTTCGTCCTCTGTTTCGAATCACTGTTACAATGTACACACGGTGCACTCTGGTCGCTACTCTATCACGGTTAAAATTCCACGATAAACTCCCGCGAGGACGCGGCTCCGTAGCTCGTCGGGGGATCGAAGGATTTAGAGAAAAAAACGAACTATTCTATTCTCCCGATCATCACCGTCTTCTCGTGGAAAAAATTTGGATCGAAAAAATTGACAAATAATAGTTACCGAACGATAATTTTGATTTTCGATATCGTCGATTTTTCTGAACTCGCGTTCAAGAAATATAGGAAGAAGAGGACCGTGTAATAAAAAAAAGAAAGAAAGAAAGAAAGAAAGAAAGAAACACGTTGAGACGCGAGGAGAAGATAAAAGAAAGGAGGAGAACAAGTGGTTGGCAGTCGGCGATCGTGGAGAAGACAAACGGGCGGGTGCAATATTAAAAAGGTGGTCGACCACGTTCTCGCGCCGGTGAAAAATACACAGGTAGGTAGGTGGGGACGGGAACGGTAAACGTAGCGAGACCGCGCTACGTACGTACTTAAGGGAGGCACACTTGTCGGGAACGATCGTCGAGGGTCGATATCGTGTGTGTACACACGTTTGTATCGTGTAACACACGGAGAGAGGCAGCGTACGTAGGCAGCATCGTTCCTACCCCCAACGGGACTGTCAGAGATACGGGAACGGCGAAGCCCCGAGGAAGCAACGCAACCCCCCCCGTAGGGCAGAAACACATCAAAATCGAATTCACCAGATGTCCAGGAAAACGAATCTCCCGCACACCCTCTCCTCCTTCTCCTCCTCCTTCACCTCCTCCTCCTCCTTCTCCCCGCCCCCATCGTCCTGGAAAACGACGTTGCACCCGTTGTTAACGATGTTAGGCCAGCGCCCCGAGTCGCAGATGCGTTTGCGGACACCGATTTAAGGGGGGTGAATGGGGGGGCCGAAGCCGAAGGATTCATCGAGTACGTATCGATAGTCTCAGGTGTTTGTCCCCGCTGGGGAACGGATGAAAGAAACCGAGATTTCGGCTCGGGAAAACGTGTTGTCTGATTTCGAAAAAACAGAAGCGCGATAAATGTGGATATTTGCAATTTCGCGCGATTTAATTCGAGAAACGGGTAAAGTGAGATTTACTTACCGTTGCGATGATCTTGGCGTCGATAGATTTCTTTCTTTTCTTTTTTTTTTTTTTTTTAAGCGTGTGGAAAAAGAGAGATAAAAAGAGAGGCAAAAAAATGCACACAACTGTACGTATACGGAAATACGAGGTGGTTTATTATAATAATATTTATAATCATTATGCATCGAGGCGGCGTGTCTCTTTCTCTCGTGTGTGTGTGTGTGTGTGACGTTTTTAATGCAAGTTACAATTACAGACACAGTTCGGTGACAGAACTCAGCCAACTGATGGTTTCGCGCGCTTCTCTCGCAAAAAAAAAAAAAAAAAAAAAAAAAAGACAGATTTATTATTTACATCGATCGCCACCTTAACAGTTACAGGTTACACATTCCTATTTATATTTATATTTTATTGATAAATAGTACAGCGGTTTCTTTAAATGTAGAATTTACGCATGTGTACTGAATGTCGCCTGTATGTGTACCTGTTGTATTCTGTTTCGTATTGTGTGTTTTTTTTTTTTTTTTTTTTTTTTTTTACGTATTTTAGATGTAACGTTATGTCTTTTTTCTTTTCCGATGATCTTTTTTTTTCTTTTTCCTTTTTTTCCTTTTACGTGTCTTCGCATGTATTTCTCGGGTGTAGAACAGCAGATATCTACAGGATTTCTCTTAAAATTAACGTCGAAAATTAATCAACAGGGAGGGTATAATATTACACGATAGGACATTTCGAAATTTTATACACAATAATATTAATAATAATATTTAATAACTCATAATAATAATAATAATAATAATAATAATAATAATAAAAATAATAATAATAAAATAGTAACGTTGGCGTTGGCCAACGATCATAATAATAATAATAATAATAATAATAATAATAATAATAATAATAATAATAATAATAAAATAATATTAATAATAATAATAATAAAGATAATAATGTTAATAATGACAATGATAACCGTGAAAGAAACGAAGCTAAACGATCGATCTTCTTATCGTACGCGTATCTTACAGAAACGTACAAGACGCAAAATCGACCTGGCTCCCGACTCTCGCCACAACTTCATCTCGCGGGCAAAAGTCTTCGAAGCCGGAACAAAGTCGTACGATCTCTCCATCGGCTCACGCGCGATTTTTCTTCGAAATTCGATCGATATTTCGCTCGGTCGATGGAAAGCAACATAAACACGAAAAAAATAAACGTTAATTAAAACTCGTACTACCAGGCCAGCCCTTCGCTCTGCATCTGGTGCGGCTCCAGGAACCCACCCCCGCCGCCGCCGCCACCTGGACCGCCACCATTCCCACCGGCACTGGGATTACCCTGTGCTCCACCTGAGAAACATCAAATCCAAATCGGTTCTTTCTCTTCTCCAAATTTACAGAGAAATATTACACAGAAACATCGAGATTCGAAGAAGAAGAGAGAAAAGAAAGAAAAAAAAGGAAGAAACCGATTGTTCCTTCGTCAAACGCACGAATAAAGTGTTGGTGGAAAGGTTTCGATCGCGCGATAATTTTGTGCGCGAAAACTTTCTACTATGTCGATGCTCGTGTAACCGTACACGTTACAATTTGTCAAAGTTTCCAACACTCCACCCACACCCCAAAGTCTCGTTAACGCGATTTCAGTATATTAAACAATTAATCGCGTACATCGGGAGGAAAGAAAGAGAAAGCGATTATGTTGCGAAATAGAGTAGGTAAAAATCAAAAAGAGAGAGGAAAAGAAAAGGAAACGTTCCATCTTTCGACAGAAAGGCGTGAACCTTTCCTCGAGAAAGAATTTGAATCCATACCTGAAGGTGCTAGGAACTCTCCAGGACTACCGCCGGAAGGTGCAGGGGGCCCCTGTCCAGGAGGGCCCGTGAGAAATTCCGGAGGGCCGCCTCCCGCACCCGGAGGTGGATATTCCCCTGTCACCGCCACTGCGGCCGCCATACCCGCTAAACTCGCCGGGTCCAAACCTGTCAGAAACAGATTACGTGTACTATTCAGAGAGGATCGTATCCGGCCACCTATCTCCGAACCCGGCTGTCATAATTATCGCGACCTACCTAACCCGCTACGATGTTTATTATAGCCGCGACACAACTCGAGAGACAAGGTTCTGCTTTCGATACTAGCTTTCGAATAGACGGATCGTTTCGTTCACGAGATTCTTTCGAAATTCTTCGCAGCTGCGTAAAATCGCGACAATGCGCAAAATAATGCCGCGTGTTCCTTGTCGTTGTTTTCCCTAAAGGAGAAAGGGATCGAAAGGAATGGAATGGATGGTGGCGAAGAATTCCAAAGACTCACCAGGATTGCCCGGTCCGCTGAAGGGCGGTCCATGCGGATGAGGGGGCGGATGAGCACCAAAGAATTCATGGTGAAATGCCACGGGCCCGCCGTAACCGAATTCGAACTTCTCCGCGCCGAAATATGGAAAACCGGGCGGCGGTCCGTCCTCGCCGCCCAAAGCACCGGGATTCAGGTTCAAGGGGAAGCCCCTCATTTTTCTAGAGCCGCCGAAGAACGGGCTCCTGCCCATCGACGTCAGTTGTTTTAACCTACGCTCCTTGCTCCTCTTATTTTGAAACCAGACCTGGGAACACCGTTACGCCCGGCTGTTTTTCATTCGATTTAATTGGCCGCTTGCTTGGATTAGGATTAGGATTTCAACCGATTCTCTCTCTCTCTCTCTCTCTCTCTCTCTCTCTCTCTCTCTCTCTCTTCGATTCGCTTTAATTAATCGCTCATCGAATAACGTCATGATTCCGTCCCTAAGTCGGTCGGGGAGAGGGTAATGAAAACCTGTGTTATAAACCTGTATCACTCTCATGGGCAATCCGGTCTCTTTCGCTAATTGTTCCCTGATGTGCCTGGTCGGTTTCGGAGTGGACGAAAACGCCGACTTGAGAATTTCCAATTGTTTCGCCTTTATGGTCGTTCTTGGGCCTCGCCTCTTCGAACCGGCGCCACCATCGCCGCTACCACCACCGGCACCACCGTCTGGACTTTTGTTCTCCGTTTGGCTATCCCTCGTTTCGGGATCGCCGTCCAGGGAACCTTGGGCCAATGCAAACAAAACCACCAGTTTAATAATCGATCCCGCGCGCCACGGGGTAAACACACTTGTTCCGTGCGGGAGAAACAAATGCCCCACCCCCGCTTTCGCGCTCTCTTTGTTCAGCCTAATTTCACCAATTTTGCGCACGTTCTCGATTTTCGCCGGCTATGTGGATTATTAGAAACAGTCCACGTATACGAATATATTTTTCCATCCACGAAATCCCCGATGGGGAATTTCGCTTTACAGGCCGAATAAATAATAGAACGTTCTTTTTTTCTCCTCGACGGATGGTTTCTTAACAAGCTCTACACGCAGACACGCGTGCATGATATATACATATCTCGGAATCTTGATCGGCCGGATCGAGGTAACAACAATCGAAGCCAATCCCCCGGAAGCGATGCGAAACCCCCATCGGATTATCGTGGCTGGTCTACGCTTGAAAGCTACACTCTATAAAGCACGCGTGTGCGTGTGTGCACGCATAATGCACACGTATACGAAGCGCGCGCGTAGCTTCGGATCCCAACTCTTCACGATAATCTATATATATATATATATACCCAGGGAGGTCTTAACCACGGGACAAAGAAAATGTTTGGACAGTGTCACACCGCACTACAGGGGCCACCCTTCGCCAAGACACCCCTCTCTTCCTCTTTGCCGAATAGCACGGTATATAGATGCTTGTACCCGGTGTATAGCTCTCGGTTCGAGAGAGGCAAAACCGAGGGGTCATTGTGTTACGCGCGCTCGTGATAAAAGAGCAGAAGCGAATAATAGAGCCGGGAAGACCTGACGCGCTTAGTAATTCGTGGTGACGTTCCAGGTCAAGCCACCTCGAATTTCCTCCCTCGTTTCGAGGGTTCCACGAAAGGGCAAGATTGGCCGTGATTAAGTCGTTGGTCGATCCCAGTCGATCGTTTCTGAATCGAGTTTGTGCGCCAAATTGACGACAATTTTTTTTCTTCTCTTCCTTCTCTCACGTTCGACTTGAACTTTTTCGATTTCTCTCGCGAATCGTTACATCCCAATCCAACGAAACGGAGCGTAAAATGGTGCGTATAAAATTTGCGTTAAAAGAAAAAAGAAAGAAAAAGGTTTTTTAATTTAAAGTCGGATGTAAGATGGACCTACCTTGATCCTCGGAGTCTTCCTGCTTGCAAGGATCGCTTCCAAGAGGTAGATCGCCAGTATGACCGACCGTTTGGTCACCAGGACCACCTGGACCGAGATTGTGAGGGCCCAAGTGCGGGCCACCGACACCACCGTGATGATGGTGAGCACTACCGTCCTCGTCCTCGTCTTCCGATCCTGAACCCATCAACGAGTCTCCTCCTGTCGACAGGTTGGACGATTCTGCTCGTGAACGATCCGAATCGTGTATTTTAATCACATCGCTCGTCGAATCATTGACTTCGAAAAGAGCACCAGTCACTTTTCTGTTCAATGATTTTGTTTTCGTTACAGGCTACGCAAAGGGCTTCGACGCGCGAAAAGAAACCCCGCGCTAAATTTCGGGATCGAATTCCTTTCGAAATCAGCGATTCGATCGGTCCCCTCGGGGAAAAGACCTAAAAGATGTTCACGAATCGTAGATAATTCTCGTCGAACGACTTATCACGATGCGAGGGAACGACGCGAGAGACCGGTGATCGCGTAGCTGTGTGTAAAAATTTCGTTGTAAAAAATAATTGCATCGATCAACGTCGACTTTAGATGTAGCGGAGCGGCGAAAATATCCGCTATAGTAAATAGAATATAATTTATCAACGGAACGGAGTGAATTTGTCGATGTTCCATACGAAATTACCAATTAAACGTGATTACGGTTATCCGCTCGTGGACCTACGCACGGGGCGCGCGCCATCGCGGTACCCGTTCATTTTTTTTCCTCTTTTAAATTTCGCAATTCCCCCTTCTCCTCCCACACCTCCCGCGCATCTACGCAATTTCGCGATCGTATCCAGCGACAAAAGACGCTAAAAGTTATCGATAAACGTTGCTGATTAATCGACACTCGTCGCGTAATTGCTGCGCTTTTCGCATACGCCGCAGACGATCACCGTGAATTCGACAACTGACAAATGGCTGCACGGTGATAGAGATTAATGTCGGAAACGCGTGGAATATCCAGACGTCACGATGTTTGATCATCGAAACGAGTAATCGTCGTCCCTCTCCCCCTCCTTCCCCGTACCCTACCTATACTTTTCGCGAGCGCTCCTCTTCGAATTCGTCCCTTCTCGAATTGTGGAAAAAGTGCGCGGCGCAAAAAAAAAAAAAAAAAAAAAAAGAAAAATATTCGCCGAGTACGTGGAATTTTTCTCGGCCGAAAAAAAGGGTGGTGGTCGTGGCGAGCGTCTCGAGACGTTGGAAGGGAGGACGACGCGTCTCGTCGCAAATTTGCATTTTCGAAGGAGAAAAGGGAGACGCGGCGCGCTCCCGTGGCGAAAGAAAAAGGGAAAAGAAAACGAGTCGTCGGACATTTTGCGGTTTCGAAGCGTCGGCATCGAAGCGACAAAAGGTTTGCCCCTGCCTAACGACCTTTCGGTTTTCGTTTCACGGCTTACACACCGGCGAGATCCTCGTGAAACCGAGCTGCTGCTCTTTTCCATTCCCTCTCGCTCGCTCTCGTGCGCTTTGCCCCTCTTTTTCTTTTTTTTTTTTCACGTCCTCCCTTTCTCTGTTTCTCTTTCGGCTGGTGGCTGGCGGTCGGTTACACGCGCGCTGTTTTCACAGCTTGTGCCGTTCCAACCGGAGGATAAAACCCCCGTGAAAAACCTACCCCCGGTCTCCCTTCTTTTTTTCTCCCCCCCTCCCATCCCTTCTCTCTTTCTTTCTTTCTTTCTTTTTTTTTTAAACGAACCTGACTTCGTGAAATCTCGGACGCGTTGGACGCGTTGAACCGTGCGCTCCCTCCCCCGTGCGACTCTTCTAGCCTCGTCGAGCTCCCCCCCTCCCCTCTCTCTCTCTTTCTCTTTCTCTCTCTCGGCTCCTTATTTTTTCTTCCAAAAAAAAAAAGTTAGAAATCTCGATCGTGGACGCGCTTTATCTTTTTAAACGAACGTTCACGCGTCGCGAGGCGCGAATTATTCCCTATCGAGATCGGGGGAGAAAAATGGGGGAGGGGAGGGAGAAAGCGAGGCGAATAATATCCGAATTTATTTTTCGAAAAAATTGGAACGGAGAACGAGTTGGCTCGAAGGACGTCGATCGGCATCCCTCCGACGCGATACGAATTAGGCATTTACGCCTATGGGGAAAAGGAATAACGTAACAACGGATTTGGTTTACGCGTAGGAGCACATGGCCGCGCATCGGCTACGAAATTACGATCGTTTTAAATCGCGCCCGTTCATAGAACAAACGAGTGGGTGTAGAATCGATAACATGCCGCGAGCCGGCAATACCGGTATATAGTTCCGCAAATCGGATTCCGGGCAAACGAACGGAACAAAGCGGCGCGCACACGGATTGTCTCCGCCTCGCGATGGTGTTTCTCTTCGCGGTGGATAACGAGGGACAATGACACTTGTAACTCACCATGATGACCGTGCACGTGATGCGTGTCCGGCAGCGGCTTGCCCGACAGGTAGTCCTGCTTGCACACGAACTTGTTGTCGTCCAGGACATAGAGCTCCTCTCCGGTGCTCATCTGCTTCCGACACACCAGGCAGGTGAAGCAATTCAGGTGGAAAACCTTGTCTCTCGCCTTCCTCACGAGATCCTGGGGGCTTATCCCCTGGAGGCAACCGCTGCATTTCGTCCCGTATCGCCTGCAACAGAACGCCACGCAACCAACCACGTGAATAACGACCAACGAAGTTTTTCTCTTCTCTCTCCCTCTCTCTCTCTCTCTTTTTTCTTTTCTTTCTTTCTTTTAAGCTCGTCCACGACCAGGAAGCGCTGAAACATCGGATAACGAGCGCGCGCGTCACCTCGCGATGATTAATCGTTCGAAGCGGTTTTTCCGTTCGTCGCGAGTTTCGCGCCTTCTCTCGAATCTTACCTTTTTCGCTTCTCGCTCTCGCTCTTCGGTTTCTTTTATCTCTGTTCAACGCTCGATATGAC